>NC_090924.1:977085201-977697076 GCF_040938575.1 Ambystoma mexicanum
TCGAAATTGGTGTTTATCGAGTCATACATAGAAGTGTCAAGGGATAGGAGATCCATAGAAAGGGAGTCTGAGGGAGCTATTTTTAAAACTCTCATAGATCTTATTGAAGATGCCAGAGAAGATAAAAGCTCTTTCCTTGCCTGTTTCAGAGATACAATCAACCTGATGAAGGGCCTGGAAGATATGAGCGCTAACAACAACCTCATCTCAAGAGAGGAAACAGATCCAAATCCTGCCCTTTCTCAAAACTGCTAGAGGCCCTCAGTCGGCTCAAGCAGAGAAGGGCCAAAAACAGCAGAAAAAGACTTCAGGGGATTCCAAGATGGCCGCTGGGGCAGTGAGACGCGAGTATAGCGCTCTCCGCCCAGGCCGACCTCAATAAGCACAACGTATGAAGCTGACACGGACGCAAGAAGGCTGAAACCAACCTCACATCTTCACGGGCTCCCGGTGTGGAAGCTGCGGAGGGCTTGACCCGCGGACGAGTCCATAGAGGGACGGCAGTGCGCGAGGAGGGAAAGACCGCCCCTCCCCCATCGTGAAGCGAGGGTGGCACCAGCCGGCGGAGCCGGGGGCGACAAGGAGGCAATGGCCCGAGGCTGAGTGCGGATAGCGGAGGGGCGAACTGCTGTGATCCCGCATATCCATGACCCCCCGGCGTGAGAGGAGGAGAGACCCGGACCGAACAGACACGGCACCGCAAGGGCGGAGAAGGGGGGAGGAGAGGCGGCCCCTCCCCCACCGAGCGCAGCGGGAGACACTCGCCGACAGAGGAGGCCTGAACGGGAGCGCTGGGAGGCGGAGTACCAGCGAGCAGCGAGGGGCCTCCACGTCCCCCCCCCTTACAGCAGCGGAGAAGCCTCACACTACAAAGGGGAGATAACAGACTGCTGAGGCCCCACGAGAAGGGCAGCCCAAGGTGAGACAGCCGAGCAGAGGGACCCTGATCCCAGGGACAAGCAGGCACAGTTGCTGGGGTAGTGGTTGGGGGGCGTCTGCTCTATCACCCTCCCACCCCCCCCACAGACGCAAAGACTTCCAGACCTCGGGTGAGAGGGCTAAGGGCCACAGAGCTGACGGACGCAGGCCCTCCTCCACAAGAGGGGCGGAAGAGGTGCCGCAGTGTAGAAAGAGCAGGCCAACGGCAGCAAGGAGACCAACCCTGGGACCAGACACAGAAGGCAAAACCCACCCGGCCCCACAGCACAGTGGATAAAGGGGCACCCCTAAGGAGGCAACATATCCCCCACTCCCCAGGGGAAGTACCGGAGAAGACAGGCGGGCATGGCCCCCCCAGCAGAGTCTGACCCCCAAGCGCGGGGAAAGACAGAAGGGGGGAAAGACAGAAGGGGATAAAGAGGGGAGGCCCTCCCCTTCTTGAGTGGCAGAGGGGGTGACAAATAAAGGGGACCCAGAATAGAGTGGCACCATTCAAACCTCAGCAGCCCCCCACCCCCATCTCACGGAGCGGATCGCGGCAGCGCTGTCATCAGAGAGCATCTAAACGGTAGGACACCCCTGGCGAACCCAGGGATTTCCCAGCAAGCCCAAAGGGACCATGTCAAAAGCCAAGGGGAAAGGGAACACGACACAACAAGCCCCTCAGAACACTAAACAGGATGCCAACATCCTACAGATGTGGTCAGCGGACTCTTCAATACAAACCAGGGGAAAGGGACAAGAAGACCTCCCCCAAGGCGAAGGCAACGCCCATGGGCCTCACCATCAGCTACCCTCCAGAGACGACATGCAGACGTGGTTCATGGAACTGCAGGAGAAATTCATGTCAACAGTACAAGAACAATTTGCAACGATGAAGAACGACATGAAGCAGGTGGTCCAGGACCTGAAGCTTGACGTGGCCAAGCTAGAGGAGAGAACTGATAGACTCGGAAGATCTTTTCAAGGTATTGAAGAAGAAGCACAAGTCAGCGAGGCGCAGGAACACCTTGTGAGACTAACCCACAATCTAGAGATCCAATGCGAGGACCTAAAGAACCGCTCGCTGAGATCCAACATACGCATTAAAAACATGACAGAGACAGTTCAAGATAAGGATCTCAAGATGACGGTCAAGGTGGTGTTCAGGGATATCCTGGAAGCACAAGAAACGGAAGTAGGGAACGACAGAGTGCACAGGGTGGGCCCGAAAAGATCTGGAGCGCCTGGGGAGAGACCGCGAGATGTCCTGGTGGCCCTCTCCTCATATCCACAAAAAGAGCAAATCTTAAGGAGGGCAAGAGAGATAGACCACATACAAATGAACGGGGTAGACATGCAATTGTATCAGGCCCTGGTTACGCTGAAAAAGAGAAGAGTGATGGCCCCTCTAATCAAAGCACTAGTGGAGAGACAAATCTGATACAAGTGGACATTCCCTTTTGGGCTATTGTTCACTGTATCGGAGAGGCATTTAGGGAATTCTATCAGAGGCTATACGCCATGACACCTACCTACAGACCAGACCCTCCCCATCCCACAAATATCGGAAGAGGATAGACTAGCCCTGGAGAGCCCTATAAGAGAAGAAGAAGTGAAAAAGGCAATAGCAGATCTCCCGCCAAATAAAGCACCAGGCCCGGACGGCTTCACTGCCCCCTTTTATAAAAAATATGCGGACACCTTAACCCCCTTTCTCACCAGGCTCCTAAACTCCTTTAAGGAGAGCGGAAACATGACCCCAACAATGAATGAAGCGAATGTGCTAGTCTTCCACAAAGCAGGGAAAACCCGACATACCCCGCGTCTTACAGGCCAATATCCCTGATAAATTTAGACTCCAAAATATACACAAAAGTCCTGGCAGCAAGACTGTCTCCCCTTCTACCCAACCTGATAAACCCAGACCAATCGGGCTTCATTCCTGGTAGACAAACACACGACAATATTAGACGGCTCACACATCTAGTGTAAAAAACGGGCATCACGCACACCCCGGCAATACTACTATCGGTAGATGCCGAAAAAGCTTTCGACCAGGTGGAATGGTCACTGCTGCTTAAGATCTTAAAATGCATGGGTTTCGGGGAGCAATGCATAGCAATGATAAGAGCCAACTATAACTCTCGCACAAGTAGGATCACCATCAATGGCGAGGTCACAAGAAGAGTAGTAATCTCAAGGGGTACAAAGCCGGGATGCCCGTTGTCACCGCTTTTATATGCCATCTTCCTGGAACCCCTCCTAATTAACATAAGGGAATCCATCACATTAAGGGGATAGAAATGGCAGGAATGCAGCACAAGGTAATCGCCTATGTGGATGATATGCTAATGGCCCTAGAATATCCGGGAGGACACTGGCGGCAGTTATCGGGGAACTTGAACTATACAGGGCTATCTCCGGACTCAAAATAAATGGGAGAAAATCAGAAATTCTGATACTGGCAGGAGATCGAAGGGAAATAGAAAGGGAAGCAACAGAACTAAACTTAAAGATCGCAGAAAACGGGATTTAATACCTGGGAATTACACTGACACATAGGGTAGGACTACTATATGATAGGAATTACCCCCAGCTCTTAACACACATGAAGAGGGACCTAGAGAGATGGAACCCATTGTTAATATCTTGGTGGGGCAAAATTCAATCGGTCAAGATGACCATCCTTCCGAAACTACTGTACTATTTCCAGGCACTCCCAATTAGGGTCCCTAGATCCTTTTTTAAAGCACTCAACAATGCGGTCACATCCTTCATATGCAAAGGGAAATCCCTGAGGACAGCCAGGGCGGTCTTTACAGCCCTTACAATAGGGGATGGCCCTCCCCCACTTCCAAAAATACTATCAGGCGGCACAACTAAGGGTGCTTCAAGAATGGATAGGGGAAGATCCGCTGCTAATATGGGCGAAACAAGACAGGGCAGGTTGCTAGAACTCCACTAGTGGAACTGCTCTGGAAAGCAAAACACCACAGACACCCTACCCTTCGCATAAGCAAAATTATGAAGACTTCCCTGGAGGCCTGGGACAGCCAAACACATAAGGGCACAATGTCCACGGCCGAAAGCCCCTTTATACCCATATGACAGAACCCTCAATTCCCACCCAGGATGGAGAGAGGGGCGTTTGAGAAATGGGAACTGGCGGGGTGCACGAAAATAGGGGAAATGTTCGTGGACAAGGATATAAGACCATTTGAGGCGTGTAAGTCCCCTCTACACCTCACAACGGGAGGCAAATTTAAATACGATCAGCTCAGACACTGGTTGACGTCGCCTGAAATCATCAAGGCAGCCACGAGAAACCTCACCCCGTTTGAAATTTATGTCACCAATAACTCAGGGGCGAAGAAATGGGTCTCGATACTATATTCTTTTATAAACTCAAAAGCCGAAGAAAAAAAGTGGGCATATATGATCAAGTGGGGGAACACCCTGGGGGAGGAACCAACGGAACACCAATGGGTGGAGTTGTTCACACAGATCCCTAAAATTACCCGCTCAGCCCAAACAAGGGAAATGTGGGTCAAAATAACCCAAAGGCACTACACCCCAGAAAGACTGCACGCAATGTTCCCTCACACATCAATTCTTTGCTGGAGAGGGTGCGAAGAGGTGGGAACATGGAGACATATTTGGTGGGACTGTAAGGGGATCAAAAGCTTCTGGGAGGAGGTAAAGACCGAGATGGGGAAAATGTTCCCGGAAGTGGGACAATTGGGTGAAAGGGTAAGGCTATTTGGAATGAAGGACAAGGCAGCCAAGAAATACAGAAAGCCACAATGGAGAAGTTTTATGGGCCTGCTCATAGCGGCATGCACAACAATTGCCCAAAGCTGGCAAAAGAAAGACACCCCACTGATATACACATGGCTACAGAAGGTGTGGGCACAAATGGCAATGGAAAAGTAACTCACACAATCCAAGGCACTAGCGATACATTTGCAAAGGAATGGGGAGCGGTTCAAGACTACCTACAGTCAGACTTTATGGAACAGTGGTGTCCGCATAATATCAAAATAACGGACATATTTACAGGATAAGTGGTTCCCCGATTATACCCCAGGGGAGGGGGGTTTGAATTTTGTTGGGTATTATGCTGTATTGGAAAACAATAAACACATTTAAAAGAAAAGACTTCACAAAGAGGATGACCAACAACCATCTTGTAGTGGTTTGGGAAAATACCACGATACAGAAACTTCACAGTTAGTGGAAGCTTGTTCACCACCCACTAGTTCCCAGCTGATTTGGGCCCGTCAGCCAGAAAGTCAAAATCTGACAGACACACTACCAACATGAATGGACACAGAAATGAACAAGGGAACCCTGAATCTTTCCCAATTTTCACTAAAAATAATAGTGAACAGCTGAAACAACCATGGAAGGTTACTGAAAAAAGGGGAGCAACTCCCATAAAGAATCTAAAAATAGACCACTGGCTAAAGGGCAACGGTGAGGAGGAGCCAGATACTGTATTACAAATCTTAGAACAGTCACCACTGCCTCCCAGTCCTCTTTACCTTCCATTGTCCCTCCAAAACCAACTGTCAGGGAAATGCCTGACCTGAAGGATTCCCGAACAGCAACAATAAATGTTTGTAGCTCAGCTAACGAGGAACCCACTGTCCTAGATGTGACAGAGGAAGACCTGATGCTTTTGTCCACTAACGAAGATGAGGAATTTGAAGAGAACGATGAGGCACCAGGTTCAAACGTATGTTTTGAGGGAGCCCCAGTGGACAAAAGCAGAATGGTTGATATACAAGATGCTGAAACTTTTGTAACCTTAGAGGAGAAGAGAGAGAAATTAAATCAGAAGAGGATACCCACAGAGACTTACTCACAGGTTCTGAAGAAAATGATAGCTATGAAGACTCAACTGTCTCTAGGGAGGCAAAGTCATTTCTTAAAAGACACAGGCATCCTTCTACCTCAAAAAATGTGTATGAACCCCATCACCACCCGACCCAACAGGGAACCAAGGTCTCATAAAATCTTTTTGGAGACAGTGCTAACGGCCAACAATGGTCTTATTCTTAATAGCAAAAACAATGAGCCTCCTTCATAATATACCAAAATTGAGGGTGCTAACATCAGAAGATATTAAGATCGTGGCCTTTCCGTCTGAGAAAGAGGACAATACAGTACTCCTACGCATGAAGTCCCTGGCATCGATAGCCCTCACGATGAAGGCAAATGACCGGAGGACCTTGGGCTTCGATGTTAGAGAGTTTGAGTCCTCTGCACGTTACGGCCTCCAGCAAGAAGATAAGATCCATAATGTGAAGAATGAACCACCAAAAGACTGCATCCTGACTGACAATCAGTCACTGAAACCCCCCAGAGACATGCCTATCGCTCCTCAAGGCCCGAAGGAACTGAAGATCACCATAAAAGGACCATCCAAAAGAGTGTGCAAGACTCAATGACCAAAGGAGACAACCTAATTACAAGAATTACATAGGGAGACTCTTGGAACTGGCTAGCAAGAACTCTAGCAGAACCATTCAGTGAAAAGAATGAGAAGGAGACGAGTCAAGTAAGATTGCAGAGAGGATCCTGGAACACCAGAGGGTTCTCTCATCTGCTACGTGCTATAGATTCGAGACTGAATAAAGCTGACAATTTGTGCTTCCAAGAATCCTGGATGAGAGAGACCCCCTTACTGTATGGTTACACGGGTTACCTAAATAGTGCAACCAAGGGCTTAAAAGGAAGACCAAGCTCAGGGATGTTAACCCTGGTGAGAAATAACTCCCTTGAAAGAGTAATCAGGATAATACATCCCAACCCGTTAATCCAAATCCTCCTAATTAATCTGGTAGAGAAACCCTCCCCGAAGGAAGGAATAATGGTACTCTTCAACGTTTACTGGAATCCGAACAACAAGGCCTCAGACTGCTTTGTTTCAACTATAATGAAATGGATCAATGAGCTAAGAGCCCAACTAACTGATCCCTGGATAGTATTATGTGGGGACTTAAACATTGATTGCCTATCCCCTCTATTGAAAAGAAACTTGACGGAAGAGAAGACGGACAAAAAGTCATAAATGTCAAGAGGTAGGTTGTGGTTGGAGGAATCAGAGGCTAGAGATGGGCACATGCTAAATGGCCACATTGGGGGAGATTCAGAGGGTGCGAACACATGGCACTCGGCTCATTCTAGTGTGACAGACTATTTCTTTGTCTCTGGGAACTTTTTCTAAAGGTACTAACCCTGAACATCTTCCACTCGGATCAAAGTGACCATAATCCTATGGTTCTAACATGCTTAACACCTAAGGGATGGAGGAAAAAGAGAAAAGAGGTTGTACCTGGAAGCACAAAGTGACATTAGAGCTGGGCTGTTATAGACTGCGAATTAGCGCAAAATCACTACTGGCACTGACAAGATCCCTGAATGGAGGGACAGAGAATAGGGCAGAAAGTATGGATTACGAATCCTGTCTGGCATACTTCAAAGGAGGCCCAGGCCATCGGGGTAAACATTCGTTCAAGAATAAAAATGTCTTTGATAGTACAATTGCAACAAATAAAGTCTACTACGCCAAGCACTCAAGAAACTAAAAGGCCTAGCAGAACCAACAAGACAACAGGAAAGAAATGATTTAAAGCACCAATATCCAAACTGGGCCATTTCATAGAGATCAACTCTATTTCAAAAAGAAGCTGAAAGAATGATGCAAGTATTAACCACTAATAACGCGAAGAATCTAAGGTCATTACTCAACGAAAAGGAAGAAAATAATGGCTATTTACAACTCAATCCCATACAGGAATCGGTATGGGTTGCCTATTTTGAATCCCTGTTTGGTCCCAAGAAGAACTTTGAGAGCCTTGACCTAGTGAGAAATCAGGAACTGTGGCATATTAAGATCGACAGAGCAGAAATAAGAAGAAGAGAAGTGGGCGAAAAGTGGTCTGTCATAGTGTTTGACAGCAGTCTGCTTACCACTTCCATCATTCAGAGGCAGAGACTCAGTGCTACTGAGTGAAGCAGCTACTACTAAACATCAGTTATAGCGGAGCATGCACAGAAAAGTGGGCGAAAAGTGGTCTGTCACAGTCCGTCAGGTGCCGGAATAAGGAACACGGAGCACGGGCCGCTGGCCTGAAGCTGGGCAAGTCAACATAGTTATCCCACCCGCCAGCTATCCCACAATCCTGCACCTGACCGCCTACAGAACGCACACAGTGCGGATTGATACACGGTAAGCAGAGTCACTGGGATAAGGGCATAAAGTTCGTGTGCAGTTTCAGTTGAAAGACTCAATAGCCACCCCCTGAACAGTAGACATGGCGGGGAGGATTTAAAGGTCTACCTCAAGTAGCCTTGGCCATGAAGAGGATGAGGGGCGCCATCTTAGAAGCTCTCGCCTGAGGTTCGATGGAAGAAAAACTGCATGGGCACCCGTCACCCGATATTGGGGATAGCGCCCCAACAAACAAACAGTTACCACAACATAATTTTAATCTTGAAAGTTGGCCAAAACAGTTGCATGCAGCACAGAACACAGAAGATTCAGCCGTCATGAAAGGCCTCACAATAACCAGAACATGAAAGCATTCCTTACCAGCGGTCACTGAGGACCAGGATGCGCGATCCACGTCAGCTGTGCCGGGCCCCCAGATGCGGGTTGCCGACCCGCTGATCCGCCATGCTGCGCCTGCCTTGCCGGCGTCCTACAGAGGGGGGCGGGGCAAGACGGCGCGGCAGGCCTTGGAGCGGGAGGCAGACGGGCAGCAGAGGTTTTGCCCGCCACCAGCAGGGAGGCCGTGCGGGGTGGGCTGTCAGCAGTCCCCGGGTGGCGTGCAGGCAGAGCAGTGCACAGATTTCGGATCCAGCCGAGAGCGTGTGCCGGGTTTCAACGGTCACGTGATGCCCGGCTCCACAACGCAACAAACTGGAGGTGGAACAGTCCAGCTTGGTGGACAGGCGGCCCGCGTGTTAACAACTGCGCAGATCCATGCGGGCTCAGTCTGCCTGAACCAGCAGGGTGCATTTCTTTCAACTACGACACATCCAGATGGATGAAACTCATCCGCTGCAACCATAACAGGTTTAACATCAGCACAAAATACAAAAAAGAGGTCCAGGCAAGAAAGTGAAGAGAGAGGGAAAAAAAAAAAAAGGCATTCTAACCCATGGGCACGGACAAAGGAAAGACAGTGCCCGCAAAACTACACTCGCCTTAAAAGATAAACGAGGACACAGTGACAGCACGAGACCTGTAGGCTTAAATAAGCCTACCACAATGCGTAGCCTGACGGATTTTTTTTCAGGCACAAATGTCCTCAAAGAATAAGGACTTCAGAGAACTTTCCCACGCCGAAATGGTAGCAGCGGTAAAAGATCATTTTCCCTGCGCAAAACAACGAATGCTTAACGCTGCACCAGACATATGCCAAGCAATAACGGAAACTGAACAACCACAGACACCAGCTCAGCAAGTGTACCGTGAGGCAGTCTCTCACACAAGTCTGCTTGAACACTCATCCATTTCCACAGGATCTATGACTGCACACTATCCCAGCCTGGCGACATCTCCCACAGAACACCATGAGCAATTTGGAAGAAGCTGACAATGTTGAGGGAGTGAAGAGTACTTATAACGGATCTCCAGGTAAAGCAAAGGAGCACAATTTACGGTCCATTTCAAGGGATGGAGTAATATCAGATGACCAACATACGCCATTTGAAAACGAAGTGCCACACAGATTGCACCCCAGAAGGTCTCCGGTGCGACCAAATAAGCAGCCCAATACACCCGGAGAAAGAAAACGGCAGTGAAGCACGTTCTCCAAGAGATTCATCAGGCGGGGTTGCATCTCTAGAAAGAACACAACTGCGACAAGAGGCACATCTGGCAAGACCTCAACTCGATGATGTGGAGGTACATGCTGAACTGCAGAGCCAGAGGAGAAACTCGTTGGAAGCACCCACCATCATGACTACTCAGAAAGCTAATTTCGCTAGCAACCAGTACCAAACACAGAGAAGATGATCCAGCGACCAGCTACAAACACCAGGAAAAAGAGCCAATACTCAGACTGCATCAGCAGTCACTGAGACGCCCAGCAAGAGACCGGACATGTTAAGTATCATGTCCGCGATCACAATAGCTCTCGCCCTGTTCTGTAAACTTTACGAGGCGATGAACGATACAGTGAAGGATCAGTTAACCATTCAAGCTATGATCCTCTCCAAAACGACCTACCTAGAGGTCTATACCTCTGCAAGGGAAGAACGCACCACCCAGGCAAGTACAACAGACAAACTTGCGAACCATTTAATGGCAAAATTCACAGCATTAACGATAAACCAAGCCGAACTCTGCAAGGCGGCAAACATCGCTTAAAGACTCAAGCTCACAAACTGTAGCCACAATTGATCTAACAACAGATACCAACACGATACACGAAAAAGGGCAGAAGTGCTCAGAAAGTTGCACTCAAAGCAAGAAAAACGCTGGTACAAAGCCCACACCAAATAATCCAACAGTACTATTGGCAGTAGACAAAATAGCATTGAGGCTAACAAAAACAGCGGAAGAATCAGAACCATCATATCAAATATTTGAAAAAGTAAAGCCAAGGGCAGACGTGGCTTCTGAAAACACTGGCTCACTGACGCACGAGGCAACCGCTCAGTCAACAAAGAATGTAATTATCCACATCACGACACCAATTACGAAAACATTTTTAAAAAATGGCGTCATACATAGATCAAACAATGCGGACCTTGAGATCACACAGCAATTAGTGGTCACTCCAGATAAAGACCCAAGGCTTGACTCCCCAAAATCAGAAGCAGATTTCCTCAAAAATGAACAACTAATGAATATACGTGTCTACTCTGATGATGAGACAACAGCGCCAACCACGCCATCACCTGTGAGACCTATAGATAACGATCAGACACAATAAATTGACGTCCAAGTCTCTGAAACCAGAAAAAAGGTATGCAATGAAAGAGTTTGAAACTCTCGAGGAGAGATGCAAATGACTAATCAAAACGGAATTGGAGAAGGATAGACCAGGTTCCAACAGACACCCCGAAGCAACACACATAGTCGAAAAAGCAAAAGTCCAATGAAGAGAGGAAAGTCACAGTAAGAAAAAATGAGCCACATAACTCGAGACAACAACAGTTCTCATATACAGGGCATTCTTCTAAAGAAGAAAGGCCGAGAGAAGTCTAAAAAATCCACCACAGATCGAGAACAGAGATCTACAATGTCAAAAGTGCAAAAAGACAGGAAATAAGATGGATGTTCAAAATGGAGCAAAGAGTAAGCAACAAGAAAGAACTAATTCTGAAGAGAAGATCAGTGTTGGCGATTTTACATCAAATTCCAAAACTGCGTTCTGTGAAATCAGAAAACTTGATCATTGTCGAGCCATGGCACTGTTAGGCAGAAACCTGTGCAGTTCCCTTTGGGAACACTGCAAAAGATTTAGGACTACAGGTGTTAGCAGTAAACCCACTTGGTAGCAGTCTGTACCACCCAGATTTACCTGATAGCTGTGGCTGAGCAGTCAGACTTCCCTCAAGAAGAGTTAGGTAGTATGCAAAGTATACACAATAGGCACTCAGACACAATAGCACAAGCAAACACCGACCAGAGCTTTGGTATCAAAGTATATAATTATTTATTTAAAAACACACTGTTTGAAACACTCCAGCACGCTTATTGTAAACACTCTAAACACAGTTACTATTATGATATATACAACCCATATTCCTTATCAGACAAGTCTTAGTTAACACCACTTGTTTCCAGACAGAGGTGAGCGCTTAACTATAGATGGCACTCCAATAAGTTCATGAAAAAGGGAGGGAAAAAGACAGAATATGTGAAGATACACCACTCTAAGATTTAGGAACACTTTTAGCAAGGCAGAAGAGCAAAAGTCACTGGTGAGCCAAAGTCCATAGGCTAGGCCCACTCTTAGAGAGAGCAGAGCACAAATGCGCTCAAGATCACACAGTTACACTAGGCTTTGAAAGTGTTGCAGAGTTCGAAAAGAGTTTAGAGAGGCTCAGAAAAGTTTAGCCAGGGTGTCCCAGGCTAACCCAGGTTCGAAAGCCGGGGGCTAAATCTACCCCATACAGTCGGTGGCAAGGGAAGCCAGGCGGAACATGGTACCTTAAGTGAGAAGGATCCTCCAGCAGTGGCAGTTGGTCCTGGCAGCGGGTGCAAGTCGCGGCGTCGTCCAGAGGAAGAGAAGATCTCGACTTGGAGGAAAGATGAAGGTCGTTGCACTGCCAGGGAAGAAACCAGCCGTGGAGTTTTCCGGTTAAAGGTATTACCCTTTATTTCGCGGTCGTGGTAAAACGTGGTATTCCGGTTGCCGGGGTTCTTGCCACAGGCAAGGCGGCCACGAGATGCGTCGGGAAGGCGAAAAGACGGTGAAGCTGGTTATCCCCACCAGTCAAAGGAAGAAGACTCTCCGGCGAGAGATCTCCTCTGTCGTTGGGAAAAGTGGTGAGACGGTCCAGCAGGGCTCCACCAGTGGTGTCGTCGTGGCAGCTTGGCTCAGCTTCTCCCTCATCGGATTCTTAGGTCCTGTGGCGACTTCTGAAGTTCCAGTCCCCAAAGCCCTGCTTTTATGCAGAAAACCCCCATTCACTCAGCCTAGCTGTCACTCAAACATGCTAAGTGGTGAGCCGGCCGGCTCACCACTTGGGCTAATCAGGACGGAGTGCGACTTGAGTTGCCTAGGCAACTCAGTCCAGGGTGCCTAAATCCCCCTCCACCCTTCCTAAGTACCCCAGACAGAGTGGCACCACTTTGGAGGGCTTCTGTGGAGAAGCCCGCCAAAAAAGTGGAACAAAGGGCTCGACTTGGGTTGGAGTCACAGAAGAGAACACAAACGCCATTTTAGAACCGAGTTTTGGCAAAAAATACCAACCGGAGAATTAATAATAAATAAATAAACCGGCGGTATGTTCGAGGCTATCGTAATTAAATAAATAAAGATAGTAGCAAGCGAACAATGGGAAAATCCCATAGAGAAATATTTGCGGTTGAATATAAAAAGTAGTATCCAATGCCACCAGCCAAAACTCGATCAGGGGGGACGGAGACGTGCCCCCTCGACTAACAGACTCCGGGGCAATCGAATTGCCCCGGCCAGTACGTCCACAATATGATGGTTTGTACTGGTTCTGTTCAGAATTCAAGACTAGTAAAATCAATGGTGACTTTACATGCCCTGGGAGAAGTAGTCAGTCCCAGGGTATGGAGTCTATACTGGGGGGTCGCTATGACACCCCTGTGTTACTGCACTGAGGGTGCTGTGTAAGACACATCACAAAAACATATGAAGCCCTATGGAGTAAAAGACCCCATAGCCCATTAAACACATCTAGATTCAAAGGAACACACTCAAATCATGTCCAAGAGTGAGGGTAAAAGAGCCTTACTCTTGGCAGGAGAACAAATAAACCCCAAAAATCCAGCAAAGCTACTGGGGGACTGACTAGGTTAGGAAATTCAGCCTAAACAGAGAATTCTCCCTAACAGGCACGACTATCATAGAGCAGAAACAAGTCAATACATCGGATCATCTTCAGCATACAAACTGCTATCTAATAACATTCCTCAAATTCACAGCCTGGGTTACAACCTGTTTGAAACAATGCAAAAAGATGACAATACAGACAGAGTTAAGAAAATTAGCCAAAATGTTGATAAACTCAAAGATAATAAACAGGACAATGATAATGTCAGAAAGGAGAGGAGTCATTTAACAACAAGACATGAAACAGTCCATGAAAAATGTAACAGCAACGCCAACGACGACATTCCCAGTGTGAACAACGTACCAAAACACACAAGAGAAACAACCTTAAGGTCTGTAAACGAGAACACGAACGAAAAACCTAAAAATGATTGAGCGTACAGAGATCATAGCCCGAAAAGACCAAAGATCTCAATTATAAGAACATTTACTCAAGTAGTACAGAGCAATCAAAACCAACTAGCAGTAAACCACAAACCCGACAACAAACAGGGCATTTGGGCATGGCTACCAAAAGCCCTAACAATGCATCGGAGCAAGTAGCAACTTGCGAATAAAGACCACAAGCAGATCGCAACTCGTCAAGAGGAAGCTCCACTACGAAAAGTGAAATTGTGCTCATGTAATGAAGAGGCCACTCTCATCTAACTGTGCCGGGAGAGGTAAACCTTGAAGTGTACAACATTATATGGCTCCAGGAGACGTAGCTATTGCAACCACCAACTTTAGAGGGATACCAAATTGCCACGGTACCAGCAGTAAAAGGTCATCTTGGGCGCCCCTCATCAGTCCTCTTGATTGCATGTCGTAACGGATATGTGCTATCCATGGGAAAAACTGTGCTTGCAAATCTGTCGATATTGGCAGTTACTGCCACTTAGGATCAAAAGAACAATTAAGCTGACGCATTAAACACAGTAGTAATTGTTAACACCTACTAGAATCCAGCTGCCATCAACGTGGAAAAATGTATCTCGCTATTTGAGCAGGTGATTGACAAGGCCATGGCAACGCTAATGGCGACCTTCCTACTGTTCTGCAGTGATCTCAATGCAGTTTGCAAAACAGGCAAAGGAAACTGGGAAAAATTCAAGAAATCCCCGGCAGAACAGCCAGGTAAAGCGTTCTTGACTTGACCCACTCGCGAGAGCTACACAACCTTGATGACGTCTTCATGCAAGTAAACAGACCACCAACATGGGAACGTGCTGACTCAGCTGCTACAATCGATTATATCTTCGTTTCTCAGCCTCTGTTGACTCTAACATCCTCTTTTGAAGTTCGGCGAACAATCGCCAGTGATCATAACTTACTGGAAACATGCTGGCTAATCCCGGGTAAACAGAACAACAGGATGAACACACAAGTTGAGACCAACGTGCAAGGTTCTCGAATCAAATTGAGCGCAAATGCAATCAAAGACCTGACGGCAAAATACAAGGTAAATGGTCAACAGGAGAAAGTTAAATCAGTTGACTATCAACCCTTACTAGTGGCATGCAAACAACAATCGACCAGCTGGAACTGCCCATGCATCCCAAAATATCATGTCTACAATAAAGAGCTTGTAGAAAAGAGACGCGAGTTTAGAAGAGACAAGAGGATGGCAAAAAAGTTGACAACGCCAGAAGCCTGTATAAAAATCAAAGAAATCACAAGAGCATACAAGGCAAGGGTTAGATTTCACCGGGACAAGCTATATCAGCAGGATGCGGAGGACATTGCCAAAGCATTAAGCACACACAATGCAAGAGACTTCTGGACTCTACTGAGAGCCATTGATGCACCACTGGAAGACGCAATGCCCAACATCATCAGACAGCAGAACTGGGAAATACACTTCGATGCAGTATTTAGATCCGTCGGGCCCGAGGGCACAGAAGACATGCAGTACAGCAACATGAATTGGATTAACCTCGAAAACAGAGATGACATCAAGGAGGTAATCAAGAAGCTCAAAAACTCTAGTGCCTCGGGACCCGATGGAATCACCAACTTTGAGCTAAAAGCTCACCCTGACCAAGTATAATTTTTCGTCGATGTGCAGAAACAAGGTCACTGCCAACTTCGTGGACTAATGCGACCGTGATCCTGATTTATAATAAAAAGGGGATAGAAATGATCCTCACAATTTTCGAACCATAGCTTTGCTTGATGCCAGGGGAAAGGTGTACGGGTCTTTACCTCTAAAGAAATTCCAAACTTGGGCAGCCTCTATTAACTGCAACGACCAAGCCGGATTTAAAAAAATGCAGGGACATCAGGAAATATTCTTGTGCTCAGTATTCAGAAAAGCAAGGCCATACAACACAAACATCGGCTCTTTGTCGTCTTTATTGACTTCACTCAGGCGTTTGATCGCGTCGAAAGACATCGCCTGTGGCAGAAACTCCTAGCCAGGCAATGCCCCAAAGAAATCTTGGCACCAATACACGCCCTACACTCTAAAACCTCCATGAGAGTTCGTCTCAGCCGACAAGGCGATCTATCGATAGAAATTCCAACTACACGTGGAGTCAAACAGGGATGTCCCCTGGCCTCGGCTCTATTCTTGGCCTACATAGGAGACTTCCAAAAGACTGAGGCGTCGATACGTGCATTCCCTCCAAAAATCGGAAATACAACGATCTCACGACTTCTGTATGCCGATGACCTTACATTATTTGATCAAACACCCATCGGCCTGCAGCGGCAATTGAACAGTTTACTCCTGTACACAAAAGAAAACTTTGAGATCAACAAAGGAAAAACGTAAGTCATGATACTGCAAAAATCTAGCAGGTAGGCAGATGACAAAAAATGGTTCTTGGGAGAAACTCAAGTAGAGACAGTTGAAACATTTAAATACTTGGAGTTTTGCTGGACAGCTCCAAACATGAAAATGCTATGCAAGTCGCTCTACATAGAAAGATCAAAAAATTAGCGGCTCAGGCAAAAGCAATTGATCGAAAATTTTGGAGGTACTCCTTAATCCCGACAATAAATGTTTACAAAACAAAGGTGGTACTGGCCGTGACGTACGGAACCGAGGCCATGCCGACCATTCCGAGGGAACTGTGGCCCAAATTAGAAGCTCCCTTCTGGAGATCTGTCCTAAAGTTGCCGGATTCTACATCTGGAGTCGCGATCAGGCGCGAATAGAGTCTACAATCACTTGAGTGCACTGTCAGCTGCAACTCCATAATGCTGTATAGAAAGTGTAGAATGGCTGACAGCAACCCAATCTACAAAATGATCAACAGAGAAATGCAAGGGGACAGATGTGAACTATTAACAAACTGGCAAAAGAAAAATTAACTTCTACTAGACACCATTGCTTCAGAAGAAGAACTCATTCAAAATCCATGCAGGGTCCTGCGCAAAATTAAAGACCTGGATTGGGCAAAGACGACAGAAATAGCGGCCAAAAATAAACTGACGGCACATCTACCTCATAACACAAAAAAGTTCAACGAATTGCAAAATTACATTAAGAAATTCCCCAACAGGATGGCTTGGAATTTGATACTAAGAGCGAGATTAAACTTGTTGGAAACCAACAAAATCTTACACATTAGAGGGCGCTCGCAAACATCATTTGCCGCTTTTGGCAAGAGACATCGCCTCATCCTCAAGAAACTAATCGACATCTATTGATGGCATGTTCAGGGACACGAGCGATTAGACTACGATATCTATCTAGTCTAGTTGGAGCTGACATACCACCACAGGAAGAGACTTGGTGGAACAGGCTAACAGACAGTGATAGAACTAGCTGGCAAATCGCAACAGCGAAAATTCTGGAACACATTGTGAACAATTTGCTTCAACAGAAACCACCGCCCTTTGAAGGTGATACTGTTATAAACAAGTAACAGACGCAAACGTTAACCTATCATGGTTCAGTTGATCCCCGACTGTAATATTGTAAAAATCTCATGTTGATTAACACTTTAAGTGCCATGTGTATTTCCCCCCAGTGCCAACGCCTTCTTTGGTGATTTCGGTATGTGGCCATTCAATGCATTGGAATTCTAGGTGTCTGTGGGGGGGGGGTGAGAGAAAATAAGCAAAATAAGCAAAAAGGCCGAATATTTTGTGTTTTTTCAAAAAATGTGAATAAAATGATGTAGAAAGAAGCCTGTGGTTTTATCCTTGTAAGTGCTAGGAACAAATGGTTTGCTGTGCTGAATTCCCCAATTTCCTGGCTTTCAAGAACAGGTTGAGTGGAAACAAAAAACATTATTTTGATGTGGTTATCAACCGTTTTGTGAGAGGTAGGCGATTTTGGCCAATTGGACATGCATGAACGGAATGGGAGAAAAGGGTAGGAAAGCCGAATTGGAGGACAGAAATGCATATAATTCTGAAAAGTAGACAAAATTCCAAGTTTAAGAAGGGGTGATTTGCGTAGGTCGGGCAACAACTAGGTAGGGGAAAATGCCATAGATTGGGGGGGGGGGGAAATCGGGAAAAAAACCGAAAAAAAGGTATGTGGTGGACATGTTTGGCTTGGTACGGCAATGGCTTCTATTAATTTTGAGAAAAGCAATGCTCCGCTACACTCCCCCGACTCTTGCAGTTAGGAAAGCACACATTTTTTGTAGTGTTTTACAAAACAAGCAGTACCACAAGCCAAATACTGAGCCATGGTA
Source organism: Ambystoma mexicanum (assembly GCF_040938575.1). Lineage (NCBI taxonomy): Eukaryota > Metazoa > Chordata > Amphibia > Caudata > Ambystomatidae > Ambystoma > Ambystoma mexicanum. Next base: position 977,103,311 of record NC_090924.1, read on the forward strand.
CACAGGAGTTTTATGCTTGCGGCCTGAACAGACGCACTTAGCATGTGTAAATCAGGAAAACCAATGTGGTGAGGAACGGCAAGCATACTTTCTTTGAAAGAGCACAGGCAGACCTTTTCAAAGGTAGGTGACTTGTGCAGGTTACAAAAGTGTATGGTGCCTAAAGCAGCGACTAAATGTAGGGCACATTTGGGAAATGAAAGGGTTGTGTGTGACAAAGGGCACCAGCAAATGGGTCAAAACGTTATGAAAACCACACAAACACAACAAATGTTATACCTTCCCGCGTTCCCACAGGTGTCCCGATGAAAAGAGTACCTCACATGTGTGGGTGCACCTACCTGGGCGCCAAGGAGAAAGCCTAAAACACAGGTAACCCCAAGTCTGTTTTGACACCTGAATTTCACACTTTGTCCAGACGGGCACATCATACAGAAATGGGCCTAGGGTGTCGAAACCAGAAAGTAAAACATGGAACCCCCTGCATTTCCCAAAAGAGGACACCCGTGGGAATCCACAGAGGTCTGCCGTACACAAATTGCCCCAGTTGTTATTAGCCACAATCTCCGACAAAGTGTGATATTTGGTGGGGGAAAAAACACAATATTCACTTTGTCTGGGCTTCTGGGTAATAAATTCTGGGCCGCATGTCAGGCCTCTGTGCATTCCCACAGGTGTCCTCTTTTGGGAAATGCATGGGGTTATTGGCAATAAAGAGATGGCGAGAGTGCACAGCTTTTTCTTTGTTGTATTCCTTTGTTGTATTAACTGTATATAGTTCCAATCTTCAACTTATTGGTAGGGTGCAGCCCACTATCAAGTGCCACCGTGTAGGGCACTAAAATGAACTGGGGAAAAATAATGACCTAGGCTGATTAGCCTTCGGTGTGGGCCGCACACCCTCAATACCCACTTCGGGTTCAACATTGTTTAGTGTTTGTAAAAAAATATGTGGAATTCCAAAAGTAATCGTTATCAGAATTATTTTATTTTATTTTGACCAAAAGGTATCTTGATGTTTCAAAAGAAACAAAGCTATTGGTTCAACTTCACCAATTAGGCTAATCCTGAGACTGGGGCAAACAGAAACCCCTATGGCTAATGCATTTTGGAATCATTCCTTCTTCAAAGCCAGGTTATTTAAGCACTACTAATGCAGTAGTATTTATATTATCAAAAAGTAGCATATCTGTTAATTAGTATTAAGCACATCAACAACATGTTTATGACCATGATTCAATGAAAAACAATTATTAAATTGGGCAGGGTGCCCATAGGTACAAACAAATATTCAACACGAAACGAGAAAGGAGAAAGAAAAACAAGCATAATCAATACATCTATTCATGTTAGTCTCACAGTCAAATCCAAATCTTTGCCTGAAGCACTCAGCACCCTGTTCTGTGCCATGCACATTTCGAGTGTGTGTGACTTATTTACTCCATAGTGACTGGTTTCACAATTACATCTAAATTTGGCCTGGAACAGTTGGTCCCGTGGTCTGTGTCATGCACATATCAAATGTGTGTGACTTATTAACCTCATAGTGACTAGATAACACCATTTTTGTGGGATGCTTTTAAGTGTGAATTACGGTTTAATTTGTATTCATATTTCCTACTGTTTTGCAAAAGTAATATAGCGCACTTGGTTGCTGTGCAAAAGCATATGTCCCAAATAGTGTACATGCAAGTAACTTTTGATGTGTTCATTAAAAATCTCATTTCGATATGCACACATCTACCCACTGACCTGTTTGCCTTAGTTTTCTCTTAAAACGAGTTAACCTCGTAGTCTGTTTAATCAGTAAACGCTGTGGGACAGTCAAAAGACATGCTTTGAATATCACACTCCTACGTGCTTACAAGTCATAAAATGCAGTGCAATGTGGGGACATATGTGGGGACATATGTGGGAACGCGAGAAGGTATGACATCTGTTGGTGGCGACGTGTTTCGGTGAGTGGACACAGGGAAATGTCTCTGAAATTGGCTGGAAATGAAGACAATTCTCAGACATTTCGCTCTGGCCACCCACCTAAACACACCGCCAACAACACATGGCCTACCTTCCTGTGTCCCCACACGTGTCCCGATGAAAACGGTACCTCGCATGTGTGGGTGCACCTACCGGAGGTGCAAAAGGAAAAGGGTAACCCACTGGTAACCCCAAGCCTTTCGCCACAGCACATTTTGTTCATGTGGGCAACCTAAAAATTTGGGCCTAGGGTGTCGAAGCCAGCAAAGAAAACAGGGAACCCCATGCATTTCCCAAAAGAGGACACCCGTGGGAATCCACATAGGTCTGACTTACGCAAATCGGCCCAGAATTTATTACCCAGAACCCCCGGCAAAGACCCACATGGGAGAAGGGTGCCCAAGGCCAGGGATATTACCGCCAACTTCTCTGGCACCCTGGATGCCCTGCGTTACAGCTTCTCCCCACCAGGGAGTCTCGGCAGTGTGCCAATACCTCCCCGAAGGGAAAAGCTGTAATGCAGCCCAGCCGCAACTCCAGGACGGTTGGAGGCGATGTCCCTGGCCTTGGACATCCATGTACCATGTGGGTGTACCGTCCCCTAAGCACAGCAGCAGCTCCAGGGAGCCCCAGCAGGATCCCCATTCCTCCCCGGAGGTGACATCTGTAACGTAGCACAGCCAAAAATTGTGGGACAGGCCCCCCAGTGGGTGGGGCAGTAAGGTTTGGCCACCCCAGCGCCAGATTGGCACACCAATGTGCCCTCTGCGCCAAGGCAGGTATAGTAAACAAAGAACATAATCCAAAATAGCAGGCTGCCCTTTAGCGGATGCTGAGGGGCCACCTACCCCGCTGTGGAATTTTCTAATGTGATGGGGTGTCCACCTCTCCACCCCACCTCAATTGGAGCGGCGGCCCCCCTAAAAACGTTCCACCATTTTGTCCTCTGATAACCCAACTCCCCTTGGTTCAGAGGCACATTGGTGTGCCAATCTGGCGCCGGGGTGCCCAAATCTTACTGCCCCACCCACTGGGGGACCTGTGCCACCATTTTTGAGGGCCCTCTACCCCCTCACCCTAAATGGGTAGAGGGGGCACCTCATGCAGGCCTCCCGGGGCCTCCTACAAATGGCTGCCTGAGGTACACCCCGCCTCCATTTGGGGTGGGGGGGAGAGGGCCCCCAAAATTTGTGGGACAGGCAGTAAGGTTTGGGCACCCCGGCGCCAGATTGGCACACCAATGTGCACCTCTGCGCCGAGGCAGGTTTACTAAACAAAGAAAATCATTCAAAATGGCAGGCTGCCTTTTAGCAGGGGCTAAGAGGCCCCCTACACCCCCAGATAATGTTCTAATGTACTGGGGGTTGACCCTCTCCCCCCACCCCAAATGCAGGAAGGGGCATCTCATTCAGCCCTCCCTGGGGGCAGATAAGAGGGGGGTTCTCATGCAGCAATCCCTGGGGTTACTTGCCCCTTCCTAAGAGCAGATAACTGCCCCCAGAGAGGGCTGCATGACATGACCCCAAGTCCATTTTGTGGGAGGGGGACAACCCCTTTCCATAAAAAAATATTCCCTGGTGGTACAGTGGTGGGGGGGGCCTCCCCCCCAACACCAGCCATGCTAATTGTTTGTTTTCCACACCCCTGGGGGCAGATGGTCACCCGCCCCCAGGGGTCTCCATACATGTGGCCCCATGCTTTGGGGCCACGGGGGGGGGGGGCAGGGGTCGCTTACCTAGTAAGCTGCCCTCATACCCCCACCTCTGTATCACATCCCCGGTCTCTAGTGGCCATTGCTGCCCCTGGATCGAGCGCCCTGCGCCCAATCCAGGAGCAGCAATGCTTACAAACAGGGTGTCGTTGGAAAGGGGAGAATCTCCCCTTTCCAACGACACCCTCCTCCAAATAATCCGCCCCCCTCCCCCTTCTGCTTTTGCAAAAAATAAATATATTTTTTTGTCCACCCCCAGGGGTCTCCATGAATGTGGCCCCATGGGGAAGGGGGGGGCTGCTTACCTAGTAAGCAGCCCGCCCCCTCCCCCCGCATCACAAACAGATCTCTATTGATCCGGTGACATTGCTGCCCACGGATTCCGCGCCCTGCGCCCATTCCATGAGCAGCAATGCCACACAAAGGGTAATGTTGGAAAGGGGAGAATCTCCCCTTTCCAACAATACCTGCCTCGATCTCCGGCTTGAAATACAGCCTGAGATTGAAGCAGAGGGAGAAGGGCACTCACCTTCTCTCTTCACCGCAGCAGCTGAAAATGGCTGCTGCAGTGAATTTACATTCAGTTTCACGTCGGCATGCTTTACGCATGCCGACGTGAAACTGAAGGTAATCCAGCCCCTTGGCAGTGAGGGGGGACCTCCCCCTCACATAGCCCGGGTGTTGGATTACTGTTTTGTGTGATCCCTGCAAAGCAGGGATCACACAAAACAAAGTGCCAAAAAGGACGAGCTATCTCGTCCTTGGCACTATGAAAGTAATTCCAAGGACGAGATAGCTCGTCCTTGGCACTTAAGGGGTTAAACAATAAAAAAAGAAGAAGTATCATCTCTAAATCTAGCTCGTCGCGAGCACCTGGCCTCGATGGCATGACTAATGCCATGCTGAAAGAAGCTCCTGATTTATGGTCTGACTTTTGCATGATCCTATTTAAAGAATTTTGCAACAAGGAAGAACACCTCCTTCGAGGAAACGATCAATTGTGGTCCCGATTTTTAAAAAGGGAGACAGACTCAATCCTAAAAATGATAGGCCCATTTCTTTCCTAGATGTCCTGCATAAAGATTTTGCTGGAGTGTTGCTAAAGCGTCTGAAAGAATGGATTGCAATTTTGGAATCCTATGACATAAGGCAAACGGGTTTCGTCAACCACACCGACTGTGGCCTGAATCTACTACTCCTTAGCTTACTGAAGATCAATACATCAATACACTAAAGGGAAAAGAGAGCCTCTATGTAGCTTGTGTAGATATCTAAGTGGCCTTTGACTCTCTCGACAGGAAGCTCTTGTGGTGTGGTCAAAAATGGCAGAAAGTGGTTGCCCTGTTGATCTCCTGTCTGCCATTAAAGACCTTTATTCAGGAACATCGTTGCAGATCCGGCTAGACAGAGGGGAATTTGACAAGTAAAATCCACAATACTAGAGGTCTTAAACAGGGTTGCCCCTTGGCCACCATCCTATATAATTTCTTCATCAATGACATGAAACATGCATTGGACCCACCTCGATCTTATCCTCCGAAGATTAATGGCACCTCGGCAGGATGGCTCCTCTATGCGAATGACCTAATGCTGATAAATAGAATGCCTATTGGCCTCCAAAAAAAACAGATGCCTTGCAAACTTATGTAGATAAAAACAACCAGAAAATAAATGTAGACAAAACTGAGATTCTGCTGATACAAAACCCAGGAGGAAGGAGGAGAAAACTCCCCAGATGGAAGCTGGGAAATAACCAAATAACTCCTACGGCTTCCATAACATTATGATCAGTGCCAGCATGGGTGAAACAACTTTGATCTCAAGCCTGGTCCTGAAGATTTAGCAACTGACAGCACAAGGCCTAGTGATTGGAAGAAAATATGTCAAATTCTCTCTGCTGCTGGTCATCCACTTCTTCAACCAGAAGGTGGTCCCAGCATTATCATATGCTGGAGAGGCCGGTCTGGGTCTGCCCAGGGAAATTTGGCAGAAGTTAGAGAGTAAATATTGGAAATGCATCCTAAGACTGCCTAACGTGGTTCCTATGGCAATAATAAAGCATTAGCTAGGCCTCTCATCCTTATATGTAAAAATTGTCTGGGAAACCCTAACCGTTTATGGTAAACTAAATTCACTGTGCTGTCCTCCTCAATACAACATTATTAGGATGAGAAAAGAAGGTATGAATATGAATAATTGGGCACTGAACCAATGGTACCATAAATGTTCAGAAATCTTGGTACAACTAGTAACAGAAACCAAAAGAACGAAGAAACTGAGGATGGGAGGAATGACATTAGGGCATCTTAACTTGACCATCTCCAAGTCTCAGGGCCCTGGTGCTCCTCTAGCCCAGGATCGCTAGTGTCCGGGACTAATTATCTTTGTTCCATGTGTTTGGATTTTAAAATGGACTCGCTGGTGTCTTCTATCTTAATGGAAGTGGATGTTAAGCAAAAGTTTTATATTGTAAAATTTAACATTTATTAAATAAAAAAATAAAGATATATTTAAAAAATGAGAGAATAAGGAAGTGCAGTGCAGTGGGGCGGTTTAAATTAATCTCAGAGCCTGACAAACATGCTTTAGCTGCAGAGCTTCACTGTTCTGGCTTCCTGGAGCTCATTCACTCATCTGGCTGAGGTGAGGACAACCACGGAAAATAACCTTAAGGAGAGCAATCATAGAGGACAACAATGTAAAGACTAAAAATAAGCCGCCATAAGGTAGGTGAGGGCTAAGTTAAAATCCAACGCATGAACAACAAAATGGAATGGTGGAAAAACATTGGACAAACCTATATACCTGTGGTGATAGAAAAGAAGGAATCCTGTTATGGAGTACTTTTAAAGGTAGCAATAGCAGCCAAGAAGCATTTTACTATGCCCATCAGAAGGCCTTCTTGGGGTCAAGAGATGAAGAAGCTCAGTGCAGATTAAATGGAGCAAGTTAATGGTTGCAGATCTTTATCCCCCATCGAATGAAGAACTTAAGTCATCTGGAGGTGTAGCTGGATTTTTTTTGCCAGCCTCTAGGAGACAGAACTATCAGAACCTTGTGGGGCAAGTCCCAATGTCTGAATCACAGCTTCTCAGCATCCATGCATGACGTTTGAGGCAATTTAGGTTTGGGACACAGCCCTCTGCCTGGATAGTGAGTCCATTCCCACCTGGAGGCATCAAGGATGGCAAGAGACATGTCCAGCAGTTCCAGGTGCCATATCCTCCTGGACCAAGCTAGGGCGATCAAGATAAAAGTGGACGTCTTCCGAGCACCAGAGGAATGGAGGAACTCGGGGACCTGCATGCAGGAGATCACGATTCCACTCTAAAATGAATGTGTCTCCCAAAGTACCCTTCGGGGTAAACTCTCTGAAGCAGAACAACTCACATTTCCAATTGAGACTAGAGTGAAGAGACTGTCCGCAACATTCTCTGTTATGATGATATAATGGGATATTTTATTTATAGCGCGCCTATACACATGTGTTTCAAGGCGCGACGAGGCAGTAGAGGGCAACAAAGGGAGACAAGACAACGCTCTTACTAGGCCCAGTGACATTGAGATTGCACAAGTGCAGGGGAGAGGAAAGGGGAGAAGTGCTGGGGGAAGGGGAGGAGGAGCAAGTGCAGGACATAGGATCGAAAACATCAAAGAAGAAAAATATGTGCGGCAGCAGGTGTCAGTGCAGGGGTTAAGTGCAGACAAGTGTTAGATAGTGCATGTAGGAGGACTGCAGGGTTGCAGATACAGCCCCAAGTGCAGGGTTGCCAGGCGGCAGTGCAGGTATGCAACTGAGAGGGACCTGGCACGTGGTTCAGAGGGTAGCCAGGTAACCAGTGCAGTATCAGGCAGGAGATCAGCAGGAAAGAGGAAGAGAAAAGGCAGAAGCAAAGAGGAAAGTCTTGAGCTGCTTCCAGAACCGGAGATAGTTCTGTCTGATCAAGTTTCAGAGAGGCCGGGAGGCTGTTCCAGAGGGAGGCGCCAGCCGAAGAGAGAGATCTGACACCAACTCATTGCGTGGAAAAGTGACTGACCCTCAAGGAGTTGGAGGTGGAGGAGCGGAGAACTCGAGTAGGAAGATACTTCAGAAGAGAAAGCTAGAGATATTTTGGTCCCAGGCCCCAGAAAGCCATGTGGACAATGCAAAGGGCATCGAACTTGATCCTTGCAGCCACAGGGAGCCAATATAGAGATTTCTATGCTGGAGGCATGCGATCACTGGGCTTAAGGCCAAGGACAAGTCTTGCAATCCTTTTCTGGATGAGTTACGGAGGGTACAGGCAAGGAGATTTAAAAAAAAAACGCTGTTACATTAGTCAAGCCTAGGGAGAACCAGAGCTCTAGAGACAGCGAACGTCTGGGACAAGGAGAGGAAGGGAAGAATACCTCTGAGGCGGTACAGTTGGTAGTTTGACTTTTTGACTTCTTAGAGATGTCGGAGATGTGAGGAGAGAAGGAGAGTGCGGAGTCGAAGATAACCCTGAGGTTCTTAGCCTCACAGGTGGGAGCAGGAAGAGGGCCAAGGGAGCCCGGCCAGAGAGTGAAGGGAAAGAGGGGTGCAGATATGCCAATGAGGAGGATCTCCGTCTTGCTGGCATTCAGGCAGAGATCATTGGCGGCACATGACTCCTGGATTGCAGACAGATAGACTGTGATGAGAGAGGGAGAAGAGGCGGCAGAGAGGAGCCTAAAAGCAAGCTGGTGTCATCCGCATAGCACTGGAAGTTGGAGCAGAGAGCAGCAATGCGGTGGGCGACAGGTGCCAGGTATTGGTTGAACAACCAGCGAGAAAGGTTAGACCCCTGGGGAAAGAGAGATAGAGTAGAAGAACGACTGAGGTTGGACATGGGAGGGTCGATCAGAGAGGAAAGCCGTCAGCCAGGCTAGAGCCTGATCAGTGATACCCAGGTTATCACGGAGCCGGTTGAGCAGGACGGCATGGTTGACCGTGTCAAAGGCAGAGGAGAGATCAAGTAGGATGAGAACAGAGGGAAGATTAGAATCAAGGTTAGAGAGCAGGTCTTCTTGGATGTTCAGGAGAACCGTTTCCGTGCTTTTGGCTGCTCTGAAGCCAGGCTGATGGTCATGGAGACAACCAACAGATTCAGTGTGAAGACTAAGCTGGGAGAGGGCAGCTTTTCCAGGAGTTTGCCCTGTAATGGCGTGATAGAGACCGGCCGATAGTTAGCCGGAAGGGAGGGGTCGGCTGAGGGTTTCTTGGGAAGAGGGTGCACAAGAGAGCTTAAAGGTTCCAGGGGTGAAAGAGTGGTTGCAGAAGTCAGCGAAGGCTGGAGCGAGGGTGTCAATGTGGTCCTTGATAGTTTTGGATGAACAGGGCAGAACCTGTTTTGATGAGGTTTTTTTTAGATCAGACTGGTCTAGAATCCTCGTTAGGAGTGAAGAGAGGAAAGGCAGAGAAGAGAGGGGCAGTGGCTTCAGGGTGGCCATAGGAGGAGGCGACACTGGAGGGAGAAGCCGAGAGGATGGACAGGATGTCCTGGGTTTTTGAGATGAAGTGGGAAACCAGGGCCGTGCAGAGGGCCTGGGAAGGAACAGGACAGGTAGAGACTGCGGCAGGATTGGCCAGCTCCTTGCAGATTTTAAAAAGAGTTCGGCTGAGATGTTAGATGCCGCAGAAACACAGGCTTGTATGTGAGCACTCTTCTTAGTGAGGACAGAGAGTCCGTATTGGGATGTACAAAATGCCAACCAGCCAGGTGAGCTGCTGTGAAGAAGACATCAATCTTCAGAGCCCAGGTAAAATTATTCTCAACTTCTCCATCTACATCTAAGCCACTTGTTCCTGAATCTCCAAATCCCTCAGTATCCCTCATTAGAAGCTTATCACACATCAACCAACTGATTATTGCAGACTATAGCCTTGCAACATTTCTGTAACAGGTCTGAAATGGTGTCCTAAAACTGAGCGCACTTATATCGAAGTAGTCACTAGAGCAACCTCCTCAGCAACTGGGCCTCTGACACCACCAGGATGAAAGAAGCCTTGTGGCCCATAATATGTAGAAAAGCAGGTGTCATGTCTCGTTTCCAATGGCACTCCGTTTGGAACAGATGGAGGAGCATTCATGGGGTGTTTCCTCTTACTACCAAGATGGTGCTAGCTCTGCCAAGCAAAGGTCTAGTTCCTCTTCGCAGTTCTTTCTGTTTCCTGTTTCCATTCCGCTCTATCGGTACGGAATATATGCTACTGCAGCATGGCACTCAATGCGTCGCTTTTCTTTACCAACAGACACTTTGGAAGTTTGGAATCCTTGGTTCTATCCTGTTTCCATTTCACTGTCAACTGAATTCTATCCTTTAATGTCCCTGAACTTGCAGCAGGTCGGACTTGGAACGAGCATAGGGATCCCTCCTTTTGCGCCTGATAGATCACTCCCACAAGACTTAACCGGTACGTCTAAATCCTGCATGCATCCCATCTTGACTAACCGCCTAGTTGGTGCCTACTCTGATCGCGGTTCTATTCTCTCATCACAGCGCGAGGAGAGGCTAGGCGCCCTGCCATAGCCCACTACACCTCTGCAGCCTTTAGAAGGTGACAAATCAGCATCACTACTCTGCTGTTCCTCACCACTCAAACCTGACCTACAACAAGAAGTTGAAGTCCACGCCACTCCACAGCTAGGGTTCGCCCAAGTGTTTTTCTTCCCCAGCGGGTTTTCCCTGTGACATTTGTCCGTCCCTTCTCTGCTTCAGATAAGAGAACGGGAGAGGCAGGAGTTATTGGGAAACATCTCGTTAACGTCACAGTATTGCATTGGATCAGGTTAGTTGTAGTCTTTTTACATATCCTCGCATTGCAAATTTTTAATTTACAAGGCATACAATTGTTACAGCAGGGGCTGGAACCAGACGCTGAGACCAGAAGACATTTAGCATCTAGAAGATGTTTGCTACGTGATGTTTAGGGGGAAAGGCTGTGCCCAAGTGAGTGTCCAGAACTGGAGCGACTGGGATGGCGAAATATGGGACATCAGGGAGAAGCCCAAGTTGTCTAGCAGATGGAAGGTGTTGTGCCGTTTGTGCCATCACCAGATCTAGGATGTGTGCCCAAATGAGAAAATCGTCCATGTAGGGTAAGACATGAACCCCTCTCTCGCCTGAAACGTGTGGCTACACGTATGCTGTGTTTTCGTCCGCCAACATTTTAGACGTTTACCTTTTAAGAGTGGTGTTTTTGCTGCTGCTGTTTTCGTCAATATATTTTTTTAAAAAAATACATTTGTGTTGTGTGTTTGCGGTAGGGGATTGGGAGTGGTAGGGTGAGGTGGTGGGGCTGAGTTAGATGGGGAATCGAGGGGACAGAGGGTGATATTTGACCTTGTCTAATATAGGTTGGAGGGGAACCCCCATTTTACAAAACCAAATCTGACTAAAACGGCGGTAGCAAAAACACCACATTTAAAAGGCAAACGTGTAAATAATTGACAGAAAAAACATGTGGATCCTCAGCTACCACAGCAACAGTTTGGTGATGACCTAGAGAGCCAAGGAAAAGCTGAACAGTAATGTGTCTTTTCCTCAGGTACTTACTGTGCTTTGGGTGAATCAGCACATGCTAGTAGGCGTTCTACAGATCCAATGACACCAGCCAGTTCTGTAGCTCAAGAGAGTGGAGGATCTTGGCTAAGGTGACAATCTTCAACTTGTCCATGCACAGATACAATTACAAGAGTAGCAGATCAATGGTGGGAGGCAGGGCCCTGTCCTCCTTTGGTAACAGAAAGAACAGCAGGTACCAGCCCCTTTCTAGCTCTGAGGCAGTCACCAGCTTGATGGCGCTCTTTGCCAAAATTTGACGGATTTGCTCTAAGAATATGGAGTCTGGCGCGGGATGAGGGCAGGAAGGAGGGTGGTTGGGTTGCTGATGGATAAAAGGGAGTCATCTTGAGATACAACCTGCAAGGCCTAAGTCTCTGAAGTCGTGCACTGCTACTACTTCACAAACAGGGAAAATATTCCACTGCCCAGGATTAATGAACAAATCAACACTAAAGGGGCTTTGGACTGGGGGTAGCAAAAGGGACAGTGGAGGTGGCAACCCCACTTCTCAGGGCACCATGGCCTCTGCCCTGGTAGGGGAAAACAGCTGGGCCTGTTTTCTGGAAAGAACTAAACCCTCACCAAGGTGGGCAAAACAGGGGAAGGGGCAAAAGAAAAAGGCCTTTGGGGCAGTGGCAGCACACTGTTGGAAAGCTAAACCCAATTACTTAGCTCTGGTATTAAAGTCCATGAACTTCTCCAAGACCTCACTGGCTTTCATCCAAAACAGGTTGTTGCCTTTGAACAGCACTGAGAAGAACAAGTTACTTTCTTACCTGGTAACGTTCTTTCGATGGGATGGTCCGACGACGTATTCCATATCTATGACATGTAATCACCACAGCTGTGCTGCTTCGGAAACTTTTTTAGGCGTCTGCGTCCTGCGTCGATGATGTCGATGCGCCGTCGTCGAGGGCCTCCTCCGACGTCCGACGTCATCCGATGTGATAAGTAGGTCGCACGACGCCCGTAGCCTCAGTTGTAGTTTTTTCCCCCAGAACGTGTGACACTAGTCAACTGCCAGTCAGACACAAAGCCTTGCGGAACGTAAGCTGCAATCGCAAAAGAAATTCTGCAGCGGGGAAGGCAGGGCGGGAGCGATATGGAATACGTCGTCGGACCACCCCATCGAAAGAACGTTACCAGGTAAGAAAGTAACTTGTTCTTCGAGGGGATTGGGTCCTCCGACGTATTCCATATCTATGTCAGACTCCCAAAGCAGTACCAGAGCAAGGAGGAGGGAAAGAATTTAGAATCAAAATTTAGAATAGCCAATCAAATAGCAGAGCAAAGGACCGCCTTGCCAAAGGCCAGATCCTGTGCTCGGATGGAATCGAGGGAATAGTGACGTACAAATGTATGTACTGAAGCCCAGGTGGCTGCATCACAGATGTTGCGAATAGGAACACCCCTCTGCAGGGCAGAAGACGCAGCCATATCCCTGGTAGAATGGGCCCGCAAGCCAGCCAGTGGGTCCTTACCCGCCAAGCGGTAGCACTCCGAGATGGCCAAAATAATCCAGCGAGACAAAGTCTGTTTCGTCACAGCTTGCCCCAAACGCTTTCCAGCGTAACCAATAAAAAGTTGATCGTCCACTCTGACCCGGGACATGCGTGAAACATAAAAGCTTAAAGCTCTCCTAGGATCAAGCCTATGGAGCCTCTCCTCTTCCTTACCAGGATGCGGAGGAGGATAGAATGTCGGAAGAACAACCTTCTGGGCCAAATGAAATTCCGTCACTACCTTCGGAAGAAAAGAAGGACGAACTCTAAGGACAACCCTGTCCTTGTGAAATACAGTGAAGGGTGGCTTAACTGAAAGTGCCTGTAACTCACTCACTCTGCGAGCGGAAGTAACCGCAACTAAAAACACAGTTTTCAGAGTTAACAGCCTCAAAGGGCAAGAATGTAAAGGCTCAAACGGAGCACCCATAAGAAACTTAAGAACAAGGTTTAAATCCCAACCGGGCACCAGGAAAGGTGACGGAGGGAACACATTAGTGAGCCCTTTCAGAAACTGTGAAATTAAAGGGATTTTAAAGTAAGAACACTCTTCAGACGAGCGCTTAAAGATGGACAGCGCCGCCAGGTAACCTTTAATGGTACCCACTTGCAAGCCCCTGTGGGCCAAAGAAAGTAAAAAGGACAGAACCATGGGGATGTCACATGCAAAAGGATCCACATTCTGAACTCTGCACCAGTCGCAGAACTTACGCCAACGGTACAGAGACTTTGTTGCTGGCCTTCGGGCCGAAAGCAACACCTCCATCACGTCTTCAGGGAGGTCCCAATCCCTATACCTCAACCTTTCAGAAGCCAAGCGTGAAGGTTGAGGGATCTGACCTCTGGATGGAGAACCTGACCCCCCTCCCGTGAGAGCAGATCGTCTCGGTAGGGAAGACGACGCGGAGGGCAGATGGACAAGTCGAGAAGGTCCGGGTACCACGTCCTCCGAGCCCACGCCGGAGCAATGAGGATCATCCGGGAACCGAACTTCCGTAACCTCCGCAGCACTTGCGGGATGACGGGGACTGGAGGAAACGCGTACAGCAGAGGGAATGACCACTCCACCACGAACGCGTCTCCTAAGGCTCCTTTTGGAGGAAATTCCCGCGAGCAAAACCTTTCGCACTTCCGGTTGACACTGGAGGCGAAGAGATCCACGTGAGGGGTCCCCCAAAGGGCGAAGATCTCCAGGAGAATCTCCTGAGCCAACTCCCACTCGTGAGAGATCGTGCTCTGCCTGCTCAGAGCGTCCGCCGTCACGTTTTCGTCTCTGGCCAGATGAACTGCCGAGATCGAAACTTCCTGCTGGATGGCCCAGAACTCGAGCTGCATCGCCTCCCTGCACAGAGGAAGTGACCCTGCCCCCCCCCCCTTTTGTTGAGGTAGTGCATGGCCACTGTGTTGTCCATCAGGATCAGGACACTCTTTCCTCGCACAGTCGGCAGAAAAGCCTTCAGGGCTAGCCTGACGGCCCTCAGCTCCAACAGATTGATATGGAGTCTGGACTCCGACGGAGACCAACGACCGCTGACTGTCAGCCCGTTGGCATGAGCTCCCCAACCCGTGAGGGATGCATCCGTCACGATCGTCACCTCCGGCCAGGGAAGCCAAAATGGAGCCCCCTACATCAAGTTGCCTTCGACGGCCCACCACAGAAGGTCCCGGGCAACCGAGGGCGGCACCTGAACCGGGTCCGACATCCTGCCGGAGGACTGCGACGACTGCGTCTTGAGCGCCCACTGCAAAGATCTCATCCGCAGGCGAGCCTCTGGCACCAGAAGAATGCAGGATGCCATGAGGCCGAGCAACCTCAAGAACTCGAACGCTGGGAGCGTCTGGGCATGCTGAAACTTGTGCACCATTTGCTGAATGTGAAGAGGCCTCACCTGGGGAGGAAAACACTGCCCCAGAGAAGTGTCGAGCACTGCTCCGATGTACTGGAGCCGCTGTGTTGGCGTCAAATGGGACTTCTTTAAATTGAGGGAGAAGCCCAGCCTGTGAAGGGAGTGGCAGGTGACGGACAGATGATCCAGGACTTGCTCGGGAGAGCTCCCCCTGATCAACCAATCGTCCAGGTAGGGGTAGACGTGAATCCCCCCTTGCCTGAGATGCGCTGCCACCACCACCATGAGCTTGGTGAAAACCCTCGGGGCGGAGGTCAATCCAAACGGCAGGACCCGAAACTGAAAGTGCCAGTCGCCAACCGCGAACCTCAGGTACTTCTTGTGCTTGGGATGGATCGGCACATGGAAGTAAGCATCCTTGAGGTCGAGTGACACCAACCAGTCCTGAAGCTGAAGGGCCTGGAGGACTTGAGAGAGAGTAACCATCTTGAACTTGTCCTTCCTGAGGAGTTTCTTCAAACCGCGCAAGTCCATGATGGGTCTCAATCCCCTGTCTTTCTTCGAAATCAAAAAATGAGGGGAATACCATCCCTTGTTCCTCTCCGCTACAGGCACCAGTTCTATGGCGCCTTTCTCCAGCAGGGCTTGAATTTCCTGCGCAAGGAGCGGATCCGGACTCTGCAAAGAGAGGTTCCCCGGTGGATTGTCGCAAGGCCTGTGCCGAAAGGGAAGACAGTAGCTGTGGGTTATGATCTCCAGAACCCACACATCTGAAGTAATGGCTTGCCACTCTACAAGATGCTGCGCCAGCCTTCCACCAACCGGCGAACCATGGGACATGGCCTCATGACTGAATGGGAGCGGCTGCGGCGTTACCCGAGGGCAAAGAGGCAACTGCCCGAGCGGCCTTGGCACCACGGGTAACCCTGTCGTCCACCTCTGGTACCCCTGCGTTGGCCTCTTTGACTGCCAGCTCCTCTCGCTTTACTGAAGGAGTAATAGCGAAAGCAACCACCCCTCCACTGCTGTCCCCTAGGACGAAAAGGCAGAGGTTGGCGAACTGCAGCGCCCAACGACTTTGCTGCAGCTTTTGAGGTCTGCAACCTCTCAAGGCTCTCGTCAGCCTTGCTGCCAAAAAGGTGTTCACCGTCAAAGGACATGTTGAGGAGCCGGGACTGCACATCAGGAGCAAACCCCGACTTCCGCAACCAGGCAAACCTGCGTATTACGGTGCTCGCCGCCATGGACCTACTGACGCATTCAGCTAAATCCAAACCCGACTGAACGGACTCACACATGGCATCCTTACCATCCTGGACCATAGTAAGGAAACCATCCCGTTCGTCCCCTTCGGGAATATGTTCAGCCGCTAATGCAACACAGTTCCACAGAGTGTGTGTGAAACGAGACAAGGCACAAATGGAGTTGGCCGCCTGAAGCGCCATACCACCAGCCATCAAAACGTTTGTCGTCCCTATCAGGAGGGATGGTAGGGTACGACGCCTGCTTTGCCGGGGCCGTAGCCGCCTGCACCACCAAACTCTCCGGAGTGGGGTGCCTGGTCAAGTAGCAGGGGTTGCTACTGGCTGGACGGTATTTTCGCGGCAAGGATCTGCCCACCGCCGTGAGACTCTCCGGAGCAGTCCAAGCCGCCGCCACCCTTCTCTGTAAAGCCATATGGAACGGCAGTACCGGATCAGTTGGGGGACCAACATCAAGGATGTCCGTCAGATCATCCTGCACAAACTCCCCTGGGGGAGCAGATCATCCCAAGTACTCAGAAACCCTAGCCATAAGGCACCGGTACGAGGAATCGGCATGAGAGCCAGGCTCAGGCCTACAAAACTCCACCTCCGGAGAGGTGTCCAGTCCACTGGCATCAAGCAGTGACTGTCTCAAATCGTCAAACTGACTATGGCCCAAGACAATTTCATCTGGAACCTGACTAGGAACCAGGCCATCAGAATCCTCATCCGCCTCTGAAATATAGTCCAGGTGGTGAAAAGAAGACACCCGAGAGTGCTTGCTCTTAACCAGAGCCTTCCTAGGGGGTTCTCCCGTGCCACGG
Source organism: Ambystoma mexicanum (assembly GCF_040938575.1). Taxonomy (NCBI): domain Eukaryota; kingdom Metazoa; phylum Chordata; class Amphibia; order Caudata; family Ambystomatidae; genus Ambystoma; species Ambystoma mexicanum. Next base: position 977,119,982 of record NC_090924.1, read on the forward strand.
GGTACCTCCGACACGAAAGGCGTCGATGGCGTCGAGCGAATCGGCGCCGGCGTCGAGAGAACCGTCATCGACGCCGAGAGGATCGGCGTCGACGTCAGATGCAGCGCCTCCAGCATCGGCGGCGTCGACACAGCCCTCGAAGCCGGAGCCCCGAGCGTGTCCCTCGACGACCTGAGCCTCGACGACCTGAGCGTCGACGACTTCCTCGGAGCCGGAGCCTCGAGAAAGCCTGTCGACGCCCTCGACGCCTCAGACATCGATGTCTTCCTCGAAGACCTCACAGGTGCATGCGGTCTCGAGCGCGTCGAGGACTGGGACCTGGAACGGGTACGTCGAGAACGAGTCTCCTTGTCCGAACGGGACCTCTCCCGTGACTCGTGCTGACCACTCTTGCGAGCAGTGTCTCTCGACCTCTCACGACCGACCCCACTCGGGGGCGCGGACGGCTTAGTACCCTGCGACTCAAGAATCGCCAGCATTTTCTTCCCGAAGGATGCCCATTCCTCCGGCGTCGCACGGCTGGTGGGGTAAGCGACGTGCCGGGCAGAGTCCTCCGAAGAGGACCTGGAAGACGACCGGTGTCGGCGCTTCCGAGAAAGCCTCGAAGAGGCTGAGGAGTGGCGAGACCGACTCCTAGAAGGAGACCCACGAGACTTCCGACGATGACGCGGAGAGTCACCCCTCGAATCATCCGTCGAAAGCCCTGCAGACTTAGACTTCCTGGGCTTGGACACCCGACCTACCGACAACTTCTTCTTACTTTCGCGTAAGGCTTTGGACGTGAGCGACTGGCAGTCGATACAGTCATCCGTGTCGTGGGCCTCCCCGAGGCACCAGGGGCAGGCGTTGTGCGAGTCCGTCACCGACATCTTGGACCCACACTCCCCGCACTTCTTGAAACCCGGACGCGGGGTCGAAGACGAAGTAGAAGACATCTTCACACAAAGGATTTTCACAAAACGAACAGGTTCGAAGAACCGAGAAGAACAGAACTCCAAAGAGTCAAGGCGTTAACCGAGATTCACGAAGCAACACGTTCGCGGAAAAAACGGAACTGAGGCTACGGGAGTCGTGCGTCCTACTTATCACATCAGATGACGTTGGACGTCGGAGAAGGCCCTCGACGACGGCGCATCGACGTCATCGACGCAGGACGCAGACGCCGAAAAAAGTTTCCGAAGCAGCACAGCTGTGGTGATTACATGTCATAGATATGGAATACGTCGGAGGACCCAATCCCCTCGAAAAGCTTATCCTGGATATTGGGTGCGAACCCCAACACCCTCTACCAGGAATGATTACATAGGACATACCCAGTGCCCATCCCACATTGTCTGGTGTTCAGGTCAGACTGAAGGGTTTGATGCAAAATGTCTTTCCATCCCCCACCAGAAGTGAACCTTCTCATCTATTGTGTTGGCACATTATTTGTCGCCTCAGGGGTATCTAACTACCTAGAGAGTGTGGGTGCATTGGCCAGGGAGCACGTGGAATGGACAGCACTCTTTTTTTCTTCTGTGGAGTAAAGCATACCATATGATTGTTAAAGGAGTTAGTGAGCCTACTATGTTGCTGAAGTTACCATGGAACATCTAATTCAATTCATATGTTATTGAAAGGAAGGGTAATCTTTTGGGTAGTTTCTGCCATCAGAGGAGCTTTGTGAGGGAGCAGAAGTTGCCTCAGTATGATCACATTATTATGTATTATAGTGTACATAAAGCTGCATTGTGGCACCTCTGTGGATCGGGACACGCAATTGATGGGAGATGGGAGCTATTTAGCTCTTACTTGTAGCCTAGAGGAAACTGGTTAGCTTGTCACCAACAGCTAACAGCAGCTACCTTTGGCTCCCCAAGCCAAATGATACCGAACACACACCTAAGTGAGTTTAACTCTGTGCATTTAGGACAATCTATAAATAAACATTAGGACACATCTATACAACATTTAAAGCATAATGGGTCCTAAATAACAGAAACAATTACAGGCTTCCATCTTATGTGGAAGTTAGATTTGCGGAATGCTATCTATTAGCTCCTCGTTCCCCAGTGGCAACTCCTGGTCACTGGTTAATGCTGAATACCCCAAAGTTACTTTTAGCTCCTGCTTATCCAATCTTAATTTTGAACCCTGGGGTGTCTTGTATGCGTATACAAAGACATGTTCTCAGTGTCGATAGAGAAGAATTTTTGTGTCTGAATGGACACACCATATATGATGTAATCAATCAATCAGGGCATTTTTAGTGTTCACTTTCACCAACGGCATCATGGCGCCATAGAAATGCACAGAAAGGAGAGAACATAATTAGGCAAAGAGATGGCTCTTAAGACTACGCCTAAGCAGAACAAAGTCTTATAAGCAACGGATTCATACTGAGAGTGCATACCAGAGTTTAGGGTCCAAAATGGTAAAGGCATGGCCTCCCACTCTCTCCCAACTATAGTCCGGTATGTTAAGAAGTACTGCACTTTTTCAGTGGAGGGCGCACCCTGGACAGCATAACAAACTTCTCCTGCAGGGTTAGACACCCTTGCCCATTCACTGCCCAATGAATGATACAAAAGGCCTTGAAATGGATGAGAGCAGGTACAGGCAAGCCAATGTAGTTCACACTGTGTTAGGCAAATGTGATGACCAAAAGGAATAACCTTAGCCAAACGCACAGCTGAGTTCTGCAAAACCTGTCGGGGTATGCCATTAATATGCTGGTTGAGAAAGGAGTGTGGCAAAGGTATATTGCGAGAGCCCTAAGTGTGCCTCAGTATGGGTATACTATTACATGCTGTTAAGTGTGGATAGTGATGCACAGTAAAAGATCAAAGGGTTCCGCAAATGGACCCTGCCTGCTGGAGAGGCTGCAGTCAACCAGGCTCTTACTTCCACATGTGGTGGACATGCCCCAAGATCCAGCAATTCTGGACCAGGTGTCTCTCAGTCATCGAGCAAGTCACCGGCTCCGCCCTCCCACTGGACCCTGAGACAGTCCTACTGGGGATCCCGGTCCCCGGAATCTACCCCCGCTCCGGCAACAGGGCTAAGCTCCTCACACAATGCCTCTTGGCGGGCAAGACAGTTCTGGCCCGTTTCTGGAAGTCGCAAGACGGCCCTTGCCTGGCCCACTGGTGGGGAAAATTGTGGGACATTTTAATAGCGGAAAAGGTCACCGCTGCGAGAGCGGGGACTCTGCACCGCTTCCAGAATGTATGGGCTCCAGTGCTGGACTATGATCAGCGATTTCCTGCAATGACGTTCAAGCCAATCAACGCCCGTTGGGCCCTGGGGGACCTGGAGAGTACACACCAGGCGGGGGTGATAGACTGAATCTCTGGCCCGGGAAAACCGGAATGATGGGGGAAAGGGACACAAAGCCAGAATCTTTTCTTTGCAATGTTATACTGCCACCCGATACTGTTTGTAACCTATACTGCCTTGCTATAAATAAACACATTTAAAAAAAAAAAAAAAAAGATCAAAGGGTGTGCCAGTACTTTGCACAGTCTTTCTGCCCACTGATGCTATACCATATGACACAATGCATACTTTGGTGTTGACTGGGACAGAGAGAGAGAGAGAGAGAGAGAGAGAGAGAGAGAGAGAGAGAGAGAGAGAGAGAGAGAGAGAGAGAGAGAGAGACAGAGACAGAGACAGAGACAGAGACAGAGACAGAGGGACAGAGAGAGAGAGAGAGAGACAGAGAGAGAGAGAGAGAGAGAGAGAGAGAGAGAGAGAGAGAGAGAGAGAGACAGTAGATCAATGCACCATTGCTTTTGTTGTCACAGTGGGCACACACAGCAGCTGCACAGTTTAGGAGCGAGTGTAGAGGTACTTTTGTTGCCTTCTCTGGCATTTCCCCTCAGATTAAGATATCTTACCAACTAGTGTAAGACCACAATTCAGTGAACACCCCAGCTACTTAAAATGACAGGCAGACAGCCTTGCTCCTCTTCCTTCGCTTCTGTAGTTTAAATAGCGCTTAAATGCTGCAGCTGGTCCATGTCTCCAGAAGACCCCCTGTGGGGAACACCTCTCACCTTGCCTGTATGCTAATCCTTGAAGGCCTCTACCCTACCCTTGGAAGGACAGCCCTTTAAATCTGGATAATTAAAACATGGCTGTTTTGTCTTGGTCTCATCATTTAGCTGTAGCACAAGTAAATAAATGCATCTAGAGACCCTTAGCTAGCATGGGGCCAGAGAGACTGCAAACTGAAGAGTACAGTATTGTTGGAAGGTCCATCATATCCTCCAACCCCAAAACCACAGACTTTTTTTTATTGATATAGTTTATAAATCAACTTTTCAATGTTTTTTACATACACAACCACATTTTTAAAAACAATTAATATTAACATCAATTCTATTGCATTTCTTTATACAAATAATAAATGAAAAGAAGGAGAAATTTAAAAAGGTACAAGTAAAATTCTTCAATGTTTTGTCATTTGCTAATAGAAAATACAAGTTCATGAAATATAAACAAATATCAATCAAGGAAAATTCATTTTGCAATTCAGTTCACATGATGTGGCCCTTGCATTTTGTTTTTGCTCTACTACCAATATTAAGTACCTAACTAACAGTTTCTAATAGCTGTCTTGTTCAGACACACTTCGTAAATCCGGTTGTGTTACCATTTTCTAGATTAAGTGTGATTAAATAGTTTACAAGGGCAATTCTGATTATGTTCAAGCTTTATTATATATACAGTACCATAGTTGTTCTGCAGTTATGAGTCTAAAACCTTCAAAATATCGTCTGAAACATTGTTTTCGTTGATTCATTAGAACAGGACAAATTGTTACAAAATGAGGCAGGGTTTCAGGTTCTTTGGAATTTTTGCAGAAGCAGCATATGTTTTCCGCTGAGGAAATTATTTTAGCTAGAATGTTTTTAGTGTGCCAGATATTCAGTCTGAATCTGATAAAGAGATCTCTGTATTTTGGGTCTGGAAATGTTTAAATGTAAGATTCCGGAGTTCTAAGTCTTTTAATCAATGTGCAGAATACTTGCGTTTGTTTCCGCTTCATACATTGTTCTCGTGTATGAATCCAATCCAGCAACATCATTTTCTCTTTTGCTTTATCTGGATTTGTAATTGGTAAAATTTTGGTTACATCAGCTTCTAGCAAATATTCCTACACCTTTACCCGCCATACTTTGATCATTGTACATTCAGTTATTTCTTTGTATTTGGACAAAGTGTCAAGCAGTATTGACCTTCGGTTGTCTCGGTGTAGGCGGAGTATAGGATATCGATAGTTCCGAGGATTCGTTCGGTGAGTGAGAAAACATGACTGGAGATTATAATAGATGTTCATTTTCCTGAAAGTCATTAAATTGTTTTGCTAAGATTAGCTACTCAAACAGAGTTTTTATCCTCACCAGAGTTAAAGGCAAAACTACAGATGACTCGTTGAGAGAAGGTTGGAGGGGTTGTTCAGGTCCTAAAGGGAGAGTTATTTGTGATTCTTAGAACCACGTGAATCAAGGCTCTGGCTTCAATTTGATTCACAGTAGGGAGCTCAAAGTCTCCCAAAAGATTTGTTTTTTGAGAACGCTGCTAGAATTGAATCAGAAGGCGTGCATAGATCGATGTGTTGCATACCTTCAGTTCTTGCAGTTGGTAAAGGTACATTTCGGTGTATCTCCACTTGTCTTTAGTATTTCACCTGCATTTGTTAATTCAGCCAGCATTTTATCGTGATAACATTTTTGAATATCTGAGGTGCACGAAATCGATTTTGCGCGATCAGTTTGTCATTACGCGCTAGATTAGGATTGCGGGGTACCCGCCTGGGTGTGTTGTTTTAAAAAATGGTTTCCTCTACTTGTTGTGGTGGCGGCATGTCTGTCAACAGAGTGTATAGTAGAACCATTTGTTTTATAGCTCAGTGAAATATGAGTTGATGGTACTTGGAATTTACCTTAAAAGTGGTCAGCTGTTTAAGTTCTTTCAGTGACAACTTGGATTAGGAAGAACTGCAAATTATCGTATTATTACGACTAAGCGCCTTTTCGCCGCCTCGCCGCCCTCCAACCCTATCAGCAGTATCAGCCTTGATGAAGCCCTTGCTTGAATGCACGCACACGAATGCGCGCACGCGAATATGCGCACGCGTTTCTACTGGTATGGGCTGCTGGGAAGGGGGAGGAGTTTTGCAGAGGCACTAAAAAACGAAGATAAACAACACTTGCATCAGTTATGCCAAGTAGTTTAAATAATTTGGTTCATATGTTGCTGCATTATAAGTCTCTTGCAATGGTTATAGTCAATATACCGTGATCTCATTCATGTGCAGTATGAAAATCCTTGTTGAAAAAATCACAGAGCACGGACAGCAGTGGCAGTACCAGCCCTTGATGAAGCCCTTGCTTGAATGCGCGCCTTCACCACAGCTCTTCACCATCCTGCAGACGTCTTACTCCGTCCTTTACTTGCTACAAACTTTTATGACATTCACTCATTCACACTGCGGTACCACCATCACTCCTTAAAGGGGTAGTTCGGTCAGAAATGTTATTGGCCCAATCGATCGGGCATGTTATTTAGAGCATACATTGTACGTTCTTAAAAGATTATTCCAATGCAATTTACCAGAGTTTTTTTCACTTGAACACATGCGAAAATGACGGCTCGGTACACCCATCTTGTGCTAATCTTATCCATTGATCCATCGCCCTAAGTTCAAGTGCCTTCGGGGCACTAATTCAGATCACCCACCCCCAACGCTGACATCACTAGATGCTCACGATGAGCTCCACCTATTTTATGGAGGTTATTGGGCAGCACAGCTAAACATGCCATGTCATCACCAACATAACATTATCTAATGCAGAACCAGGAACATAAACACACACAGCCACAACAGAAGCAAAATGTTTGTTTCTTTTAACAAAAATTATAAAAACAGTTTATTTTGAAGAAAACAGCAATAGTCGGGAGCGTAACAAGTACTTTTAATTTTGACATAACGCTGAAAAGGGGTAAATAAGTTCACGAAAACATAGGTAACTTTTTCCAATAGAGGTTTTAGCTAGCGTACATTGCATGGTTCTCATTTTTTGTTTAACTGAAAACGCTGATCTTATAATGCCGATTCCATTAAAAGATAGATTACCCCCGTCTTTGCATTCTTCACAGAAAGTGATCTTCCAACACCGATTTCTGATCGATGCACATGGCGTTCCATTACAGAGAAGAAATTAATGATTTAAATATCAAATGCAGCACTTTCACATCCACACATTTTTGCAGATCTATAGGCTGCCATGTTGCTCCTTATTACGGCAACCACAAAAGGACAGATTGGTATCTGGCGATTGTCCCATGAAATGGTTATCACAGATGCGTTGTTGATGATTTTTGTCAATTACGGTTGAAAAAACTGTCTACCGGTAAACTGTACCCATGGCAGGCACACATCGGTATAATATAACTATGCAAAATCGAGAATGCAAAAATATATTTCATTACCCAATTTATAATTGTATATACACAGTACATATTTATGTTAACTGTCAATTTAAGTTACAATTAACATGTATGATGTCTATTATTTACGTCAAATTGAAAATTCATCCGTCACGTTAATCATGTAGCATACAGCACACTTGCCATCCTCACTTACATAATTATTCAAAACTTTTCTTGCATTGTGTCTTGTGTTTCCATTCTCCCTATGTGACAGATGACCAACAGCTTCGAAAGACTGATCTCAGTAATAGAAACTTAACTTTCCTACGTAAGCTTTCAATATAGTGAATCTTATCACCTGTTTGTGGATATTCGACACATTTTGGCCTTCAAATAGTTAGTGCAGTGGATTCAAGGAGATATCACAATGTGACCCTTCATTCAGCGTTCACAGCGTGTCATAGAGAGTTTCGTTTTCCAAACACATGTCACATAAATTAACAATATTAATGGCAAGCTGTGCAGTGAAAAACTAAATATTTTAAGTATCCCACATATGAAAATATTTACTTCCATTTGAACGGTATCAATTCGCCTGGTCCCACAACATGTATGTATTCTTCCAAAGATTACCCTATGCGAGGTGTAGACGGGCTTGGATTTCCCTGTACTTCAATAGGGCATATTTGAATAAAATAAAATGAGAATAGGGTGTACATTGGCCCTCATTACGACCCTGGCGGTAAGTGGAAAACAATGCCGGTAAAGGATTACCAGCATCGTTTACCGCTCCGGCCGATTATAACCTGACAATGCGCAATTAACGGCACCGTAATTAACGGTGCCGCTAAAAACGCCAAGGGCGTGGGCACGCGACCTCCCATGCCGTTAATACCAGCATGGCGCAAAGTGGGGAACATTACGATTCGCGCGGACATGCAATTAACGCCCTTGTGAAGGGCATAAAGTACATTACCGCCATGGTACAAATAGCGCCATGTGCAGTGTTCCCAACTGCCACAGGTGCACACAATCAGCACAGGTGGAGGCAATACAGACTGGGCAAGCACAAAAGGAGCACACCCCACCCCTTCCCACACCCAGTCACACTCCACGATGATTCCAATACTACTAGCAATGCTGGGGCTGGAGGACCTGATTGCAGTGTAAGTGCTACAACAACAACAACAACAACAGGCAGCATAGAGGAGACACAGGAGGAGAAGGAGGGCAAGGCAGGGCCAGCATGCCCCACCAGCACAGCCAGTGGCACCACGCAGGCAGCCCCCAATCCCACGCATCAGAGCCAGTCCATTCAACCTAACCGCTGAGCAGATCCACACCCTGTACCGTCTGGACCGGGACACCATCACCACCATTGTGGACATGATAAATGACGACATTGTCAGCCTGATTGAAACACGCACCGCCATCTCACCCATACTGAAGGTAGTGTCTGTGCTCCACTTCCTGGCCACAGGCACATAGTGGGGCACTTGCATGGCATTTCACAACCATTATTCTCACGTACGCTGAACCAAGTGCTTGATGCCCTCCTCAAGCACACAGATGACCACATTTCCTTACCACTGTCTGCCCAGGAGATCTCAAACACCAAAGTAGGTTTCCATTCACTGGCTGGCATACCTGGTTGCATTGGCGCCATCGACTGCACCCATGTGGAATTGGTGGTCCCACATGCCATGGAGTTAGCGTACTGCAACCGTAAGCTATACCACTCAATCAATGTGCAAATGGTATGTGACTCTAACAGGATCATCACACATTGTTGTGCCCGATTTCCCGGATCAACCCATGATTCAATGGTCCTGCGGAACTCGACGATACCACGCTACATGGAGCGATATGCAGGGCAGAGATCCTGGCTTCTCGGTGAGTTGCATGTTATGCCCATGGAAATGTGATGTGGGTAGGTGATTGAGGTATACATGCATACTTCACCTGGCTGAGATGGGGTTGGGGGGGGGGATGCATACTTCACCTGGCTGCGAGTGCCAGAGGGAATGGAGCATGCTCATACCCCAAAGCAGCCCAAACTGGACCTGACACCTGACTACATAATGCAAGAGGAACAAGTTACTTACCTGGAACTGTTGTTCTCCAGCATGGGTCTGGCATGGATTCACATGCTCATGAATATTCCCTGTCGTCAGGCCGGGAATCCTCGATAAAGAAAAAATCACTAACAGTTTCGTTTCTGATCTGTCTTTCTTAGTAGTAACCAGTCATACTGCCCCCAGCCAATGACTGCCCTCTCCCTAAGCCCCGCCTCTGGCAGCCATCCTCAGATTTGGTAGAACGTAAAGTGGCAGTATGACCAAGTGAAGAGCCGCAGATGGGTAGGAGGGAGGGTTCGCATGTGAATCCATGCCAGACCCATGCTGGAGAACAACAGTTACAGGTAAGTAACTTGTTCCTTCTCCAGCATGGGGTCTGGCATGGATTCACATGCTCATGAATATAAGAATACATAGTAGTACACACATGCACAACCACGGGAGATGGCAAAGGCTCAATATTAAGCATTACATCAAAACTCAACATTAAGCATTTCTTACCTCCTCACCAAGCTCACCTTAAGCGAACAGGTAGCGCAGCACTGCTTGGCAGACCCTGGACTCCTCCCTGGAATCCCGGTCGACGCAGTAGAATCTCGTGAAGGTGTGCGTCGACCTCCACCTAGCAGCCCTGCAGATGTCCAGCAGGGGCACACCAAACAAGAACGCCGTGGTAGCAGCGACCGCTCTGGTCGAATGGGCTCGCGGACGGCCAGGCAACGGTCGGTTCGTCAACCGATGACAGTGCATGATGCAGCCGGAGAGCCATCTGGAAATGGAAGCCTTCGAGAGAGCCTTCCCTTGGTTCACAGATCCAAAGTTCACAAACAGCTGTGATGTCCTCCGAAAACTTTTTATTCGGTCCACGTAGAACTTCAGCGCTCTAGCTACATCCAGCGAGTGCAAAGTCCACTCGGCCGGCGACGAAGGCAACGGGAAAAAGACTGGTAACACCAAGGGCTCGTTGAGATGGAAGTCCGATGGCACCTTGGACATGAAGGAGGGGTGCGTCCTCAGCACTACCCTCGTATCGTGAAAGGTCAGGTATGGAGGCTTGCAGGATAGTGCCTGGATCACTCCCACATTGTCGTGTGGAGGTGATGGCCACCAGGAACGCTGTTTTCCACGACAGAAACTTCAACGGGGCCGAATGCAATGGCTCGGATGGCGGACCCATGAGCCTGGTCAGCACCACGTTGAGCTCCCACGCCGGGGCTGGCGTCTTCACCGGCGGGAATGATCGAAACAGCCCCTTCATAAATTCCTTAACCAGGCGATGAGACCACAGATATAACCGCCCTGTAGTCCTGGTGTATCGGGAAATAGCTGCCAAGTGTATCTTGATTGAAGCATCAGATAGTTTTGGCTAGCGACAGAAGGTACGGCAATACTTGAGGGGCCGTAATCCGCAGAGGGTTAATCTTCTGTGCACGGCACCAGATAGAGAACCTCTTCCACTTATGTACGTAGCACTTGAGAGTTGAGGACGCCCTGGCCTTCTCAAGAACCTCTCTGCAGTTGGCCGGGATATCGTATCCTCCGAACTCTAGAGCTGCAGGAGCCACGCCTGCAAGTTCAGCGACTGCGGGTCGTGATGAAGAATTGCGCCTCCTTCTCTGGAGAGAAGATCTACGTCCGTCGACAGCTTGACTGGTGGGGACGCTGACAAGTCCAGAAGGTCCGCGAACCAGATCTGTCTGGGCCATGCCGGTGCGACGAGGATCATTCTGCACCGGGACCTCTTGAGCTGGTTGATGAGTCGGAGCAGCAACGGCAACGGAAGAAACGCATTTAGGAACAGGCCGTCCTAGGGGAACGAGAAAGCATCGCCCATGCTCCTTGGTTGGGGAAACCTGCTGGTGAACATCTGGCACTTGGAGTTCGTCGCCGTCGCAACCAGGTCCATCTGGGGTTTGCTCCATCGCTGAAAGAGTCGGTCCACTTGATCCTGGCGTAGTTCCTACTCGTGGCATGAGCGCAGCTCTCTGCTGAGTGAGTCGGCGATGGTGTTTTTTATCCCTGCCAGATGAAACGGCACCAGAACATCCCTTGAGCAACGGCCCAATGCCACAGGTCCTTGGATTCCTTGGATAGGGCCGGGGATCTGGTTCCGCCCTGCTTCCGGATGTAGAACATTGTGGTGGTGTTGTCGGTGAAGATCCTCACCACCTTGCCCTTGAGGGATGGGAGAAAGGACCTGAGGGCCCAGAACACTGCCCGGAGCTCCAGGATGTTGATGTGGAGCGGCTTCTCCTCCGGGAGCCAAAGGCCTTTCGCATGAAGATCTCCGGTGTGTGCTCCCCACCCCTCCAGAGAGGCATCCGTCGTCACCGTCGCCTAGTGGGCCGGGGTCTGAAAGTCTGCCCCCGCTGCTAGATGAGCCCGGGTGCCCCACCACCGGATCGCTCTTCGGAAGGTCTCGTTCAGAGGGATCCTGTCCTCGAAGCTGCCAGTCGCTTGAATCCAGCGGGCGTCGAGGAACTCCTGTAGAGGGCGCCTCCGAAGCCTGCACAGGCGCACAAGATAAATGCAAGAGGACATCATCCCGAGGAGGGACTTGATGGACCTCACATTGGCCACGTCCGTGGCCAGCAGACACTGCACCTTGCCTAGGATGGCCTTTGTTCTTTCCTCCGACGGCGAGGCCAGACGTGCCACTGTGTCGAGCTTGGCTCCCAGAAACAGTGCGACTTGAGAGGGGACCAGGTGGGACTTGGGGAAGTTGATGGAGAACCCCAGGTCCGTGAACAGCTGGACGGTCTTTGCTGTGTGTTCTACGGCGAGCTCCCTTGTGCTTGCGCGGATGAGCCAATCGTCCAGGTAGGGGTAGACGTGGATCCCCTGCAGGCGCAGCCGCGCCGCCACTGGAGCGAGGCACTTGGTAAAAACCCTGGGTGCTGACTTCAATCCGAACGGGAGGGCCTTGAACTGGTAGTGCCGCCCTTGGACCACGAACCTGAGGAACTTCCGGTGTCCTTTTAGAATGGGAATGTGAAAGTATGCATCCTCCAAATGCAACGACGACAGGAAATCGCCCTCCTCCAGCTGTCCCAACACGTGCTGGAGGGTGACCATCCGGAACTTCTGTGCCTTGATGTACTTGTTCAGTCGTCGCAGGTCTAGGATGGGTCGCCACCCTCCTGTCTTCTTTTTACGAGGAAGTATCTTGAGTATACTCCAGAGCCCCGGAGCCTCTTTGGGACGAGCTCGATGGCACCTTTCTTGAGCATCGCCCTTACCTCCAACAGCAGTTGAGGGACGTGGTTTTCTTTCCTGGCCACAGGAGGAATGCGGGGGGCACTTTTTTAGAAATTCGAGGACGTGACCCTGGGCCAGGGCGTCCAGCACCCAACGGTCGGTGGAGATGGACTCCCACACGCTGACGAACTTCGCCAGCCGGTCTCCCACTGGGGTGCTTCGGTGGGGGCCCGACGCCACGGTCGGTTCAATCTTGCTTGGAGGACGCCTTGCCGCCTTGGCCTCCCTGGCGACGACGGCGGGATCCACCCGACTTGCCTCGTCCTCTATAGGCTTCCTGCGACGAGGAGCGGGCCGCTTGGCGGTACGTAGAGGAGCCACCGCCGAATCCGAAAGGACGGCCTTGGTTGCTGGAGAACTCCTAGGGCCTTAGCTGTCTCCGTGTCTGCCTTGATGGCTTGGAGGGACTCATCCACTGTTTTCCCAAACAGGTTGTTCCCGTCGAACGGCATGTCCAAAACCTTGGCTTGTACATCCTGGCGGAAATCCGTCGCCTTGAGCCACCCTCGTCGTCTGAGGCTAACGCTGTTGCCTAGCTGGCGGAAACCATGTCGGCAATGTCCGTTGCCACCGTTATGGCGTGGTCCGACGCCACCTCATCTTTCTGCAAGATCTCCAGGGCCTTAGCCCTCTTGTCGTCCGGTAGGAAGTCCAACAGGGGGGGGGATCTTGTACCATAACTCCCTGTCGTAGCGGGCCATGATCGCGAGGGCGTTGGCCGCCTTAATCGCTGTTGCTGCCGACGAGATAACTCGTCGTCCCATTGCATCCAGCTTCTTTCCTTCGCCGTCCGGCGGGGAAGTTGACGTTGAGGCCGATGCCCCCCCGCTTTCTTCTTGGCTGCCGCTGAGACAACAGAGTCAGGGGTCGGTTGCACCCTAAGGCACAAAGGGGCTGCGTCGGGGACCCGGTACTTCTTCTCGTGCCGATCCCTCTTGGGAGGCGTCGTAGATGGGTTCTTGAGAAGGGTGAGACCCTCGTCCCAGATGTCATCCAGCTCAGGCACGGCAAGGACTGTCTTCCTCTTGGCCTCGTTCCGTTGGTAAACAAAACCTTCCTTCTTCTTCTCTTCGGGGCAGAGCTGAAAAAGTTCAGATGCCCTGGCGATAATAGCGTGGAAAGACCCAATCTCGTCGGGTGGGGAGGCCCGGGCTGGAGGCGATGGGAGCTCTGTCCCGTCGTCGCCGCCGTCATCCGTACCCGTCGTGGCCATGTCCGTTCCCGTGTCATCCCCAGGTATGGGGGACGTGGGCAAAGGCTGAGCAGGCCGCGAGGGCTGAAAAGGCGGGGCTGGATGGGTCAGTCTTCTCTTGTTTGGGGGACTTCCCGACGGGCCTGTATCTGGCCCCTCCGTCGTGCCTGGTTCCGGCTCCTCCGTCGGTGGTAGGGGCAATCTCATCCTCATCTCCGAACATAAGGATTGTATTGCCAACAAAATGGCCGCCGAGTTGTCCTGCGGCTCCGGAGGCGACAGTTGACTAGGAAGCTCGCCGGCTCTGCCATCGCTCTCGTCGTCCCCTTCGTCGGGATCCCTCCCGTGGGACCGGGCCTCTTCGACGCCCTCATCATGGCCCTCCAAGACTTCAACCAGTTCCTCCTCGGAGGCTGTGTCCGTGTACACAATGGCCACAGGCCCCCCCCCTTTTTCCGCCGGGGTCTTCACGGTGGTCTTCTCGATGGGCCTGAAAGAGGCTTCCCTCCACGGTGGCAGGGAAACTCTGGGCCCGAGGTCGCCTCCACTGGTGTAGTCTCCTCAGGCTGTGCCAGGGCCGCTGCGACTTCCTCGATAGAGGCCTTGGCCGGGTGAATCAAGGCCTTCACCACCTTCTGCGGGCCTGTGGCCTTCACCTTGGGGGGAGGGTCACCGCCTCGGTCCCCCTCGGCTGGATCTTTCGAGATCAACCGGGGCCTCTCCAGAAGCTTCGCCGGGTTCTCGGCCTTCCTCTTCCCTGAGCCAGAGCGTTGGCTCGTGGTTGATGGCACTGGAGAGGATGGGCCCTGCCTGGCAGCCGAGGAGCCCGACCGTTCGGCGCTCCCAGTGCCCGCGGAGTCACAGTGCTTTGCCTTCTGTTGGGCCCCCGTCGCCGGGGCGCCCTCACAGGACTGAGAAGACCGCTCGGACTACTACTACTTCTCACCTGACGGGCTCTTTCCTTCCAGCCAGTTGCTGAGACGAAGGTGTCGGTCCTTGATGGTACGTTCCGACATGTTCCCGCAAAACGCACAGTCCTTCTCCACGTGCGTTTTGTCCTCATGAAGGCAGTAGAGACATTTTGAGTGCTCGTCCTCCTTGAACACAATCTGCAGCTGGCATCCAGGGCAAACCCTGAACAGCCTTCCGGGCGTCAAGCTTCCTTTCTCCTTGGCCATGTCCGGGTAGGCCGCAGAAACTTCTGGACTCCTCCAAGAAGCGTAACTCGATGAAAACTTCACCCTTGAGGGGCGTAGAAAATCCGAAACGGGTCCCCGTTGATCGGATGTACACACGGTGGAGCCTGAGGCTTGAAAAATGAGAAAATCTCTTTGAAAAAGCGCGAAAACGCAGCAAAAAGCTCGAGAGCTTAACACGAGGACTCCCAACACTTGAGCGTGTGGTAAAAATCTGAGGGAGAGGGCAGTCATTGGCTGGGGGCAGTATGACCCAGAGACCAGTGATTGGTTACTACTAAGAAAGACAGATCAGAAACAAAACTGATACTGATTTTTTCTTTACCGAGGATTCCCGGCCCGACGACGGGGAATATTCATGAGCATGTGAATCCATGCCAGACCCTATGCTGGAGAATGTAAGCGGTTGTGTCACTGCTTCATGTAAATGCCATCTGCATGTGCACTGTACCAAATCAGATCGCATCCCCCTCATCAAAATGCAGCTACAAGCAATGACTATAGCCAATACACAGCACCAAAGACCATCAACTGAAGTCCCCCATTACTGCGTACAAAGGAGTCACATGAGGGTCAAAAAAATCAATACACCACTACACTGACACAGAGGCCCAACTGATTTGAATGACACCTTTTGTTGTGCGTAGTGGGATCATCATGAGGCTGACATCCACGGTGCCAGGATGAAAGCATACAAATTACTGGACATCTGCCACATCACAGAAACAACCACTGTGGACTAACACAGTGCATGGGCACTCACAAGGAACTGGACCCCCTGCGCCCACTAGTAGATGGCATGCAAACCAGTACATAAGAGGAATACACACATAGCAGTCACATCGTGCGTCTCCATCCATGCATGGAAATGGGTTGAAATTAAGAAATAAATGCATGCCATGGTGTCACTCAATGAGGTCAAATATGATGTGGTAACTTACACATACATTGTGCCCACATGCAGGTGATGCAGGCTATCTCTTGAAGAGGTGGCTCCTTACCCCAGTCCGGAACCTGCATAACAGGCACGAAGAGGACTACAATCATGCGCATATACATACCCGTGTGGTGATTGAGCAGACATTTGGCCTTTTGAAGGCACGTTTTCGCTGCCTCAGCAGGTCTGGTGGGGCACTCCTGTATGGGCATGAGGAGGTGGGCAAGATCGTCATGGCATGTGTCATGCTACACAATATGTGCATCAGACGGAATGTGCCCCTGCCCCCTGATGCTGAACTGCAATCACCTGACGATGAGGAGGGTGGGGATGGGGCAGCACCTCACAGAGGAAACGATGCACAGGAGGGACGTGCCACGTGTCAGACTCTGATCAACCAATGTTTCTAGCACACATGGACGGGGGGTGTAACATGGAGATGGCACTCGTGGCACTGGGTGTCCGGGACATGGACACTGTAAACTGTTACCCAATAAAGCACACGTACGAAATAAGCAATGTCCACACATGTGAATTATGAGGAACCAAAATGTGTATTGAAGAAGCATAACTAAGTGAACAGGCCCTCCACCCCACACACCCACTCCCCCCCCCTCAACTCCCCAACACACCCACTCCCTCCTCCCCCTCAACTCCCCAACACACCCACTCCCCCCTCAACTCCCCAATACACCCACTCCCCCCTAAACTCCCCTACACATGGTGTGCAGTACTGTGCACCAGTGGACCACGTGGCACCAGTATGCAAGGCTGTGCCTACTGGCATCCCCCTCTTCCAGCACCAGGTGCACCCCTGTCTGATCGCCGTAGGTTCCTACCAGACCTGCGCACGGGGCTGGTCCTGGTGGAACTGGCAGCTGAGGATGTACTCGGTTGCTCGGATGGACGCATGTCCCGCATTGCTTGCACCATCTAAGACAGTGTGTGCCGCACTGCGGCCAGTTCTGCGCATATGTCCTTTGAGCTCGACTCAATTGCTGACTTCAGGGAAGCAGCACATTCACGGATGTCCTCCCTTGCACTACCACATTCTGTAATGTGCTGTGTCAAGAGGCCAGTTAGCTGCTGCTGGTGCCTTACAATGGCCTGGATCCCCTTTGGGTGTTTGGGGCTGGGGTGGATGTTTGAGGGGTGCCCGAAATACTGTGTTCCTCGGGCACAGGTGTGGTTGGGCTGGGAGTTGCCGGCCACAAGTTAGCCAGAGGTAGTCCGTGCATGCTGGTGTCGGGCAGGCTGCATGGGGACAGGTGTGGGGAATGCAGGGGGCCAGTGGGGGTAGTTGTAACATGCAGCATATCCCCTTCCTCGTCATCCGAGATTGCTGCTGTGGCAGCTGTTTCCCCAATTGTGCTGCTTGCAGCCGATGCAGTCCCTTCTGCCGCCGACACTTGGGTGATGCTGGCTGTTGTGGGCGCCATAGTGGTGGACGTAGAGCACACTGGTGCTGTGCCCTGTGGTGTGCTCTTGGCCTTCTCATGTCATAGGGGTTTCCTTATGCCCCTTGAAGTGGAGGGCCGGTGTTGTCCCTCTTCGGCCCTGGCCTTCTTCCCTGGGGTGGCACCGGTGTCGTCATCAGCGCTGTCTGATTGTGTGCCTGTGGGGGACCAAAGGAGAGAGAGGGTTAGTGATGGGTCTACGGGCATTGAGCATGCATTGGGGTGGCTGCATTGATATGGATCGGTAGATGAGTCCCATTAGAGGGAGTGACCTACAGGTTGTCTCACTCTTGGGTGGGTGATGCATGGAGGCATTTGGGTTGCAACACAAATGGGGTGCATCATGCATGTGGACAAGGTGATGCTCTGCACTGCCTGTAGGCAGTCTTGTGCTTATTTGTCTGGTGGACCCTGATATACATCATTGCACTGTCAGTTCATCTGGACATCATCATGGTGGTATTGGCATTGTTTGATTTGAGACACCTACCTGCATCGGCTGATGATGGGGCTCCTCTCTCCATGTCCCCAACTCCCTCTATTGACTCCGTGCCTATGGTGGAGGCACATATCTCCTCCCATGGCTGGAGTTTTAGGGGCAACTCTGCACCTCCACCTGTAGCCATCCCAAGGTTTCTGTTTGCCGACAGTATCCTTCTCACGCGCAGACGTAGGTCATCCCATCGATTGCTGCATTGTTTTGGTGTGCGGGGTGTGGTGCCGACAGCACTGACCCTCTGGGCGACCAATGCCCTAATCTGCTTTTTACGCAGCAGCGGCGGTCGGGACATGTCTGTTGCAAACACCACGTCTGCATGCTCCTGAAGTGTTTCAGCCAACAAGGTCATATCCTCTCTTGAGAAGCGCTCCTGGCGCAGCCAATCTCCACTTTTCTTCACAAACTTTTGGCATCCTGATTTCAGACAGGTGGTGGTTGAGGTGTGTGGGAGTTCTGGGGGTCAGATGTCTCCTGGTTGTGGTGGATGGCAATGGATTGTGTTTTTAAAGATGGCCGCCGTGCTCTTTCCCGTTCCTGTGCGATGACGCTACTTCCGGATCCGCTTATTTACGGTCATCGCTAATAGCGGTTTCCGCTATTTGAGGTGACCGCTATTAGCGGTGACCACTAATGCTGATGGCTAGGATGCCGAAGGTGCTATTTCCACTGCATACGATGCCGGAAAGGGGGATTTTTCGGGCTTTAACGGCATGGCAGTGAATTCATTACCGGCATGGCGCAAAGCTCGTTCCCGCGAACTTGTAATGGGCCGCTTTTAGCGGTCTATTGCCAGCATGGACACGGTAAATGCGGCATGCCGGTAATGACCGATACTTACCGCCAGGGTCGTAATGAGGGCCATTGAGTATAAAGCAATAGAAAGTGTCCTAACAGAGAACGTTGACACTACAGAAAACAATAGTAAAATTTGACTAACCGTTACTTAGAAGAGCAGATGAGCCAACTCCGCAAACAAGGTGAAAAAGTGGAGAGCTGGCGATATCCGTTGTCGATCTCACAGATGTTTTCTTGTTAGCTACCCCTGTGTTTACAAAGGATTAGAGAAGTGGGTGTGTATGTGAATGTCTGACGTGTTCGTTCACACCCACCAGGCCTCTATGACAATGTTTGAACTCCTCAACCAGCCTCCTTGCGATCGCACTCCCACAGGTGTGAACTGCCATTGAAAGCAGGAGGGGGATGGATGTGAATGAGGCGAGGGCAATAGGCCGGGAACACAGTCAAAGGACACAGACATAGGTTGATTGCAGGGACAGGGTCTTCAAAGGTGAGTCTGGAAACACCAGGTCTGGGGTGATCATGTGGATAAGGGTGCCCAAATGCGAAAGAACCCTGTGTGGTGTACATGGCATTCGACACCTTGAGCATTCCCATGCTCCCATCCCCCTTGCAAGTGCTCACCCACAGGTGCGAACAGCCTTTGAGAACGGAGGGGGGATGATGTGGGAGAGGGGAGCGCAATAGGCCAGAAAACCTGTTAAAGCACACCAATCTTTTACGGTACTCTTACATGTTTGGACATGTTGTGGACTTACAAAAAAATATCTAACAACTGTTCAGATTAACTAATTTCTTATTTGTTTTATTTAGTAAAGTGGATGGCAATGACACTACAAATTAAACTGTAGAGGTTGAGGTACTGTCTGTATAAATCCACGGAATTGTCTGTGGACACTTGGGAATTAATCACGAATGGCTCGAACCACACAGGCAGGTATTACTCGTCGAATGCGAAATCCCAGTCTTCCATGAATCCACCATGTAAAGGTACGATATGCCACAAGTTTGTACCACCTGCGTAACAGATATAGAAATAGTTTACTGGAATGAACCCAATGACTGAATTTTTATTTTTTTGCACTACCTTGTAAAATGTAAGGCATTGTTATGCTTTAAAAAGTACCTTTTCGTGCAAAGTACTGACACTACTTGTGCTTTCAAGCAAGGATCAATTAGAAATATGAACGCACATTCCATCAAAAACGGTTTGGGGGATACTTCCAAATGCAAGAAATGCTATTGTTTGGATGATAAATTTAAAGATGAACCCTTTGGTTTCAGATTAGAATGAGGAATGTATTTAATTTAAAAAGAGAAATTCTTTCGTCAGTGATCCATCGGAGTTATATTGATGCAGGGCAACAACATATTATGTTAGGCGTCTTGGTCGTCAAACAAACAACATATATAGAGTGAACTTATTTGTTAATTGGATTACGAGGGCAAACTGTAGCTTGAAGTTAGTGCATAAGGACCATCATCATTTGCAACACAGATCTTGTAAGGCAGGCGGACCTGGAGTCATGCAGCTCGGTAACGCATGGCGATGATGTGTCTTGTTCGACAATGTAGGCCAATCAGCCCGCGTTTTCTCTGAAACAGAAGTTCTCCACCAGAGTAGGCATAAGCTCACAACGATGGCAGGTACACCAGGTGAAAACGTGTTCCATGCGACTGGGTTGAGGCTCCGGTGATTGACCCTCAAACTTTCATCCGATTCCACATCGTCTTGAGTTTTTTCTCTTTCAAGGATTTCCTCTTCT
Source organism: Ambystoma mexicanum (assembly GCF_040938575.1). Lineage (NCBI taxonomy): Eukaryota > Metazoa > Chordata > Amphibia > Caudata > Ambystomatidae > Ambystoma > Ambystoma mexicanum. Next base: position 977,140,582 of record NC_090924.1, read on the forward strand.
GAATATTCAAGCTCGTACAGGTAGGGCTGAATTGCTGTCATAGTTCTTGAATAGTGAAGAATCACAGAATCAGTGAGGTATACAGTAAAGAAAAGAGGTTTCCCATTAGCATTGAATGTTAACGAAAGACAATCGAAGAAATAGCCATGTTATAAAAACACATTGTGAAAAGGCAAGATTAAGAGGCTCAAACTTCAAAAGTTTGCAAGGACACGTTTAAATATGGTTTGGTAAAGAAATTTGCCCATAATACAAGAAATGAAAAGCAACTACTGAGTTAGTTCATTTTAGTTAGTATGAGTACCTGTTTCTCAGTATGTCGTACTTGGCAAATAGCTGAACAGAGCAGGGAGGCTCAAAATTAATACACTGATACGAAAGGAAAAAGAAACTCCAATGTTGTGTGATCAGAAAGGGTTTGTTAACACTTGTCAAGGAATGAGGACTCTTTCCACGGAGACACATTAATAGATTGCGCATAGAGGACATTGACATGAGATGTGCCATTGAGGTTGTAAAATGGGGCGTGAGCGTCTATTGATGTCAGCGTTAGGGGCGAGTGATCTGAATTAGTGCCGCAAGAGCACTTGAACTTACGGCGATGTATCAACAGATAAGATTAGCACAAGATGGCGGGACCCGACCCGTTGTTTTCGCATGTGTTAAAGTGAGAAAAACTCTGCTAAATTGTATTGGCCATTTTCTTTCTTTCTTTTTTTTTTTTTTTTTTTTTAAGAACAACATGCCAGATCAATTGCGCCAATAAAATATCCGACCAAACAACACCTTTAACTAATACCTCACATGCTCCAACAATCTCCTGCATACGCTGCTGCTCCATCCTTCCACCTGCTGGTCTCTTGGTCGCTGTCCACCACCACCTCTGACCTCACTCGGTGCACCCATAAATTAGAGTTTGCTGAAATTGTTTATGTTTTAGAGACCCTTCACCACAAAGGTGTTGGAAAGTCTCTGCACATTCTCTGGTAGTTTAGGGGCTCAGTCCAAACAGGAGGTCTCCCGCTGTTGCTTTCAAGCTGGCCCGCATTGTCTCTAGAACTGCTGCGTTTGCTCACAGCGGTCCCTTTTCAATTCTCTTGCGCGCACCCCTGTCGGCTCTGCATGGGACTTTCCTGACACAGTCGTACGGCAGAATTGGAGGCTCTTTAATGAGGGTGATCCTTTTTCTGATCGTTCTTCAGGTCGCGTATACTGCTCACACTAGTCTGTTTTCAAGTCTGGTATCTCGAACAAGAAGAGAAAAATTGTCAGACTTCTGTTTTAAGAGGCATGACAGGATAGAAGGTTCTTCATACATGCACTGGGACTCAAGTGGGAGAAATAGGAATTTGAGCATTTTCTGCTGCAACCAGAATTACAATTGCCTCTGGATATTCCTCCCTCCATTCTGACGAGGCCTTGTCATAACTGTTTTGAAGCTGGTAAAACTTGAAACGTGTTTGTTATAATGATCATGGGTCCGAGGGACAAGTTTACAAAGATAACGTTTCAGTTTTAAATGTATGCCATGGAGGACAGTACCTGGTTGGGAATCATCAAAGTTTAATAATTCAAATATCTGATTTGTTGTCTTCTCATACCCGGTATCATAAAATGTAATTAAGTCTTTCTGTGACCTCTAGGTTGTCTTTGGCGATGTTAGTTTTTAGGGCATGAAAGTTGTCTCCATTCTTAGTGGACGTTCCGATAACATATTGCTCAACTTCAAATCATTTTTGAAAATGGCAAACAATCTCCTTTTCCATACATTTACTCCTTAATACATTCAAGGTCAAATTAAGGAGACAGTTGAGATACAATAAGGATGCTTCGTCTGTTTTCCTTACCCAAAATTCCGGGGAGCTCCTGCACAATGTGATAGATGAGCAGATCAAGACACTTTGACAGGTATTCATTGCTGCTTTGCTGCTCCTTTCCTGCTGTGGCTTTTCTACTGTCGCGTTCAATGTACATCACCAGTCTGCATACAAGCAAGTTAAAAGGATTACTTCGAACAGCAAGAAATTAAGGCAGGTCTCTGAAATATCACGGAGACCAACAGCTCCAGGCGGGCATGGGCCCCAAGCAAGATGACATTTACAGAAGACGCCGCTAAAAAACAAACCTCCAGAGCTTGTAAAATAACCCCTTAAAATAAAATACAGAATACTTTACCAATGGAAAACAAGAATAGGTTTGTTGTACATGTGATGGGAGATGCATCATATTCACATTTTGACTAAACCACTGTTGGATCAAGTCATCAATTTGCAGTACTGCTTTACAACTCTTTTTAATCTTTTCAAAAGTATCAATGTAAATAAACATGAAAATTACATAATATGGGTAATCTCAATTATTTGACACCCGCTCTTTTTCATCACTGTTCACTGCTGACACAGCTTGTTAATATAAAAGTGCTTACTTTCACTTTGAAACACAAGCCATATATACTTGGTAATCACGCTCTGATTTCACTTTGCGATTTCTATGAAGCTGAATAGGGCAGAATGCAGGAATGTGAGGGATAGGGGGCTTAATTACATACGGTGAGCGATCTAGTATGACTTTTCTGCCTTTATCATTACAATCGATACTTAAGGCACAAAAAATGAATTGTAACAACTAATGACTAATTTACTCCGGGCCCACTGCTCCCTTTTCTGCCATACTTACAGGATGTCGCCCAAATGGAAAAAGAGGCTCAGCAAAAACGTCCATTTAGAAAAGAGGACCTGGGACACATTCCCGCAGAGGCTCGTGCTTGGCCCTGGCCTCGGTGATTCGGTCCGCCAGCTTTTCTTGAAAATCCCTAAACTCCATCACCAAGGTATTGCCGGACATCTAGCTACATATAGAGCGGATGGACCGTGGGTCACACGAGACTATAGAATAGGAGTAAAATAGTCACCACAGAGAGTAGCTTTCATACTCCTGCGTCCCGCTCCTGTTTTCCATACGTATGGTAGATTACAAATTAGTATTGCATAGGAGGGAGGATATTTGACAAAAAAGGTTCTTGAGATCTGCCTATCTGAACTGTGACTCGGCTGTGGAACTTGAATCAAAAGAGTATTGTCTGCAAAAGGACAAAAGAGAAGCCCATATGGCCGCCCTGCAAAGGATTTCTAGACAATTAGTTTGAGTGAGTGTGTATGGAGCTCCTAGAGTGGAGCATTCTTACATGAATGATACAATCACTAGTCATTTAGGCGCTCTTTGAAAACACATTATTTTAAGCCGTTGGCACCAAAAGGCCTTGGGAGTATTCTGCGCTTTATACATTTAGACAACATAACATGACGTCTAGAGATAGAAGATTTCACTGCCTGCTTGCCCAGAGAAGCACGTTTGTGTGAGGTGGGGATTGTCTGAGGGCCAGATATTATGCTTCTTGTCCATGATTAATTTCAGTAGGTTCTGAAGGGTTCTTTTGGCAACTGAAGTCGGTTAGGATATTAGGGTGGAAATGGATTTCAAAATAAGCACTGACAAAGCAACAGTTTTGGCTTTTGTAGGCACTGCCATAACGGTACTACATAGCCATAAATTTGAAAATGGCTGAAGGTGGAGATATATTTATTATAACAGGTTATTTACAGTGGCTATTAACTCTCAGGAGACTGCTTGAAAATAATACTGGATGGCCCTATAGAGCACAAAGTTTGACGTTTTGGCTGGCTAGCTCAAAGAGATTAGAGCAGTGTGTGTTTTGGGCGGGGAGAGGCAGGAAGTGGGTGGGAATGGTTATAGGGTTTAAGATGGGCAGGGAATGGTGGTCATGTTGGATTCTCGTTTACAGTGTCAAGAGTGTTGTATAGCTTTTGGCCAATGGAGTCAAGGCTCTTTTGTGACAGACACAGATTGTCTTAATCTTCCTAAAGTTTTTGGAGAAAGCGCCTTGTCGAGTTACTTTTCACAGCTATTTCGGAACGGCAGGATCTGTGGGCATCAGCAAACAATGTAAAGAGAATGTATTATTTATTTATACACAAAAACACAATCTCTAAATGCATATTTTACAAATGATTTGTTTTAGTTTTAAAATATATTGCTCTAACAGCGAATAGGGCGTGGGACCCACGAAGAAAAGAAAATGCACCACTCTTGCGGCTAAAAAGGGGCCATTTATAGTCGAAACATTTACCACTTTTGCTTGTATAAATACTGTCGTTTGAGAGATGCAAAAGGGCCATCATCCTTTTATGGCATTTTCCGTCACTAACGGCTTGCTGCGTTTTCTCCTTATGCTGCTTGTATGTGCTGCCAGAATCAACTCAGACTTGTGATAAAATACGTCCAGAGGCAGGCTAGACAAGGTTGAAGAATTCATTGGCCAGGTCGTTTTATGTAGGTTTTCAATGAGCAACGGTGAATCTGACAAAATATTCACTGACTTCAAACTGTCGTAAGACTAAAACAACATCATTTTATTTTTCCGTAAAGTGCTACTGGCTGGTTCATATAAAACAGTGATAAACATTGATTTCCAGCATCTTAAATCGTATGCCTTTTTGAATTAGTTTACTGACCCGTTTTACAAGAGATGCCTGCTGTTTTCCCACCATTACCCTGACAAATGCAGGGAGTGGTGTGCTCAGTGTAAATAAAAGCCCACAAGCAGCTCAGGCACGATCAACCAGACAAAAGGCACAGTTAAAAGCAATTTATCTGTCAGAACTGCAAACCTCTCTGGGGTTTAACGCCAGAAACAACAACGGTATGGCTGTTTAAAGAAACATGACCACAAATGAAATACATTTCAACAACTATTAACGGTGGACAGCTTAATTTGGGATCAGTAGGCACAAAGTGGTTAAGACAGTTTTATTACACAACGACGGTGCTCCAGATTAGATTTGGAAGTGGCAGTTACCATATGTTACCCTCCATTTTTTTTAAAGTTGGTAGCAAAATGATTTTCTAGAGAGTACAGATATAAGTCCAATTCCCAATAAGAGAATTTTTAAATGCGAGTACAAATGTTTTAACTGGAAAACGGAAATGTTTTTGTAATCATTTCTTTGCACCTAGATATTCATGCACATAAAAAGATGCATGTTTACGTCTTCCAATCGGGCAGTACTAATAGTAGTGTCTTCCTGTGGGTACTACGTTCACTACTGGTCCAAACATATCCATGGAGTTGTGGGTGAAAGCTGGGGCACAAGGTTCTACAGGTCTGTTTCATATTTTTTGTTGGGAGTATTTTTACTCCCTATTTTTATTTTTGGGAGTATTTGCCTATTTTTAGGAAATGAAAGTGGTCGATACACCTGTAGGGCTGCATAAAGACCTGGTTTACGACTGCAATTAAGCCATTACCTTTCAGAAGAACAATTTAACTACCCCTGGTAACGTTCTTTAGACTGGATGTTCCTCCCATGTATTCCTTATCGTTTGATATATATATATATATATATATATATATATATATATATTCATATTCAGCTTTAGTTAACTGTGGAGTTGATGCGATCTGAGTATGATAGAACATACCATAGAGGCACCCGCAAGGGTTACATACAGCCCCAAGGTCAAATTACCAACTACTTGTGATTTTGCAATATGCACTTTATATTATGCACTTTATTGATAGCACTCAGCACTTTGTCAAATAATAGTCCTTTAATGTTTACATAGCACACAGCACTTTATTACCTATGAAACATCTGCAAATTTCAATTTTGATGTCTGCAACATGTATTTTGTTAAGTTTTTTGACACCACATTTCAGTTCATGCTAAGACACTGTCGGCCCACTAGGGCTGAATTAAACAAACCTAGTAGAATAGAAGACGATGTACAATCGTTTCTTTTAATTTTGTTGGCATTGGCGAACACTAGGATGAAAATAAATAAAAAAATATATAATTTTATACCAGTAATTTCGGGCAAATTGTCCATCCCCAACCCACATGGGATAATTGGATTGATATGACAAAAGCGTTTCGAATTACTATAGTGCCTCTAAAAACAACGTGTCTTTCATGAATGCACTGAAATGGGTGGTCATGCAAGTTCCAACATGGCTGCATTCCTGTCTACCACTTGTTACTTTATTTAAGTGCAAAACATTGAAAATGGACTTATACACTTTTTTCTATAACACTACAGTCCTCTCTCTGTGTCACATACCAGACGAAGCCCGAGTAGGGTGAAACGCGTCGTTCCTTTCTTGCATCCAAGACCGTTGCTGCCTCCTTTGTCCATGTATTTCAATTAATAAAGGACACATTGACTGCACGGTACACAAGCCTGTGTGTGGATTTGTTGGAGACATCCAGTCTTTCGCTTTTATTACAGCCGGAGTGCCGATGTAATTCGGATTGGTTTTCAGTCCATCCTCTTTTTTACATATATATATATATATATATATTCATATTCAGCTTTAGTTACCTTTGGAAAGTTTTTTTTCCAGCAAGGGGCACTGCGCGTCGATGCCGGTTGACTCGATGTTTCTCGAGGGCCTGCGTCTCGATGTCGCCACTGGTACATATAGCGACCATTGGCTTCGTTCAGTTTTGATGCGTGCTCTCAATACTTTACAGTGTTACCTTATGAAAGACAGTGTTCTTCCCCCAAAAGAATGTAAAAGGCAACATGGAAATTCTACTGTGGGGTAGGTTGGAACAGGCAATGTTAATGTTAAAGGTATTTATAGCGCGCACCCTCACCAATGGAATTGGTCCCCAGGCGCTCTGGCCGAACTGAAAAAAAAAGGAGGAGTTAGTAGGGTGAAGCGGGAGTAGGAAAGTGAGAAAGGTGGTGTCCTGTTGGAAGCTTCAGTTCGGTTTTCACTGTGCGCTGAGCTTGGGTGTGATTATCGGATCGATGAGGGTCATCATGTGCTGTTGGTGCGGGTTATGTGTTTGTTGTTGCGGTGTGGTGAAGTACGTGCGGTTTGCTGTGCGGAGAAGTGGTTGTGTGGGCTTTTGTGGGAGAGATGCATGCGGAAAGCTGAGTTTTGGGGTTAGTGGGTTTTTACTTGCCTCTTAGTCTTTGCATTTCTTTGTTCCACGTCCCCTGATTGTCCTATTGGATTGGTATTGTAATTTGTCCGTCTAATTGATAGGTGTGATGGGTTGGCAAGTTTCCATCTGAGCTATTTCGGAGGTTTGTGCACCAGATTGAGGCACGCATTGTCCCCTGCCCTGTTATTGGTGCTGTATATTTTACAGGATTCCTCTCCCTTCCTTTTTTTTAAAAACCTTTATTTATTATTTTTCCATTATTTGCGGCACAAAGGTATAATCAGAATAACTTAAAATAAACACGATGTCTGCGATTACAATCCGAACAGTTACACACATCTCAATAATTACCAGCAGTTCCACTATGAACCTTCAGCGCTTTGCCAGTTATTTTACTCTAACAACTACAACTACTTCACACTAGAACTCTCATAGTTGAGTAGTGTTCCCAATCCTCCAGTGTTGTGGGTCGATCTTGTGCTCAAATCAGTTCCTGCGTGTTTTCTAGCCAGTACAAGGGACGAGTCACCTCCCCCTGTTTGTCGCATTCTTACAATACTCCATGATCTCCTATGCTAGCTTTCTACAACAATTCAAGGTGGCCTTTCATCTGAGGGTGGGAACATGGCTATCAGCATGCTTTTCCATTCCATGCTACGAATTAGTCTTATTGTACATCTTCCTCCCCGCTTCTTGCCCCTGCCCATGCCATTGTCTCTGCCATGCTCCAACGCTCAAATTCCACTCGCCATGGTTTAAATACAGGACAGCGATTACATTTCCAAGACATGGCCACTCTTCTCTTTGCGAATATACAGGCTAAATCCATACACTTCCACACATGTTTGTATTTAGGTGGTCTTGAATACATGCCCAATAGACATTCCAGTGGGGTCCACTCAAACCACGTAACACCCACCTCCCTGCAAGTCTGTTCTATTTGACTCCAAAAATCCCTCACTTTAGTACATCGCCAGAGCATGTGTATTAGGTCTGCCCCCTCGGAATTACGACACAGACAGTTAGTTGTTGCCCCACGTCCAAACATAGCCACTCTACTGGGGTCCATGTATGTCCCATGCAGCACTTTGAGCTGTATCAAACAAATAAAAGAAAAGATGAAAAAACTCCAGGACTCAGCGCCAGTGTAGAATTGGATTGTTTAATGGCACAATCTGTTTGCACAATCTAATGTGCGAGCCCTCTACTCGATTACGCGTTTCGGCTCCCACGAGCCTTTATCAAATCAGGGCTGGGGCTTACCCAGTAGCAAAAAGGTCCATAGGAACATTGTCTGAAACAGTTATAGGGACAAATCCCAAGGTCGATATTTGTTCTGCTCTGTAGTCTCTCGCGTCGGCTGCTCGAATGTTAGATAGCCGAAACGCGTAATCAAGTAGAGGGCTCGCACATGGAGTTTTTTCATCTTTTCTGTTATTTGTGTGGACGGTATGGGCTTAGTATCCTTCCAAATCCAGTGACCTGCGACTATTTGGATGACAACAATATCCTAACTAATGCTTTTTCAATAATTAATTTACATAAGGGATTGGAAGGAGTCGCCTGCTGGAGCAACTTCAAACTAAATAAGCCCCATTTTTCTTGTAAACTGAGACTCTGTATCAAACAAAGCCTCATATTTTGTGACACAAGCTACACAAATAACAGCGTCTGCTCCCAGCGCCCCTCCGTAATCTGTACGCAAACATCCCCTTCCAATTTAGCCCTCAATTTGTCCTGTGACTTATTGTTCGTACATCTGATACATTCATATGGGTGGGTGGTCTGTCTGACTCCATCCTCCAGTTGATATAAAAGGGACAGTAGCCCGTCTTCAGCCGGCTCTTCAGGCAGCCCACTCAAAGTTTGCTTAGCCACTTTGCGAACTCTCATATAACATAAAAACTGTCCTTTCGATAAGCCATACTCTCTCATAAGGTCATCTAAGTCGCTGAGTCTCCCATATCTAAACAGGTCTCCCCACGCATATATCCCGTTCCTTTCCCATATTCTAACCTCCCCTAGTTCTGTTCTAGTATTGCAGGCGTGTGCCACTATCGGAACATTCTTAGCGTATGGGCACTGTCAGTGCATTACCTTCAGTGCTCTTGCCCATATCTGCCTTCCCAGCTGAAGCAGTAAACAGTTAGCACGTACATATGCCATCGGTGTCCATAAGCATTCCTTAAGCCCGCTTGGTTGCACCACCTGCTGTAGCAGTCCTGTTTGCCCATCTGCCAACCACATCGCCACAAATTTTAGCTGTGCTGCTATGTAGTACCATTCAAATTGCAGAAGCTGCACTCCTCTCTCCCTCTGCGACAAGTATAATGTGTTCAGAGAAATCCTGCATCAAGCCCTCCCCCACAGGAACCCCCTAATAATCCCTTCTAGTTGTTGAAAAAACCATGGTTCTATGTAGTAGCAAACATTTGAGAATGCGTACAGCAATCTGGGAAGTATAACCATCCAGGGGAAATAGACAAAGATTTTTCTCTGCTTCACTTAATCCCAGTCAGTCTTGCAAAGTCATCTAGGACTTCTATTATAATGGGGAGATTATGCGTTGGTTCACATAGATACAACAGAACATCATCCGCATATAGCGAGATGTAGTGCCTTTTCCCATCTACTAAAATGCCTGCATCCAGGTATTTCTGCCTCAGATACACTCCAATTGGTTCCAGCGCCAATATATATATCATTGGCGATAATGGGTACCCTTGTCGAGTACCTCTCTGTATATCCCACAGCCCGGAAATGCACCTCCCCGATTTCAATCTCGCCACTGGATTCATGTAGAGCAGCTTGACCATCTTAAAAATGACTCCCCAAACCCAAATCTCTTTAGCACCATGTATATCTATTCCCAGAACACTGAGTCAAAGGCTTTTATAGCATCTAACAAAGCCACCAGCAGATGTTCTGAGCGCCCATTTGTACGGTCTATCACATGCTGTAATCTTCGTAGATTTAGTGACGTACAGCTACCCGGGATGAATCCTGTCTGATCTGGGTGTATGACAGTAGATATCACCGCTCGTAGCCGGCGGGCCAGTACTGTCGTGACGATTTTAGCATCAAAGTTCAATAAGGCCAGTGGTCGGTATGACTCACTTCTTTCAGGAGGCTTCCCTGGCTTCAGTATCGGCATCCCCAGTGTCTCCCGCATACTGAGCGGGAGCACTTCCTTATCATAAGCCTCTGCATATACTTGCATTAGCGGTTTGGACAACAACGTGCTATAGGCCTTTTAAAATTCCGACGGTAATCCACCCCCCCAGTGCCTTCCCTGAAGCTAGTGCTGTAACCCCCTCTTATATTTCTTCTACTGTGCTAGGTTGATCTAATTGCCTTGCCTGTTCTTCCGACATGCGCGGAAGGTGTATCTGCTTAAGAGCTGTATCCATCTCTCCCAGGGGTACATGTCTCTCACAGCTATATAGTTGCATTTAAAATTCCCTGAAAATATCATTGATAACCATCTGTGACCTCCACAGGGCTCCAGTCTCATCCCGGAGCAGTGTAGTTGCTACCTTGGGTTGCTCACGCTTGCAGAGCCAGGCCAACCTTCTTCCAGATTTGTCACCCTCTTTATGCGTTTGTGCAAGCTTTGCCTCATAGTCAAACTTCGTCAACCTGCCCCAGGCATGTTCACATTGCACACGCACCTCGAGAATTTGCCTCTCCAAGTTACTAGCCCCAAGTGCCCTAGATTCTAGTCTCGCAACCTCATCTTCCAATGCTTCCAAAGCCCTCCTCAGTTGGCTAAGGATCCCGCCTGCCTTGGCCATCGTCTCGCCTCTCACCACTACCTTCAGTGCCTCCCACACCACAAACCCAGCTGTTTACACTTCCAAAATTCACTTCTAGGTACTGGGTGATGCTGTCACGTAGAGAGGCTGAAAAAGTGCTATCTTCCAGCGCCATTGCAGGGAAATGCCAGGTTGGAAGCAGGGGGCACGTACCCTCAGTTTCCCATACTACCAACAAAGGAGAGTGGTCCGACACGGTGTGGCCAGCACACTCCACGCTTATATAATCCCCCAGATTTTCCTGGCCTACAAATGTGCAGTCAATCCTTGTGTGTATCTTATGTGGGGCTGAATTAAAAGAGTAACCCCTCTCTTCTGAGTGTATTTCCCGCCGGATATCTACCAACTCCAGTTCCTTTATCACAGCCTTTAAGGCCACAGTAGCATTCGAGGGCCCACCCTGCAGGGGTATCGACCGGTCTAGCAGTGCGTCACACACGTCCACCCCATAAAAACATTTAGTCCCTCCTTTGAACGAGTTTACTACTCAGGTTGTTCACATGTGTCGGGATCCCAACGTTGGGGAAATACAAATTCACTATGCAGATTTCCTTTTGGCCAATGTGCCTACGTAGTATTACATACCTCCCCTCAGTATCAGTCACCACCTCCCCCACTCACAGCGGGATGCCTGCCTCCACCCATATAAGAACCCCTCTTGCTTATTGTGAATACGTGGAACCGTATCCTACACCGCCCCACCGGGCCACCAGCAACTCCTGACTATCCGGGAGCAAATGGGTTTCCTGAAGCAAGGCCACAGATATCCGTTTCCTCTTTAAATAAGACCTCACCCAATTTCTCTTCATGTATGACCCAAGCCCTCTGATATTCCATGATAAGATCTTACATTTAGACATGTTATTGTGTACCCAGCCTCTCCCTCTCTTCATCTTGGGCTTCTACTCCAGCCTGTGATTTGAACCATGTTTGCCACTTCCATAGTCCTCCTCTCTGCGTTCCGCGCGCCCCCTCCCGGTCAAACAACCAACACTGACTATATTGTGCATGTCCCACAAGATCCACCCCACCTTCCACATTCCGATCCATCAACCGTCTCAGCCCATAACCAACAAAAAACACAACACACCAAAATAGCCCCTCAACCTGCAGGTGTGAATAGCATCCAAAGGTAGAATCCTGTTCAGGCTGACCCGTACCCCTAGGGGTACTCTTAGCCATTGTTTATTGGGTTCCAAACCAACAACCAGCCGGCCCAAGTAAACTTATAGTTAAGGTTTGTCTTGACACCATATAGTGGCGATTGAAGCTGAGGCATAGGGGTTAGTATTTAGTGAGAATCTATAGTTCCACTATTTGTGTGCCTGGTGCATCCACCTATGGCTAGTCCTGTTCCGTATTCTGCATCTCTGTTATACCGTGCCTCATTACGGGTCCAGTATTTAGGCCCCTTATGGCCGCTTTGGTTTGCCTGCTCCATCCAGCGTTCCTTTGTCCTCTTCGTCCCCCAAGTTATTATTGTCCAACCACATATTTGCTGCCGCCTTAGTTTCCAGAAAATGCGTCTAATCCCCATCTTGCAAAGTTGTCTCTTCACAGGGATAAAGGAGTTTCGCCTTTGCTGGACTAGTGGGGTATACTCCGGCTACTGTTGCATCTCCCCGTTTAATTGTTCCACCTTCTCCCGAGAAACGGAGCACCACCTCCAGATCTCTGAAATTCAATATTGTTGCTATTACTAGCCTAGGATGGAACCCAGGCGGGGGTCTCTGTTCGAGAGACCTGTACACCCTTTTTACTGCAAAGCCTTGAGATAGTTTCTCTGGTCCAATTGCCTGTAGCAGAAGTGTCTCGACATAGTATGTTGGATCCCGACCTTTTATTCCCTCGGGCAGTCTGAGCAGTCTTACATTATTTCTGCAGGATCGTCCTTCCGCCTCCTCAATTCTGTCTTCCAGTGCAGCATTTCTGGCATCCAACCTCCGCAATTGTTGGGGGCTATTTCTTCTAGAGTCATCTCTGCAGTCTTAACCCTTTCTGCCAGTGAGCGAACATCTTGGCGTATGAGCTGTACATCTATGCCCACCGCTTCAATTTTGCCTTTCAGTGACGTTTTCAGGTCCAGGATCTATATTTTAGACTCCTGCTGCTCTTCTTGCTGCTTTCCTGTGTCTCCATGCTACGCTGCTACCCAGGCGTCATTTCTTTAGTCTTCTGTTGTCCAGAGAAGGAGTACATGATCGTCCCTTTCTGTTTGTGCCTTCTTCACTCCCTCAGAGTTTGGCAGCCCTCACCCTCCTCTCTGTTTGCGTAAATCCTTGCGGCACTGTATCAGGGAACCCACCTACGCAACAGCCTCAATGTTCGCCAGTCACCCTGTGAGGACCTTATGACTCTAATTCTCTGGTGCTGGGTCCTTGTCTGCGCGGGAGGCAGCCTGTGTGTGTTGTCTGGAGTGGGTCACACCGGCCTCTCTCCCCTTCCAGACACCTCTTCTCAACGGATGTTGTCTTACCTAGAGTCAGACTGCAGGTGGTCTAGGTAGTGTAACCTCACTGCAACAGCCCAGTGGGAGCACTTTCATTTAGTTAAATATTGCCAGTTATGGGCCTGTCTCCCACTAACAGTGGTTCTGTTGCAGCAGCAGTATGTCCAATAACATTGGAGGCCTCTGAGTGCTCCTCTTCCACTGCTTGCCGGCCTTCCCTATTGTCCCTCTTCCCTGCAGTGCTTACCGGTGTGTGCTGTAACTTGTCCTTACGTGGCCTCTTCACTCAGACTCCAGCCCGACACCACGATCACAGCGTCTTGCCCATCCTAGTCGGCAACCATGTCCAGCAACGCTCCGCTGCCTCCCGGGGCCCCAGTAGTTTTGCCTGCTCACAGTGCGCTCTTCGGCTCCCGTCTCTCCCTGCCTTTTTCAGAGGCAGCTTGTCCCTAAATTTGGTGCTCCGCACCTTTCCACTGATTCCAACCCAGCGCGGCGTCCCTCCAGGTCGTCCCCGTGCCCTTGGAGGGTCAGCAACTTCTCCACTTCACCAGTCCATCACTGCAGTGTCTTCTTTGGGCTCTCGCTTGTCGCCATCTTGGCTCCTCCTCCGTTTCGAGCCACGTTTTATAATGCAGGCTCCCAAGCTTCATTTTCTCCTGGAACCTCGTCCATTTACTGCGTAAAATGCCGAGCAGCTATTTCCATGTTTAAATCCACGTCCAGGTGACCTAATTTGCAGTTTCTAGGATCAATTACCAGCATCCCAGCAGGAGTTCTACACAACGTGTCTGAGCTACATGGGCCGAGACCACCCCTCGTCAGCTCCCTTCCTACCCATTACCCTGTTGGTGATCCTTAGCTGCCAATGTTTCCTCTGTCAACTAAAGGCGTGTTGACATGTCATCCTTACCCTGCCCTACAGATCTCTCTATATTCATTCCTTAGTATGATCCTAAACTAACTGCATTTCTTTTTGGTATAGTGATATGGCGTAAACTGTCCCTCTCCTTCCCTCCGTTTACGGAAGCTAGCTTAGGAAGATAGGGAGGATCAGTTCCCTCTCTGAGTATTGCTTCTGCTGCTTATGTGCCTCCAAGGGTGTTCCTTCTGGTTATGGGGCAAAGAGACAAGTTTTGAGTAGTTTTCAGAATAGAAGATGTTTGTTGGTAGCTCATTCCAGGTTTTTGGTTCAAGGTGAGAGAATGGGGATCCTCCACATTTTCTTTTGTTGTATGGTTTTGGTTCTATGCAGATGTCGCTGCTTGATCTGAGTGGTCTTGTTGGGTGGTAGACGTTTATTTTCTCTTTTAAGAACTCCTTGGCCATGGATTGCTCAATGCACATTGATTTGAACTTTGTTTGCTGTTTTATTAGTAGCCAGTGTTTTGTTTTCAGTGCTGCTTTGATGTGTTCTCTATTTCAGGTCGTTTGACCAAAAGTCTGGCATCAGCTTTTTGGATGAGTTGGAGATTTTTTCAAAGTCGTTCTTGCATTCCTAGGTATAGGCTGTTGGTGTAGACTACTCTGGACATGATGAGAGCGATGATGGTGAGTGTTTTATGGACAAATGCAAGGAATGGTAGGATCCTTTTTACTGTGCGTAGGAGGAAGAAGCATTTCATGATTAGAGCATTTACTTGTGGCTCTAGAGTTAGTTCATTTTCCATCAAGACTCCCCTGTTTTTCACTATCGGCGCTGTACCAAGTTCCGTTGCCATGGGATATAGTGATTGTTTTCCCTGTTTTTGTAGATGATCATTATTTCTGTTTTGACTTTGTTGAGTTTGAGGCAGTTCGGCTTCATCCAGCTGTATATTTCATGAAGACAGTTCTCTAGTGTAGTGTTTTCGTCTTGTATGTCTTGCATTTTGTAGACTAATTGTGTGTCGTTAGCATAGTTGTAGCATGTGAGGTCGTGTTTTTTAATGATCTTGATTGGTTGAGCCCGGTAAATGTTGAATAACAACGGGGAGAAGGATGATCCTTTTGTGGTACTCCACAGGTGGATTCTGTTGAATTGAATTTGAAATATTTGATCCATATGTTTTCTGTTGTGTTTCTTATGAAGGATTTAATCCATAGTAATGCTAGGTCGGTGATGCCTATTTCTTCAAATCTCCCAATGACTATGTCGTGGTTAACTGTGTAGAGAAATCTAGAAATATCAGAGCTGTGCTTTTGTCTGAGTCTGCGTTCGCCTTTAGATCGTCCCAGATAGAGAGAAGTGCTGTTTCCGTTCCTCTCATTGGTCTGAAACCTACTTGTGCCTGGTCCAGTAGGTGGTGGTGTTCTACGAATTCTTGGGTTATTCCATAGATGCATGTTTCGAGTAGTTTCACTGCGTATGGGATGTTGGAGATAGGTCTGTAATTAGAGGGGTCCTCCATGTTTCCTGCGGTGTCCTTGAGGAGCGGCTTGATGTAATCTGATTTGAAGGATTATGGGACTTTCCCTGTTGATACTGAGCAGTTGAAGGGGTTTCTGTAGTAATCCATGGGTGTTCCTTGTGTGAGGATTGATTTGTATATGTCTGGGGGGCAGGGATTCAGGGGGGAGACTGTTATGTTGCTTTTATTTAACAGTTTGTTGAATGTCTCAGCTAATATTTGGGGGAAGCTTCAGAATTTGTTCAGGCGTTCCTCGGACAAGTGGGTGGGTTGCATGTTAGGGTCGCATGGTCTGCTTTGTATGATCTGTTGGATGGTGCAGATTATGTTTTTGAAGTGGTATAAGAGGTTGTTGCATAGTCTTCGATGGTCTCAGAGCGTTGTTGCAGCTAAGGAGGCTTTTTTATTTCGTTAATAATTTTAAACAGTTATTTTTGGGTGTTTGGGGCTTTGATCATCCTGTTGTCGAAGTATTTCCTTAAGGTTTTTTGGATTTCCTTTTTATGTGAGTGGATTTGTTGTTTGAATTGGAATTTCTTGGAACTGTCGTTTTTATTCCTCCATTCTAGTTTTAGTTTCCTTTTTTTTTCATGGGCATATTAACGGGGTAAGCCATTTTGATGTTGCTCTTTTACGTGCTGGGGTAAAAGGTTTTTCTTTGGAGATCTTGTGTTTTGTTGCGGTGATCCAGTTGTGAAGTAGTTCTGCTTTTATGTCCAGGTCTGTGGTAATGAGAATTTTGTTGGTAAAGATTGTGTCTAGTGTATGTCCCACCGTGTGGGTTGCTCCTTTGACTAGTTGATGTAATTTCATTGTTTTCAGTTGTTTGGCTACTGATTTTTGTATGAATGTGGTGTCTTGGTCGAACCAGATGTTGACGTCAGAGGATAATTAGGTGATCCTGCTCGATGGCTAGATTGGTGATTGCTTCTGTGAAGGCATTTACAAAGGTTCCATCGTAAGTCAGTTGTATACCAGTATGACATTAAGGTTTGTTTTGGGGTTTGTTGATAGGCAAAGTATTAGAGATTCGCAGTTTTCTATGTTTAGAGGGTCTTTTAGTTTAATTTTCATGTGTCCCTTGTGGGCTATTGCCTATTGCCAGTCCTCCACACCTTTTTAGTTTTTCCTGTATGCTTGCGCACACTTGAGGTTTTCAGACAGGCAGTTGTGGAGTGTGATTTTGTAGTCATCTAGCCATGTTTCAGTTATGAATTGGATGTTGATACCTCTGTTGCACAAGAGGTTGTAGCTTTCGATGGCATGTTTGGCCATAGACCTAGCGTTGATTAGGTTGCATTGGATGTTTTTGGTGTGGTTAGGTTTGTTTATTGATCCCTGTTTTGACCTTTTCGTGTTGTGTTGAGGTGTTTGGGTTGTTGTCCCCAAATGGTTCGGGTTCAGCAGAGGCTGCTTCATCGGATAGTAGGTCTATTAGATTGATAACTGGGGTGCTGTATTCTTCGGCTTCATCATATTTCTTGTTTTGATTTTATGATCTGGGAGTTTAAGTTTTTTTGGCTCTTCCCAGGGTGGTAATAGTAGTTACTACCCGTCGTTCTCCCTACCTTGTTTGTTGACGCCAGTTGACTGCAGTCTGTTCTTCGTTCAGCGCGTCTTGGCTCTGCCGCTAGCTGTAACTGCTGGTTCGAGTGTGATTATGCCTTAGCAACCACCACGGTGAGTAGGGTGGTCGCCAGGGATACTTTGTCTATTGTTTGGGGATTGGGAGGAGATTGTCACTCTGACCGTTGAGCTAGGTGGGAGAACTGCACAGTTGGCCCTGTTCCTGGGGCTTAGCGTTCGGTTGGAGCTAGGTAGTGGGGCACAACAGATTTTTTGGTTGTGTGTGTTATAGGAGGAGTATTAGTTTAGGCTGGGTTATTGTTAGTGGGTATCTGCTGCCTCTGCTGACACGATATGGAGCTGACATGATATGAAGCTGCCACTCAAAGGAACCGCCCTTTACCTTGGGGCCCTTATCTGGAGGGGCTGCCCTAGAGTGCTGTTAATATCCAGGAGGGGCATGGGGAGATCTGCGCACAGTACAGTGTTATTAGGCGAATATAGTTGCAAATGGGCTAATTCAGTTCGCACTACAAGTCTGGGGCCTATGCTACTCTTACCTCCGGCTTCAAATTCAAGCAAATGGCGTATGTATTTCTGAGTGCACTGGGTTACCAAGCCTGTGTTGTGGGGGATGGCAAAGTGACCAATCAGGACGCTGGGGCGGTCTGAGAGGCGGTGAGGTGGACGGGGAAGGAAGAGACCAAGGGAGTAGGTAGATCTGCGCACGCCATGCTCAAATGTTACCAGAGGGTTTGTTTTGTCGCTGCCATCCCAAACTTATGGCTTGTATAACCAATGAAAACTGCATAATTCTGTCTCAATTTAGACATCCTGGAAATATAAAAGATAAGTGCTTGCGTCGTTTCAAGAGAATGCTATCTCTCCCCCTATTTTCCAGGGTGAGGAGGTGGGTAAAAAGAAGGTAGTACAATTTCCTGATTTAAATGAAAAACAGACAATTTTGGGCAAAAATGTGGGTTTAACTTTAAGGACATTCTGCGTATCACAGTGCTAGTTGCCATTGCTCTGTTGATACTGTCTGCAGAGTCGAGACCAGTTTGAAGGGATTTGCACAAAGCTTCCTTCCCATATTTTACAATGTTCAAAAATCTATCTCTTTCTTACCCTTTGGGAATATGATCAGCCGCCCTTGCTATACACTCCCGTAGGGTAAACGAGAACTTAAGCCAGTGTGCATGTGGCATTTGCCAACTTAAAGGCCATACTCCTAGCAGAGAAGACTATCTTTGCCATGGCATCGTAGCGTTTGTCATCCCTGTCTGGGGAATCGTTGTGTAGGCAGTCTGTTTTGAAGGCGATGTAGCGGCCTGTACCACCAGGCTTTCTGAAGTTGGATGTTTGTAGAGATAAAAAGGATCACTACTAAAGGTCCTGTATTTACTTGTCAATCTTGTATTCACTGCCGGAATTAGCTCTGGAGTATCCCAGTTGGCACTGACCCGCCTCTGTAAGGCTATATGGAAGGGAAGAATAGGGTCTTCTTGTGGTCCCTTGTCTAAAATATCTGTCAAGTCATCCTGCTCAAAAGATGGTGCAGGCCTGCCCCACCCTAAATAATCAATGACTCCACACATTAACTGCCTATATGACCCATCTGTGTGATCTGAGGGGTCTGTATCTATCCCACTAGCCATCTGCAGTATCTCATACAGATCCTTCATCCTCGACTCTTCTGATATTACTGCCTCTGGAACACCTTGTGTCCCATACTCCAGGCCAAAAGGATGTGCATCGTCCTCTGATGGCTCATGTTCCTCATATATTGCAGAAAAAGACTTGAAAAAGTCATTTCTTGGAATTGTAGTGAAGGATTCTTTCGATTTCTCAACCTCTTTGAACAATTTTGCCATTTTTGTCGATGACGGTGTCGAAGTTCTTAGCATCGTCAATGTCTTCGATGACAATGGCGTTGAAGATTTAGTCAGCAGGGGCGTCGACCCCTTGGACTTCGAAGATGTTGAAGTTTTTGTCTTTGTAGGAGTAGGCTCTCGACTCGACAGAACCTTCAAAGGTTCTCAAGGAGTTTTATCATGGACAACGGGGCTCAAGGGCGCACAGGGTTTGTCCTTTCCCTTTCTTTCACTTGTTTTCCCTCGACAGGGGTATGATTCCTACTCTTCTGCTTCAAGCGGGACGGGCTGCATTTTTGAAGACTTGGAGCATTTTCTTACAGAATCTCTCCCATTCAGACAGTGAAGCTGATTTCGTCGGACAGGCTACCTGTTTAGAGGAGGAACTCTATGAAGAGGACGGCGACCCGCAACGCCTTTTCTTCATTCGTCGTGAAGACGAGTGGGGAGATCCACTCCTGGATCGAGAACATTATTTTGCTTTCTTCCGACGAGGAGAGTAACCCCTTGACTCGTCGGGAGGATTGCTTTTTCGACAAAGTCGTCGAAGGGGATTGTGACCTACCTGCAGCTAACTTCCCATTACGGCTTTCACGGTCACCGAAAGGCAGGATCCACACTCCAATGTTTTATAATCGGATGCCAAGCACCACAGACACATCCGACGGGGGTCCGTAAGGGACATCTTTGCCCGCAGTCTTTGCTTTTTTTAAACCGCGATCTATGAGTCAATGATGCCGACAAAGATACCATTATTTTCACAAAAGTCAATAGGTTTCTCAAAGGAACCAAAGCGAAGTGATAGCTCTTGCAGAAAAATTGACACAAAGCGGTTGAAGGAGACCAGCAGAAACCAATGATCATGGACCACAGGGACCCCTTGGGTAAGTATCTCGAATAACCCACCAACACATGGCCCAGTACTCACAGTGGCAGTTCCTGAAAATACAGCTCAGGAATAATGGAACAACCCAGTGAGTAAAAGATCTTCTCTTGCAGGCAGAGTTATTGGGCCCCGTCTCTCAGGGACTTGAACCCAAAACAAGCAAGGATGCACAAGACCCAAAGGAAGAACAATCGCCTTCACCAACCAGGAGGGAAATCAACAGGGCAGATGTCTCCAGGAAAGCGGGGGAACATGACCAAGTAGCTTCCGGTTGGCCCGATGAAAAAGACTGGGCACTCTGCCAGGAGAACACAGCCCCATGACAAAGACAATGGTGGAGTCGACCCAGAACAGACCAAATGAACAACAGAGGCGAGTTAGTGATTTCCTAAATCAAGGTCCATGATCAAAATGGGAAAGCTGTGGTATAGAGTCCCAGAAACATTTCCAGCAGAGGGATCCTAGCCAAACTGACAAGGGGGGCCAGGGTGAGGACGAGAGAGACCAGGAATGATGGCTAGGTAGCCAGAAATTAAAACCAGAGGAAAGGTAGTGAGACACAAGCCAAGCCAAAATGGCCAAACCTGGTCTCAAAATTGTAGCAGTAGCTTTTCAGTGACAAAATCCTCACGCAGGTAAGTAAATCTGCAGAGTTTAACAGAAATCTAATTAAAATCCAGCAGAACTGGGGCAGGGTTAGGGTTTCACCATAGAGATTCCGTAACACCAATGGGATAGCTTAAGCCAGCCCTCCAACCACACACCAGAGGATTGTGATGAATCCTGTGGAGTCATCACTGATCCCCAGCCTAAGATCTCCTCCCATGTGGCAAGGGGAAGGCAGCCGCAACCTGATTCTGGGGGTGGTATTATGAGGGAGTATCACAGGTTCCATGTCTTAAAATCGTGGCAAAAATGGCTGAGTATACAAAATATTGCGGCAAAAATGCTGTGGTTTTGCCACCACAATCATGTAAAGGATGCGGGGGACACCCCCGCAACCCCTGGACCCATTACACCATTTAAAGGGAGCGGGGGACACCCCCAAAACCTCAGCTCACCTTATATGGGGTAAAGCTTTACCAGGTCAAACCACAGCATTTTTGCTGCTATTTTTTTTAACCACAACATTTTTGCCACAATTTTATTACCGGATACCATATCACATGGGAGGAAATGGCTGCCAGAGAGATACAGTGACCAGATTGGCAGTGACGTGGTATTGTTTGTTTGTTTGTTTGTTTGTTTATTATTTGTAATGCGCGAACGTACCCGAGGGTATCAGGGCGCAACATTTTCAGGAATATGCGAAGCTTAGTTACAATAGTCATAGAATGTACAGAAAGGCACACCAAAGTTAAATACAAGTCAACAAAGATTTACATAAATGAAATATACATATAGGCCAGTATGCACGTGGTTACAGTCTGTGCGGGTTGCATGAGTATCTTAGACAGCTTACGTTTTCAACCAAGAAACTACCTTAGATCGGAAATTCTGGTAGGGTAGGTCTGCTCTGAGATTTGGTGGCAATGAGTTCCACAGTTTGGCTGCTTTCACTGGGAAGCTATTGCCCCCTATGGTGGCTCGTTTGAAGTTGGGGACTGTGAGGCAGTCTTTATAGGCAGTTCTGGTGGGTCTCAGGGAGGGTTGTCTGTGGAATCTATTTATAAGGTAAGTAGGGGCAGCATTATTTAAGGATTTGTGGGTGAGTGATGCAGTTTTTAAGAGAATTTTGTCATTGATGGATAGCCAGTTGTTCTGTTCGCTGAGTCCTGAGATGTGCTCTCTTCTGGAGATGCCCAAGGCCGCTCTGAGGGCATTATTCTGGAGAGTTTGTAGTTTGCTAGTGGTAGCCTTTGATGATCCGGGATAAAGGGCATTGCAATAGTCAAGGCGGGATAGAATAAGGGCTCTAGCGAGGGTAAGGCAGTTAGTGTCAGACAGAAATGGTTTCGCTGTGCGGATTAATTTACATGTATATGCCGTGGAAGAGGCCAAGGAGCTCACCTGTCTTCTGAAGGAGAAGTTAGAGTCCAGGTAAAAGCCCAGAGTTTTGACCTCATGTCCAACCTTAATGTTGTTCCCATCGATCATGAAAGAGTTATAGGTAGGGCCAAGTTTCTTTAGACTGGATGTGGTGCCTAGAATGATGAGTTCAGTTTTATCATCATTCAGGCATAGTCCATGTAGGGCCATCCATGCCTGGATGATGATGTACACCCTATTTAGCAAGGCCAAATCCTTTCCATAATCTCCAGAAAGCGGAAGGAGGATCTGGGTATCATCTGCGTAGTTAGTGTAGGTGATACCGAGATGATCCAGATCATCGAAAAGGGGCTTGGTAAATATGTTGTATAAGGTGGGGGAGACACAGGAACCTTGTGGGACACCACAAGTGATGGGTATGGGGTCTGCCGCCGCTGTAGGTGAGAAGACCCTCATGGTTCTATCATTAAGAAAAGAGGTAATCCAGGTGATAGCCTCGGCCGAGAAGTGAGCTGAGGTGTGGAGGTGTGTGCATAGGACAGAGTGATCAACCAAATCGAAGGCTGCAGACAGGTCGAGGAGGAGAAGTAGGGCGGCTTGGCCGTTGTCTCTGAGCGTATCGATCTGAGCCTTCAAGTCAATGAGGGCAGTTTCAGTTCCATGTTGAGGGCGGAACCCTGATTGTCTGGAACCCAGTAGACGGTGTTCTTCCAAGTGCTTCTGAATTTGTACATAAGCAACCTTGTCCAGGATTTTTAGTAGGAAGGGAACAGTCGTTATGGGTCTATAGTTTGTAGGCGTGGCTGGGTCGAGCGTGGTTTTTTTTAATAGTGGAAGTACCCAGGATTGTTTCAGGTTAGTGGGGATAGAGCCAGAGGTGAAGGAGGCATTAATCAGTTTTGTGATGAAGGGAGAGAGGTCACGGGCAGCATCTTTAATGAGCTGTGCTGGGCATGGGTCTCCCTGACAGTTGGACGGTTTCAGAGACAAGATGATTTTTTCTACTTCGAGAATCGTGACTTTGGAGAAGTTAAAGCGAGGGAGATCTCTGTGTGTGGGCGTGTCTGGTGTTTTGGAGGGAAGAGAGCCGTTGAGGGACACTTTTTTGCAGGCTATTTTGCTTTGGAGGGTCGCAATTTTGTTGGCTAGGGCACTTTGAATTTCAGAGCACCAGTTTTTATCTTTAGTGCAAGTGTCGAGAGGTACTATAGGGGTTTCAACTTCTTTAAGGATGGAGAAGAGTTCCTTCATGTTTGATTTTGCTTGGGATATGCGAGAGTCAAAGGAGGTTCGTTTAGCCAGGTAGATTTCTTTTTTGTAGAGTGTGGCTAGTTTGGAGAGTTTAAGTTTATTCGCATCTGAGGGGGATTTTTTCCAAGTGGCCTCACAATTCCTTTTTTGCTGCCTTAAGTTTTTAAGGAATGGGGTGTACCATTTGTTTAGATGCGTCTTTGGTTTGCTAGGTCTCAGTTTGAGGGGGGCAATTAGGTCCAACGAGGTGGCCATGGTCTTGTTATATTCTTCAACTAAGGTCTCAGGTTCTAGGTTGTCTGGGAGTGAGTTGAGGGTAGGGAGTAAGTGCGGTAAAAGTCTTTCAGCTGTCATATTCTTCTTATTTCTTGTGAGGGTGGGCGGGGCCCTGATAGTGGGTGGGGGAGGGGGTCTGTCAGTAGAGAGCAGGAATGAGACCAGGTGGTGGTCAGTCCAGGCTAGGGGTGATATGTTAGTAATGTTCGCTAGGCTTCCCTTACAAATGAGGAAGACCCTATACTCCCTAAATTCCTGATGGCATGTTGTCGCTATACAAATCCCTCCAAATATAAAAACTTAAAACCCCTCATAATAGACGTTCTGAGCAAAATAACATTTACACCTCAAATACACATAATTTACATTTTTCATCTGGGTACGCTAATGTTTTTTTTCTTGACAACAATCCTATGGACTACAACTCCCACAATGCCTCAGGTACTGAGACTAGGAAGAAGGAGTTAGTAGGGATTGAGAGAAACCTTAAATTCATCACACAGGTTAGTTGTTATGCTAAAGGTGATACACGCTGGACCTCTAAAAATGGCTTGCCTTTTCAAGTCAGCGAACAGAGGAGCGGGTGAAGCAGGAGCCAGAACTGCGAGAGAAGGCAGACGCAAAGAAAAGAACTGTGCAGCAGAAGGCAGAGGCTTTCAGGAAGCCGCCGGTCAGCTTCCTTACCGGAGTGGAGAGAGACCCAGTGGAGAGGGACCCAGGGAAGTGTGTTAGGCACCAGGGGCTAACAGAGATCTGCAAAGCAGGATACACCATTCCTGAGAGAGGACTTCGCTGCAGCAGTGTGCCATGGGTCGGAAAACACTGGTGAGCTGGTCAAATGATAGTGGAATCCCCAGGGTGTACAGACAGACACAGAAACAATTGAAAGTTAAATTTGAATACTGACCAAGTAAAGCAGATAGACAGAATTTGCCCAAAACCTCATGCATGAAACGTCAAGATGGGGAAAGTTGGAGCAAAGGTTATTACAAGCAGATGGATGTTAATTAAGAAGTTGAAAGCAGGAATTTGTACAAGTTTCCATATCTGAGATGTCAATATGGGCAAAGTTGAAAAACATGTTGCCATAAGCCAATGAACATTGGTGAAGAAGTTAGAAGATATAACTTGAACAAGTCTCCATACATGAAGTGTCAATATGGGGAAAATTGGGACAAGCAGTATCTAAACCCAACAGTGCAGGTGTACACCTGTGCCATACTGAAAGAATATTAAAATGGGGGCAAAGTCTTAAGTCCCGAAATACAGTGTGTTGACAAGAGTGAACCCGGCCAAGGGATGTCCACAGTAACCTGTTCAAAAGGACATTAAGATTTCTGAATATCACAGAAGAGATTGGTGAATATTTGTTCGGGTAGTTTAAACCTGTCAGGCCCTCGAAAGCAAGAAAACATGACAATCGGAGGTCCTGGTATCATTAAGGAACTTTCTAGGGATCTGCGCCCAGAACAGGGGGATTCAAGGGTGAAAGGCATCACCCAACATGGAAGTAAAACAGAACTTGTGTATATTATTTGGAATACATAAGGCCTACGGTGGCAAGAGACTTTTTGTAGAAAAGAGACTTAACCACAGAAGGCCCTGATTGCTGAGAGCAGAACTGTTAGCATGCTCAGAAAGCTCAAGCATGTGCTGTGCTCCAAAATCCTACCTTGTCCCGTGCTGAAAACGTGGGGAAGGGAGACCCCAAGTGTTGCATCCTGACTTATCATTTGTGAACACTTCCTTCTTTCTTATGAACATTAGCCCACGCTTCTTTTTGTATTTAGCGTAGGGATTGGCAATAGGTTTTTTAGTTTTTTTGAAGGTTGAAGCTTGCTGCCATCTTAGATTTTGGTTTAGATTAGGCATTTTTCCAACCTACCTATACAGTTCAACTGTGATCACTTGTGTCTGTATTTACTGTTGCCACCTGAGATCCTTACATATGGTGTCAGGGTGGGATGTGACTTAATTGAAACAAATTGGGGCACCCTACAGTTTTAAAAACCTAGTCAAAGGGCCTGTAGCCCTTCCATCACCACCAAGGAATCAATAGGTTTTGATATCTGCACTAGTAGGGAAGCTATTATCCCTCCTGGGAAAAGAGGAATGATTCCTACAGAGGTGGTCCATATAACCCCTCCGGGGTGTTACATATGATTGACCTAAAAATCTGGCCTAGCGTGGAAGTTTGGGAGAGATGCCTTAGCAGGCGTTATTAATCCTGACTTCCGGGGAGATGTGACGGTTCTCTTACAGAATCATGGCGAGATCCCTTTTGAGATCCCTTGTGGAGATCAAATTTCCCAGCGAATTTTAGAAGGAACAAGTTACTTACCTGTAACTGTTGTTCTCCAGCATGGGTCTGGCATGGATTCACATGCTCATGAATATTCCCCGTCGTCAGGCTGGGAATCCTCGGTAAAGAAAAAATCAGTATCAGTTTAGTTTCTGATCTGTCTTTCGTAGTAGGAACCAATCACTGATCTCTGCGTCATACTGACCACAGCCAATGACTGCCATCTCCCTATGCCCCGCCTCTGGCAGCCATCTTCAGATTTGGTAGCACGTGAAGTGGCAGTATGACCAAGTGAAGAGCCGCAGAGGGGTAGGCGGGAGGATTCACATGTGAATCCATGCCAGACCCATGCTGGAGAACAACAGTTACAGGTAAGTAACTTGTTCCTTCTCCAGCATGGGGTCTGGCATGGATTCACATGCTCATGAATATAAGAATACATAGCAGTACACACATGCACAACCACGGGAGGTGGCAACAGGCTCAACATTAAGCAATACAACAACTCAACATTAAGCGTCTCTTACCTCCTCACCAGGCCCACCTTAAGCGAACAGGTTGCGCAGCACTGCTTGGCCGACCCTGGACTCCTCCCTGGAATCCCGATCGACGCAGTAGAATCTCGTGAAGGTGTGCGTCGACCTCCACGTAGCAGCCCTGCAGATGTCCAGCAGGGGCACACCAGATAGGAACGCCGTAGTAGCAGCGATCGCTCTGGTCGAATGGGCTCGCGGACGGCCTGGCAGCGGTCGGTTAGCCAACCGGTGGCAGTGCATGATGCAGCCGGAGAGCCATCTAGAAATAGAAGACTTCGAGAGAGCCTTCCCTTGATTCACATGTCCAAAGTTCACAAACAGCGGTGATGTCCTCCGAAAACTCTTCGTGCGGTCCACGTAGAACTTCAGCGCTCTAGCCACATCCAGCGAGTGCAAAGTCCTCTCGGCCGGCGACGAAGGAGACGGGAAGAAAACAGGTAACACCAGGGGCTCGTTAAGATGGAAGTCCGACGGCACCTTGGGCATAAAGGATGGGTGCGTCCTAAGCACCACCCTCGAGGCATGGAAAGTGAAGTACGGTGCTTTGCAGGATAGGGCCTGGATCTCTCCCACTCGTCGTGCGGAGGTAATGGCCACCAGGAATGCAGTCTTCCACGACACAAACTTCATCGGTGCGGAGTGCATAGGCTCGAATGGGGGCCCCATGAGCCTAGTCAGCACCACGTTAAGTTCCCACGCCGGGGCCGGGGCCTTCACCGGCGGGAACGACCGGAACAGTCCTTTCATAAACTCTTTTACCAGTGGATGGGACCACAGAGACGTCCGTCCTGTGCTTTTGGTATATCTGGAGATCGCCGCCAGATGAATCTTAACGGAGGCATGGGCTAGCCGAGCCTTTGCCAGCGATAGCAGGTACGGCAGCACCTGAGGGGCCGTAATCCGTAGGGGGTTGATCTTCTGTGCTCGGCACCAGATAGAGAACCTCTTCCACTTGTGACCGTAGCATTTGAGAGTCGAGGGCGCCCTGGCCTTTGCAAGAACCTCTCTGCAGTCGGCCGGTATATTGTACCCTCCAAACTCTAGCGCTGCAGGAGCCAAGCCTGCAGGTTCAGCGACGCCGGGTCGTGGTGGAAGATGGCGCCTCCTTCTCTGGAGAGGAGATCCGGGTCTGCCGACAGCTTGATGGATGGGGACGTTGACAAGTTCAGAAGGTCCGGGAACCAGATCTGCCTCGGCCACGCCGGTGCGACGAGGATCATCCTGCACCGGGACCTCTTGAGCTGGTTGAGGAGCAACGGCAACGGAGGGAACGCATACAGGTATAGGCCGTCCCAGGGGAACGAGAATGCATCGCCCATGCTTCTCGGCTGGGGAAACCTGCTGGCGAACCTCTGGCACTTCGAGTTCGTCGCTGTTGCGAACAGGTCGATTTGGGGTTTGCCCCATCGTCGGAAGAGTTGATCCACCTGATCCTGGCGCAGTTCCCACTCGTGACATGCCCGCAGCTCCCTGCTGAGCGAGTCGGCAATGGTGTTTCTTTCTCCTGCCAGGTGGAAGGGAACCAGGAACATCCCCTGGGCGACCGCCCAGTGCCACAGATCCTGTGCCTCCTTGGATAGGGCTGGGGACCTGGTACCTCCCTGCTTCCGTATGTAAAACATTGTCGTGGTGTTGTCCGTGAAGATCCGCACCACCTTGCCCTTGAGCGACGGGAGGAACGATTTGAGAGCCCAGAACACGGCTCGGAGTTCCAGGATGTTGATGTGCAGGAGCTTCTCCTCCGGGAGCCAGAGGCCTCTTGCGTGGAGATCTCCGGTGTGGGCACCCCAACCTTCCAGGGAAGCGTCCGTCGTCACCGTCTCCTGGTACGCCGGCGTCTGAAAGTCCTTGCCCGCCATGAGGTGCACTCGAACGCCCCACCACTGAATCGCCCGCCGGAACACCTCGTTAAGGGGGACGACCCTGTCTTCGAAGGTGCCCGTCGCTTGCATCCAACGGGCGTCGAGAAATTCTTGAAGAGGGTGCATCCGTAGTCTGCAAAGGCGCACCAGGTAGATGCAAGAGGACATGATGGACCTCACCCTGGCCACGTCCGTGGCTAGCAGGCGCTGCACTTTGCCCAGAATGGTCTTCGTCCGTTTTTCCGACGGTGCCGCCAGGCGCCTCACTGTATCGAGCTTCGCTCCCACAAACAGGGCCACCTGCGACGGCACCAGGTGGGACTTTGGGTAATTTATGGTGAATCCCAGGTCTGTGAGTAGCTGGACGGTCCTTGCAGTGTGTTCGACGGCGAGTTCCCTCGTCCTTGAGCGGATGAGCCAGTCGTCCAGGGGGGGGTAGACGTGAATCCCCTGCAGGCGCAGCCGCGCCGCCACAGGTGCCAGGCACTTGGTAAAGACCCTGGGGGCCGACTTCAATCCGAACGGCAGTGCTCTGAATTGGTAGTGGCGTCCCTGGACGACGAACCTGAGGAACTTTCAGTGACTTCTGAGGATGGGAACGTGGAAGTATGCATCCTCCAGGTCCAGCGACGATAGGAAGTCGCCTTCCTCCAGCTGTCCCAGCACGTGCTGGAGGGTGACCATCCTGAACTTTTGTGACCTGATGTATTTGTTCAAACAACGAAGGTCCAGGATGGGGCGCCAGCCGCCCGTCTTCTTCCTGACGAGGAAGTACCTTGAGTACACCCCGGAGCCTCTTCGGGACGGGCTCGATGGCGCCTTTCCTGAGCATCGCCCGTACTTCCAACAGCAGTTGCGGGACGTGATTTTCCTTCCTGGCCACAGGTGGGATGTGAGGGCACTTCTTCAGGAATTCGATGAGTGTCCTCTTGCCAGGGTATCCAGCACCCAATGATCGGTGGAGATGGACTTCCACACGCTGACGAACTTCGTCAGCCGGCCTCCCACCGGGGTGCATCGGTGGGGGCCCGAGGCCACGGCCGGTTCAGTCCTGCTTGGAGGTGGTGGCCTTGCCGCCCTGGCCACCTTGTCGACGGCGGCGAGGTGCTCCCTGTTTGCCGCGACCCCTGTAGGCCTCCTGAGACGAGGAGCGTGCCGCCTGGCGGTAGGACGACGAGCCACTGCTGGATCCCTTGGAGGCCCCCTGTCTGCCTCCGGAGCTCTGAAAGGGCCGTCGTTGCTGAAGGGCTCCTAGGGCGCGGGCCGTCTCTGTGTCCGTCTTTATGGCTTGGAGGGATTCGTCCACCGCCTTCCCGAACAAGTTGCTGCCGTCGAACTGCATGTCCAACACCCTGGTCTGGACGTCCTGACGGAGGTCGGTCGCCCGGAGCCAACCCCGCCGTCGTAAGCAAACTCTGTTGCCCAGCTGGCGGAACCCGGTATCGGCAATATCGGTTGCCACCGTTATGGCGTGGTCCGACGCCACCTCGCCTTCTTGAAGTATTTCCAGGGCCTCGGACCTCTTGTCGTCCGGTAGGAAGTCCAATATGGGGGCCAGCTTAAACCAGAGCTCCCTGTCGTAACGGGCCACGATCGCCAGGGCGTTGGCCGCTTTGATCGTCGTCGCCGCTGATGAAATGACCCGACGCCCCATGGCGTCCAACTTCTTTACCTCGCCGTCATGAGGGGAATTCGACATTGAGGCTCCTGACCCCGCTGCTTTCTTCTTCGCCGCCGCTGAGACGACCGAGTCTGGCGTTGGCTGGGACCTGAGGCACAGGGGAGCAGTCTCGGGGACCCGGTACTTCTTCTCGTACCGGTCCCATTTGGCTGGTGCCGTGGAGGGGTTCTTCAGTACCGACAGGCCCTCCTCCCAGATGTCATCGATTAGAGGCACCGCGATGACAGTCTTCCTCTTGGCCTACCGGCGCTGATAGAGGAAACCTTCCTTTTTCTGCTCCTCCGGGCAGAGCTGGAACAATTCAGACGCCCTGGCGATCATGGCGTGGAACGAGCCAATCTCGTCGGGCGGAGATGCCCGTGCGACGGGAGACGGGAGACCCGTTCCGTCGTCGTCGCCCTCAGAACCCGTCGTGGAGCCCACCGCACCGTCATCTCCCGACTCGTGGGAGGATGAGGAGGGAACTGCAGGCCTTACGGGGGCGAGCGGAGGAGAGGGTTGGGTCCTCCGTCGTTTGTTCTGAGGACTTCCCGACAGGCCAGGTTGCGGATCCTCCGGCCTGGGCCGCGGTAATCTCGTCCTTATCTCAGAGCATAAGGACTGGATCGCAGACAAAATGGCCGCTGAGCTATCCTGAGGCCTAGGTTCCGGCTGCGCCGGAAGAGAAGGCTGCTCTTCCTCGCCATCGTCGTCTTCCTCGGTTATCTCCCGAGGATCTTCCTTGCGGGACCGAACCTTCTCGAATTGTACTTCGAGATTCCTCGTGACCTTGGTCAGTTCCTCCTCCGAGGCTGACTCCGAGCTCGAGGAGGCTAGGAGGCTACCGTGCCCCCCCCCCCTTGTTCCATCATGGCGGCCATGACGATGGGCTGAAAGGAGGATTCCCTCCTTGGCGGTAGGGAAACTAGTCCCGGAGGCAGTCTCCGCTGGCGGGGTCTCTGCCGGCTTGGCCAGAGTCGCCGCGATCGCCTCGATAGAGGCCTTTGCCTGCTGGGTAGGGGCCTTCACCACCTTAGGTGCGTCCTGGGCCTTCTCCTTAGGGGAGGGGTTACGCCTCGCTCCCCCTCTCCCGAGATCGGACGGGGCTTCTCCCGAAGCTTACCCGGGGTCTCGGACTTCCTCTTCCCCGAACCGGAGCGCTGGCTCGTGGTTGACGGTGCCGGGGATGGTACGCCCTGCCTGGCGACCGAAGAGCCCAACCTTTCGGCGCTCCCAGAGCCAGCGGACTCGCGGCGCTTGGCCTGGTGTTGGGCCCCCGTCGCCGGGACGCCCGCACAGGACTTAGAAGCCCGCTCGAACCCTTTCTTCGTCTTCTCACCCGTTGAGCCCTTCTCCAACCAGCTGGAGAGACGAGATCGACGGTCCCTCATGGTCCGCTCCGACAAGTTCTTGCAGAACTGGCAGTCCTTCTCTACATGAGTCTTGTCCCCATGAAGACAGTAGAGGCATCACAAATGTTCGTCCTCCTTAAACACATTCTGCAGCCCGCATCCAGGGCAGCTGCGAAACAGCTTGGGTCCGGGTGACGAACTCGCGTCCTGGGCCATCTTGAAGTAGGCCGCAAATCTTCTGGAATCCTCCAAGAGGTTTATTTGACGGAATCTTCACCCTTGAGGGGTGTAGGAAAATCCTGCAACGGGTACCCGTTAACGTGAGTAGAAACGGTGGAGGTTGAGGCTCGATTAACCGAAAAAATGTGAAAATTCACCTGAAAAAGCGCGAAACACGCAGTAAAAGCTCGAGAGCTAAGCACAAGGACTCCCAACACTTGAACGTGCGGTAAAAATCTGAAGATGGCTGCCAGAGGCGGGGCTTAGGGAGATGGCAGTCATTGGCTGTGGTCAGTATGACGCAGAGATCAGTGATTGGTTACTACTACGAAAGACAGATCAGAAACGAAACTGATTTTTTCTTTACCGAGGATTCCCAGCCTGACGACGGGGAATATTCATGAGCATGTGAATCCATGCCAGACGCCATGCTGGAGAAAAAGCGTTATTCCCTCAGTTTAAAGAAAGCAAACCAGAATAAACAGACAGAGGCAACTTCCATCCCAACCTAGCCTTCACCCAGCGAAATGTTCCAGCTCTCGCTGAAACTTTTCTACAAGCAATCCCAGAAGGAGAAGGCTTAGAGAAGGGAAGTCCCTTTTTCTTCTTAAAACAAGGATTGGTTTATAGAAGAGAGACATCCACAGAAGATATAGTAAAAAATACAATTGGTAATACCCAAGATCCACCGAAAGGTTGGACTGGGGACTGCGCATTCCCACCTTACCAGGGGGGGGGGGGGCATTTAGGACAATCTAAAACCCAGGCGCATATTAGTGGGAAGTTTTACTGGCCAGGTATTCACGCGGATATCAAAACATTCATCCAAACATTCAAAATCTCTCCAAAGGACAACAAACATCCATTTACCAGCCCTTCTAAACCCAATACCAATCATAGAAATCCCCTTTTCAAGAATCGGCATGGACATAATTGGTCCGCTAGAAACATCCCGATTAGGCAAAAAGTATGTCCTTGTGATTGTGGATTATGTAACTAGATATCCTGAGGCCTTCCCGATGCGAAATAATACCACACAGCAGATCCTCAAACATGTATTATCATATTTCGGTTTCTCCTTGGAAATACTAACAGACCAGGGTTCAAACTTTATGAGTAAACTTGTGGCCAAAGTGAAAGAGCTACTCCACATTACCACTCTACCAATGTCAGTGTACCATCCCCAAACCGATGGCCTGGTAGAAAGATTCAATAAGACCCTGAAATTGGTTTTACTAAATTGGTAGACAAGGACGGGAAAGACTGGGATCGAATGATCCCATGGGCACTATTTAAAGTGAGGAAAACCCCCCAAACTTCTACTGGGTTCTCTCCCTTCAAACTGCTCTATGGTAGAGATTCCAGAGATTTCCTAGACATGCTCCGGGAGACCTCAGAAGAACAAGAGGAGGCTCCCATTCCCATCTCACAAACTGCCACCAGAAAGCGAGAACACATGACATGAGATCTGGTTTGTACACACATGGAAAAGACCCTGAGCCAGCAAAAATCCACATATGACAGAAAAGTGAACTTGAGATCATTTTCCATAGGACAGAAAGTACTAGTCCTCTTACCCATGTCAGAAAACAAACAAAAAATACTTGTCTCCAAGTGGCACAGACTTTATGAAATTATAGTGAGAACAGGAACCTGTACATACAATGTAGCCCAACCAGACAGAAAACAAAAAATCCATTTATATCACGTAAATCTCTTGAAAGAATGGAAAGAGAACCCATCAGCCACCCATGCCAAAGTACTAGCTTGTCAGGTTCCCAAAGAGATAGATAACTTTGAATTAATCCCTCCCGAGCTATCTATCCAACAACAAGAAGGTTTAAAATACATGATAGACTAATTTCCCAATGTATTCTCAGAAAAACCAGGAAGAGTAAAATGCACATAGCACTATATTACAACACCTAAAGGTAAAGTGGTTCATTTAAAACCGTAATGACTCCCAGAAACCCGTAAGCAGATAGTGATTGAGGAAGTCAACAAAATGTTAAAAGCCAATATTATTGAACCATCTTTAAGCACATGGTCCTCTCCTACCGTAGTGACTAAACCTGACCGTTCCTGGAGATTCTGCATAGACATCCGTCATGTTAATGGCATCTCGGACTTCGACGCATATTCCATGCTGTTAGGCAGAATCCAGTGCAGTTCCCTTAGGGAGCACTACACCAGATTAGGACTACAGGTGAGAGCAATACATCCCCGTTGGTATCAGTCTGTACCACAAAGATTTAGTTGGTAGCTGTGGCTGGGCAGTCAGACTTATCTCAAGAGGGAGATGAGCAGTATTCAGGGTTTACACAATAGGTAGAACAGTACTATGGAGCAAGGAAACACTGACCAAAGTTTTGTATCAAAAAGAGAATATATATTTATTTTATACACTTCTAAGTCAACACAGAATCACAATTGGTAAAGTAAGTAAAAATTCAATCAAGGAAAAGTAAATACAACTCCCTATTCAATTGTCGACAAGTTTGTGGTAGAGTGAAAACTGAGCAAAACGGCACAGTGAAAACCAACTACAAATGGCACTATAACATTTCAACGAAAGGGAGGGAAAGCACAAGTCAAACCGAAATATCTTCAGACACCCCCTAGCAACACTTCCCTGAAGTTTTGTGAACAAGTATTTCACAGTAACACTTCAGCCAAAAGATAAGTGAATGAAAACTGAGAAAATGGCACTCCACAAGTTAAAACAGTAGGAAGGAAGAGGGGTTTAGAAGATTTAGGTGCATCAACACATTTCTCATTGAAAACCAATCTAGTGAGAGCAGATCTAACAAATCAGCCAGAGTCAGTAGGCCTGAGCCAGAGGCAGTGGTACAAGAGCATAGGAGCAAAAATGTTCTTGTAGCTGCAGTCAAGTCTTTAGTAAACAAAATATTGAACAGGAAGATGCGAGGTGAAAAACAATGTTAAGAGAGAGGGCGGCGGACCCCACAAGTAGTTAAAGGATTTAAAACACCTTTAGGGCTACCATGGAAAAAGGGCGGCCTGGCGCAACAATGTACCTTAAACGTGAAGAAGTGGCTCCTGCGGTGGCGGTTGTTCCTGGTAGTTCCTGCAGGTCGAGGGATCCAACAGAGGAAGAGAGGCTCTCGTCGTGGAGGAAGGTTCGAGTCGCTGCACTACCCAGGGATGAAACCAGCCGCGATGCTGCCAAACAAAGTTTAAAAAGGTAAGCGCCTTTTAATCGCGGTCCAGGTCGATAGCTGCCTGGCTATCCGACCAAGGCAGGTCTGAGGAAGCGATAGGTGAACTCCTTGACCCCCACCAGCTCAAGGGAAGGAGGCTCTTTGGCTGAAGATCTCCTCTCGTCGTGTGGAAGAAAAGTGGTGAGACAATCCGGCAGGGCTTCACCGGTGGTGTAGATGCTGAAGATGTCTCTGGCTTCTCTCACCTTCGGTTCCGTAGTTCCAGTGGCGACGTCTTGCTCTTCCAGTCCTCAGGACCCTGCTTTTATGCAGAAAGAGACCCATTCATACAGCCTAGCTGTCACTCACACAGTAGAGTGGTCTTCTTGGCGGGAGACCCTCCTGCCTATCAGGTTAGAGTGCGACCTGAGTTGCTGTGGCAACTCTGTCCAGGGGTTCTACTCCCCCTCCCAAACAACAGACCCACCCCAGACTCAGAGGCGCCGAAAGGAGGGCTTCTTGGCAGAAGGACGCCAAAAGAGAGAACAAAGGATCCCCGACCTGGCTTAGGAGTTTAGAGTAAGACATGAGAAAGAAATTATATCAAAGTTCTGGCGAATGAAACCTACCGGAGTAAAGTTAAAAATAAAATAAACCGGCGGTATGTTAGAGGCTGTCAGTAAAAGTATTAGCCTCGAAAAATGGGAAAATCCCATAGGAAAATATTCACGGTCGAATATAAAAGGTAGTAACCACTGCCACCAGCCAGAAACTTTGTAGAGGGGGGCTTCAAGGTACCATCTCGAAAATGAACATTGGGGAAAAACTATTAACCCTTTCCAGCACTTCGATATTAAGATGGGGTGTACTGGATTAATTCATAGAGATTGACTAGTAAAGTCAATGGGGACTTTATATGCCCTGGGAGACAGTAGTCAGTCCCAGGGTATGGAGTCTATGTTTGGGGGTCGCTACGACACCCCTCTGTCACTGCACGGAGAGTGCTGTGTGACACATGTGCATAAAGATGGTTCCTATGGGTGAGAGAAAAGATCCCACAGGCATTAAACACAAAAATAGCCTAGAACACACATAGCAAAGATGCCTAAGAGTGGGAAAACAAGTCTCACTCTTAGCAGGTAAAAAGAAATAAACCCTTCAAATCCAGCAAAGCTGCTGGGGGACTGTATAGGTAAGGGAAATTAGCCCTAAGTGAGAATTCTCCCTAAGACATGCCCCGCATCAATGACCTAATTGATAAACTTGGAACAGCCACCTTTCTTTCTACCCTAGATTTAACAAAAGGTTACTGGCAAGTCCCCATTAAGGAAAAATTAAATACGTTCTCGATGTCTCTAGGTCTATTTGAATTTAAAGTCCTGCCATTTGGCTTACATAGTGCGCCAGCCACCTTCCAACGCCTTACGCATCAAATTTTACAAACTTACTCTGATTTCTGTGGAGTTTACATTGACGATATCGTCATTTATAGCAAGAACTTGAGGGCCCATCTCTTCCATCTTTATACCATTTTCCATCTTTATACCATTATGAAAGTTCTCAGAAAAGCTGGCCTAACTGCAAACCCAGCTAAGTGCCAATTGGCCCAATCAGCCATGAAATACCTAAGCTGTTTCGTAGGGAATGGTAATTTACAACCCCAAAATGAGAAGGTAAAAGCTGTCTTAGATACAGCAACCCCTAAAACCAAAAGAGATGTTCGAGCTATTCTCGGGTTAATAGGATATTACTGTAGGTTTATCCCCTACTTTTTGGATAAAACAGCCCGGCTAACAAACTTAAAAATTAATCTTAGATACTACCTTTTAGGATGAAAATGTACACTTGTCACAGATCACTCACCCCTAGTTTGGATTAGCCAATGCAAACAGTCTAACCCTCGGGTCATGTGATGGTTTCTAGACCTAAAACCCTATTGTTTCACAGTGGAACACCGAAAAGGAAAAGACCACGGAAATGTAGATTTTCTTTCCCGGTTCCCCTGTGAAGCAAATGTGGCTACATTGCATGGAGGAAGGACATGTGAGAAACCTGAAGGTGTCTCCCTGTCTAGTCGCCTGGGTCTGTCCTTTAGGTGGCTAGGACACAGCCATCGCTATTGGATCCAGGGGACCAGTGAGGGAGGATCACCTGGATGGGGGTCCTAAGGGAGTGGAAGTGGGACAACAACGGGTGAGACGTTGTATCCCCCTTCTTATGACTTTTCCCCAACCTACCACGTAGAATACACAAACACTTTACCCCCACACTTTCCCGACGCGAGCACTTTCGCATATTACAAAGGACGACAGACTAACACTCAAGCCATTTACCTGACATGTCCCAACACCAAGGTCAGGCAAAGTCAGGCAATTGACCAGAACCGCACACACCGGATGGCCTTTTCCCTTCCCATAGGAATAAAAGGTGGAGCATAAGAGCACAATGCGAGCAAGGCAGACCGCACAACGTGAGAGCTAACTCAGCACGGCAGTTCAAGAGGAGGAGAAAGACGGCGCACTGAGAAGTATTCCCAGATTCAATATTATTAAGAATTTTTATGTACATGAGATTAAATGTAGTGCCTAGTGGATGTTCTTAGATTGAGATTAGGTTTGGCGGCAAACAACACATACTGCAGATTCTGCGATAACACAGAGGGGCGTGAAATTGCACGCCATTGACTTATCTCATGCCAAGAGCTACTTAATGTTCATAAGATATTTTTGAGTACATTTACTCATGAGGACATTATGATTAACACAGATGTGTCCTGGCAAAGATGTATTTTAGGAAGGAGGATTACA
This sequence comes from Ambystoma mexicanum, assembly GCF_040938575.1. Taxonomy (NCBI): domain Eukaryota; kingdom Metazoa; phylum Chordata; class Amphibia; order Caudata; family Ambystomatidae; genus Ambystoma; species Ambystoma mexicanum. Next base: position 977,177,951 of record NC_090924.1, read on the forward strand.
ATGTAGTTGGGTATGACTAAACTATGGCGGTATATTACAAATCAAATGTGTACCAAGGAATATATTGTACTACTTAGTAAAAGGAATATATGCGGAGGAATGTAATTGATTGTTTTATAATTGATAAGTAAAATTAGTCTTTTATATGTAGTGGGAAAGGTTTGTAACAATGTATCACACTTAACTTAATAAAAGAAAAAGACAAATAAAATGTGGTCTTAATTCCTTTGCTCCATTTGTTTGACAATTGCAAAGGCAGCAAGGGTATGTCATACTCACATATGTTCTAAACTAGTCTTCGGGGACTCCTTTCCTAATTCCACAAATCACAACATTTGGACAACACAGAATGCCTACACTGTTATTGGTAGAATTATCATGATTATTGCACATTGATGGTCTGCCACTTGTCAATGACAATTTGATTTGGTTTGGTATGTATAATGCACAAGTTTGGGGGGGGGGAGAAACCAAGCAGACTGAATTGGGTATGGGCACAGGTGTTAGATTTATTGGATGATGTGTTGCAACCATATGGAGAAAGGACCAAGATTATTAAAAATAATATACTTTTTAAAGGTTTTTCCAAAGAGTGATAAGGCAGTAATTGTTCTCTGATTAATGGGTAACGAATTCAAGAGGCGAGGACCCAGGACTCAGAGCCGCCGGTCTCCTCTGTGAAAATGATGGTAAATAGATACAACTAGTAACCGTTAGTTTAATGATATAAGGGTACGAGTCAGGTGGTAGATTTGGATCTTTGCAGAAATAAGCTGGAACTAACTAATTGATACATTTAAAGACCAGGAAAGGAAATGTAAACTTTGTTTTCTGACTGGACGCCAATTAAGGGACCTGCGGAATTGTGTAAAAATTGAAAATGTCATGCTTGATAAATTAGCCTAGCAGTCACGTTTTGTTCAACTTGTAGGGGGTATGGATGTGATTCTGGAATACCTGCAAGCATGGCATATCCATAGTCCAATTTGGAGTTTATCAGGGTACCCACCACTGGTGATTAGTCAACTGCGGAATGAGAGAAAGACCCAGGGGCAGAGAAGCCCAAGACGGAAATGACTAGATTTAACTATTTCCCCCAACCTGGGATTCACACCCCAAGTTAGATTGCCAGAGGCATGGCAGGTATTTTACCTTGTATCCAAAAGAATTGGTTGCTGCAGGGGGTTACTTACAGGTTATTTGGGCCAAAGAGCATGAGCTCAGTTTTGGTAAGATTGAGTTGTAATTTATAAAGGGTTACCAATCCATTGTGGTGTTAGGAAGCCTATGCAATAATGATCAACTGCATATACTCAAATCTTGATTGCAGCTTATTAGTGCCATCATGTTTACAAATTGTTTACAAAATATACATCTTTCATTCACATCATACCTTGATTGACAAGATTGAAGTAGCATTTCTTTATTATGAGTTAGAATCTGCAGAAGGACCAGAAATGTTTTGGCTCGAATGACTGTTGAAGGGCTTTCCAATAAACGTATAACTTTGGTAACAAAATCCTATAAAAAAAAAGGCATAAATCCAACTTCAATTCACAACAAAATGAAGTATTGCACAAATACAAACACATTCTTTTTACTGCATTTTGTATATTGTTATAAAACAAACCTTATCTGTTAAAACAAAATAGTTAAAATGCTTGCTTTAAGAACTTTAAATGTATATTTTAGAAGTATATTGAAAATAGATTGCAAAGGTAAATAACTATACAATGATGTTTTGAAATGTTTTACATTTTAGAGACTTTTTTTTACTTTTACAAAATCTCTACAAACTAATCCACCATCAGGTTCTGCCACTTTATTTTAGGGCTGGATGAATTTGCTATTTGATGGGTTTGGGTTGCATTCTGTTTGTCTTAGTGCAGAGGTATGGTGACATGCCCCCAATGCCACTAATAGTGCCTGCAATATACAACGCGGCAAGAGGTAAGCCCCTTTTGTGTTTATGGTGGGGCCTAAGATCTAGGAATAGAAAATAATACAGGGGGAACCACTTCAGAGATCGGACTTCACACAACCACATAAGTAAGAACCGAAATGATGAGCAAGCCAAAACCACATTGGGTGGCAAAGAACAGAGAAGGGATGTGATGGTCCTTTACTCTAACAAGCAGTCCTTTTGCACTGCCATGCAATCATAGGACACAAATGAAGGCCTTCACCACCATCATGGCTTGGGAAACTCCTAACCCCAACACCTGCAAAATAATTATTATAATTAATATTGTGAAACATTGTAAAATGGGCACAGCAGAACACCCACCATACAACCACCAAACCACAGGCAACAACAGGAATAAAACTGACCGCTCCAACCTCACTGGCAACCGCCATGCCATGCACCAACGACAATAAGGAATATCTACCACTTTACAGCCCACATTAAAGCACTGCCGCAAAAAACATTGAGCTTCCTTCAATTAAGACGAGTAAAAGTAATTCCAAAGAAGTTGTAACCTTCTTAAAGGCCACTGTCAATCCACTAGCATCCTAAAATGAGATAACCCAATGAATCCTTTTCAGCCATACCTTGATCATGCTTAGAGGATAGATAATTAAATGGACAAATTAAATCAACATAGGCCTCAAGTTTATCTTCCTCCTTTTTATAAAGTGGAAATGCTCAAAGGTGACCACAGAATCTGGTTCCAACTCTGGTGTACAATCATATACCCTTAGGTGGGGTAATGCCCTGGTTTTTTATAAACGTGGCACATTGACTTTCCTTCAGGGGTGCTTTGGTTCCACTTTCCAGTGTCACACCCCCTCTTCTCTCAGTCTATCTTAGATACCTTGGTACTTGGAATACAGTTTTCAACAGTTGGGATGGAGCTTAGGAGATCGAGTGTCTTTGGCTGGGGACAGTATGACCCAATGGACAATGATTGCTTATATAGGCGAATGGCAGTTTGCAGCCTAAATCGAAACTGCTTTCTTCTTTATAGAGGATTCCTAGCCGGATGACGGGGAATATTCATGAGCCTGTGAATCCATGCAAAACCCAGTGCTGGAGAACTTGGAATATAATTTCCAGCAGTTAGTGTCTGAAAACTCCTCTTACAGTCTTTTTTACACACTTGGACTAGAATTGCCAGAATGTAGTGTCTAAGCTCTTGCAATGCCTAATGGACACTTTGGTACATTGACTAGATGAAATACAAATTGAGTCATAGGCACCCCTCTGCTATAATGAACACAGCCCATTGACCTGTTCTTTGGGAAGTTACCCACTCGAGAGTCCGCAGCCACACTTTTGCTCACTGTGCCTTTCACAGATGGGAAATACCCATTTGCATATCAGTCTTTGTCTTTGTCCAGCCCACATGGGCAGTCCAGCACCGAAATGCTATGACAAATTCCCTTCTGAACAAGAGTACCAACAACAACCCCATACACGTGTTTCAGCCTTGTTGGGCATCATCAGTGAGGTGGAGCGGTGCCGCTCTGAGCACAGAAAGCCCTGGGTCGGTCCCTTCTCCCTGACTGGCTGTTGGGTGGAAGGGCCATATATGGCTCTAGGGCTGCCTCCTGCCAGACTAGTTGGAGCCTTCTCAGGGACAGTGTGTTATTGGTACACCCTTGGGGTGGGACCTGTATTGATTGATTGATTGATTGATTGTTTATATAGCGCCTATACACAATGTGTTTCAAAGCGCTTCAAGGCAGGGGGGAAACAAGGGAAAAATACAGTGACATTCTTACAAGTTTTTGATACATTCAGAATGTGAAAATTAACTATCATAATTAGCCATTTGACATTTCAGATAGCCCAAGTGCTATAGACAAAGATGAGGAGGGGGTGGGGGCGGCAGGGAGAATCAGACAGACAAGCGGCTACATTACTATGCCTGATGACAATTGAGGTAGTGCCGGAATTTAACAAGAGGTGGGGGGAGGTTGGAGTAAGGGAGAAGGAGAAGAACAAAACAAGCGACTATCATACTAGGCCTGACGACATTTCAGACAGTGCTGGGGGGGTGGCGGGGAGGGAGGAGAAAACAAATGGGGGAGTGGGGTAGACAAACAAGCTGCTATCAAACAGGTCAGGAGACATAAGTGATAGAGTAAGAGCTATTGACAGTGATGAGGAGGGGAGGGCAGGAGAATGAGACAGACAGGTGGCTACATTACTATATCTGATGACAATTGAGGTTATACCAGAATTTAATAAGAGGTAGGGGAGGTAGGGGGTAGGGGTACAAGGAGAAGAAGAACAAAACAAGCGACTAATATACTAGGCCTGACGACATTTCAGATAGTGCTAGAGCGGGAGAGGTAGGAGAAACAAATGAGGTGGATGAGGATAGACAAACAGCTATCATACAGGTCAGGTGACATATCTGAAAGCATAGGTGCTAAGGATACCGTGAGGGGAGGAGGGGGGGAGAGGTGGGACAGTAAGAGGACATTTTAGGTAGGCAAGCCTCTCAGGCCTAATGGGGACCAGGTAGGGGTGGTGTGGAGCACATGGACATCACAGGGGACCAGAGGAGTGGGTGGAGAGGAGTGGAGAAGCAAGAGGGGAGAGTGAAAAACAGTTGCAGGAGTAAGAAATCACACATCATGTTGCAAGAGAACAGTCAAGTGCACACCAGGATACAAGATGAGGAAAGTCACAACATGATTCAGGGTCACCATTAGTACGAGATGCAGTGGAAGTCCAGCATGAAAGTTGAAAGAGAGTGAAGCACCATAAGTCCATGAGAGACAAAATCCTGGTATTGGTCACAAGTCGGATGTGGTGAACAAAAAAGTGTCAAGACAACTCCTGAAGAAGGGGGGGGCACAGAGGAACAGCAAGGGGTGAAGAGGGGTGATGGGGGGCAATGGGATCATGAGAGGGGGCACTGGGAGAAAAGCGGGGGACCAGAGGGGGGCAGGGGGACACTGGGAGACAAGCAGGGGACCAGAGGGGGGCAGGGGGACACTGGGAGACAAGCAGGGGACTAGAGGGGGGTGGCCGGACACTGGGAGACAAGCAGGGGACCAGAGGGTGATGGGGGGACACTGGGAGACAAACGGGAGACCAGAGGGGGGTGGGGGGACACTGGGAGACAAGCAGGGGCCAGAGGGGGTGTGGGGGGACACAGACAAACGGGGGACCAGAGGGGGGTGGGGGGGCACAGACAAGCGGGGTACCAGAGGGGGTGGGGGACACTGTGAGACAAACAGGGACCAGAGGGGGGTGGGGGGACACTGAGACAAACAGGGGACCAGAGGAGGGTGGGGGGACACTGAGACAAGCGGGGGATCCGAGGAGGGTGGGAAGCGTACCTGTAGCAGACAGGGAGCAGACAGGGGCCTTCATCATGGGCCTTAGTGCGGCTGGGCCACCTCACAGTTGCTCCGATTAGCCTGTATGAATGGAGTATGAAGTCAACTCACATACTGTGTTGTGGGTGTCTGATTTTGGTTGTGTGACACAATGCCTGGGCCAGCCCTGACTGAAACTGGAGTGAATACAGTTTAATGCTCTGGAAGGTTGGGTGCTTACTCTAGTCCACATTCTGAGCTATGGGTGTCTGGTTTGGGTGAATGGCCTGGATGCCTGTGAGCCTTATTGGTTGCCTGCATGCATGAATGCACTCTTGTATGATTGGCGCTGACTGAGCCTGGCACAGACTGAGTGTATATGGAACGCGTATAACTACGAAGCCCTCACCCTCACTCACTAATTTGTTCGGAAGCATTAAGTTGAAACCGAAGCTGTTCTAAAGCTGAAACTGAAACCTGAAGCTTGAATCCTGGGTCCAGTTGACTGCAGCTGCATTTCTTCAAGGAATCCGAAGACTGCTGAGCGGATCGGAGGACAGAATCAAGAGAGGACCTGGATAGGCAACCTCATCCTCAGCTACGAGGGACCATCCATTCACAGCCTTTCTACGGTGGCCGTGATTACTGGGATGAGCCTCCAACAAATCCCCTGCCTCCCAAGGATGTGGTTTGCAGCGGGAGTGTTTCGCAGTGTTTGCTTATACCACTGCTGTGAGATTCACAATCTTTCTGCGGCGGCTGTGATTACTGGGAGGAGCCTGCTACAAATCCCATGCTGCCTCCGGCTGTTACGCTCACCTGGCTCCCACAGAGGCGTCGATCTGAACTGGACAGCTGCGGTCTCCACCAATGTGACACGTAGGGCCGAGATGACGGACTGGACTGGCCCACCTGGCTTCATTTGCTTGGCCCATAGGAATATTCTTCTGCAAATGGAGAAAGGGAATTAACCACCCGTGGAGTTGAGTGTAAATCCCTGTCATGATCTCTGCTTCCAAAAGGTCAGGGTTTTCCCAACTCCCTTGGAAGCAGATTCATAACCCAGGTTCCGAGTGCCAACCAGTCCCAATTGGGACCTTTTGGACCCAGTCCTGGCGCCAGTGGCACCAGGCTCATAAATATGCCCAGTCCCAGCGCTGGAAGCGCCGGGCTCATAATGCTTGGGTGGACTTACCTGCAGCAGACCATGCTGCTTACTTGCCTGCCAGTTGAGCCTCTGATCCTCTTCTGTTTGGAACTACTTTTCCTGTTGGGTGGGGCAGGAGCCACTCCCTAGGTTCAGAACACTGGAACTCTTCTGGAAAGCAGGAACTCTTTTCTTACCTAGGCGTGGCTGTGGAAGGAGACATCTAAGCACTACAGGAGGCTATTTAAACCACACCCGATGGATGAATCTTGCTTTGCATTATTCTGCATCCTCTGCAGCAGAACGCTCATCGTGTCTTCTGCATCTGATCCTGGGCCTAAGGAAAAAGGCTTACCATCCTGAATCCAGTCTTCAGCAACACCTATAAAGACAAGAAAGAACAGGTTAGCATTACGGTCTTCAGTGACAGCTCTTCACTTACCTGGGCCATCGGCTGTCACCAACGCCTCGCGCTGCATTCTGAAAGACAAAGGCTTACCTACTCTTCGTGCGCTCCGGAGATCTTCACACTGCATTCCGGCATCTGAAAGACAAAAGCTTACCAACTCTTCGCACGCTCCGGAGGCCTTCGGCGCTGCATCCCGCATCTGAAAGACAAAACAAGGTGCGTTTATAGACATTGGGGAACTTTAATACTCACGTGCCATTACTCCTTTCCACATCTAACCCAGTGGGTATTCCGGCACCCTGCAGCCGCTCCGAACTTGTACCTGCAAAATAAAAAGACAGTTAGAGCGCATCGTGAAGCAGGCAACAAGCGCTTACTTACGTGCTTCCAGGCGCTTCTATTCATCACACGGGCTCCATCTTCAACTCACTTCAGCCCGTCATCCACCATCGCCGGAACCCTGCAAAACAAGAGACATCATTACTAAAGACTTTAAAGACATTAGAATTACTCGAAACTTACCGTTCGTGCAGTAAACAACGGACAGCAGTCCTCTGAAGTCAAGAGGCCTGCTCCCCTTATCCAGTGAAGAAACTGGTTACAGCACCCTGCCCCGAGGCAGATGGAGAGCACGGCGTTCACTTACCTAAGACATCTTACCCTTCGAGTCAAACATACAGTGCACAGAGGTCCAGCCCAAAGAGCCAGCCGTGTGTTACACATCACCTTTGAAGATACGGTATACGCTCAGTCAAGATTGGCGCCTCTACGGGAATCAGGTGAGCGTTACAATCCCCTCCACCCCCGCTGTTCTCCCCACGGATCACCCTTGATGTCCCCTCTTATAGTCTCACCTGATGGTTTATAAAGATGAGCTCTCCATCCTGCATTGAGCGCAGGGGCGCGTTGATAACCAGTTGCTTCACTGGCTCGAAGGAATTGGTGAGTTCCAGAACAATATTGACTCCGAAAAGTATGTAGTTCGTAAGAGTTCAAATGCCTGACTTTCACTCTTGTCCGATTCCTTGCAGATTGCAGCTTGACCCTAGTCAAGAGTTCCTTGTGGCAACCGGTAATAGTTTGGTAAGGATTTGTATTTCCAACACAGTTCGATAAATAATGTCAATATGTAACCTGTTGCTTTCTCCCTTATTCAGGCGCTGAGAGAAAGTATGAAGTCTCAGTGAATAATACCTCCGGCGGTAAAATCAGGTAAGTCTATTGTGGTGAGTAGGGTTCCCCTTGATAGTCCCTTTGTTTCACCTTGCTGTCCTTTTGTTTCCCCTTAGGGGCTGGGGTTCGGCGAAGATGCAGTGGAAGCTGCGCCGACCCATGAAGAGGAATAGTACCTCCGGTGGTAAAATCAGGTAAGTCTATGGGGGGGGGGTAACTAATATTCCTCTGTGTATTCCCTTGGCTCACCTTGCTGTTCTTGTCTACTCCTTAGGGGCCGGAATCCGGCGGGAACATGCAGGAGGATGCAGTGGAATGTGAAGATGCTGCGAAGGCCGGTGAGTTCAGCGCGGCACTGCAGCAGGCAAGGCGACACGCATAAAATAACTTCTTTCTTCCAGCTCGAAGGCGCGATGGATCGGGAATTCAGGTAAGGATCAAAGGTATTGCTCTTGTTCTAACCTTTTCTCCTTCTTTCTCCCTTTTTCTAGGGGCTCCAAACTCGAGGCGGGCGTGGCAGAAGACTGGATGCAGACTTGCAGGCACGGTGAGCGTTATGCTGCTGGATGCAGAATAACGCGAAGCGTGTGCTGCTCTTCGGGCGTGGTTTAAATAGCCTCCAAAGTAGTCCCAGATAAGTATTCCTCCCCAGCCCCGCCCGAGTAAAAAATAGTCCCTAGGTAAAATAGTCCCTTCCAAGCCTCATTTGGCTTGGCGCTCTTGCAGCATGGTCTGCATCAGGTAAGTGCTACTCTATGAGCCTGGCGCCTATGGCACCAGGACTGACTCTCCATATGAGCCTGGGGCCATAGGCGCCAGGACCGCACCCAAACAGCCCCTAGCAGGGGTTTTTGGGCTTGCTCAAAATAACTTGATGCCTGCTTCCGGGGTTGCTGGACCTGGTCTGGGTCCCCGGGGGTAGGCATCATGACAGCGGCATAGCGGACATGGAGTGTAGCGGGAGTGTGTTGCAGTGTTCGCTGGTACCGCTGCTGAGAGACTCACAGTCTTTCTATGGTGCCTGTGATTACTGGGACGAGCCTGCTACAAATCCCCTGCCTCCCGCGGAGTGCAGTGGGAGAGTTTTGCAGTGTTCTGCAGTGCTTGGAGGTGTGTGGAGACTAACCGAGCGACCCAACAATTCATCAGTCATCCAGTGAGCTGTCTACTGGGATGAACCCGCTTCACATGATGGAAGATCCAGGTGAGTCACCTGATGAATTGTATATCCCAAAGGGTGATTTGAGAACTGGCTCTAGTAACCCAGACTCTTGTGAAACAGCTGAGGTAGTTGAAAGTGGTGAGCTCAATGAGACAAGGAAAATAATAACGGGTGAGGCAACTGAGGTAATTGAAGATCATCCACAATTGCCTGGTTTTCAACAGCCAACACGCACGCCTGCTCCCATCCCTTTTGACATAGCAGTGGAGGCAACGGCTTCACTGCTGCATTTATAGACTAGCAAAAAGAGGGAGTAAAAGCATTACCGACTCACAAAGCTTTTAGGGAACTCAGTACGACAATGAAGCAGACAGGGGAAGGAGTGTTCTCTAGGAGCCAGAGGGTGCAGAGATCCGAAACCCCACTCCCTAAAATGAGGAATAAATATGCAAGAAGTAACAAACCAAAATTGGTGTGGTATTTTTGTACCACAAACTGTCCACTGAAGGAGGCCCGAACTTGACTGCTGCTTCTATTGATGGGGGTGTTAACCTGCCAGAAACTCAGGATTCACAAATTGATCAAACAAATGTAAGATCTGATATTAACAATGAGGTCCTTTTGGAAAGCTCCAATTTGATGGTAGCTGCCTTATTCTCTATGACTGAGGTATCGCTATCCCCTAATACGGAAGATGAACCAGCTGTTACACATAGCGATTTCGGAAGTAAACCCTCAGACCCCACTGAGAAGCACAAACCCGAGCTGGAACCGAGGGTTGCCCCACTTGTGTGGTTTTATGGCACTTGAGGTTCCTCCCGGCAAAGACATTGCCTGAGACAACAGTGGGGGACGCGGAGGAGCTGATTGTGGTGACTTTAACAAACCACAACAAGACTGATACCCCGGCCTGGTTTGTGAAGAAAAGCAACAAATGACCTAGTACTTTGCCAAGCAATCATGGAGGGTCTGACTTGGTGGAAGGGTGTGATAAAAGCTTTTGCTGCTTCCACACGTGTCCAACAAGGTAAGGGGAAGAAACATTTTCTCAGTGTCCCATGACAGCTGGAATTGATGGCAATACAGTGAAAGTTTTGGCCATAACTGTAGCCCCCTTTACTAAGTTATATGAGAGTCTAAATGACCAACAGAAAGACCACACTACAGTGTTGGCAATGGTCCACACCAAGATGCTGTTCCTAGAAGGCTTTGTCGCAGCTATACAAGACAACCTAGACAAAAGCTCAGCACAGACCACTAATATACTCTGTAGCATCTTGGATCCGATTATTCAAGAAAAAAAAATGAAAGACGACCTCGGAGGAAACAAGTGGCAACATCTACTCAGACAGAAGAGGTTGTTGACTGGCCGGAGCCCACGAGGTCCGAATCCTCTAGGGTGCACTCTGAGGCTCTTGATCCTATGGTTGCAGCACCAGAAATTAGTGACAGTTACCCTAATTGAATCAGGAAAAGAGGGCGATTCGATCCTAGAGGGCCAGCTCATGTGTACCCCTATTAATGAAAATGAAGTTCTGTGGGAGGAAGAGCGAGAGAAAGCAGCTCCACAGTTAGTAAAAGAATACACCATTTTTGCAAAGAAGAAACAGGATCCAACATTGGAAACGAAAAATCCTGCTGAGAATCTCAAGCAGCAAAAGGCGTTTCAAGGCAAAAAAAGAAAATGCTGCATATTCAACGCTCCAATGGATCTCACCAATTCGTGAGACATCTGACTCTGCCTGTTAAATCGACAGCAGTGGTGTCTCATAAAGCGACCACTGTTAAACTGGCCCAAAGAAAATCAAATAATGAGAAGAGCACTTGAGATGGCAGGGAAACAGCGACATCTCAACAGAACTCTTTTGATGAACTGGTGAACCTTTCAACTTATTACTAGATTCGGACTCTCCAGTGGAGTCAAATGAGGTCCCAAATCTGTTAACCAGGAGACGTTGGTGCCGGTAGCGGATATTCTCACAAACTAGTGAGAGTAGTGATGGATCTAATAAGGAGGAGTCAATATGGACCTCGAAGGATACGACCCAGGAAAGAGAACATGACTATTTGTCAACGCAATAGCCACCAGATCATCCAGTGTTTGAGAAAGAAGGAATTAGCCAAGATTCAATAGAAATAAATCCATTGTACAATGGTGGGGGTGGAAAAAGCAACAAGAAAGTTCAGTTTGTTGTTACAGTACCCCAGAAAAATGAGATTGGCCTCTCGGTACTTGCCTCTTTTACATCTCTATCCTCTTGCTCTCTTAAAGACAAATGGGACCGTTTGAGGCCAATGCATGGAAAGCCTATGGCTAGATACCCTAAACGGCAACCACAGAAGTGCTTTATAAGACAAAAGAGTGTGGTTAACACTCAAAGAGTGGCTAGTCGCTCCAGCAGGGATCAACCAATTGATGATCAGAGCCACGGTCTGAGTGAAGAAGGCACACAACGAGAAAAAGCATCTGTACTGTCTGAAAGGGCAACCCCCAAATTTGAATTTAGATCAGGTGAGCCACCATCACCTCCTTTTATGTCCATGGAGGAAAGGCGCAATGGCTCGAAGTTTACATCTACTAACAGAAGGGGTCCTAGGCAAGAGAATGAGACCACTAACAACAATGGTGGTTCGCAGCCATGAACTGGGCCCCCTCAAAGTACCCCAATCAGATTACAATTGGAACGAACATGGCAAGTAAATGATGGCCTAATTCGAACCAGAGAAAAAGTGCCCAGACTGTTGCATCATATACCCAAATTCAGTGAGATATCATCGAAGGACATACAAATCATTGAATTACTAGATGAACAACGGCTGGATAGGGTCGCAATACATCTGCCATCAAATCTAGTGAAGCAGATCTTATTGACAGAGGTGCCATCTTTGCTGCGATTGGGCTTTGACTTAACAGAGCTACCAGAGTTGTGGACCAATGCTGAACCTGAACACAAGCCAGAGTAGAGTGAGCCACAGAGAGACCTTAAGATTTCAGAAACCAATGATGACACCAATTCCTCAAACACTGTTTCACCAGATCTGCATCTTATCTGCTACCAGAAGAGTAGTAGCCAAACTAGGCCCTTCCCGGCCACAGGACATTCACAGTTGGGATTGGCTGGCGTAAGCTCTGAACGGTGGTAACCGAAGAGCATAACTACCACACCAGCCGAACAAAAGCCTCTTGTTGTGGGATCCTGGAATTCTAGAGACCATTCCCACTTGATTGGTAGTGGGGATCTTAAATTTGACTCATATGATGCAATCTGTCTGCAAGAGACTTGGCTGATCAATCCACCGATTTTGGATGGGTTTATGGTGTACCTGAATTCTGCCACGAAGGGTCTGAAGAGAAGACCGATGTCAGGGCTATTGATTTCAGTTAAAAATTGTAGGCATCTAACTGTTTTGGAAAGGTTCAATCCAACCCCATATATTCAATTGTTGGTACTTGGAAGTTGAAGGGGGGTGTCTGGGTGGCCACATGTGGCTGCTGCTGTTTAATATGTACTGGAGTGCAAATGCAGAAGGTTTTAAATCTTTTCAACCATCAGTAATAGTGTTGTGGGACACAGCAACCGAAAGGTGATCTGACTCAGCTACAATGGTATGTGGTGATCTAAATATACACTGTTTTGAGGACAAAGGATGTATTCCACTTTAATTAAGGTGGCTTCCACCCCATCGGAAAAGAGAGGCCTAGCTTGGTGTAAATATCTGAGTAGTAGGAACATTCACATGGTGAATGGACACTTAGAGCACGATATTCCAGCTCAGGCTACTTGGAAAAGGGGTGATGAAGAGTCAGACTACATTTTTGTCTCAGGTAATTTCCATCCTAGATGCTCGAGACTAGAGACAATTCATACTTCCCATACCGATCATAATATTGTGAAACTTACATGCGACCACTGGGAGTGTAAAGTTATAGAGGTTTACTGCACACAGGTCAATCTAACAAGCGGTAGGAATAGACTCTACATGAATGAATCTAATATAGAGGATCTAACTGAGAGATTCATAGAATCCGCGACTACGTATCCCCCTGAACAAGTTGAAATGTCCCTGCATTATACTCGACACCTGTTAAAATTTGGGACATGATCTATATTAGGCTGTAGCCAATAAATCAGTCATTTACATGCATACGATGTTGATGTAAAAAAAAGCTAAAGGAAAACTAAAAGCTGATGTAAGAAAGCTTAAAAATAAACTGGGTGGGTGGGGGCAAAGGAACACCTGACAAAAAACTAACTACAGTATTGAAACTAGCTAAAAGTGAGAAAATATCTAATGCTACGACAAGATGCTGAATTGATGCTTAGTAAGGCAGAACATAAAAAGGCTGCCGAAATGTGGGAGCTCATGAACTCAATGTACGCACCTAGGACAGCATCGATCATCAGTGCAGTGTCAGCAAAATCATGGGTCGACCACTTCTCCAGTCTTTTTTCTGCTTGCGATGCAGGTTACACAGTGGCAGTAAAAAAGTCTTCTCAAGGCAAACAGTCATTTTCTATTGAGATCAACGAGATTGTGGAATTCATTAAAAAGGTCAGTAACCCTTGCGCGCCTGGCCCGGATGGCATCACAAATGTGATGCTAAAGGAACATCCAGTAGAATGGGCACAATTCTTATGTGAGTTGTTTAAACACATAGGAAACACAGGAATGGTACAAAAGTCTTGGAGGACCTCGGTGGTAGTCCCAATTTTAAAAAAGGGAGAGCGGTCTGACCCAAAAAAATTATGAGCCAATCACCCTTTTAGATACTACAGGAAAGATTTATGCAGCTACAGTGCTGAGAGCACTAACGGAGTGGGTCGACAACTCTGGTAACTGAGACTCTCTGCAGTCGGGCTTCATTTAGGGGATGGGCACCTCGCTAAAGTGTTTTCAATTAACATTCTAAAAACACATGCAATTAGAAAGAAAGCCAAATTATATTTGGCTTTCATAGATCTGGCCCAAGCCTTTGATACAGTGGACATGCAGAAGCTGTGGGGGAAGCTGGAAGCCTTGAGATGTCTGAATGATATCCTATAAGCAATACAATGCCTATATACGGGCACGTCTTTCAGGGTTAGATTAGGCCTTGGTGGGTCTCTCTCAGATACCATTGTAACTGACAAGGGCCTTAAACAAGGATGTCCTCTTGCACCGGCACTTTGAAACTTGTTTATTTCAGATTTGGGCAAATCCCTAGAAAAAGTCTGCAGCTTCCCACCAAAGACAGATGGAAAGGCTGTTATAGGCGGATTATTTGGTCTTAATAGACCAAACTCCAATAGGCCTGCAAAAGACAGATGAGCGCCCTGCAGACGTATGTCACAGAAAACGGCTTATCAATCAAGTGCTTACCTACCAACAACCATGTGGGAAAGCAAATTCTAAGTAGCAATGGCACTTAGGAAAGGACACTCCGGTGAAAACAAACTCCTACGTTTACCTGGGGATGCACCTGGGAAGTAGCATTAGGGACGCCTCTAGGGAGAAGGTCCAGCGCTCTAGGCCAAGACATTTTGCGTCACAGGGCAGCGTCACCTTGAAAAGATATGGATGGGTTTCCTTGATGCCAGTGAAATCTTTTTACTGATTGAAGGCGATTCCGATCCTTACTTATGGCACTGAGGCCTTCTTTGAACTTCCGGCTGGAGAGTGGGCAACCCTCAAGGGTCTATTTTGGATAAGAGTTTCATCCCTTCCAAAATGCATACCTATTCAGGTGATAAGAGCAGAGCTGGGGCTCATATCCGTGTACGCTATGGTGGTATGGATAAGTGTAATGCTGTATAGGAAATGCATAACATCTAAACCGGTTAGAGTGTTCTCTATTGTAAAGGTGGCCCTACTGAGTGGTTCTAACCAAACACTAAATGAATGGAGGTTGATTTGTAAAGAAATCCTGAATGATTTGAATGTTTCTGATGAGATTTCAGTGAAGGACAAATTGTGGTCAAAGGACTGGATAGAGTTCCAGGACCGGAGACATAGGCAACTGACTCCTGAAATCCAAAGATTCAACAGTCAGCCCCAGTATTTAGAGAAATTCCCAGACAGCAAATACTGCATGCAGTACATGAGATTTATGTTAAATCTTTACCCTACTAAAGAGATCCTGAATGTACGTAGCATAGACAAAAACGCTGATCCTTCGTGTAGGCTGTGTACATTGGCCAACGAGAAAGAGAATTTGAAACATCTGGTCTTGGTTTGCACATCACTGACCAAGCTGAGAACGACATTTTTGGCCAAATTTATCAACCAGAGTTTGAGATGTGCAGAGCAATGGTGGATTGCATCAATTCAGGTAGAGAGTTTAACATTAATATTAGCTGTTTAAATTCACTTTAATTTTACTCCCCACCCTCCGGTCTCATTTCTGGTATTCACCATACAATTACTGCCATGGGTTTAACACACCCTCTTATATTTCTTGCCAATTATCCCTTGCTCGATATAATAATGGCTTACTAAATTGATTCCGTCTTGATACTGCCTAGGGAGGTTGTTCCTATCTCTATTCACGCATCTGCATCCATATCGGCTCTCTTGCATTCATGCGAACGGCCGACTGACCAACCAGGCACCCTCTAACAGTACCCAATCAGCGGGCTCCTCCCAACGACCAATTGCAGCGAGGTTTTTTCCTTAAACAGGAAGACCTCACAGACTCCCTCACGCTCCGCCGAGTAACCGAATTGTCTTGGCGCTGACACGCCGACTCGTCACCAGGTAAGTCCCGGACGCTAAAGCCATTCCGACGCACCAACTGGGTGTTCATTCGGCTTCACTTATTCACGCCCACCTTTTACATTATCCCATCCCCTTAGCGCCACCCGTTGCAACCCAGCGGTCTTTTTAGTGGACCGCGAGTACACCTCGTTCATGCGCCGCTCAGCTGCCTAGCCCTCCCGGGCGCCTCCCCCCTCCAGAACGAACCGCCCATCCGACTTCCTACCAGGTCCCTGGTTCCCTCACTTTCACCTGCCCATCGATTCACACGCTTCTCATCCCCTCACTGTACCTCTATTTAGGGACGCTAACGCTCCAATATATTTCAAGCCTCTTTCTCCTCCCCATTTCCTGCCCGCATCCGACCTCAATCCAACCCCCACCCCCGGCGCTAACTGCTCCCTTGCCAGCAGCTGTATTCAGCTCTCTGCAAGCATACCTTGCTATGGCTCCTCCTCGTTTTCTGGCCCTCGCAGGCCCCCCCCACTCTGCACCAACCATGCAACCCAGATCCTCTAAAGTCCCTGGCTCCCCCGCATCTCTCTGAGCACCACTATTTACACCCCACATCCCCGTACTTACCTCATGCGGGCATCCCCGTGCAAGCTTGATTCTTACCGAGACCTCTTGTAATACTATTTCCGAGGCCATCCTGCCTCCTTCCAATTCACCTCCTTCAACCTTAGGGCTACTACATCTGACCACCCTGCCGTTCTCCTTACTTGCGCTTCACGACACTCTGGTTACCTACCTACTGAGCATTTGGATCCAACACTAGCGCTTGTCCCCTACCCTTCCTAATGGCACACTTCTGCCCTACCCACCCTCGGGTCGAAACAACACTTACTGGCACCCCCAACATGGGTGCTCTCCTACTTTATTATCTCCTTCCACGGACCTACAACTCTTACCCTTATCTTTCTCAGATTTGGCTATCCAGCCCCAGTGGCGCCCTGACTCGGCAGGACCACCCATCAGCTCTATCCAGAGCCTTATAACTACTCCATTGGGTAAGCCACTACACCCTGCTTCTTAACCCACCGCCTTATAAATCCTACTTGGCTTTATTAACTAACCGATTAATTTCCCCTTCTCTTCTTTCCTTGGTACTTTGCTCATCTATTTTGTATCATTTACCTCGCAATTGATAATCAATGTACACCCAACTGTATCTTATGACATTGCATGACTTTACCTGCCTCGGCGAACCACTTCACATGCACTCACTATCACCACCTGATAAACCATCCAACTATGCTACTTTACCTGTGCTCTTGTATTTGTTTCTGGCAAAACCTTACAAACTTCCATGGGACCATAATGTTTTGATATTAATGTTGTGTTTTTTGTTTATTCAATTATGGCTCGCAATCATGTCACTGCGTCACTCACCGAATCTCTAATCACACAAACCACATGCACTACTCACAGCCCTGAAAAAGACTTAGGTCGAAACGCGCGTCGGCTGTGTGCACTTACCTATGTTGAACAAAACGGGCAATTTCTGTCCAACTTAATGTTTTGAAATTGTGCTGGTATTTGGTTTTCTTACAACAATAATAAAACATTAAATGACTAAGACAACCAAGACTCCTCGGACCTGGTGATGAACCCAAATATCTAGCAAATCAGCTATATTCATGGATCTTTGAATCCTCCCAGCGCCCGTAATTATCCATAGGTTTGCCTTCTCATCAATTTAATATTAGCCCTTGTCACATTCTTAAAGGAGATATTTTTACTGTTGGAAGTCTGAAACAGCTTTTAGTGTTATTTTGGAAATGAATTGGTTTTATATTGATCTTATCGAAGATTTGGAAAGAGAAGAGATGATGTACAGTGAAGTAACTTATATTGCAATTGTAATGAAATGTGTTTATTTGTTTTTGTTTTTTACCCTTATGGGGATGTGTTTTTCTTTTCTTTTCTTTTCTTTTTACTCTCTTTTCTTCTTTCTTCCTTTGTTTTTTAAGCATTCAGTTTGGAATTGATTTGTACGTGTGAAGATTGGTAAAAGATTTACATTTTTATTAATCAAATGCCAAATGAAATTTTAAAAAAAAAAAGTAGTGCCTACATATGTGGATTCAAAAAAAGTCCTGCTGCGTTGTCCATGGTCCAGGGGAGTGTTTGTGACCACAGCAAGCCAGATTGCTCCATATCTCCCAGAAGAAGGGGTACCCTGGCATAGTGCTGCTCGACTCTCGGAGCTCAAAAAGTTCCATTTGATTTAAGAATCCTTCAAGGGACATCCCTAATATGACACATGACCACTTTTTCCCGCCAGAGAGGATCCAGGGTTGCTGTGTGCGGAGGAGGGTCCAGCGGTGGATTTCCCACCACCAAAATCCAAAGAGGTCGTCCCGAGGGTGCAGACTCGGTGCGGGCCCGCAGTCCAGTCCAGTGGTTGAGTCCAGGTCACCAGAAGCCATCCAGAATTCCATACTGTGACACAGAAGAATTGAAAGTCAGCAAACCACAAAACTCCAGAAACCCAACACTTACTTCTGCCACTACAACGGTCACCACCGAAAGTCATCCTAAATCCCCAATGGTCGTATCTTCTTCCGCCAGGCCTTGGAAAGTTCCACAGCAAAGTTCACCTTTGTGGTACCTCTAAAACAGGAGTACCGACCGACCAACAGTGTTGTCTTCCCGACACTGCTTGGTTCCTCTTTTATCTTGGCCTTGACATCCCAGCAACTCCTTCATCCAGAGGGGGTCCCATCCTCGAGGGGTCCTGTCAAGTAAAGCCAAGAAACTCCACCTCTATGCCTGCCAAGGCATCAAAGGTACTGTGACGAGGAAGAGCATCTTCCAGCCTCAGGAATCATACAGGGGTCCCAGATCTTAGATCCTATTCTCCTGTGGCATCCCGGGTGGTGGAGGGTGGTGTAACTTACATAAGTAAAGCAGAGCATTATGGAACTTATTTGGAGTGGAGATAATATACAAGATAAAGTACAACCTAACGTTTTCCTTTCAGGTTGCCCAGGAGGGTGTTCCTCACACAGTATTAGTATTTTAGTTTACAGAAAGTATACTGCCTATGTTCTGAAACTAATCTGCCTTTCTTCCTTGATCTATGAAGTTACACCTTGCTTAGGATTCTCCTGCTTTTTAAAAACTGTCAGCAGTTAGTGCATTTTTAAGTAACCTAAGTACAGTGTGGCCCTTTAGCGTAGATATCTATATATTGTTGCCAGTATTGACATAGTGTTGCCAAAGTACAAGTTGTGTTATTTATGTGTGTACATTTATCTGAACCTTATTTTAAACTAGCTGGGGTACCCAGAAATGGCAATGTCCTGATCGAGTGGTGTCTCATGTGTCCTGGAGGATGTTGCTCTTGTCCTCATGTCAGCAAGTCTTGCTTCAGTTTTCTCTGGCATCTCATTTGCCGTGGAGAAAGTTGCTCTTGTTCTCTGGTCGGCAAGTCGTGCTGCCATTTGGTGTTGTGTTTCAGAAGCTCTTAATATTGATTTTCGCTTTGCATCAGATGGAGCTTTTCCAAGTGATGTTCGTTTTTTGTGCAGCATGTTTCAGTCACTCAATGGCTTCAGCACATTTGAGAAAATGTCCAAGAAAGATGGATTGATTGTGCTCACTTCTCGTGAATGAGCTTAAGTAAACTGTAACCTTGACATTTCCCATATTTGTAGTGGCGTAATAATAATATATTTAATTGTTTTTTCGTTCCCTTTAAAAATGCTTTAATAAACACTTCGAACTGTATATAGCAGTAAAACATTTCAAAGAAATAACCAACACATCGAACATTTTGCTTCAGACACTTCTTCAAATTTTGCCTCCTTCTAGTACCTACTGTAGTGAATCAGAGTTAGCATCAGTAAATGAGGGTGTCTACGGAGTTAATTTTCTGTATCCAGAGTACGATCTTGCCCCAGACAAATGAGAAGTCCATGCAAAATTTGGTAGCAGTGGGTTCAACAGTGTGGATTTGTATAGCTGCACTAACATACATACACACATCCAAATATATTTTTGCATATAAGATTTTTGCATCCAAACATAGACTTCGATCTTGCCCCCAGACAAATGAGGAATCCATGCAAAATTTGGTAGCAGTGGGTTCAATGGTGTGGATTTGTACAGCCGGAAAAACACACACATACATACATTCCACTTTATATATAGAGATATATAAAGAAGCTGTGTTATCACCTAACAGTGTGTCTGGACATTCCTTTGTGGGGGCTTGGCGATTCACTGTATTTAAGAACCAGCCTGCATCACCTCCTGAGAGGTTAAGCCTTGGTTGCTCGTACATAGCTACCATATAGAGAACCTTGGCTGGGGTGCTCTGTGCCTCTACCCCAACCATATGGAAGGCAGAAGTACAGATACCCCCCTCCAGTCTTTACATTCATCAATTATGATTTTGACTCACATACCCTCAGTTTGCATCCTGGCTAACACCAAGACGGGGATGACCTTAAACAGTCATGTTTGATGCTCTTAACATTGATACCCTACATTCTCGAAATCACATTGGCTAGAGAAGCATGACAGAGGGATTGGACTCATGATTTAAAAAAAGCTTGCATGTCCTCTTCCTCCATCTATCTTTCAGCGCATATCCACTGAATCTCCTGGTACTGAAATCCTAGCCGTTACCCCCATCATTAATTTTCTGGTCTACATGTCTCCTGGCTCACTCGGCTCTTCCTTTCCTGATCTTGACTAGTTTCCATGGAGGATCTCATTACCTGTGATGATTCCAGGGAATGTGTCCCTTCTCCACAAGGGGTAGCCACCACCTTTGGGTGTAGGGAGGTCATCCTGCTACACTTACCGGATAGGGGACAGGGCAAGCAGGATCCCACTGGGGGAGATCCCCCATTAGAGGACAAGGAAAGCCCAAGTAGGGTTTTACTCCACCTCCCTTTTATTCAGAGCTTGTTTGTTATATGGGATTGAACAGGGCAGTAATGTACAAGACCCTTTAAATGTGGATGGCTTGGTTTCTAAATTGAACTTGTTGCCGCCCTTTCATGGAGAGCGGCACCAATGGATTCTCCCATTTCGTACCAGGCAGCAACATAAAGGTCCCTGGACTCCAACACAGGAAGTACGAGCCAGCTAGAGAACAAGAAACGCTGGCTTGCGCAACCACACACAAGAGGGAGTGTTCCTGGAGGAAGAACCAAGCCATCGACGTGGTGGGTGGTGAGCCAAGGAAGGTGGCGGAACGCTGCCGCTTTGATGAAGGCGAGGGCCCAAGGAGTTCGGAACCGCAGAGGATGAAGGAAGCAAAGCCACCCCAGAAGTGGCGTGCCAGTGTCCCTTCTAGGCAATGCCCAAGACCAGTTAGTCCAGGACAGGAGAAACCAACAAGACAGACCCGACCGAAGTCAAGAGCGTGGGTCTGCAGTGGCCAGAGACACAGACTCCCCTGACTAGCACCACTGCTGAAAAGCAGGTACATGACACGTACAAGGAAGGGGTGTAGGGTGGTGTGATGAATCCAATGCAGTCATCACTGATTCCCTGGCGGTAACCTCCTCCAAAGTGGCCAGGAGAAGGCAGGAGACATCCTCCAGGGAGATGTCATGGCTTCATCAGGTTATACATGGTATCCCCCCTTTGCCCATGAAGAAAATCCCTTGATACCCAATACCATAACGGCCTATTGCCATTCATCTACACCCCCCTTAGGGAAAATAGAGAAAACTTTTCCCAAATCCCTATAGTCCATACTTCCATCCTGGTCTAAAATGTAAAATACCCCAAACTTCATTTTTTCAGTTCTAGTTATCCAAGATATAGAACGGGCTCATTCAGAACTGTTGAGTGATTTTCCAAGTAACCTGTATCAATCAACATCAATGGACTCCTTTTCCCCCAATCGCCCAAGTACTGGGACGAGGAAGAAGGAAAGAACAATGCAGAGCAGATGGAGCCACAAGCTGAATTACTGTTCTAGCTGTTTTCGGAATGCACCTGTGCATGGGACATTTAATGATCTAAAGCAAACTCTTGGAGGCTGCTGCTGTTTGGGAGAAGTTGTTGTACCTCTCTGCAAGGCTTGTGTAAGATCCGGTGTGGCTGAGTCCAGCGTCTCGCCAGAGAGGAAACAGAGAAATGCTGCGAGGACAGGACATGCTGCAGACACACCAAGAGCCAGTAAAGACTCCTGGGTGTTTGGCAACCAAAGAAGTCAGCGTTTCATCTACCGAACCTGGATGGAAGCAGGTGTGAAAAGGTGAAGCTGAGAAAGAGAGACCAGAACTACACAAGAGCAGTCCACAGTGGAAACCAGGTGGCAAACGTTTGCCACATAAGTGCGACCGCAAACGCCAAGCAAAGCCGATGAGTCCGCCCAAGCATAATGTGGACCCTGGGGCGTTTCAGCGACCACCCCAAGCACAAACTATAACAATTAAAGCCAGAGGAACAGAGACAATAAAGAGACTGATTGAAAACCAAGAAGCCATATTGAAAATAAGCGCCCCAGCCATATATGAATGTATGGAATGCAAATATGGGGAGGAACTCAGATCAAATGATGAATCAAGGGGATGTGATTTATCAAAATGGGAATGTGGAACTGTGAAAGTAATAAAGGAACCACGTGTGAACATAAGTCCTGGCAGCTACAAGTATGTGTGAATACAAGAAGCCCTGGCAGGAGAGGATACCAGACAATCACAAGTGTATAAGACATCCTGGCAGGGGAGTATACCAGAAAGGTGCAAATCTACAGAAAGCAACAAGAAAAGATATAGAACTGCGTTTGCTAAATAAGAAGGAACTTCTGAAAGAAGTGGAAACCACAATGCTAACCAGCCTAGGTAACAGTATTGTTGTGAGCCAAGAAAGACACAAAGAACTGTTAAACCAAGAATCATTGTATCAAGGAAGAATCCAGGGGAAGGGAACCACCCTCTGGAACCAGGGCTTTTGACCTTGGAGAACTTTTTGCGTTGGAGAATCATTTGTATTGAGGAAGAATCCAGGGGGAAGGGAACCACTCTCTGGACCCAAGGCTTTTGACCTTGGAGAACTTTTGTGACAGAGAATCATTTGTATTGAGGAAAAACCCTGGAGAAGGGAGCCACCTTCTGGAACCAGGGATCTTTTACCTTGGAGAACGTTTGTGTTGGAGTTGTTTATTTTCCTTGTTTTCCTTTACAAACTCTTTTTGAAATCACTGAAGCTTAAAGAGATTTCCCCTTTTCACCTTATAGTTTTGTTTATAGTGTGAGGGTCAGAATAGAACATTTGGACACAAGGACAGTTTTGATTTGGACATCTAGGCACAGACAGATCCTTAGTTTTTGCTTTTAGGTAGGGAAACCCCTCCTACAGCAGGGTCAGAGAGTCCTTTTCCCAGCCCTTTTGTTTTCAATAAGTCTCTAACCAAAAACATGGCTAACTTGCGTCCGAGTTTCATTCCTGACTCTTAACAGTGGTGAGACCACAGCAGAACACACGCTGGGCTGAGAATCTGCATACCCCACCAGGGGGTGAAAGAACTGACGACCACAGTTGGGCTGAAAAAGTCCCTAGCCCATGCCGGGCTGAAAATCCACATACCACACAAAGGGGTGAAAGAACTGACAAGCACTGTTAGGCTGAGAAAGCCCACAGCCCGCACCGGGAGGATTTGCATACTCCACGAGTGGGTGTGAAAACTGAGCAGTGAAACAGGGCTGGGACAGCCCATAGCCCACGCCAGGCTAAGACTACAAGTGCCCTACGAGGTAGTGAGGAAACTAAAAAGCAAGACAGAGCTGAAGTCAACGCTGGGCTGAGAGTCCAAATACCCCATAGGGGGTGAGAGAATCGAACTACAAGGGGGAGGATAAATAGCAGAGGAGTCCAGGCTGGGCCAATACACCAAATATTCCACAAGGGGATAGAAATCCCACAACACGAGCAAGGGAATTACCTCCAAAGACTCCAAGCCGCAAAGTACATCAAACTGGGGTGAGAGACATATTCAGCTTTGTGAATACCGACCAACCTCGATCAGGAGGTTGGTCGGTATTCACCTGCTGTTTCCAAAGAGGAAAACACATACCGGGAGACAGGATATGTCTGGAATGCAATACCTTTTGGTGAAGAGAAAAACATACTTTTTATTTGTTTTTTTGAGCCACAGTAACAGGTCTAAGGCAAGAAAAGACATTAAGAACTCTTAAGTGGGGGTCAGAAAACCAGCCACCACTAATCCACCTAAAGGGGAAGTAACCCTATACTAAGCTAAAGTTTATGTTATCCTTTTCTTTAATAGTGGTAGGGCAGGTGTTAGGACAGTGTAGGTTTGACCAAGGACGGAATTTATTTTGTGGTAAGTTGTCCTGCCTGCTGACTATTATTTTTTAGAATAGGGAACTCATCGCAGAAGTAGGGTTTATAGTAGGCATTCTTTCTTTTAATAAAGTATCCTGTTGAAACCACGTCCTCTTGTCTGTCTCCTATGTCTGATTTACCACACACCTTGTTATAACAATTCAGCCATACAATAACATTCTTCTCCCACTAACAAACGTGAATCTCTACTCTCTGACCACTACCTGACTGACTACAAGTCCAACCAACCAACAAACATCCAAAGCAACTCCTTTGGCTTCATCTTTCTATCATCCTCCCTCACCACCTCCAAGCATTCCATTGGTCCCTTGCCATCTGGTCAGGCCCCTGTTTAGTTCACAGACTGTGGGTTCTCTCTCCACTCTCCCTCAACCCACCTAACTGCCCATTAACTAAAGGAGAAATGACTCACCGTAATGATCTTTCAATGGATTCTTCTCCTGCAGATTCCTCATCTTGATAGATATCCATCATCCAGCTCTGATGTTCAGCAACTTTTTTACAGGGGGCGTAGTGGACCTCGCCTCGGCCGTCGATCCATCTTGCTCGGCTCTCGAACGTCAGCTCCGGAAGTGACGTCAGGCGTCAAATATATAGCATGTTACTACGCCCCATGCTTCAGTTCCTCCCTTTTTTCCCCCATGCATGAACACTGCAGAAGGAAAAACTACAGAGGAGGCTAATCAACCAGTAGAAAACGTAACAATGATACACCCACTGGGTGATCCCACATAATAATGATTGGAATTATATATATATATATACATATACACACATTTTTTTCTAAAATAAGACAGAAGCAGTCATCTAAGAACCATTACCATATCTCTTCTCATTTGAACACAAGCGACAAGCCACAGAACTTCTGAGTGGGGATGGATGGGAGGGTCTATGAGGAATCTGCGGGAGAAGAATCCATAGAAAGATCATTACGGAGAGTAACTTCAACGGAATGCTTTTCTCCTGCATATTACTCCTCTTGATAGAATCCCCAAGCAGTTAGACTAATACAGGCGGGCAGAAATTTTAAACGAGCAGATTCTGTAGAACCGCCCTACCAAACCAACCGTGCATTGGCTCCCCGTGCCACATCCAAGGCATAGTGCTTGGTGAGTGTATGTAAGGATGACCAAGTGGCTGTCCAGCATATGTCCCTAACAGGAACGCCTGTTTGGAGGGCTGTAGAGGCCGAAACCCCTCTGATTGAGTGAGCCCTGATAATCCAACGGGACAGTGTTTGTTTACTCATGGCAATACCTTTTCGAGACAAAGAGTGGGTTATGAACGACTGGTCAGACTTTCAAAAATTGGATGCACGAACCACATAGAAGCTGAACGCTCTCTTAGGGTCAAGGCAGTGAAACCGTTCTTCCTCTATCGAGGGATGTGGAAGTGGGTACAAGACAGGGAAATGGATAGACTGGCACAGGGGAAACTCTGAAACCACTTTAGGAAGGAACCTGGGGCTGACTTTGAGAGAGACTTTCCACCGAAAGAACTTTAGGAAAGGAGGTTTGCAGCACAATGCTTGCAGTTCGCTAGCCCTCCTGGCAGATGTGGTTGCAACCAAAAAGGCAGTCTTAAGGGATAACAGCTGCAAAGAAAATTAGTGCCAAAAAAGGTAGCAGGCGCTCCTCTCCAGAAAGAACATGACATGATAACCTGTTCTGAGATGAGAGTTTGCAGCACACATTTTTTACTCACTGTACCTTTCACAGATGGGAAATATCCATTTGCTTATCAGTCTTTGTCCCGCCCACATGGGCAGTCCAGCACCGAAATGCTATGGCAATTCCTCTCTGAACAAGAGTACCGCCTGCTACCTTTGTTGAATTCGTTGAAGGAACTTGGGGTTGGTCACCCTAAGTTACCTGGGGGCAACCAGACGTGGACTCCCTGCTCACTGTGCTTAGAGAGGCTCAGCTTCACCTCACTGATGATGCCCAACAAGGCTGAAATACGTGTATGGGGTTGCTGGTGGTACTCTTGTTCAGAGAGGAATTGCCATAGCATTTCGGTTCTGGACTGCCTATGTGGGCGGGACAAAGACTGATATGCAAATGAATATTTCCCATCTGTGAAAGGTACAGTGAGCAAAAAGCAGATGGCTGCGAACTCTCAATGTGGTTAACAACCATTGAGCAGGTTATCATGCCTTGTTCTTCCGAGAGAGGGGCGCTTGCTACCTTTGTTAAATTAGTGCATATGCTCAAACGGCGCTGCCATCAAGTAGGTCAAAAGGGGTTGGCGGAAACATATTGAGAAGGCTCTTCAGGAACTGGGCCATGACCAGAATAGTAAAGAAAGAACTTTGGTCTGGGGACCTCTTAAACACAGACACAGCCGCCAAATACTCTTTGTCTGCGGTAACCTGAAAGACTAACGAGACCTGTGACAGAAGGAACTCCATCACTGTGGTGATGGTGCAAGAGATAGGGTGAATCTCGAGGTCCCTGCACCACGCCTCAAATCTTCTCCACCTGCATGTGTACAGAGATCTTGTTGATGGTCTGTGTACAGCCAGCAACACCACGTATCTCAGCGGAGAGGTCCAAATCACCATACCTCATCCTCTCAAGAGCCACGCATGTAGGTTGAGGGAATCCGGGGTCAGGTGGAGTACTCAACTATCTGACTGGGCCAGGAAAGCCAGACGCTGAGGCAACCATTGAGGTGGAGAGATGGTCAGATCCAAGAGATCGGAGTACCACGTCCTCCTCGCCCAATCCGGGGCGATCAAGGTCATGGTCGTTCGAAATCTCTTCAACCTCCTGAGAACCCAAGGGATGACCGGAATCGGGGGAAAGGTGTAGTGGAGACAGAAGGTCCAGTCCACCAGAAACGTGTCCCCAAGTGTGCAGTTCACTGTGAATCTCCTTGAGCAAAACTGTTTGCACTTCCTGTTGGACTCCGTGGCCAACAGATCCATTGCTGGGGCTCCAGAGATTGAAGACCTCCTCTAGGTCTTCCTGGCACACTTCCCACTCACCTGAGACCGTGCTCTGCCTGCTCAGAGCATCCGGCAAGGTGTTCTCCGTCCCTGCCAGATGAACTGTCGAGACTGAGATTTGGTTCTCCCGTAACCAGGACCACAGCTGCATTGCCTCTCCGCAGAAGGGGTGGGAGTGCACACCACCCTGCTTGTTGAGGTAGTGCATGGCCACCGTGTTGTCTGTCAGGATGAGGACCTGCTTCCCTCTGAGAGATGGGGCAAAGGCCCCCTGTGCTAACCTGATGGCCCGCAATTCTAGCCTGTTGATGTGCCACTGGGCTTCTGATGGAGACAAGAGGCTGCTCATCTGCAAATCCTTGCAGTGGCCCAACCGGTCAGAGACTGATTGATTGATTTTGACATTTCTAAAGTGCAACGTTCGCCCAAAAGCATTTTGGCGCTGGAGAGTAAAGGCCATTTATATGAGAGACAAAAGAGAACCAACAGCTAAAACAAAAGTGTCTTAATCGCCTTCCTAAAGGCTATATGATTTGAGATTTTCTTTATGGAAGTAGGTAGATCGTGCCATAGTCTGGCTGGGGCCACAGGAAAAGCTCTACCGCCAATCCTCATGCGGCGGTAAGGGGGTACAATGAGCATGTCAGTGGAAGCTGAGCGAAGTTGACGGTTAGGATGACGCATACGTGAACACTCGGGGAAGAGGCCCAGGATACCTGAAGGGTTCCCTTGCCAAGAGATTGCTGCACTTGCTCCACCAGTTGAGTTTTCAGACTACCTAGCTGGACACAAAGTTGATCCGTGAGTGCTCCCAGATACTGAGACTACTGGTCCCTGAGGAGCCTCTGAAGGGATCTCATATGCATCCTGGCCTCTGGCACTAGAAAAATACGGGAGGCCATGAGACCCAAAAGGCGGAGGAAATAAGCTGCTGGAAGGGTGGCGTGGTTCTGAAACAAATGAACCATCTGGGCTATGTTGCCGACTCTCTCCTCAGAAGGAAAAGCCTTCACTAGTTGAGTGTCTAGGACTGCTCAGATGAACTGGAGCCACTGATCTGGTGTCAAATGGGACTTCAAGTTGAGGGACAAGCCCAGCCTGTGCAGTAATAGGCAGGTGTCTTCTAGATGAGACAAAACCTGTGCTGCCGACATTCCCCGGGTCAGCCAGTCACCCAGATACCGGAATACATGGACCCCAGATCTCCTGAGGTGAGGATCTCCTGAGGTGAGCCACGACTACCGCCATGAGCTTGGTGAAGACCCTTGGAGCAGAGGTTAACCTAAATGGCAGCACCTTGAACTGATGGTGCATGTCACCTAGGAGGAACCTTAGGAACTTCTTGTGATTTTGGTGTATCAGCACATGGAAATAAGCATCCTGCAGCTCTATCAACACCAGCCAGAACTATAAATGCCAATAAAAACATTTTAAAATAAAACACCAGCCACTGCTGAAATTCCAGAGTGTGGAGAATTTCTCTCAACGTCACCATCCCGAATTTGTCTTTCCTTAGGAACTTGTTTAGAGCCCTGAGGTCCAGAAAGGGACAGACTTCCTCCCTTCTTGGGTACCAGGAAATAAAGGAATACCATCCCAATCCTCTCTGTTTGTGAGGTACCACTTCTACGGCACCGTTTGACAACAGGGCTCTCAGTTCTTCCTGGAGCTCCGGTCCTGGTTGGATTGGAGGCATTGGGGTTCTGTCCAGTGGCTTTCTTAAAAAGGGCAGACAATGACCCCACCGGACTGTCTGCAGGTTCCAGGCATCAGAGGTAATCTCCTGCCACTGGGGCCAATGTCCTGCCAAACATCCACCAACCGGTAAATCGTGGGAGGGGAAATCAAAGTGGCTTAGAGGACAGAGCCGCCCACGCCACTGGCTGTTGGCCCCTAGAAGTCCCTCTGCCTTCCGAAATGAAAGGCCTGGCTTGCGGGAGTTGTGCCTTCCTGCCATAGGGTACTTTGCGTCTATAGCCTTTGCCTCTTGAGGCAAAGCTAAAGGCAGGCTTGGCCAGCTGCGCAGCTAGGCCGAGCAATTTCACAGTGATTTTTGACTTTTTACATTTTTCTAAAGAGTCGTCAGCTTTTTGTCCAAAAAGCACATCTCCCTCAACGGGCATGTCCAGGCGCTGTCTTCTCATTAGCACTGCTGAACCCATTGACCGGACAACAAATTCCGCCACGTCCAGGCCATTTTGTAACAAGTGCTTGGCCACCCTCCTTCCCATCCCCCTCCAGCCGTATAAAACTATCCAGCATTTCACCTTCTGGGATTTACTGAGTAGCTTGTTCTACAGCCTTCCACAGACCAAACGAAAATATGGCAAAACTGTATGCCACAGTAAAGGCCTTTAAGGCAATACTGAAGTAAAAACGTTCTTGGCCATGTCATCCAATTTCTTACCCTCTCTACCTGGAGGAATATTGGACAAGGAGGATACAGTGCTGGTGGCGATAGTGGTAGCTTGCACTACCAACCCTTCTGGTGAAGAGTACGAGGAGAGAAAAGTAGGATCTCCTCTTGCCGGCCTATATTGTCTTGTGCAATTGGAGTTTACGGGAGGTATTGTGCATGGGTGCTGCCATAAGTATGCTAGAGGGTCAGCTATAGCCGGGTTGAAAGGCATATTATTAGCCCTACTTTTACTATGTTTCAAATCTTGCATCACCGTTTCTAAAAGCGTTCTCCACCCTTAAACTACAGGATGACGCTCTTCTTACTTAACCAAGTCCGACTACGACTTGATGTCCTGAAGACAGTTCGGTACTACCTTGCAGCGCTGCCTCATTTCATCCAGCCACTGCCCTTTGTAACCTACCGAACCAGAAACACCAACCTATGTGTCGACAATGTTAAATGTATTGTGAATGTAAACAATACATAGAATATCTGGTCACTATTGTATGATTGCTAACTCACCGATATGCAACCTGTAAATGTATTTCAAGTACGCATACACCATGTGCCACGGCACATAAAGAATTGTGTAAACATGTCTTCCTGTTAAAATAAACCTTCTTGTTTATTACACTCCACAGTGATCCCTTTTTCTCCAGCTAGTATTTTCCTAGCTCCACTGCAAGGAATATTGCGACCCCCTGTCACGCCTTAGGCCTGGGTAGCCGTTGACTCTACTCTCTATTTCTATAATAAAAGGGCCTACTCTAATAAGCCTCTTGCAAATCCTTCCTTCTGAATACAAAATGGTGTGGGACAATAATGTAAGCAAAAAGAATAGTGTTCAAGAAATAATATTTCAGGATAGTTGAGCAGTTGGCGTCCCTTCCCAAGTTTTCAGCACGGGGCAAGGCGGCACGTTAGAGCTTCACACACACACTGGCTTCTCTAGCACGAGGATACCGTTCAAAGCATAAGTGTTAGGGCCTTCTGCTAAAGCCTCTTTCCAAATAACAGTCTCTTAATACAGAGGGCCCGTCGTAACAAACAAGCACCCAAGTTCCTTTTATATAAGGATTTTCACATTCACAGGTTCTCGCTTTCAGTGTTCATCATGGGCCTCTCTCCTTCGGACTCAGACCCCTTTTTATCACAATGTTCTCAATAGGTCTCCCTTGTCCGGGCTCGGACCATGTAATCTCCCTTTCCACGTTTTCCTCTTGATAACAAAAATCAAAGATTTTTTGAATGTGCAATGGGATTTGCTTAAACCGTCGCAGGACCACTTCGATTAACTTCATACAATGGTCTTGCCAATCTTCTACTTTCGTTTCTGCCACTTTTTGGCTGGATACCTTACAGAGACCTTCCATTGAGCACCCTCGTGGTGCCGGACCAATGGAATTGGTATTGTATGTTTTCCTTTAATGTTCGAATATTCATCAGCAATTAAGCTTTTCTTGCGTCTTTCATCACACGCTTTTCAATCTTCGTTCTTGCGCTCTTTAAACAATGTTTGACGCCTGCAACCTTGATTTCAACACAGACCAGTCTTGCATCAGTCTCCCCCTACTCACCGGCTGTGTTGATCTCTTTGGTGCTGCTTTAATCTTGGAGGTCGGTACCACGACGGCTGCTGTTCCTTCCCGACTCAGTCAGTCATGCAAGAGGGCCCCGGGTATCTCTGACACACAATGCAGGATTCTTCAGTCTGGTTTCCTGGCCTTACGCTTTCTAATCTGAAGGGTTCTGGAAAGTAACAGTTTCTCGCATTTCCCTCCTTGCGTACCCTTCTTGGTTTGCCATCTTCCTTCGTTCAGCTGCCATCGGGCAAGTACTGTTCCTTCGTGTGCTTTGCCTCGCTCAGAGTGTGCTCTTGTGCTACGCCTTTTATCCATGTGGGGAATTGTAATGGAAATCAGGTGTGAGTGATTACCAGTAATTGCCTGACCTTGCCTGACCATAGTAGTGGGACATGTCGGGTACAATGCTTGGGTGTGAGGGCTGTCCATGTGAAAGTTTTCGTGAAGGGAAAGGGGGGGTAGAGCTTCTAAAATTCCTATTGGGTAGGACGGGTGTTAAAGGTGTTACAGGGAGGGGGATAGCCCGTCTCGCCATTCGGTGTCACACTCCCACTTCCCGAAGACCCCTCACCCAGGTGATCCTCTCGCACTGGTCCACGGCCCTGGGTCTGGATCCAAAGATGATGGCTATGCCCTGGCCACCTGAGAGAGAGAGATACCCGGAAACTAGCGGACGAGACACCTTCTGGTTTCTCACACTGCCTTTTGGCCCTGTAACCCTCACAACCTAGCTTTCGTCTACAGAGTGATTGGGTTATTGGGGTGTGTGAGGAGTCAGGAATGAAACTCGGACACAAGTGCGCCAGGATTTTGATTAAAGACTCATTGAAAATAAAAGGGGCTGGGAAAATGCCTCTCTGATCATGCTCTAGAGGAATTTCACTACCTAAAATAAAACTAAGGATATGTCTGTCAGATTGTCCAAAACAAAACTGTCCTGTGTCCAAAGTTCTAGTCTGACCCTCACACTATAAACTACATTCTAAGGTGAATATGGTAATGTTTTTAGCCTTGGGTGTTCAAAAAGGAAGAATAAATAGCTCCAAACCAAAAGTTCTTCAAGGATAAATATCCTTGTTCCAGAGGTTGGCTCCCTTGCCCTGGATTCCTCTTTACTTTCTGAAATGTTCAAGTAACAGTTCCTTGTGTCTTTATCGACCAGCAACAGCACTGACGCACAAAACTGTCTGGTTTTGTGCTTTTTCCTCTTTCAGGTTACCTGGTATACTCTGCTGCAAGGGTTTTACTCCTTCTCTCCTGGTTAACACAATCCTTTTTATAGTCCTGATATTCCTTCTCAGGGCCCTTTAGCCTTTGTACATTTCTTGTAACTGCCTAGTATACTCTCCTGCCAGGACTTCTTGTAATCACACACTTGTGATTGCCTGGTATACTCTCATGCCAGGGCTTCTTGTATTCATACGGGCTCTTTGCCCTCTCCCAGACTCTGCCCTCTCCCAGACTTGCACATTTACTTTGTTTGATAATGTAGCTTCTTGATATATTATCCTATAAACTTGCACTGAATACATTCATATACTTGTGGGGTTTTCACTCGCAGCTCATTTCCCCTTTTAACAATAAGCTCTCTCGCTCCTTCTGTCTTGGTTTCCTTTTCTAATGTTGCTTGCATAAGCACTAGTGTCCGCGCTGTCTCTGGGAGGACTCACGGTTCTTGTTGGCGTTCCTGGTTTCTTCCATGGTCAGCCAGTGACAGTCTTTCGGTTGCTACCTTCTTGCGACCGCGTCCTCTTGGCTTTCCCGTCTTTCACAACTTTCGCTGGGCTTGTCTGCTTTGTTCGAAGCTGCAAAAGTTAGACGCTGCTTTCTGACACCTGCGCAGGCCCAGGAATCTATCATCGGCCCCTGGCATTCCTGCAGCATGCCCTCTGCGTGCGACAGCTACTTTCATCTTGGATCTGGAGTCACGTGGCTCCGTCACACCGCTCTTAGCCTTTCAGTCCCCCGATCTGCACAGAGAGGCGCAGCTCTCTCCTGCCAGCAGCAGATCTCGACTCTCTGCTTCTGCTCTTTAAATTTCCATTCACATGAATAAATGTGTAACAAATACAACACTTCTTGGGCTGTGGCCTTCTCCACTCTGCATTGCTCGGTTCCTCTTCCCAGAATTTTAACATTTCTGGTAAAGGAAGTCCATTCTTTTCATTGCGCACAATGAACTTGGATAAACATTCTTAATGGTTTTCAAGGGCAAGTCAGTCCTGAATGATTGTTAGCTGGAACTGGAGAACTTGTTTTCATAAGTTTCACAAGGCTGATCAGAGTTGTAAGGTTGTCCTATGGGTTTTGGGAAAAGGTTTTTACTAACCTTCATAGGAGGATGAGATATACAACAAAAGGCCATGAGGATATTAGGTATGGGAGGGTTATCCTCAAGGAAAAATGGGGGATACCATGTCTCATCAGATGAAGCCATGACATCTCCCCGTAGGTTGTCTCCCCCCCACTGCGATCCTCCCTCATAAAGCCGCTCAAAGGGTCAGGATCAGGTAGCAGCTGCCGACCCCTGGTCACATGGGAGGACGTCACCATGAGGAAAAAGTGATGACTCCATTGGATTAATCACCAGGTGACCTCACTGAAAAGAATGGAGACGGGAGAAAGGCTGTTTATTGTCTCCTGGGGCTACATCGCTTAGTGGTCTGCATCTCCTGGAGCCTAGGCTTTCAAACGCTCTGATGTGCAGGCTACATAGCACATCATCACACAACACAACTGTGGAGAATTGATTTTCCTTCCATGAGAAATGGCCAACCCCAAGCTAAGCCGGGACCTATACTTTTAACCATCAGAAATCCCATCTTTATTTGATCAAATAGGGCTCAAAGGTAAATTGAACAACACAGGAATCAATTAAATCTTTGGTGTGGTCAGGTTCTCATTAAACATAGTTCCTAGTAAATGAAACCCATACCCTCAAAGCCTCGCCCCTGTGCACGTAGCAGCAGTGACTTTTAAATAGGCATTTTCACCTACAATGACTGCGCACTCCCTCTCATCTCTCCCTCTCTTCCCCCAAGCCAAGCCTACCCCAACACTGCCACCAACTTGCTCGGACATCCGTGAAGCGTGTGTCAGTTGAGGCTTTTGCCACCACTTTCTCTCCCCCCTCCCCTCCACCTTTGGCTGTCTCACATCCTGACACAGCCCTGTCTCTGCTCTACTTTTCAATTTCTGATACACTTGATGCTCTTGCCCCTGTCATGAGGATCCGTTTGAAGTCCAAAGCGAAGTGCAATTCCTGGTATGACTCTGACCTAGCTACACTTAAACGTAAGTGTAGGGCGGCTGAGAGGAAATGGAGGACTCCTGGTTCATACTCTGACAAACTGGCCTGTCGCCTGCTACAAAGGCAATACTGACTCTCTGTCCTCACCATGAAGAGAGTCCACATTCAAGCTCGTGTCTCTGCGTCAACTAACAACTTGGCCGAACTCTTTAAAATCTGCAAGGAGCGGGCCAACCCTGCTGCAGTCTCTACCCCTCCTGTTGCCTCCCAGGCTCTTTGCAATTCCCTTGCCTAGGCAAAAGGCAGTCAGGTTTCCGCAAGGGGCACGGCACTGTTGTTGAAACCGCACTGTTAGATCTAAAAAATCAAATAACTCAAATCCTAGACAAAGGCAAGCCTGCCCTCCTCCTCCTTCTTGACCTTTCGGCAGCGTTCGATCTTGTGGACCACAAAACTCTCACATCGCATCTCACCCACGATGCTCACTTCTCTGAGCATGCTGCTACCTGGATCACCTCTTTCCTAGAGGGGAGAGCGATGAAAGTCTTTTCCAACATTGCTCATGCTACGCCCACCATCATCCACTGTGGCGTACCACAGGGATCGTGTACTGCCCCCACGGTGTACAATCTCTTCACTAAGCCTCTCTTTGACAGACTAGATGCACTTGGGATTGCATACACTAACTATGCTGACGACACCCAAGTGCTCCTTTCCCTAACCAGTTCATAAACCCAAGATGCCCCCATCCTTCAACAAATATAAATGTCACCATAAAAGCGTGGATGGCCACCAATGGCCTCTGTCTCAATGGGGATAAGACAGATCCTCATCCTTGGCCAAAAATCCACCCTAGCCAACCTAGAATGTCTCTACACCAATTTCAACATCGACAACTGTACCATTCCAGTGCTGACATCTGTTAAGACATTAGGGGTACATCTAGATGCCACGCTGTCCTTGAACAAGCAAGTCAGCGCTATAGTTTCTGCCTCCGCCCTCAGCACCAAACTCATCAACGCCATCAAACCCTTCCTAACCGAGGTCAACTGTCTCTCTATAGTCAGAGCTACTATAGGAGCCAAGCTTGACTACTGCAACGCTTTCTTGCCGGCTCATCCACAAAAAACATAAATAGGCTCCAATCCACTCATAATAACGCACTTAGAGCAGCCCTAAGCATACCAAAAAGAGATCACATTTCGCAAGCAAGAAAAGCTGCACACTGGCTCCCAGTCAAAGACCGCATCACATGCAAAATTCTCACCACTGCACACAAATGTATCAACCTCACAGCACCATCGTACCTCTCAGACACACTATCTAGACCCACCTCAACTAGGCCCACCAGAACTTACTACACAAACCAACTTACCATCCCACGCATCGAAAGAGCCAAAGCGGGAGGAATAGGCTTCCCATACCTAGCCCCCGAGTTATGGAATGCGCTCCCTTCTGAACTTAGAGCAGAAACGTCGCTCTTTGCTTTTCGCAAAAAGCTAAAATCTGCTCTCTTTAATTAAACCCATCCACTAGCTGCACTACGAACTGTCTGTTCCTCCATGAGTACTCTTCGCTGCTTGCGACCAATGTAACTAAGTTTGTTTTTACGGTTCTTTGTAACTAAGTTGTGACCTCTTTTTACTGCTACCTATGTAACTAAGTTGTTCACCCCCTTATGTAACCAGCGCCACGATGCTTCTGAGCTGTTGCGCGCTTTACAAATACGAATAAATAAATCCTGTCCATCCTCTCCACCCACACCCCTCCTCTCCCCTCCCCTCTCCATCTGTGCTTGCTGACCCTCCTTTAGCCACCACTCCACCATCCTTCTCGTCCTTTCCTCTGTTCTCCCCTGACAAGGTCGCTAGACAAGTCCGATCTATGAAAGCCTTGTCAAAACAGGTTCATCCCTGTTCCTCTAAAACCATCAAGGACCACATTGACAACCTCGGTCCGGCCCTTGCTGATTTCTTCAACCACTCCTTTGCCTCAGGATCCTTCCCCTCCCCTCTGAAGCACTCTTTTGTGCATCCTCTTCTCAAGAAACCCACAGCTGCTCCTTCTTGTCCAGCTAACTATCGCCCAATTTCCATTACTCCCTTTCTGGGCAAACTCCTGGAAAAGTTGGCCATCTCTCAGCTTAACCTTCATTCCAATTCTGTTGGCTGTCTCCATGACCACCAGTCTGGCTTCAGAGCTGCCAGAAGCACAGAAACTGTTCTCCTGAACATCTGTGAAGATCTGCTCTCCAACCTTGACTCCAACATTCCCTCTGTCCTCATCCTCCTCGATCTCTCTAGTGCCTTCAACACGGTCAACCATACCATCCTGCTCAACCGTCTCCGTGAAAACCTGGGTATCAATGATCATGCTCTGGCCTGGCTGACCTCTTTCCTCTCAGATCGACCCTCCAAGGTCCAACTTGGGTCCTTCCTTTCATCTATCTTCCTCTCTACCTGTGGTGTTCCCCAGGGGTCTAACCTCTCGCCCTGGCTTTTCAACCAATACCTGGCAACTCTGGCCCACTGCATTGCCACTTTCTGTTCAAGTTTCCAGTGCTATGCTGATGACACAACTCATTTTCAGGCTGCCCTCTGCCACCTCCTCTCCCTCTCTCATCTCTGATTGCCTAACTGCCATTCAAGATTGGTGTGCTGCCAATGATCTTTGTCTGAATGCCAGCAAGACGGAGATCCTCCTCATCGGCACGCCTTCCCCATCCTTTCCCCTCACTCTCTGGCTGGCCTCGCTTGGCCCTCTTCCTACCCCCACCTGCGAGGCTAAGAACCTCGGGGTCATCTTTGACTCCACCCTTTCCTTCTCCGCCCACATCTCCGAGGTCTCTAAAAAGTCAAATTTTCTACTGCACCTCCTCAGAGGTACTCTGCCTTTCCTCTCCTTCCCCCAGAAGTTCATGGTATCCCAAGCTCTGGTTCTCTCTAGCTTGGACTATTATAACAGCCTCTTTCTAAATCTACCTGCCTCTACTCACTGCCCTCTGCAACTAATCCAGAAGAGGACTGCGAGACTTGTCCTTGGCCTCAAGCCCTGGGATCGTATCTCTCCAGCTCTGAAATCTCTCCATTGGCTCCCAGTGGATGCAAGGATTCAGTTCAAAACCCTCTGCATTGTCCACAAGGCTTTGTGGGGCCTGGGTCCAAAATACCTTCAGCTATCCCCCTCAAATACCTCCCCTCTCAAGCTCTTTGCTCCTCTACCTCCAACTCCCTCAGGGTCAGTCGTTTTTCAAAGAAATGAGCTGGGGGTAGATCTCTGTCTTCGGCTGGGGCCTCCCTCTGGAACAGCCTCCCTGCCACTCTAAAACTTGAGGAGAACCATCTCCGGTTCTGGAAGCACCTCAAGACCTTCTTCTTTTCTTCTGCCTTCGCTCCCCCTCTCCTCTGCTGATATGTTATCTCTTGGCACCGTGCACCTGGCCACACTCTGTCCTCCGGGCCCAGGTACCTGCTCACCCTGCCACCCTCCCGCACTGCCTCCGGGCCACCCCTTGCACTGGGGTCTGTATCTGTACCCATACAGCCCCCCCTTTTTCTTCCTGCACTTATCAGACCTACCATGTCTGCTGCCTTAAACCTAGCACTTGCAAATTGCTGGCTGCATTACCATTATTTATTTATTGTTATTTATCTGTTTCTCCTCTGCTTCGCACTTTCCACTTCTCCCCCTTCCATGCACTTTTCCCCTCCCCCTCTCCCATACACTTGCGCATTCTCAATGTCACTGGGCCTAGTAAGATCGCTGTTTTGTTCTCCCCTGTTCCCCTCCCTTGCCTTGTCGCGCTCTGAAACACTTGTGTACGAGCGCGATAGAAATAAAATATCAATATCAATCAATATCAATAACTGAACCAGTCCAAGCGAACAACTATAGGGCATCACAAAATACTGAGTTTGGGTTGCCTATTTTACTTACTGGCCGAAATATGGGCAACCCTTCTCTCAGGCAACTATATCACCTCTTTAATTAGAACCAGACATAATAGACCATTATGGAACCCCTTTCACCACAAGAAACTGTCACGATGCCCGCTCCCGGGGAGCCGGCTCAGGCCCTGCGTCCCCGAAAGCGGACATCAAGTCCCCGGGGAAGGTCCCAGCAACCCCTTATAGGGGCCCTTTGGACAGCGTCCTGGCGCCTATGGCGCCAGGCTCATAGAAAACGACAGTCCTGGCGCCATAGGCGCCAGGCTCATTATGAAACTGTTTGGGTGCACTTACCTGATGCAGACCATGCTGCAGAACCCCGGCCTCCTTGAGGCCTGAAAGGAACTACTTTACCTGTGGGACTCATTTACCACCCGGGCGTGGTCGGGGAAGGATACATACCTGATTGGAGGAAGGACACATTCTAGGAACTTCTTCCAAGGCTATTTAAACCACACCCGATCAGCCACACGTGCTTCGCGTTGTTCTGCATCTAGCAGCTGGACGCTCACCGTGTCTGCTCCTGCATCTTGACTTCTGCCACACCTGCCAGCATCCTGAATCACCTGCAAAGGAAGGGAACAAGAGAACAGAAGAAGGAAAAGGCCTCACCTGCTAAATCTGCATCCCAGAGACATTTCGCCGGCAATCCTGAAAAGGAAGACATTTATTTTTAAAAGCACATCGCATCGATCGCTGCAGCGCTGCATTCTACTCACCTTTACAGGGCGCCTCCATGTTCAGCAGCGACCATCCGGATTCGCAGTCGCGCCCCCGCACCTAGGGAGAAAAAGACAAGAACAAAGGTGAGAGAAAGAAGGAAAAAGGAAAGCTAAAACTCCATGTCAAGACTTACCTGTTGGGTCATTCCCTTTTCATTTCGGGTCCGCGCCGCATCCAGGCATTTTCGGACCCCGGCCCCTAAGGGGAAAACGACATCAGCGTTAATGAGTGAATGAAAAGACATTACCAAAACACTCATTAAAGACTTACCTGATTTCCACAAGGATTTCACCGCTCACCTCGGGTCGGTGCCTGTTCCCCGGCATTCCGTACCCCGGCCCCTATGGGGAAAAAGACACTAGCATTAGAACATTAATGCATGGACACAAGGGGAACCACTTATAGAAAAACTTACCTGGAAGCCAAGCAAGTTTGGTTCTCACCCATCCGAAAATCCAGTGACGTAACTGGATACCAACGCGCCCCTGCATCAGAAGCAGGATGGAGAGCTCGTCCTTCCAGACCCTAAGGTGAGACGCTACAGGGAAGCACAGAAGGGTTTTGAGGAGGGTGAGAGGGGTAAGTGGGAGGCCGATTGCATTACCCCGCAGACAGTTAACCCCCTATTCTCACCTACAGAAGGATACTTCTGCGAGTCAGACAAGCCAGATCTGGGGCCCAGTCCAGTCCGACTTCCAAACCCTGCGCATCACCTTAGACGAGGTCACAGCAGCGTGAACCAGGCCAGCGCCCCCTTGGGAGTCAGGTGAGCGTTACAGAAACGCTCTAGCTGTAAGACTTAATAAGATCAAAGCACACAAGCGAGGATATAGCAATGCGTAAACCAATGGCTTACATTGAGTTAAGCAGACAAGAGCTCAAACGCACCTTCCCTATAGTCAGCAGAACTGGTGGAGAATCAAATCACAGGAAGGTAACTTATAAAACATCCAACCATCTGATCTGCAAAGCAAAACAGTTTCTATAATAATGGCAGACATCTTAAAATGGGCAAATATAATGCCTACCATACTGCCACTGTGTCCTGACCATAACTAGCCATCAAGACATCAGATCCCACTTTGCTTACAAGCAGCCTGCAATGTGCCACCTCTTCTTCAACAATAATAATGGAAACGCTAACCCTGAGGCCCTTATAAACTGTAGTCCTTGCTTGCTCTGGCTCGGTATAAGTCACAACCATATTTCTCATGGCTGCAATGATGACATGCTCCTTGTGACTCCTGCCACATCATACTGCGGGACCACAACTCTTGTAGCTCCCATTTTGGGATGTTTCCTGATGCTGAATCATGCCAAGACCTCTAGCCTCTCTGAGATGCAAACACCTGGTGTCTTTCCATTAATAATATGTTGTACAGATGTTAGTTATGTTTTGTGTGAAAATTATTTTATTGTATTTAATGTGATCTAGAGAGCAGTCTATGATTATTTATTATGACGAAGACCTCAAGCTAGGGAACCCACTGGTGCTACATGGTTCCCTCATGTATCTTGCTTGCCCCTTCCCTAACACCACACTTTCAGAGTTCCTACCTCCTCCGTACAATGCAGTTTATTTGTCAGTTGCAATCACAAAAGTATCTTTTTTGAGCCAAAGGTAAGGCATAGCAGTTTGCATGTGTAGAGCTAATCTGTCACAAATACCCTTAATGACAGGTGGAAGGAGGCAAATCTAAAGCCATCTATTCTTGCACCCAGATTTTGGCATCAAGCAGGACTAAACACTAGTATGAATAAACTATGGGTGTGGACAGAGAGAGAGAGAGAGAGAGAGAGAGAGAGAGAGAGAGAGAGAGAGAGAGAGAGAGAGAGAGAGAGAGAGAAATAGGAGGAGTTTGGGGAGAGAGAGGAGGGCAGAGAGATTGAGGAGGGCAGAGAGAGGGAGAGGATTGCAGAGAGAGAGGACTGTGGGGAGGAAGAGAGAGAGAGAGGAATGAGGGAGAGAGAGCGAGAGACCATCAAAGGAAATTGGAGAATTGTTAGGGAGAATTCTCCAGAATGGCTATTTTCCCTTACCTACTGAGTCCCTCAGCAGCTTTGCTGGATTTCTAAGATTTATTTATTTTCACCTGGTAAGAGTGTGAGCCTTTTTTCCCACTCTTACATGTGTTTTGCTGTGTGTGTTAACATTTTCTTGTGTTCAAAGACTGTGGAGCCTCACCTACTCCATAGCCATCATCTTTTTACTGTGTGTTACACAGCACCTTCAGTGCAGTGACACAGGGTGGTCTTTTTGACTTCCCAACTCCGACTCCATTTTCTGGGACTGACTACTGTCTCCCAGAACATGTAAAGTCGCCACTGACTTTATTAGTCTCTTTAAAAAATCACAGACCCGGTACAAACTATGTTAAATAGAGTTCTGGAAAGGGTTAATACTTATCCCTTTTTGTCTGTTTCTCTTGGAACATTCTTTCCCTCCCTTTTCATTAAGACTTGGCTGGTGGCAGTGGTACCTACCCTATTTTTCCTACCGCGGTTATCTTAAATAGCCCTAGTATTGTTTTAGGCTATCTTGGTAGCCTGGACCTTAAACCCGCTAGACCATATACGTTTTTATACGGTTCCGGCTGGGTTTAGTTGGCAATTCTTTTTGTAAAAGTCTTTCTCGTGTTTCACCCTGCGCGCCAAACCAGGTTTGGTTCCTTTGT
Organism: Ambystoma mexicanum; assembly: GCF_040938575.1. NCBI lineage: Eukaryota > Metazoa > Chordata > Amphibia > Caudata > Ambystomatidae > Ambystoma > Ambystoma mexicanum. The sequence continues at coordinate 977,219,723 of NC_090924.1, forward strand.
TCGCTGTCCTTTTGCAGGCTTTTGCACAGAAGCCCTCCTTAGGAGCCTGTATGTCTGGGGGGACAGGATGTGAGGGAGGGGTTTAGGACTCCCTGCACAGGGTCTCCTTGGAGACCCATGCCGCACTCTGATCAGATTGGCTGTGGTGACTGTCCCGGCGGGACAGCCACCCTGCTGTGTGATTGACAGCCAGGCTGTGTAAATGGGGGAAAACTGCATAAAAAGCAGGTGTCTGGGGCTGGAAAGGCAGAGTCGCCACTGGAACGAGAGAACCGAAGAGGAACTGACAGAAGAGGACCCCTACCAAGACTGAACCTCCCGGTGAAGCCCTGCTGCAGGTCCGAATCTTCATACTCTAACGTCAGGGAAGATCTGCAAGGAATCTTCTCCCCTTGAGCTGGTAGGAACAACCAGTTTACCAAACTGCTCACCAGGCCTCCCTTCTCTGGTCGAATATGTTGCACAGAGCTACAGTGAACCGGATAGCCAGGAGGAACAGACCCTGCTTGCGTTTTAAGGAGCACACCTTTTATTTGTTGCTTTGCTCTGCTGCTGGTTTCTTCCTTGGGCAGTGCAGGACCCTCCAATCTTCATACTTCGTGTCAGTCCGACAGTCGCTTCAGGAACCATGAGCCTGCAGGACCTGCCAGGAACGTCTGCCTCAGCTACAGCCTTCTTCTCCATTTAAGGTACTGTTCAAATCCAGTTGTTCGTTTCGTCCAGCCGCAGTTAAAGCGTGTGAAACCTTTCGCCAAACCGAGGGCTTGTCCTTCTCCATTGTTTAAACTAACGTTTCTGCCGACCAACTTCGTCCTGAACTCTTGGCAGAGACTTAACCGCGAACTACCCTGAAGTGTGTGATCTTGAGCAAAGACTTTGGTCCATCGTCTTTGGGCCACGCCCCTTGAATTTGATTTCCTCACTGTAGTTCATTTTTTTAGATTGCCCTGCTTACTAACTTGTTGGTGCTGCTCAATTCTTGTCTAACTTTGTCTTTCCCTCCCTTTTAAATTGCTGAAGTGCCATTTTGCTCACACTTCATTTTTTAGCTTAACTTGTCCAGAATCTATCAGGAGTGGTGTGGTGTATTAAGAGTGTGATTTTTCAACTACTTTACTTTAGTGAAATGTTTTACAACTGATGTGTAAATAAATGTATATTCTTTTACTCAGAAACCTTGATTCAGTGTTTGTTTGAATCATAGTAATTGCTGTCCTTTGTGTAACTATTGATACTGCTCACTTGCTCAGGAGATAAGTCTGGCTGCCCAGCCATCGCTACCACTTTTCTGTGTAGTACAGGCTTGTACCAAAGGTGAATTTGTACTGTCACTTGTAGTCCTAATTGTGTGTGGTGTTCCCAAAGGGTACTGCACATAATTCTGCCTAACAAGAATGAAGGGAAGAAATGAGTATATGGTAGAGAGTAAAGCTAAATGATTTCCTATTATGTGCCTTCCTAAGCCCAGTCTGTTATAGATAATCCACAGCAAATGGGATGCTGCTCGTTCTGGCCCCCTCTTACCCGATTAAATACTAGCTTGCCTTAACCACCCCAAGAGGTCAGTGTGCGAGTGGCTTCCTAGCTTGAGTTGAGTGTACATCTTCCACAAAGATTCCACACATATTTCAGGTTGGATTCTAATGTCCCTTCTGTGCAACATGCTTGTATTTGTCTCACCTTGGTACTTAAACCAAGAGTAAAGTTGTAATGGAGACAGAGAAGATTAAGTCAAAGGAAATGAACTACACAATACCTACTTCTTTAACTAAACCTTTTCAATAGCATATTATTTATTTTTACGTTTGTTAAGCACACAAAACCCTAGGGCATCACATCGCTGTTACAACCATTTACACTCAAATATGTTCAAAGTCAGTTCGCGGCTGGGATGTGATTCACCCAGATAAGTTCCGGATGCTTAGTGAAAAAGGCAGGTTTTCAGTGCCTCTCTGAAGTTCAAGTAGGAGGTCTCTTCTCTTAGGTGCGGCGGGAGGGAGTTCCATTGGTTAGCTGTCACTGATGGAAAGCTAGCGCCCCCACCCTTTACCCTTTTGTATTTGGGTGGGATCAACCTGTGGGTGTATGCTCTTCTGGCAGGACTGGTGGGATGGGCTTTTCAGAATCGTTGCGCAAGGTATGGTGGGGCGGAGTTAGATATGCATTTGTGGGCGATGGACTGAGAATTAAAGATAATTCTTTCCTTGACTGGCAGCCAGTGGATGTTCCTTTTGGCCTCCATTATGTGCCCTCTTTTGGGAATGTTGAAAGTCGTTCAGATAGCGTTGTTTTGAATTAACTTGTAGCTTGTGGATGTGGTGCGCCGAAGTTCCTGCGAAGAGGGCATTGCAGTAATCGAATTTGGCCCCAATAATGGCTCTTTCAATGGCTGTTACGGTTTAGGAATGGTCTGGATGCATTAATTAGCTTCGGCGTATAGGCTGCTGATGTTGCAATGGTGTTTATCTGTCGTGTCAGGGAGAGTGTAGAGACTAGGTACACCCAGTGTTCAAAGTGGGAGAGAAATAGGAGTGGGGCTATAGGTTTTGTAGGAAAATTGGTGTTTCCAGTGATGGCTGGTGAATTGTATAAATGGGCGGGACTGGGAATAAACATTTGCCATAAATACGTGGTAGCGACGGAGCAAGCCTTAAATAAATAAGGGTTCAGAGGGTTTTCCCCATGAGAATCTTTTTTTTTTTAAGATCTTGGGTTAAATGGTGCTTTTTACAGCACATTTCCGGAGAAAATTGGGTACAAAAATACAAAGTTTACAAACAGATGTCTAGCGTAAGTCATGAAAAATCGATTTGATGCAGAGTCAGCAACAGTGCACAAGAGCATTTCCCAACACATTTTCATGATGCCTTTTCCCACTACAATGCAATTTACTACAATTGTAAAAAAAAGTAATTTAATGCTGAGTGCGCCCATACATGTCCATACTGGGTAAACCAATGTATGCTAGTATTTACAAGTAAGAAAGTACAAGTGTTTGCTTCGACCGTATTACCAGTAAAGATACTATAGGAAAACATGACCATACTGGCAATTGAAACATGTCCTCACTGGTTCCACCGTACTGGCTGGTGAGGCCACATAGAAAACACTCATCATGTTGGCTTTGCCCTTAACGTCAGTTTAAGATGGCATGCCACAGCGATAAAACATGTCCGTGCAGGAAGAACAAATTACAAATGCCCATACCACCCATATTATGAATACACTTCATGATGGCTTTGCCCTCTCAACACAGTTCAAAATGCCATGCCATGCCATAGTAAGAAAACCTTTCCAATTGGCCACGTAAGAACACTTATATTGGCTTTGCGCTTAACACCAGTATAAAATGCAATTCATAATAAGAAATAAGGTTCATCTTGATGCATAAATGCTACTGCATGTAAGAATGTTCATCTTATTTGCTTTGCCCGAATGCCACCTGAGAAAACATTTCAGTGCACCAATACCCCCTTTAGACCCAGCCTTCCATGCAAACACATCGCCAAACAAGTATTCATCCACATTCACACCAGCAGGCATGTGCACATTTTAAGCCCCAGAATGAAAATAGCTAAATGAATATATTGAAGTGTTACAGAACTGATGACTGGCAACATGGCGGCTGTTGCTGGGGACCCACTTGACATGAAAAGTTTGAAAGGCCCCGGCGCTGTCCCCGTCACAACTCGATGCATTCTATTTAGGAACTCCACTGTGCTACCACAAATATTTCCCTCCATTGAACTTTTTTTTCTGCTTTTGGGGGCTTGGGCCGGAAGCTGGTGAAATACCCACACATCAATGCTTCCAAAGCTCATCAACTTGAAAAGAAATACGTTTTTAGGTAACAAAAATAATACTGATTTTGTTATAGACTGTTCAAAGCTAGGATGTTTCCAGATCCTGCATTAATGGATGACATTAATATTACTTTTTTCAAAAGTACACATTTCTGTTAACTTCGGAAGGATAAAAGTGTGTGCTGGTCATATTGGGAGGCTGTCCTTTGATTACATAACATTCTCTGCAGTCGCCACATTGCCCTCCTTTGACCTATTTATTAAGATTGCATCCCACATCTATTACATACTCTCCCAAAGAATCAACCCCAGAAACTCTCCTTCTCCCAGCAATCCACTTTGGAGCAACACTATGCATGTAGTGCGTTACAAAAAAACAAATAAATAAAATAAGCATCAGCTGAAATCCCATATCTAAATTTTAAACGTAAATTACTTTCGACTGTGCACGTCCCCAAAAAAGTAACAAGAACTTCTTGATAAAAGAGGGTGCCCAATAGTTTCCAGTTGGGGAAGCTCTAGTAATGGGCTGCCCTGCTGCAATGGGGACCATGCTATGTATTCTGCTTGCACGTTGATGAGACTCACATCAGCACATAACGGCATGCATCAATTTTCAATGATGTGTTCTTTCATTATTTAGGCAAGTACTCAGTTTTGTAGACTGCTGTCCTTTTAGAACGGGTTGCGTGAGAATGCTATATGGGTGCAACTAGACTAACATTTCAGGGTGGGGCTAACCCTTCTAATATTGGAAGAGGCGCTAACTTCCGAGACAGTGGAGGAGTGGCAAACATACTTGTCTAGGGGCACCTATCTTCATTACTCATTGTAATGAGACTATTCTAGTGGAGCTTCAATGTTACAATCAGTTAACTCCCTCCTTTAAGTCTGAAAACACCCAATTCTTGCAGGTCCTGAAAGTCCTAGAAAGTGTGAGAATGGCAGCTGGTGTGCATTACGCCACTGGCGGCAGAGCCAGGGACGCAGCCTGTGTGTCTCAGGGGGGCTGTGAGGGTGACTCTGGGAAACTGGCAGAGCAATGAAAGGCATTTATTGGATTGCTTTTAATTAAAAATGAAAATTCTGCTAAGATTTGCTAATCCATTCTAAGCAAATATTACCATCTGATTATTACAGGTCCAGAGCGCACTTAAAAACTCTGATTGTTAAAATGGATTTCTGAACTCTGACCTGGAGGGTCAGAGGTTCAGAAGGCCAGCTGCGTTTCTTGGAACAGGGTAACCTCTGGACAAGCCAGACCAATCAGGGCAGCAATGACGGCGGTCAAGACAGTCTCAAGAGGGGTGAGGGTGACTGAAAGACCTCAATGAGCACACAAAGCAAGGACCCTTACAAATTACTCCAGACACGTGTTATATTAAAAATATAGACACATTACAAGGCCTTTGTAACATCGACCATAGCAAAGAATCACAATAATACTAAAGTAAACCAACACATCACAATCAATACAATATATATACAAGACAAAGGGGTCTAAGGAGTTAGAAGCACGAAATATGTAGACCACCTAGATGGGGAGGAAAAACAGACAGTGCAAGTAATCGTAAGACCTAGATCAACATCGGAAATACACCTAACTAGGAGGCAGTCCAAGCCCTATGAAGAGAGGAGCCTTGTGCTCAATAGTACATGCACACGCTTGTGCCAATGGACAGAATAGGGTCTCTTCAATGGTCTCTGACAGTTCGGGAATTGAATGAAGCGATGATGAACAAGTCCCCACTACTCAAGCAAGACCTCCACTTGCGGACGGAGACAGGTTGAGAGGGCGGGATAGAGTCGCTATTTCGCAACAGCGGTAGAAAAGAAATGGGCTCCTGCGCGAGGGGCCACCGGTTGGGGTATGGACTACTCACCGGTCCCCGACGCAGGCAGACCCGGACTTCGCCAGTTCAGTTCACGTTGCTGGCAGGTTCGGATGCGACAAGCAGGACGTCTTGACACTGTGTAGATTCCGCAGTAGCAGGATGCAGGGTGGAGGGGGTCACAAATGCAGAGAGCGTGCACAGGTCGTTGCCACAGCAGGGCAACAGGGCAACCGCAGTTACTCTGGTCCGGGCGCACTCGTCTCACTTCAGACTTGGGGATGCCAAGTGTATGAAATTCGGTGTGAGGGTGCCGTGGACACAGAGCCAGCAGTAGGCTAAGTTTCGAGGGCTTCCCCGAAATGGCGGCGGTGACAGAGCAAAACGTCCTGTGTAAGCTGGTCAGCCCACTGGCTGGCCCAGGGACACTTCCGAAGAGGCTTACTTGCAGGGTTAGATGAAGGTGCCGAGAATAGTTGGTCCCACTATTCCAATGGGTCGAAGCGCCTTTGCAGACCTTCTAGGACGATCAGATGCATAAGGGTCTTGCAGGACGACAGTGGGCTCAGGGTGCCAAACCTTCCAGCGGATCACCAGCGGTTCCTCGACTCGGCTTCTTGTTGCAGGATACTTGGCTCCTTATCCCTTGTTCGTTGTGAACTCAGGAGATCGACATGGTAGTGGTGTTTTCAGCCTCCTCTTATCCAAAGTTCCCTTCGCGCCAAAACGGAGAGGACCCAATGGGAGATCTGCTCACAAAAACTCAATCCATACGTGGACCAATCACGGACCACGGTGGTCCCAGGCATTCAAGACACTCCAGACTCTCTGGCACCCAGGATGTGTATTGGGAACAGACATCCCAGCCCACATCCTGGAGGCACACACACAAGACAAGCAGAAGCCCGGGAAAGCTTAGGGTTTCGTGGGAAAGTGCATGTCCAAATAAGGACTGACCCGGGTCGGGTCGGCTCGACTTGGGGAAGGTGAAGGTGCAAGATGGTCAAGGGACAGGACAAAGAACCGCGTGGCTTGGCCATTTGGAGCCAGGCCACCTATTCGTGCCAAGCACGATAAGCGCGGATAACATGGCAAAAAAGTGTTCAAAACATAAGAGAAACGATAGCTGCCACCAGTCCCATCCGTGACACACCTGCACAGTTCATAATAAGTCCAGCGAGAGTTTCTAGGGCCTTTGGGATGAATAGAGACCCAAGAGTGGAGTAAAGTAAGTTACATTGCACTCTTGTTACATATTGCACAAAAGCTGCAACATGAGGAAAGGACTAAGGGAAACAAAGTCTCCCAGTACACACTGTCTTAAGGGCATGTCAGTTTCCCCATAAAAAGTGAGCGAAAGCCCAGAGGAGTGCAGCTGAGGGCTGTGCTTCTCTGGCAAAGTTTAGATTGGGTGTAAAACAGCAGCAAAAAGGTTGGGGGTTGACACATGGACGGAAAATTACATTCAAATATGAAATCTTTCCTAACACTGATGCCCTTAAATCAAGACTGTGGTCTCCTACCCAGCAAGCGCTCCCGAATTATATAGCGGTATGTTGACTAGTTCACCCCTCGTTCTCTTGCATGATTAATTCAGAGCATTGCCATTCATGGCGGCACACCCACTCATTCTCTGTCCTGTTTGTATTATTTTTAGATGATGCTATGACCAGCATCTTACCAACCAACTTTCGCCCTGCACCTTTGTCTCCAAAGACCCAAAGTCTTGATGAGAGTTCGGAACTATTTTGTGCATTACGCCATCACGGCCACTTTTTAGTTGCATCTCACTCCGAACTTGAAACACCTAACATAGTGTCGACAAACCTCGATAGAAGCAATATATTGAACAAATAGCTTCTAAGACACACCCTGGATTGTCTCAGCACTGCAATTTCTAATGCCAGTCTCTCGACTTTTGTGTTATGTCACCACTCTCTTGAATTGTGTAGAGTATACATTGTGGTCTTTTAATCCACATACATATATGTATTCTGTTGTCTAAATGTCTGCACCACGTATATATTTTTCTGAATGTTTTCCTGAATGTTTTCCTGAATAAATTTGTTTTTACTTGACCCATTGTGCCCCACTGGTGAAATCTAATCATGTTACACTAGGCTTCTAAACTTTATCAACTACCACCTAGCACTGTTAGGGAGAGGTAGCCTTTGAGTCACTTCCACTTTTTCTGAGAGAGTTTTATGGTTCACCAGGCCAAAGTCGGCAGATAGGTCTAATAGGAGGAGGGCGGACTTGCCTTCATCTCTGATTTCGTCAGGTTGATTCTTGAGAACTAACATGGCTGATTCTGTTCCGTGGCCTGGTCCGAATCAAGATTGGCGTAGACCTAGGACGCATTTTTCCGAATAGTGTTGGATTTGGGTGTAGGCGGCCCTGTCTAAGGTTTTTAGCAGGAAGGGCACCGTGGTGAATGGACGGTAATTACTAGCGATTTACCAAGCAATCGCAGGTTTCTTTATCAGTGGGAGAACCCAGGCTTTCTTCAGGAAGGCAGGGACTAGGCTAGAGGTGAAGGAGGCGTTTATGAAACTGGTAATAACGGGAATGAGAGCCTCTGCACAATCCTTTATGATGGGAGCAGGGCATTTAGAGGGCTTGAGGTTCTTGAGTACGGGGGCCACCTCTGCTTCCGATACTTGGTGATATCGGAAAGTGGCAGGTGGGGGCTTGGGGCAAGGGGGTGATGATTGTGGATTGTTTGGTGAGGATTTTCTCCTGTAGGCTGGTGATTTTGCTGAGTAGGGCATTTCGGACAATTATACACCATGTTTCGTCTTTGGTGATGCCTGGGGGTGGCGGGCCGGGGATTCTAGCTCCTTAAGGATGGTTAAGGGCTCGTTGGAGCATGCCTTGGAAATTCTGTGGTTGTAAAATGTTGTTTTGGCATGATCAATGGCTAGTTTATACGATTTGGCAGATGATTTGAAGAGGGCTTTCTGAGCTTCAGAGGGGGATTTTTTCCAGTATGATTCTGCCTGGCGTTTCTTAGCTCTCAGTACTTGCAGGTCGCTGGAGAACCATGTGTTGATGTGGGTCAAGCTTTTGGCATTGTGGATAGCTAGTGGGGCGACTGAATCCACAGCTGTAGCTAGTGTTTTTAGGTAGATGTCTGCTAGTGCAGCTGGGTGACTGGCCAAGTGGAGAAGGTGGTGGGGTTGTAGGTCTGATAGCAAACGTATGATGCTATCCTTGGCTATTTTTTGTGTGCTCCGGGGCCATGTGGGAGGTCGGCGGGGAGCTGGCCAGTGTGACAGCTGTTGCCTGTGGGATCGTGAAAGCCACCACGTGATATAATATGATATGATATGTCATTTATAACGCGCCTATACACAAGTGTTTCAAGGCGCAACGAGGCAAGGGAGGGGGACAAAGGGAAGACAGAGACAACGATCTTACTAGGCCAATTAACACTGAGATCGCGCAAGTGGAGAGGGGTGGGGAAAAGTGTGAGGCGAATGCAGAGGGGGCAATGCAGTTCATGGGATGAAACAATAACAAGAAGTGCGGCCAATGAGTGGCAAGAGCAAGGGTAAGTGCATACAGCAGGTGTCGAAAATTGCAGGTAGGGGTACTGCAGGGTTATAGATACAGACCCAAGTGCAAGGGTTGCCGGTGGGGGGGTAGTGCAGGTGTGCAACTGGGCAGGCAGGGGACCTGGCTCTGAGATCAGAGAGTAGCCAGGTGACCAGTGCAGTTTCAGGCAGGAATTCAGCAGGCAGAAGCAAAGAGGAAACTCTTAAGGTGCTTCCGGAAGCAGAGATGGTTCTCCTCAAGTTTCAGAGAGGCAGGGAGGTTGTTCCAGAGGAAGGCCCACAATATAGTCCAGCACCAAAAACATACTTTCATGATTGTGATAGAAGGGAATGTTTTTGATGGGGAATTGAGGGTACAAATTTGTAAATTTGCATTTGTAGTGAAAACAATGCTTGTTGAATGGTACAAACTTATGAAACCCCTGTATCCTCCACTGCACTTAATTCCATCAAATGAATAATTCTAAATAAGTGAACAACGTGAAGCTTTTTTTGTTGTTGTTTTGCCGGCCAGATACAATGGCGTGAAAAACTTCCCTGGAGAAGAATTAAAATCTCGGAACACAGTGAATGAAACTGAAGGAGAGAAGATGGTTCGAAGAGGAAATAATGCATGTAATTATTAAAATATAATATGAATAATTGAAATTACTTGGGCTAAGTCATTATTTTGAACAACTCTTCCACACAGCGTTGAAGTGGCCTTTTCCCGTTTAGTCTAGTGCCACGCACAATGCAACAAAAACCTACTTATACAACTGCAATACATCCGCTATGCAAAGGTATTGCCAACTGAAAATGTACAAGTGGGGAACATTTATTCCCACCTAAAACAGGGTCGTTCTACAAGTGAGAATGGGTGACACACCAGAGAAACAAATGAATTTCCTCTCGGTTATGTTATTTATGGTGGATTAGTTCTTCCTCTCACAGATTCTTCATCTTAGCTATATCCTCTCCAGTGCCAACTGCCTTTGGAAACTTTTTCGGCCACCCCATGCCAGGCTTGACAACAAGATGATTTTATATGGCGTCAGCTGCGTGCCATGGCTTCAGTTCTGCCTTTTTCACTAGCACTCAGCTACTGAGGGATCAGAGAACAGAAGGAGGTGTACAAGCTTTTTGTCAAGAGGGTCAGGTTGGTGGGGGAGATGAATCTGTGGGAAGAATGTCTAAAAGAAGATAGTGAGATAAGTGATTTGTTTTTATTATTGATATGTTCCGCCCACAGACTCTTCATTTTAGACAGAACCACATGGCAGTACAGAACCTGCAGGAGGGAGTGGAGAGTAAACATTGTATACACCATGAAACTCTGGAGGACAGTTTGACCAAAATGAGCATCCTGTCCTGATAATGAATCCAGAAAAAGAATGCTTGGCAAACATGTTCAGGGAAGCCCACAGGGCTACTCAGAGGTCGCAGCCAGACCCTCTGGTCGAGCCCATCAGCCACATTTCTCCCAGACAAATCACTTTGAAATAGAGAGGACAAACCACCTGGATAGGGTCTGCTTAGTAGCATCCCTTTCCGCACAGGCACCAGCATAACCAACAAAGAGCTGGCAATCCTTCCGGATGTCCCTCGTCTGGGAGGCATAATAGTCAAGAGCTCCCTTGGGGTCTAAGTAAAGAAACTGCTCTACTGCCATAGAAGGATGAGGCAGAGGTAAGAAAGCGGGAAGATGGATCTTTGTAAGAGAAAAAAGTGCAGCACGACAATGGGAAGGAATGTCGGTCTCACCCTCAGGTTAGCAGTCTCCTTGGAGAAAACAGGGCAGGCAGGTTTAGATAGACTCTCGATGGACAGTGTCAAACAGAGTTGCCATGAGGAAAGCAAGAACAAGGTTCAAATCCAATGTAGGAACAATAAACTGAGGTGGGGAAAACGAGTCCTGCTCGGGGGCCCTCTTAAAGACTGAAATAGCACAGACAGGTACCACTTCAGAAAACCAATCTAAAGCCCTTGCTGGGCCAGAGAGCAGAAATCCAGCGCAGACAAAGTAGGACAGATCAAAGGGTCCATACCCCGAACTCAACACCAAGCTAAAAACGTATGCCAGCTAGAGGCATATGTTTGTTTGTTTGTTTATTATTTGTAATGCGCCAGAATACCCTATGGTAACAGGATGCAGCAGTTACATGAATTTGCAAAGCTTAGTTGCATCAATAATGATATATATATATACATACACATGCACATGCACACAATAATAATAGCACTTAGTAGCAGGCCTTCTGGCAGAAAGGAGGACATCCAGGATCTCATCAGACAGGTCCCACTCCTTGTACCACAGCCTCTAAGTAGCCAAGCATGAAGAATGAGGCTGCTGAGATTCAGGTTATGAACTGGCCCCCCAAATGGCACAGTAGATCCAACCCTTCCCTGGATGGCGCAAAGGAGCACAGATGTACATGTTCAATTGGTACTGATATAATGACCTCCAAGGCACAGTCCGAGGCAATCAGGATCATGACAGACCCGAACTTCCACAGTCTATTGAAAGCCAGAGGGATGTCGGGAATAGATGAGATTGAAGAAATGCTTCACAATCAATATGTCCTCCTAAGGCTCCCCACGGATGAAATTCCCTGGAGCAGAATCACTCTCATGTCCCGGTCACACTGGAGACAAAGAGGTACATCTGAGGCCCCCCCCCCTAAAAGGTGAACATCCCATCCATATCTTCCAGGCAGAGCTCCCACTGTGCAAGGATGTGCCTGCTCAAAGCATCTGCAACCAAGTTCTCCATTCCAACAATCTGGCTAGCGTACAGTGGCATATCATGCTGTAGAGCCCAGGACCACAAAAGTGTTGCCTCCATGCACAGAGGTAGCAACCCAACACCACCCCTCTTGTTGAGGTAGTGCATGGCTACTGTGTTGTCCGTCAAAATAATGACACAAATACCACACAGAGGGAAGAAAATATACCAGGAACAGCCTAATGTCCTGCAGTTTCAGCAGGCTGATGTGTTCTAAAGCCCCGGACAGGAACTAGAGGTTGATCACAATCTGATCCACCAGGCTGGTTACCCCAGCCACAGAGGAATGAGCCAGTAATAGTGGTCGGATGGGGCCATGGATGCCTCAGGGGCTCCCCCTCCAGTAAACTGGCCTGCTTGGACCACCACAGTAGATGCTAAGCCACCTTCCTTGAGACCCACAAAAAGTCTGACATTTCACCTCAAACTGCAACCGCTGGCTCCGAAGCAGCCACTGAAGCAGACACATTTGCAGCTGGGCCTCCAACATCAACAGGATGCCAGCAGATGCAGAAGGCTGGGACCAGACTACTGAACTAAAAGACAGACACCATCAGAGCGATGTTCATAACTCTCTCCTTGGAAAGAGAGGCCACGCCTGTCTGAGTGTCCAGTACCACACCAATAAACTGGAGTGACTAGGACGGTGATGTCTGGAACTTCTTAAGGTTTAGGGAGAATTCCAAGTTGTGTAAAAGTTGGTAAGTGTGGTTCAGATGTGCTGTATCAAACTCTGGGGACCGGGCCTGAATGACGAACAGGGACAATCTCCGGGGAAGAGTGGACAAAGTCCAAATTAACAGGTTTTTGGACAAAGGGTAGCTGAAGAGATGCTGGGGATGGCAAACCCACCTAGGAAGTGCAGTGCTGCTGACCCTCCGCCCCGAAGGGAGCTTGACCCCATCCCCGGTGTGTGAAGGACAGGAAGGACTGAAAGGAGAATTCACTCAATGTGGAGGCGCAGGGGAGTTCCACAGCTAGACCCAAGAATTTAGCTGTGGCCTTGGAGGCTAGAACCTCTCCAAGGACGCATCAGCCTTGGTCTCAAACATGTTTTCACTATCAAATGGTAGGCAAAGCAGTTCAGACTGAACATCCAGGGTAAATCTTGAAGTCCTCAACCAGGAATGCGTGCAAATAATGGACCAAGTGCCTATCGCTCAGGCAACACAGTCTGATGATGTCTGGAAATCCTTACCATATTTCCACCAAGGAAGCAAACCCATCCATCTCATATATCGACAAGTTATCAGCAGCCTTGGAGAACACAGTGGAGTGTACATGACCAGAGCACAAATGGTTTTCACAGCTCTAAGGGCAGGGTTGTTTGAGGCAAAAACCTTGCAATCACACGCATTCAACTGCTTGCTCTCCCTGGCCGGGGGCCTGCAACACCACAGTGGGATCCTAAACCACAAAGCTCTGTGGCGTGGAATGAGTAAACAAGAACCCCAGATCAGAAGTTGGTGGTCTGTGCCTTTTCTCCAGGAACCAAGGCAGGCTTCTGCCATAACAGGGGGAGCAACAGCAGGATTAAAGGGAAGGAGGGTGCACCTATGAGGACCCTCACCCAACTACTCCAACGGTGCTGAGGCTAAAACCATCTGGACTGGGCTTTGACAAAGATGGCAGGCGTATAGAGCCTGAATTAACCCCATTATCTCAGTGAGGAAGACTTTTAGTTGCGTTTTTAGGTTGCTTGTGTCTAACTGAACGTTTTCGTACCTCAAGTGTAGTTTGGTTCTGAAGTGGGTGGAGCCAAAAATCAACAGTTCCGTTTTAGCAGCATTTAGACACATCCAGTGCTTCCGCATCCATTGCTTTACCATCATGAAGACAGCATTTAGCTTGAAGCTATCCTGCACGTAGTCTCCAGTCAATTCTACCATAAGATGAGTATCGTCTGCATCATTCATAAAGGTGATGTTTGTATCTTCTACCAAGTCACACAGTGGTTTCATATAAAGATTGAGCAAAGCTGGCGAAACCAGGCTCTGTGTGTGACTCCACATGTAATGGGCTCATAGTCTGAAGTCCTATCTCCCCAATGAATGCAGATACTCTATCCGTCCGGAAGGAATAGATCAACTCTATTGCTCTAGGTGAGTGCAATTTCCGAATCTCTCCAAGGCGGCTAATCGTATATCATGATCCAATAAATCAAAGCCACTGATAGATGCAATAATACCAGCATATCACATCTACCGGAAATCTATTAGGTCCAGCATGTTAGATTGTAGGTCTAATAAGGCGCTTTCCGCGCTGTGTTGTTTTCTAAAACCGGATTGTTTAGAGTGGAGTATTTTATTGGGTTACAAGAAGTTCTGCAGTTGTCTGGTAACTACTTTGTCCAATACTTTTAGTAGAAATAAGGTATTGGTAATTGGGTGTAAATTTTGGCGGTCTTCAGGAATTTTGTCAATTCTATGACAAGAGGGGTCACAGTCACTTTCTTAATGCTTTTAGGTACTTTGTTGAGCTGAAAAGAAGCATTATTAAAGCGAACAAGGAACAGTCCGAAAATGTTATTATTATCAAGAATAAGTTTGGTGGGAAGGATATCTCCTAAACAAGAGGTTGGGTGCATACCACTCAAGGATTCCATGAGTTCCACTAGATTTATGTTTCTGAAAGAGAAGGCTGGTTTTTCCTCCTCTAGATTTTTCTTTACAGAGTGTCAGTGATTATTTGATTGGGCATTTAAGACTTAATTAGCAAACGCCTTTTGAATTCTAATACATTCCTCCGTTGACAGGGCGAAAGAGCTTTTTTGTTGGCATGGGCTTTTAATTTTCTTTAGAATACTGAAAAGTTGCTTGGTTCCATTATTAGCATTTGTCATTTGCTGCTCAAAGAACTTTTTTGCTGTGTCTAATATTGCAGATGTATAGATTTTCTTGTGTCCTTTCCAAGCTAGTTAATGTTCATCTTTATTTGTTTTGCGACAAAGACATTCAGCTTGTCTTTTGATTTTCCTTAATTCCATTAATTTTATTGTGTACCAGTCATTGTGTTGGGTTTTTCTATAACAGAGGTTCTGGAATAGGAATTTTGGGTAAGTTGTGTTAATCATATTAGATGAAGAATCACAGACTGATGTTATACGTGGACAAGTACGAGGTAGGCATTTGTGTCGCTCTTGAATGGCTAGATGGGTGTGTCTCAATTTTCTTCATTAGTTCATTTTGAACATTCTGGCACCAGATGCCACTTTTTGTGTGCTCAACATTAACAGTCTCTTCTCCCTTCTAGTTCCTTTAGTATAGAAAATGTTCCCGGGAGCTAGATTTGGCACCTGCAATTCAGTTATTATAGTTATCCTGTTTAGCCGAGAAAATAGCTTTTTCGTACCCTGCCATTACTTTTTAGAAGGCGATTTACGTTTCGGGGCACTTATCCCTGCGCCAGTTCATTTAGCAGGTTCTCTTGATCTTCTTGTGCAAGATCACTTCACTACTGAACCAGGTGTTGAGAGGAACCCGAGGGCGTCCTCCTTTCTTTTCGCCAGGATCAACCTCTCAGGTGGCCAGGGAAAGGCCATCGCTTTTGGATCACGATCCTGGGGGTGGATATGCAATGAGAATCACCTGGGTGGAGGGAAATTGGGAAGTGGGGAAGAGGATGTCCTTCGGTGAGACATGGTATCCCCCTTTCCCTTTTCACAATGAACCTTCTATCCCTCAAGCCTTTGTAGGCTATTGTCAGCTCTTTCCCTTTTCTCCACTCCAAAATGTCCCCCAGAAACATCTCAACACTGGGACGAGGAAGAGGCCAACTAGGGGGACACATCCTCATTTGGGGCAGATAAGCATATATCAGCCTTATATTGTTCATGCAGACACATATCAGTCAAGAACCAAGACGGGGAGGAAACAGAGTTATGCACACTTCCTTTAATTCAGACAGGCCCAAACACCACTTTGGTACCGAGATGAAGAAGAGGGCAATGGAGGATTTCAGATGGAACAACCAGGCATATCCAGCTAATGGGTTTTGCTGTAGTAAGGCAACTGGACAGAATGACCCACACATCTGTGGCGATTTAACAATCACAATAGGTATACAAATGCGGGCCGCCCAAGGCGAGCCGACGCGGGAGCATGAGCTGGAGCAGGAAGCACAGGAGACCGGAGTCGTGCCGAGCAGGCGAGAGCAACGCAGAGGCCAAGGCTGGCCGCGAGAGGTTCTGGAAGTCCTGCTGCCCTCCTTGTCGGGTGCATGCAACAGGAGCTGTGGGGCGCCGAAGCCCTTCAACAGCTGCAAGTCACCAGGAGAGCGAGCAGTGTTCTCTGTGGTTTCCGCAAGGGAAGAGCAGAGTTGTCTGGAAGCCAGAAAGCAGAGCGGGGAGTGGAACGAAACCGAAGGGAGCTGCTGTATACAACCGGTGAGTGGAAACAGGGAAACACTCATACCAGGGTGCCCCTGGGAATGAGAAACAAGGGCTTATGAATATAGAATTAACACAAAGTTGTCAGAAGCATTTTAAGATTACCGAAAGTGTAACCAAGTGCATGGTGGCCAACTAAGCCACAGTGAAGTGTTGAGTATGAAAGAGACATGCTTCACTTGCAGAGGAAAGTAGTGGACAATTGTTGATGAAAAGCAGACAAGAAGGGGTATCGGTTGCGTGACCTGTAACGGGTGGACTGTGTGGTCCAAAAACTGCAGCCAGACTGACTGCCCCCAATATGGAAAAAGCCAATGAAAGTATCCAGAAAGAAAATTGTGTTTTGTAACAGCCGCCTATGCGATTTTGAAATCAAGAAACAGACTTATCTATTTGAACCAGTGAAAAGTACTGATGATAAAATAGCTGTGAAGTGTCCCAAGGAGTAGTGTTGTTTTAAAAAGCTGGAAGATTTTAACTCTTGGGGAAGGGAACCCTAACACGTTGTGAACTGTTCTAAACTTGGGGAAAGGGAAGCGGATTACAAGCCAAGAGCTGGAAGAAGCTCTACATTTTCTTTGGCACACTATTCATTTTGAGGCTGACTTTCCTACACATTGTATGCAGTTAGTTGTGAGGGCAAGTATAGGTTTTGGACACAGACAGACTGGTGATTATCCCTAGTTTTCTTTAGATAGGGAAATCCCACCTTAATATAAGGTAGAGGTATACAAAATGTGGGGTGCAGTCACATTATCGGGGGTGGGGAGGGTGCGAGACCCCAGCCTGAAAATAAAAAAGATTTCTTTTTTTAAATGGGAAAACAAAGAGGGGCTGGGGAAGCCCTAGCATGTGCGGCTTATTCATGTTGGGTGAGGGGGCATCGGCCCAGTTGCCCCCTCACCCATTATAGAGGAGCTAGTCCAGTGAAACACTGAGCGTGCCCTCAGCTGATTTTTATTTTATTTTTTGCTGTGGATTGCTCCTGGGCTGACTGAACTGTCAAAGGGAAACACTGTTTTGCTTTGACAGTTCAGTTCCCCAGCTGCACATGCTCAATGAGCCATGCAAGGCTCGGGGTGCTTTGCTTCGCCAGGCTTTCATAACTCATTGGAAATGCTGGCTGGGGAACTACATGTCTGTATGAGCGAGGGGGAGCTCCTGCGCCTCCTCGCACATACAGACAGGGCAGGCTGGAGCAGGGTGTTCAGCACCCACACTCATGCCTCTGCACGCATGTGCTGGAACCAGGAAGCTTTTGCTTCCCGATTACTGTTCATGATGCAGGTGCTTTAGCGCTGGGGAGGAAACCTCTAGTCCGGGGCAGAAGTAAAGTTTATGTTCATTTATGTATGCGTGTGTACTTGTGTTATGAGTGTGTGTATGATGATGGGTGCTTGTGTGAATGATAGTGCTTGCTGTGTGTTTGTGTTGGTCCGCAGAGCTGATTTTGGCGAGTCGTGTGGGGAGGGCTGTACAACAAAGGCATTTTAAAAATGCCTTTGTTGCACAATCCCCCTTACCCACCTGCCAAAATCAGCTCTCCTACTTATGCCATGTGGAGCCCAGGGGACAGGGATGGCATTTTTTTTATTGGACATTTATCATAGATGTGCAGTAAAAAATAACATGCTTTTCCCCTGGGCCCCCCAGCACCTTGCAAACACACATAATCACTTTGATTGTGTGCATGTGTTAGGCGCTGTGAGGGGACAGGGATGGTATATTTTCTACTGGACATCTACAATAGATGTCCAGTAAAAAATACCATGCCTGCCCCCTATAAAAGTATGTTCTAAAATGGGGGCACTATAGTGCGGCTAATAAGATGGCCACTGCCTGAGAAGCTCCGGCGACGCCATGACAGTCCTTTAAAATATCCTGCGGCCTCGGTCACCCCCTTGAGCAGTTGCTACGAATCTATGAATGTGTGGGGAACCGCCTGAGCGCAGAGACTGCCCGGGATGAAATCCCTGGGAGCCGTGCTGGGTGAGACGTCATGGTGCCCCTCCATCCTGACCTCAGTGAGGCCTGCTGGGGGAGGGGACAACCTGGCCGTGTTTTGCGGAGGGCCGGGAATCTACAACGACCGACATCAGGAGACATCAGGTAGGCTTGCGGGGATATCCAATCCCCATTCTCGTGAAGGCTGCAGATCTACGAGGCTTTGGGCACGAGAGCCCGAATCGGTCACCGTGCGGTGAACCGCCCCTCCCCCCTCGGGGAGACCCGCTCTGCACTGGATTGCCGGAGTAGATGCAGAAACACAGCGGACCCAACAACGACCGTGGCGGGCGGACCAGCTTGAGATCAAGATGAAATCTGTTCCTACACACTAGTGTACGGTCTAGTGAACCGTTGACCTCTCTTGATGGACCGGTGGACCAGCTCCTCATCGTAGTAAATTGAGTGGCCCTGGTGGGTCGAACACTCTGTGACTGATCCTCCTGTCCCTAACTCGATCGTATCGAGGATACGCAGAGGGGACCAACCACCCACCACCCATATCTCTACACTGACTCCAACACCCTGCACATTTCACTGCAGCATCACGTGGCTCCCACTAAACGTAAGCTCTAGGCTCCGAGATGGCCCAGCGTGCAACCGACTTAACACAGCATCAGTAGTGCTGGTTTGGTGCTTTGAGGCCCCTATGTAGCAGAACCGCATTGGAGAGGGGAATGACCGCCTGCTACCCAAAACCTTGGACTGTCCACGCAGTCTCCGACACCCTGCAAACTCCACTGCAGCACCACACGACTCCTGCACAATATAAGCACTGTGCTCCGTGATGTCCCCAGCGCACAACCGGCTTAGCACTGGATCGGATTTGTCGGTTTGGTGCCTGCCCACAGCCTCCATGTACTAGAAATACATTGGAAGCATATAGAGTCCGGCATTGAGGCTGCAGGTTACATTGGGAAGGGGCACTGCAATGGATAAAGTGCAATAGGATCCAGGAGAAAATGGCCAGTAGACGTACTGCACAGACTTGGGACCACTGCATTGAGGACTCTGCTAGCAGATAGAATTCGTGACATTCTGCACCCTATAGGGCTAGAGGCCAAAGAGTAAATACCAATACTGCTGTATCCTGTGCGGTGCTGCTAATAATTAATACTGTGTTGCACTCCACCATGACAACATGCACTCCCCAATTTGTGTAGGAATTGTGCTGTGCAGTGGCCCCCTGACACAATTGGCACCTCAAGATACCGAAGTCACTGACTTGCTACCCGTTTGTATCTTCCATAAATTGAAACCTTATTCGGAACACATAGTACTCCTAATCCGAGCCCTTGATGTCACCTGCTGGGAACATTGTGAAGTGACTGGGGGAGCAGATGAGGTCTGGAATACTGGAGACGGCGGACTGCAGGGGTATTGTGGCAGAAAGAAGTCGCTGTTGGGGAACCCCGCACTTCAGATAGAACAAAGCACCCCTAAATAAACAGATGCAATAAAGCTTACACTTCAGCGCTGCAGTTGTAAACGCACTTGTCCATATTGCTATATACAGGACTACACCGTGGGCAATAATAGTCGCACCACTACAGCCGCGACCACGCCAAATCCACTACATGACCTGGAGGCAACACATCCGTTCCAGGTAAGGGGGAAGAACCTGTGCAGGGTCCAACAGATCCCCATGCCCATAACCTAGACAGTGATCGGCTACCACAGCGGGTGCACTCTCGCTACGTGATCCATGACATCACTTGGCACTGCGGAAGCCTGGACTACCTCTAATACCAGCATAACTTGCAACTCACTCAACAATCCACGCAGGAAGTGTGTCACAGGGACTGCAGTATAATGGTCAATCCCAACAAACAGGCAGAAAATTGATCAATTTGCACGGGCTGATCAACCACGGCATGCCCAGTCCCCAGAGCAGAGCCAAACTTTGACCCATGTGGATGTGTCGTCCTTAAACCAGAGACTACCGGCCCTGAGGAATAGCATCGACAATCTAGAGGGGAAGATCGACGCTCTCACATGCAAGGTCGATACCTCGGCCATACAAATCAATAAGCTATGTGGTCGTATGACAGAGGTAGAACAGAGGATAGGGGAAGGAGAAGACAAAGTGGCTACCCTGCAGTGATAAGTGGCTGAATTGCAACAATCTATTAAGAAAGTGATGGCGAAGAATGAGGACCTGGAGGGTCGTTCCAGGCAGAACAGCATTCGTATTCTTGGAATACCGGAGTCCACTCTGATCGATACCATGGAGAAATGTGTGGAGAAGCTGCTGGTGGAGGTCCTGGAAACACTCCACTCACGAACATGTACATGGTGGAGAGAGCACACCGATCACTTGCAGCGTGACCCCCTCCTGAGGCCCCGGAACGCCCCATCATTGCTAGAATCTTCAGCTATCGTGACAGGGATATTCTACTCCGCGCAGCTAGAGAAAACAAGGAATTGTGGTGGGGGTCCTCCATAATCCGGCTCTTTCCAGACTTCAGCCCGTCAATCAGTAAAGAATAACCTATGTAAAAAAGAAGTACAATACGGGATGATGTATCTGGGTAAACTTAGGGTACAGTATAATGGCTCAACGACCTTCTTTACCTCACTGGAAGCAGCGGATTGCTTTGCTGCGAACCTCCCTGACCCGGGGAGATTGCCATGACACTCACCCTGATGGCACCCATATATCCTGTCGGGAAGGAGAGTCACTCTATGACGCCCTCAGTAACGTATACTTGAAGCCCCGGGGGTGTAGGCCGGGACCGCAAAGCGGCACACAGTGGCCGATGCCATTAGGAGCTAACTGGCCGCCCTCGGCGCTCCGATACCAGCAGATACTGCGGAATTGTTGAATAATATTAATGTAGGATATTAAAGGGATGGGGGGACAAAGGATAACGGGGGCAAGGGACCTGGTAGTTTTTTTTCTGGTGTGGGCGGGAGATGGTGGGTACTCGGGTTTGGTATCAGGGAATTTCACCTAAGCCAGTTGTTGTGGGTATTAAAGGGGAAGGCACGATGGTCTGCACATGGTAGGGATTCCTAATGTACGAGATGAAACATGGTGATACAACATCCATGGTCAATTGCACGGTACAACCTAATAGGGCTTATAACATAGGGAATCCTGTTTCACTGCCTGTTTCATGGGTGTACCGAGTATAGGGAAGACATTACATAACACATTATCAATAATGTCATGCAACGTACGGGGGTTCACTAACTAGAAGAAAACCCGTCTAATAGCAAATTACAGTAAGAACCACAATGTAAACATACTATGCCTGCAGGAGGTACATTTAGCCTGGGAAGCCGCCCTCCATAGGCTAACGTGACGGGGCATTCATAGATATGGCTCCTCTTACACTAGACACTCCAGTGGGTGGCAGTCTATATACACGGCTCCTTAGAGTTAAAGCTACATGAGCAGATTGGCAATGAGGAGGGTCGGTATATTGCATTAGCAGGGGAAATCTCTGGAACTAAACTCCTACTTATAAAAGTATATGCAGCAAATACCGATTCCCCCAAGTTCTTCCATCAATGTGTCACATTCACAGATTCCCGGACTATGACATTATTTGGGTAGGCGATTTTAACATGGCTCTCACATTAGAACTAGAGAGGTCCTCTACGGCACAACAATCCCTACCTCGCGCTGCCAAAGCATGGTCCACCATCGCTGACTATCACGAATTGTCCAATGTGTGGCGAGACATGCACCCGATAGATAGAAAGTACACCTTCTTTTCTGGCGTCCACGGTAGTTTGTCCAGAATTTATTTAATTATGACTCCTCTCCCCATGGCTAGATGCGTGTTAGAAGCTAACATACTCCCCCGAACCCTCTCGGACCATTCAGCAGTCCTAGCACACATAGCTGGTCCGATGTGACCCCAAGACAATTGTGCTGGGGGTTCAGAGGCGCGGCCCTGGAGGACCCGGCCCGGGGGTGAGCTGGGAGGCATTTAAAGTACATGTGAGGGGGTGCTGTATATCTAAAGAAGGGGGGTCCTAAAAGCCCTACGTAGATCCATGCAGGCGTTGGAAGGAACCTTTAAAGAATTAGAGAATAAGCAGGGGGCTTTATATACGGTTGAAGTGCGTAAAGCCCTGAGAGCGCATAGAGAAGAACTGCATCAACTAGCAATCAGAGAGGAGAGGTTCACTAGGTGACCCGATTGCAGCAACAATGTATGGAGAGGGTGACCGCCCCAGTAAGACGCTAGCATGGGCTATCAAAAGGGAATGCCAGGTGACGCCTATGATGGAGGTTGAGAACCACAATGGACACCTCATTAAAGACCTTGAAGGGATTACTATGAGAGTACTATGACCAGTTGTATGCGTCCCGCCCCAGTGCAGGACATGATGCGATGATGCAATACTTAGATGAGCTAGCTCTGGGAAGATGTAATGTAGACTCAGCGGATTTTCATCACGTAGCCTGGTCATGTTCACATATCAGACCTTTTATGGGGAGGATTGAGGAGGCAATGGCTGCGATGTTGCTGACAGTGCAGACCTACACACCAGAACTGTGGCTCCCAGCGCAGATCAGAGGGGGTTCCTGTTCTGAGAGGAAGCTGTTGGGGATGGCCATTGTAAAAGCTAGATACTTATTTGCTAGGACATGGGGGAAAAGTAATGCACCTAGTTTTATGAGATGGCTGGAATTAATGAACACATGCGAACAAAGAGAAACTAGATATGCACTGTCACTCCCAGCCAGTAGCCGCCCATTTGATTGATGGCCACCTTTTCGGCAATACTACTCTGAACTACAACGAGACATACAGGCAGTTGTGGAAACTTCGTAATAAATAAGACCTAACCCAGAAGGAGTAAGTCACCCCACTGAGGCCAAGATGGTATGATGTGCATAAGGGTTATATAATCAGCTGGAAACCCATTGTGGAACACCACCATCCTACAAGGTGTAGACATTAACGCATTTGGATGGAGACAGAGTGACTCCCATAGTGGACGTGCAACTGAAATTATACTGAATGTACTATTATGAATAGACAAAAACAACATGAGTGCGGTGCCAAGAGCCGGGGGGTGGGACAGGTTGGGCGATCTCACTGGGGAAATGATTATGGTAGTGGTGGTCTAATTGTTATTGAAAAATGAATCAAGAACGTTTTTTTTTTTTAAGTATGCTCTAAAATGCAACATTTTAACCCATTATTTAAAAACAAATCCCGGTGGAGAACCCCCCTGAAGCCATCTTGATTGGCTTGTGCTCCCTAACTATACTCGGTTGCTGTGGCATATCTGGGAGAAATAATTATGCCCCCCACTTAAAGAATTCACCAGCAACCACTGGCCCTGGGACTGTGCTGGGAGCAAGGTGGGGTGGGCCTCGGGACTGTGTTGGGAGCAGGATGAGATTGGTGGGAGCAGGGTGTGGAGTGCCCAGGGTCTGTCGTGGGGTGGGGAGAGCCCCAAGGACTGGCTTAGGAGTGGGATGATGGAGCCTAGAGACTGTGATGGGAGCAGGTGGGGGAGCCGAGGCACTATACTGGGAGTAGCGTGCAGTGACCGCATGCAATAGTTCATAGCCATTTGGTCTAATTGTCCATTTGGCATTTCTGGAGGGGCCCGGCCAGCCCACATTTCGCCCAAGGGAGGCACAGACCTAAAAAGGTGTGAAGACCACTGGTATAGGGCACGTTAGGCCTTATTCATCCTGATTTCTAAGTTAATAAAGCTTTTGAGATCCAATATTGAATCTGGTGTCTGTGTCTACTTCATGATGTCTTCACAGTGTTTTTTTGCCTCACTTTTCTGCATCCTAATTTTCTCAGGAGCTAGCACAATTATAACTTTCGATGTAATAGACTGAAACTGGGTAACCTTTTCTTCAGTATCCAGTGTAGGAATCAAATTAGCAAGCATAGTCCTGAAAAGACTAGTAATGGATTCAGTGGTGACTTAACGGCATTTCTCACCTTTTTCTTAAGCCCACGGTTAGAGTGCACCCGTTATAATTTAGCTGGAAGTTGTAGGTCAAAAGGGATCAGGCAATGGTCAGACCATAAGCAAGGGGAGGAAGACAATGAAGCAAACTCAATGTTGTGAGAGGACTCAATCTAGGGTGTTACCCTCTTTATGTGTTGGGCCAGAAGCATGCTCAGAGAAACCCATCATTCAAGGGTTGAGATTAAGGAAGTAGTCTCTTCATCTAAATCATTGTGGACCCACAGGTTGAAGTCACCCAACACCACCATGCGTGAAGTTGATTTCAAGGAGTCACCAAGTAAAGCTATCAGTTATTCCTCAAATAACAGCGTTCTCTGGGGATGTCTATATAAAGTTAGAAAACTGATGGATGTGTTATAGTCCTCGCTTAGTTTAAAAAAGATATGTTCACAACCATCAAGTATGGAATTATTGGCAATGTGCATTTTGAGAGTATCCGCAGAAATAACTGCCACTCCTCCACCCCTAGCACCAATACGATCAGTTCTGACAAGATTATAACCTTCCCCCCAGAGAAGGTGCGTATCTGACCTTTTTACACACTTAATGCTTGTGAATTACGGCACCTTTCTTATTCCTATTCGTATCCAATACAAGGATATTCTTGACAGCACCCCCATAAATCATGCAGTTCACTGCTGACATCCAACTGGGTTGAGTAATGATCTGTTTATTTAACATTATACTTTGTTGGTTATTACATCTACCAAATACTTTTAGAATCTGTGAAGTGTAACACTGGGAAATAAATTGGTGAGTGTTTTTCAGTTTGCTCAAATGCTTTGATTTTCTGTGTTAGAAAGTTATTTAAGAATTTTGCATCACTAATGTGCATTGCTAATTTCTTTGACACTTTAGGAAGTTTGAGTTTGTGAACCCTGTTTCCACTTTATGGTGGTAGCCAGGGTATCCTATTTTAGGGAGGCTTTCCTCCTGAAAACACCGTCTGTGGATGTAAAAATACCACAAGACCAGGGGTTCAGATGAAAAGGCAGGAGGTAACAAACAAAACCTAGAAAGAAGACAACAAAAGTCACAATAAAGTCCAGGAAGTCCAAAGAATCCAAGCACCACTAACCTGAAGGGCATCAGGGCGCAATCCCTAACCATAATCTGGGGAAACGCAAAGACCCTAATCCCGAACGGCTCGAGGACGCTCTAATGACAAGTGAATACATTGTTGTAGTCCACCATCTCCAGAGAAACAGTAGCGAAATCACCAAATCCAAAAAGGGTTATCCAATGAGCAAAAAGTACAGTAAGCAAATCAGGATGTCAAAAAGCCAGTAGGTCAGTCCAGTTCCAATACACCAAAACCAACCTGGGTTAAGAAGTAGCAGCACCCAGAACAACGTGAGCCAGAATTCAAGAAGCAAACAATCCCAGGAAATGAGTTATAAGAAACAAGAACCAGCGTGCCACGAACTGCAAGGGCAGTCTAGAAGCACCAGAGTCGCCGATCTACTGGGCACTTATGGTCCGAGCGAGCCCATGGTTTTTCAGGAACATCATCACGTGACACGGACCGCAATTGTCAGGAAGCTGTGAAATGTAGTTTTGCCTTTCGTGTGCAAGCTTCCACGGAAGCTGCCAGCGTCGCAGCGCACCGTGGTGTAGCTGCTGGTGAGGGGTGACCCTGATAGTTTGGCATTCTTATTGAGTGTGATTTGGAAGATTGGTGGTGTAGAGTTTAAAAGTGTGCACTAGCAGAGGCTATTTTTGGTATTTATCGCTGCTGTTTTCATTGGTTTTAATAGAGGCTGCTCTGCTGAAGTATCATTTTTTTCAAGTTTACTAGTGATTTGCAGAGGCATTTCATACTATGTTTTCTCTTCATCTCACAAGCACATCAATGGCCAGGTGTGTTGCTAGGTCTGGAAAAGATCTGGGGCTACGCTAATGTCGGTACTCAGGGCGAGCTAGCCATTTGCTTGTAGTCCCAGAGCTTCTATCGGGGCAACAACCAAAAGACCCGGGGCTATAGCCCCTCCAGCACCCCCCTAGCTACGCCTCTGTCAATGGCATTCAATGGCTTGAGGTTTTTTGATGTGTTTTAGTTTAATGAAAGGCTCTGAGCAAGCAGCTGTTTGGCATTTCTCATTACAAAAGGTTTAAGATGTTAAATTAGTAGATATGTTTGATATCATTTTAAACTATTGCACATGTTTGCATGTGTGCATCTGTGAGTGAGTGCATGCATGAAATGGCACATTCACTTGTTAGTCACAGCAGAGCGAGCAAGAAACGGATGGAAGTGTGGTCTGAATGTTACTTTTACTACTCAACCATCCCCTGGACTGAACAGGTATAATTCATACAGATAGGCAGGGTGACAATCTACCAGCAATTCTTTGATGGACTTTCATATCATTTTAATTGGCCATTAGCAGTCCTTCCGCCATCAGGACTAACTATTATTTTTTAAATGAGACCAGGTCAACACTTCCCAACATTGCTTCCTTCAGCTATCCCTCCGTAAATACCTCCCCTCTCGAGCTCTTCGCTCCTCTACCTCCAACTCACTCAGGGTCAGTCGTTTTTTTAAGAAATGAGCTGGGTTGATCTCTGTCTTCGGCTGGGGCCTCCCTCTGGAACAGCCTCCCTGCCACTCTAAAACTTGAGGAGAACCATCTCCGGTTCTGGAAGCACCTCAAGACCTTCCTCTTTTCTTCTGCCTTCACTCCCCCTCTCCCCTGCTGATCTGTTCTCTCTTGGCACCGTGCACCTGGCCATCCTCTGTCTTTTGGGCCCAGGTACCTGCTCATCCTGTCACCCTCCCGCACTGCCTCCGGGCCACCCCTTGCACTGGGGTCTGTATCTGTACCCATACAGCCCCCCCTTTTTCTTCCTGCACTTATCGGACCTACCCTGTCTGCTGCCTTAAACCTAGCACTTGCAAATTGCTGGCTGCATTACCACTGTTTGTTGCCTTTATTATTTATTTTTTGTTATTTATCTGTTTCTCCTCTGCTTCGCACTTTCCACCTCTCCCCCTTCCATGCACTTTTACCCTCCCCCCTCTCCCATGCACTTGCGCGTTCTCAATGTCACTGGGCCTAGTAAGATCGCTGTTTTGTTCTCCCCTGTTCCCCTCCCTTGCCTTGTCGCGCTCTGAAACACTTGTGTACAAGCGCGATAGAAATAAAATATCAATCAATCAATCAATTGCTGTATATATTTTTAGTAGGGTTGACTGTATTCGTACTTCTCAACAGCTCTGCTATATATTTTGGCACAGTACTCTGGCTGTTCAGCAGAGCTGCCATATGGGACAATGTGAACTATTCACAGCAGGGCTTAAGCACATTTAGTGGCATTCAGTACCTGAATTTTTCAACAGTGGCATTGTAATGATGCAGTACCAACAGGTGTTTGCATTTTCAGTATGTAGCTAAAGCACCGAGGAGAAAGAATCTCTGAACTCTCCCCTCCATTCTCCTGTTAGTATGCACACTGGTGGAAGGTGTGAGAAAAAGTGCATTGCTATGATAGGCTTCAAGCCATCCCGCTCTCAGTATTACGCTTTTCCTAACTTCTGATTCGCCCATGTCTGACTATTGTGCACACTGCAAAGTACCTCTATAAATCTCTTGCTTCATGTGCAGGGACGTCATTTCAACAAAATGCCTGGGGTAGCGGAAATGAAATCAGATGATCCTTGGCATCTGATGACATCACAGGAAGTCATGTCATTTGACTCCGCCGCAAAGTGACATCACGGGAAGCAATGGAACACAACCTTTTACCACTTGAAAAAACAGGAAGTGGCATCACACAGCATTGTTCCAAGTACACTATGAAAAATATGGTTACAATATCACTGTAACGTGATAAACATTTCATAGACGAATGGATCAGCAGAAAAAAACATGCTATAATGGCAACTTGCAAAAAGCAAAATACATAGTCCGAAATGGATGCTTATTCTACCCTAAATGCTTTTTGGGGAATTTTGTCTGCATTGTGAATTTGAAGTGTTTTAAGAACATACTACATCAGTGACTCACCCCCTGAAGTGTACCTGAAATAAACCTTAAATGAGTCTAGCAATTATTGTATAGAATTCCAGAAAGACAACATATTTGTTATTCCTATTCCATCTTATTTAGGGTCACTGCTCAAAGTGTTACACTTGTGGAACCCCATGTGTTTTTAAGAAGCCTGAACAAGAAAGCCAGCCACTCTAGAAACAAAGAGCCACATGGCATTGGCCACAGCCCGGGACCTTCAATTTGTAAAAATATATACATATATATTTTTTTTTACAGGTAGCAAGGGAGACCTCAGGGGCCATAAGTGCAACCCCTGGCAACCTCTAAATGATGTCCCTGTTCCATGTGTAGGATAGTTCATTGAAAGAGGCATGGAGCTTGGGACGAGCCAGTTATGTAGGGTAAGCGATACATGGGACTGCAGATGCCCCAACCCTACAAGCCTTTCAGAGTCAAAAGCCTGTCAGGAAACTTCGTTCAGTGGGCTGATAAACCTGACAAACAGATCAATGTTTCACCTGTGAGTTCCAAAGCTGCCAATAGCTTGGTGAGCTCATGCATCTACATGACTTAGTTTTCCGGATGGTAAATGTTTAATGGTTGAGAAGTCACACATCTCATCAGTGCTACCATACTTGGCATTCAATGCAAGTAAAGCATTTACATGGAAACAAGTTCAGCATCTGCTGACAGGAAACACTAATTCTGCAATTTCCAGCCTAACTTCCAAGGAACCACCCCCTAATTTTCAAACTGAACTATATTTATGAATGGAAAATGTATTTTCAGCTTGTATCACTTATTATTGCCATGCCAAATTCCAAGTAAAAAGGAGAGGAACAGCAATTACGAACCTAGGAGACATAGGACAACAAAGGGCTGACGTTAGGGCAGACAGAACAGAGAACCTAGTGGAAAGGAGGGAGAGTCAGAGTAATACAATCCGAGAGAAAACGGAGGAATTAACACGAGTGAGAGGCCCTGGAGTTACAGCAATGGAGACAGCAAGACAGAAGAGAGAAAACAGCAATAATATAATTCCGAGACAAGATATGCAGAGCGATACAGAGCAAGAGACCACAAAAAGCAGCATGGAAACACTCAATAGTGAGAGATAGAGCAACAAAGTGGGGGACAGGGAAACAAAGTAGCAACAGGAAAGGTAGAGCCAAAATATGAGGAAGGCCACGAAACATAGGTAAAGAGGCAGCAACAGTCAGAGGGGAAAGGCATAGTAGTGATGCTGGTAGAGAAAGGGACTGTATTTATAAATCCCAAACTAGGTGGTATATGGTTCTGTAGCTATAGTAAATTATTACGAGGGCCTGTGTCCTAATGTCATAAAGATGCAGCTGGATAGCATATACCTACAAGTTATTGCGTGACAGAGCATTTTCAACAAGTGTAATACATTATTTGAAGCCAGATAACATGCAAAATACTATATTGTTTCTAGTATTTTCCAAATGTTTAACTTTATGCACACATTGGATGGATATCCAACACCTTTTACTCTCTTGCAAGGGTGAATGCTCATTTTATATCTCTTGAA
Organism: Ambystoma mexicanum; assembly: GCF_040938575.1. Classification (NCBI taxonomy): domain Eukaryota; kingdom Metazoa; phylum Chordata; class Amphibia; order Caudata; family Ambystomatidae; genus Ambystoma; species Ambystoma mexicanum. Next base: position 977,249,575 of record NC_090924.1, read on the forward strand.
TTATAATTTACTCTTCAAATCTTAAAAAATAGAGAGTAAAATACTCCCACCTCAAAATCCTATCTGGAGCACTGGTTATAACCATCTGGGGTGGCAAGCGAGGCTGCATGTATAGCTGCATCACAGAGCCATATTTCAGTTAAACAAAAAATATTCAACTTGGAAGCGGCAATGAGATCACCTAGTTCAATAGCATGTAGGACTAAGGAACGAGAATTGAGGAAGGCGACCAAACAACTAGAGTTACAACAAGCTTCAATATTAATATACTTCAAATCATCTGTTTTGGCCATAGTGGAATTATTAATAAGGTCGTCATGTCCGTTATTCTCCATGCTGGAGAGATTCGACCCAAAAGAAGAAAAATTATCTATTTTTATAATTTTCTATTGGAAACCATGCTGAGCACCACACGCCTGTGTTGTTCAGGCAGAGGCCGGGAGTGCTACAGAGTGTGCTGATTTATTAGTTGAGGTTGTGCTAGTAGAAGAGACCGCATTTAAAATGCATCAAGGGCAGTGCAATCAGTATACGCAATGTGGGAGGAAGGAATCCATTGGAATCAATGCTATTGACATGCAACTGGCTTGTTCTATCTGAAGATTTGTGATATCTTTTGGCAAAATCAAATGACTCGATTATAGCGAACTGGCACATTCCGGGGGACACCACAAGTGTCTGCGCTGTGTTATGTTATGATGATGGGCTTTAATACTGCGCCCAATCACCACCGTAGTAGGAGTAGGTGGAGTGGTGTGCTGTGCCCACACCTAGGGTATTTAGACATTAGTAGGATGGAAGAAAGAAACTGAGCCAGGGAAAGATATGAAAATGGGAAAGCAGGATATAGATGCTACGAACACAGGGATGGAAGGTTGCTGGGCTTCGGGATGAAGTGTGATATAAAAAACATTTTTTTAATTGGGTTGTGTTTCCAAGGGCGATTTAGAGGATTGTAAGTTAGTACACAATGTAATGTTGGATCCATGAGAGGTTCAGGAGTATGCTGGGACAATCCTGGTAGCTTGGTGACTTATTTGCCTGGGTGTTTCTATACTGTGCCATTAAGGTACTGATAGGAGTTTCCAGCAATTGTAAAGCAACTAGATTTTCTGGTGTGACAATACTGGATGGTAACAGAATGATGGCCTAGGACTTTGGATCAGGGGGAGAGGGATGGGCTGTTCTTGTTCCAGGACTCTACCAACATGTGCATAGCAGCCCCCAGCGAGGAGGTATGCAACTTGGTACCAGACTTCCTTTGACACACAGGATGTCTGGAAAGAGGGCAGTTGCATCATGGCGCTGTTTGTGAAATGTAAAGAAATTTCACACAGTGGATTTGCGTAGTGGCTGATATGGGGCTTGGGCATATCTAGAAGTGCATTTCTCCTTGGTATACTGTGTAAACAATTGTGCTTTTGCAGCCATATGCTGACAGCTTGCACTAGAACCCTCAGATTTGAACTGCTGTTTGTCGATTTTTCTCCCTGTTCATGACTTAATGAAAACTACTGCTGTTCTGCACCATATAAAGTGGACTGAATTGCCTCCACATGGACCTCTGGTTCCACCATCATATCAGCCTAAAACATGTATGTTTATTCTACAATGTGTTGGAAAGATGTGCGATTTGTGACAGATGACCTCATTTTGTGACAGGTAGAGGTTTGCTACTTCTGTTTAACTTTTGGTGCAACACAATACCACAGACAAGCTGGACATCTCCAATGCACACAGCAGCTTCAGTACCGGTTATGAAATACCCACAAGTTCCACCCACCCCAAGCACATTTTGAAGCCCCCATGAGGTTGGGCATAGTGCCTGTAGAGACCTGTTCTCACCATTAATTACACTTATGATACAGCCAAATGTTTTAGCGTGGGAAACTGGGCCAAGGTGACCAAGGTGGTTGGGTTCCACCACCCGCTCTGTGATATAGGGCCCGGAGAAGGTAAAGGGAGTGTACTCCAGACTCCCCAGCTTAGGAAGAAACACTACCCCACCAGAACTCCAGGGCCCTCCGGACAAAGGGAACTGTTACCCTGAGATAGAGAGGTACACAGGAAGGGGTAAATACCAGGACTGGGACCAAGGAATTTTGGCCAGAAATGTGGGAAGCCATCTGTCAGTCAAGTGGGAGGCATACAGTCTTTGCTGGGAGAAGAAAGAAGGAAAATCCTTGACTCGCCCTTCTTCCTATGATCAGTTCCCCTAAAACATACGATGCTGGTCTTAAAAAGGATATTTTCTTTCTTTCTTTCTTTTTCTTTCTTTTTGTTATAATCCTTCAACACAAAAAATGTTTGTGGACAGAATAAGCCTTTGGGATCATGCCGAACATGACAGAACAGGATTTATGTAAGATGGCAACAAACCTTCTCTTGAGTCAGTCTCTGGAGATGAATCCCAGAAGACAGCATGGCAGTGAACATTGTGAGCATGTACTGTTGAACTTTGCAAATACCAGCTGACAATGCATTGATCACTGCAGTGAGTCCCACTTTCTCAATCACATTCTGGAAAGCACTGGGTGAATGGCGGGTGATTCTACACAAAGCCTGTAAAATATAAGTGACACAATTCAGGGGAGAGAGAACAGACTTATAAGAATGAATTTAATTCACAAACATTTTGTAAGTTGCAATTGAAGCATGTGCATACACACTTGTTTCAATTAGCTTAGCATGAAGGAGCAAGTGGTGACTTAATTTTACTTATTTGCATTCACAAACATAATCTTACTTGGTTCACGAGGTTGCAAAGATAACACTGTTTTAACATAAATTACTAAATTACTACAGTATATGCTCTTAGGAAAACAGTACAATGTGTTGAAGACCAGCATTTTAATAGGATTTTAGCCCCTAGCGAGAAAGCTTAGTGATAACAAGAAAAATTCAGTTTATTTATCATTTAAATGTATGTCATACTGGGGTAGTGTTCAGGAAATATACCAAGCTAAACATGTGTCATATGTGAGAGTTCTGTGATTTTTGCAGGGTGACAGAATCTGGAAACCATGTCTTCCATACACTGTGTCAATAGCATTCATTGAGCGTACCTCACCCTCCTACTCAGAATGTCATAATGGTGAATAAGCAATTATGTTCAATCCTGCAACTCGGGCCCTAATATTGATGAGACTGAGTCTGTGATCACAAAGAAATTGTGCCAACCAAACTTGCTAATTTTGATTTCCTCCAAATTTACTAATTTCAAATTGCCATATTTTCATGACCCGGTAACGTGGTGATGGAAAGTACCAGCGATATGAGCAGCTCTATGTAGCAATGGCCACATTTGCGGACTCGGGTCACACTTTTTTTTTTACTACGATCCACCTTTTTGGGGAAATAAAGACATTTTACAGAAAATGTGTCTGAGCACAACCCACAGACCTTCAGATCTGTGACTGGTGTTTGTAGGAAGAAATGGTCTATGCCATGTAGAGTACAGTTTTATTAAAGGTCTGATGTAATGTAAATGGCGTCAAGTATGTTGTGACCGGTGCGTTTACCAACTACTCTCTGTGAACACACTGTTGCTCTGAGAGGCCCGAAGTGTACTTTGTTACTGTGGATGGTGAGTGATGGGGTGTGGGACGCTCGGAAGCCTACAAATTGTTAACAGGTCAAAGGTACAGGTGTTGCTTTATTCTACATTTGGTGTCTATATGAAATGCCCATGTTCCTCCTCTAACTCAAACAATATGTTTGTAAGAATTATCATAAAGCAAGCTGGCAATACGGTCATAATGAATAAATTAGACTATATACACAATGTGATAAGTCAGAAATAGGAGACTGACAAGAAGATGTGTTTTGAACCAGAATGCTTTCATTAAAGAAAAGTTAAGCCTATTCAAACCGTACTTCTACGATGGGGTTCCCTATTCTCAAAAATAGCAAATGGGTGCTTGTCTGGATGTAGTAGAAAGAAACTCTGTCCTCTATCCAAACATATGCTACCATGACTTTTGCCCTACAAACAACCAATAAAAAAAGAATAACAAACTTTATCTTAGGATAGGATTACTTGCCCCTTAGGTTGATTAGTGGTGGCTGGTTTTCTGACCCCCACCAAAAAGCGTTCTCAATATATTCTCTGGCTCTAGGCCTACTATTGGAGTTCAAAATATTGCTCAGTCTTGCTCTTAGCTAAAGGTACTAGTTAGGCAATTCAAACAGTTCCATGTCTACCTGTCTCCCAGGATGTGTACTCCTCGTGGGAGTCAACAGGCTCTCCTCACCGGGGTCGGGGTTGGTTGGTATTCACAAAACATAAAATGTCTCTCAGCGTGGGGTCATTTGTGACTGGCAGCATTTTCTGTAATTCCCTTACTCACCCTAGCTTGGTGTTGGGAAGGAACCAGGGTCTTCCCAAACCCCCAAGCGCTTTAGAATTAGTTAAGACTTCTTTTAGATGCTACAATGGATTAGGGGGAAGGAGGGGCACTGGGGAGGCTCTCTCATGCAGATATAATCACATACACAGACATGGGCAGGCACTGAAGAAGGACATTGGCAGACACTGAAGAAGGCGGTTGTTGTTTAAATATAGGGTGCAATTAACTATTTGCTGAATACATTTGTAATGTAAGATCCTAGGCAGTGTAAAAATCTGAAATGCTATAGAAGAGTCAAGCTCCTTCCCAGAAGGAATGTGGCTTGTACCAAAATGAACTACAGGCTTCCGCGGTGTTCGCCATTAAGGCTAGCACTGGCAGAGCACACAAAGTGACTCAGCAGATGTCTACTGTCCGTCAAGAGTCCATGCAGGCTAAACATGGGATTTACATGCTCGATGCACAAAATGCCGAAATGGGACATATTATGAGTGTTAATGGTGGGGGGAACCTACAGGGCTCAAATAACATGAGTAGAATAGTAGAATGAGTGGAATATGGATAGAATGAATGAGCATTGTTTATAAATGTTTGGGTTTTCCTGGGGCTAGGCCTCAAGGTTTGTGAAGGTCTGCAGAGCAGCAGTGTGTTTGTATGCAAGGAAGCCAAATGTAGAGCAGCATGTTCTGACAGAAACCGCTGACAATGAAGAAAGGAAGGCTTTGGAGCATCCCTTGCATGGAAGAAGGAAGGATTGGGATGAAGCCATAGCCAGTATCCAGTGACGCAACTACAGCAAGACCGGACTATATAAACTCCTGCCTTGTACCACTGGGCCAGGAGAAAGGAACAGATGAGGGAAAGGAGAAAACCATTCAGGCAGATTAAACTTGTTATCCTTACAAGATAGACTCTTGGCCTTATTTCCCTATAGGAGTGTATTTACACTGGTGTGAGCATAATCCGGGCCACTCTTACAAGTGGTGACGTTCCCGACGTGATCTCAGTTTGCCCCGTTGTTAGGAAAGATTTCCATTTCATGTGTAATTTTCCCTCCAGCTGTGAACCCTCCAACTTTCTGCTGATGTCTAAACACCATAGTCTGACTTTACCAGAGGAGCACAGCCTTCTGCTGCACTCCCCTGGGCTTTTCGCTCACTTTTAATGGGGAAACTTACATGCCCTTCAAGACAATCAGTACTGGGAGACTTTGTTTCCCTTAGTCCATGTCGCAACTTTTCTGCAACATGTAACAAGTGTACAATGTACATTACTGTACAGTGCACTTGGGTTTAGTCATTTCCAAAGGCCCTAGATACTCTTGAAGGATTATTTAAGGAGAAGTGCAGATGTGCCTTGGACAGGGCTGGTGGCAGCTTATCATTTCGCATATTTTTAACCCTTTCTTACCAGGTAAACCGCGATTACCGCATTTGGCATGGTTAGGTGGCCTGGCTCTAAAATGGCCACGCCACGAGGTTCTTTGTCCTGTCCTCGGGCCATCTTTTCCCTTCACCTTCCACAGGTCTAGCCGACCCGGGTCAGTCCTTCTTTGGGCATGCGTTTTCCCACGAAGCGCCAAGCTTTTGCGGGCTTCTGCATTCCTTGTGTGCACGCCCCCAGGATGTAGGCTGGAACATCTGGTCCCAATACACATCCTGGGTGCTAGAGAGTCTTGAGTGCTGAGAAATGTCCATGTTTGGTCCATATATGATATGTCTGTATGTGACCAGATCTCTCCCATTGGGTCCTCTTCGTTTTGGCGCAAAGGAGATTCTGGATATCAGAAGGCCCCAAACACCCATACCACATCGATCTCTGGAGTTCTCACTGAATGAAGGATAGGATCCAAGTATCCTGAAACTAAGAAGGCGAGTCGAGGAACCGCTGGTGACCCGCTGAAAGGTTTGGCACCCTGAGCCTGCTGTCGACCCGCTGGACCCCTCTGCATCTGATCGTCCTAGAAGGTCTGTGAAGGAGCTTCGACCCACTGGAATAGTGGGACCTACTATTCTCGGCACCTTCCTCTTAACCTGCAAGTAAGCCTCTTCGGAAGTGTCCCTGGGCCATCCAGTGGACTGACCAGCTTGCGCAGAGGTTGGGCTCTGATACCACTGCCGTTTTGAGGTGGTCCTTGAAACTTGGCACATCGCAAGCTTTGTGTTTACAGCACTCTCACACCGGATTTCGTACACTTGGCGTTCCCAGGTCTGGAGTAAAGTGAGTGCGCCCAAACCGGAGTTTACACGGTTGCCGTGTCGCTCAGCCGTGGTGACGACTTTTGCAAGTTCATTGCAGCTGTGGTCCTCTGTGCCCTGAAGCCTACTACAATGGAACTGGCCTGATCCATCCACCAGGAGCAGAGAAATCGCCTCTGTCCCATAGGGGAATCAACGCTGTAAATTTGTCGCTGAAAGCCGCAGAGCCGTGAGATTGCCGCATTTGAACCTGTAACCGAAGTGGACTCGACTGCCGGAGTTTGGTCCGCATTGTGCCGGGGCTCGGTGAGTAATTGCAACCCTAACCAGTGGCCCCTAGCGCATCCATCCATTTTAACGCACAAGTGGCCCCTGAGGGCCCCTCTCCTTTCCACTGCTAGTGCTAACTAGCAAACTATTCCCAGCTCATGGAACCTCCTCGAATAGTGAGAACCTATTCTTCATCACCTCACCTACCTTCCTGAGCTGCTACAGACCCTTGAAGGGACCCCGTTTTACCCATTTGAACTACTGCGAGTGCAAGTACATTTGAGCAATCGGCTCCACTCTTCTCAGGGATTGGACTGCCTCTTAGGTAGGAGTGTGTTGGATGCAGAAGGGACTAAAGACTATTTGCACTGCCTGTTTGCTTCCCCTTTTAGGTTGTGGACCCATTTCGTGCATTGCCTTTAGACCCAATTGGTCTTGTATATATGTATTTAGATAGGATTGTGTTGGCTTAAAAGTTTTACTGTGATTTGATTTGTGTGTTGAACCCCAAAGGCTTTGAAATAAATGTATTTGTATTTTTAAAACATATACACCTGACTGGGAGTGATTTGTAAGTGTCCTTTGCTCTGTGTGCTCATTCAGGTCTTTCAGTCACCCTCACCCCTCCCGAGACCTAGTCTTGACTGCCGCCATAGCTACCTTGATTGGTCTGGCTTGTCCGGAAGGTTACCCTTTTCGAAGAAACAAGGCTGGCCTTCTGAACCTCTGCCCACCAGGTCAGAGATCAGAAATTGTCTTAACTCCCGTACTTTGCGAAGGCCCAGGCCTAGTCACCAGGAAGGAGTCACGCCCATCTACAGCGACCGGTCCCCTAAATCAAAAAACACGTCTTTTCCTGAGTGGTTTTAGTAGGAGCCATTTTAAAAGAAATCATCTCTACTCACTGAAGCAGGGCCGGGCTCCAGAAAGAAAGACAGGCCAGTAGTGGCACTTTGTAAATGAGGAAACTCGAGTGAACAGGCACACGTGAGTATATTCTTGTAAGACTAAGACATAACAAGGGGACATTTATGTATGACAGTATGTTAGTATGAATGGATGAAATACGAGGTCAATAGATTGAATAGGACTTTTGGTGACGTATTAAGGAACAGATTGAATAGGACCTTTGGTGATGTGTTATGGTATAGATTAGATAGGATTTCAGGTGATGTGTTAAGGTATAGATTGGATAGGAGGTGGGTTATGTATTGAAATTGTCGCATATTTTGGTTTTTCTACTTGTTATAATGGAAAAAGGGAACCTCAGTGCATAATGACTGAGAGGAAAGGGATCCTCACCGGATACTCTGCGGGTAAGGGATAAGGGATCCTCAGCCATAATAGGTTGAGAAGGTAGTGCCACACGTTATTCTTTTAGGACGATAAAAGCAATGGGATCCTCAGCATATAAAAAAGCTAGGAAGGTGGTACTACAAGGACATAAGGGGAAAAAAAGTAGTGGCTCGGTATAAGGAATGGGCCTGGATTATTTTTTGTATATTTTCTCTTGCTGTTTTTTGTGGTAAAAAAAAAAGAAGGAAGGTGGATGAGTCGTGGTGTGTGTGTGTGTGTATGTGTGTGTGAAAACAAAGTGAAAAACAATAAAGGGGCGTGGGGGGAAAAAGTGGGTTGATCTGTATTTTTGTGCAACAAGCAGCAGCGTGCGTAGCATAGCAGTAAGATCTAAGTGAAGAATTAGGGACGCGCGCAACATTTTGGAGGAAGAAACCCCAATAAAACACATGCATAGGGTCCTGCCACTGAATTCTGACAGGATAGATAAATATCATAAACAATGGGTATAGGAAACAAAGGAAGGGGGGGGTGTCCCGCTCCTGGCCAGAGCAAGCCACCCATAACAGAAACATGCTAGAAAAAATGTCCATCTTTATAGCAGGAAAATATAAGGGGAAAAAATTCCAAAAAAGAAAAGAGATTCTAGATCTCTGGCGATTATTTGAGGATACGGAAGATGAAAAAGAGATCCATTTTAAGGGGATATACCCTGTAATGTCTAAACCTACAGTAGGGTATACAAATTCAGTCTATAAGCCTCCAGTGGTAGAGTGAGTGTCAACAACAGGATTAGCAACTAGGGGGGGAGGGTCAAGACCTTATCCACCTCCACCTCCAAATAACCCATCCACAAGCGCTGACATGCTCGTAGCATCAGTGCACTCAGGGGGTTCACAAGCAGATATAAACACTGAGTTAAGAGCATTGTGGGAAAGATTAGTCAGGTTACAAGAACCTGAAAAAGTATCAGCAGAAATAAGGATACCGGTGCAGAAAATAGGGTATTGTATTGGAAGTCAGGAGATTTTTTGGTTAGACACAACTGTGGGGCAATAAGAAATGTTTGTGTCGAAAAAACGATGATGGGGAGAGGGTATGGACGGTCCTTGGACAAGAAGTACAACAAGCAAGGGAAAATGAATGGGAAGATCAAGGTGGCAGAAATAATGAAGAGGCAGGGCAAGAAAGAGATCAAGGAGAGGAGGCGGCGAGAAACCCATCCCCGCCAAAAGAGACAGTGAGAAGGGATAGACCAAGAAGTAGATCCGATTTAATGGTGGTAGTACAAGGTCAGAAAAATACTGGAAAAGGGGTTGAATAGAAAATAAACCTGCAGATGCCTCTGATACGTAAAGGAGTAGGCATAACGCAGCATGGGCCATAGCCTCAAATGGACAAAAATAATTTGATTAAAGCTCTCCTCCAGTTTACAGCCGGAGCCAGTACATGGATCTATGAAAATGAAAAACAAACATCAGGGGTAGCTTTAGCACTAGGAGACCTTGAGAGTTTACTGGTCGCCATAGTTGGGGACCAAACTGGGGGCATATGGCCATATGGCTGGGTACCCTGGGTTAAGTCTTGCAGATAATGAACATGATGGAGCAGCCTTTAATGAAGTAAGGGCAAGGGTATGGAACGCCCTACGAAAGATGTACCCAGATACCCCTTATTTACATTCTTTAATGCAGTGCACGATGGATGATGATGAGGACCCAGTTAGGTTTATTCTTAAGTTACAGGAAATGTGGAGAGTTGAGACAGGAGGACAATGGGACCACTCTTACAATGTTTCCATTTTATCGTAAAGAGGGGATTACCAAAAGAGGTCCAGAAGGCAGACAAAATTGTGGGAGTTGAAGACAAAGGGTGGGCAGAGATACAAAGTATAATAGTCCAACATTGTAAGAGAATCAAGGAGCGGGACAGGGAGACAGCCCAGAAGCAGCAAACGGACAAGGCAAAAATAGTGGAAAAGAAACTAAATAAGGTGGTCATCCAAGCACCGGTGACGGCACCAGCTCAGGGGGAAAAGACAGGAGACACTCAACAAATTGTGCATGCCACAATTGCGGCACTATGGGACGAAGATGGACAGGGACAATGCGGTGGGAGGGCCAGTACCCCAAACCACAGTGGCAGTATGAAAGAGCACCAAGGGGAAAAGGAGGATTTCGAGGAGCAAGAGCAGGAGGCTTTGGGGGGATTGGGCCCCGGGAGGAGGATTGGGAACATCACAGTGCTGGTATTGCGGGAGATGGGGGATTTTCGCAAGGGAATGCAGGAACAGGCCTGGGATGGGATTTAATTATGGGCCATCACCTCCAGGGCATGGATTCCAAGAGCCTCAAGGAATGGGACACCTGCAATTTGGGCAAGGGCGTCAAAATCAGTTCCCTTATGGGGCTGGCAGGCAAGGGCAATGTGGGCAACCACTGCATCATGGTTAGGGAACACAATTTAACAGGATGACAGGGGGAACAGGTGCCCGTTCCAAGTAGTTACAATGGCGGCGTCAACCCTTTTCTCCCTGGGTCAAATACATATTCTGATTAGGACAGCCCACAGCAAGCACTCACATGTCCAATCCTATTGACAACCGCACACCCTGAAGAGGAGCCCTTGTAGAGGCGGAAATAGAAAACCAGCAATTTATATTTATGGTAGATTCAGGTGCAACTAAAACATGGATTAAGGAGGGGAACTTTCCCTTATCAGATAAAACTCTTGACACGCAGGGATTCTCTGGGGCTATTTCTACGGTTCCATATACTGAGGAGCTGGATATAAAAGTGGGAGGGAAGGTAGTACGAGCCCCTTTGTTATATTCAGAGAGTTCCCCCGTTAACTTGTTGGGCAGGGATCTGCTCAGTAAAGTAAATTGAACTATATCATTCACAGATCAAGGGGTAGTATGTTCCACTCCAGGGATATGTGTAGCTCGACCAATGGTAATAATCAATGCAATGGCAAGGGAGTCAGTAGTGGGTGGGGTTCCTGTGGTCCCCGACATATTTGTCTATGTTATCAAGGTACTAGTAAAAGCAGTGTCTCAAATCGTGACAGAATGTTGGCGAGTGCCCACAGATTTTATTTTCTGACCCATGGTGCCACCTGAGCTGGTGGCAGGGACAATATTGTCATTAGATTTACAAAGACTAGCAGTATCAGACAAAAGAGTAGTCTTGATTGGAACGGATCAGGACGGGTGCGAGTGGCGCACAGTACTATGTGCAGACCTGGCAGTACAAGTGAAGCAAATAACAGATGAGTTATTAGAGGACAGTGGGCAAAATGGGGAGATCATTTTGGAAATCTGCATCCCCTGTGATATCATGGTGCAGTATAGGAGGTACAGTGCCCCCTGATGGCAGCGGTGACCCTGTCTATTTTTTGAGGAGGACATGCAATATGTGTCAGCACAATTATGGACTATTTGTTGGGTTACTGAAAGACGTGACCCTGGTACAGATTACATTGAAGTCAGGAGCAGTACTCCCGAGGGTGCGGCAGTACCTGTTGTCAAGGGAAGCATAGGAAGGGATAAAAGGCACTATTCAGACTATATTAGAGCAAGGGATCATTGTGCCATCCACGTCCCTGTGTAATACGGCCATATACCCAGTGAAGAAAGCAACAGGGGGTAGTTGGAGGATGATCCAGGATCTACGTTCTCTTAATGACGTGGTGCAGAAGTAGTTTCCGGTAGTTCAAAATCCGACGACAATCCTATGTAGCATTCCCAAGACAGCAACGCACTTCACAGTGATGGATGTGAAGAATGTGCTCTTCTCAATCACACTTCACCCGGATTCATCGCATCTAACTGCGTTTATGCATGGTCAACAGCGCTTCGTGCACACGAGTTTGCCTCAAGGGTACTGCGAAAGTCCAACTATTTTCAATAGAGTACTGCATGCCGACTTGGGAAATATTCAGGTGCCTAGAACAATCATCCAGTATGTGGATGATCTGCTAGTATGTAGTGAAAATGAACAACAGTGTAGGAGGGATTCTGTTGCATTATTGCAATTGCTGGCTCGCAAAGGGTACAAGGCAGATAAAACGAAGCTACAATACTGCCAACAGGAGGTACTATACTTGGGGAAACATATTTCTGCAAACGAGAACAAACTTTTACCAGATAGGGTGGTGGCAGTACGCGCCACACCTAGGCCCAGTAATGTCGTCGCGCTCTGAAACACTTGTGTACGAGCACGATAGAAATAAAATATCAATCAATCAATCAAGGAAATGCAGCAATGTTTGAGCTTATATAATTATTATAGGGCATGGATCCTAGACTATGGAACCACACAAGGCTGCTGTTACAAGTATCAGAGAAGTAAAGAAGACAAAAAATTGTAAATTCGAATGGACTGAAGAAATGAATAGACAATTTGAGGACTTGAGAGAAGCTACTTGTATGGCCCCTCTTTTAGCAACTCTGGATTATACACAGGAGTTTTATTTATTTTCCCACTCTGATGGACGGCTCATGACAGCAGTATTGATCCAAAAGAGCACAATTTGCTTATTATAGTGGGATGCTCAACTCAGTCATGCAGGGACAGTTAGCATGCAAACAAGCACTCGCAGCGGCTGCATTTGCGATAGCGAAAAGTTCCATGATTGTCATGGAGTGGGTGCTCTGTTACATTGTTTGTGGAACATTAACTATTTGCTATTTTGGAAAGATCTAAATCGACCTTGCAAAGATTATAATATCCAAAACTCATATTCATATAGTAAGGTGTAGGATGGTGAATCCCGCCCCATTTTTGACAGAGGAATCCACTGATGATGACCTGAAAACACATGACTGTGCTACATACGAGGGTGAAGAGGAAGGTAAATCCAAAGCTAGAGACAGTGCATTGACAGAAGGGGAGATACTATAGGTTGATGGGTCATCAACAATTGACCAGGAGATGGGACGGAGGCATACAGGGGCGGCAGTGGTGCACAGTAAAAGGGGGGAGCATGAAGTTCTGATCATGAAAAGATTACCTATGCATTATTCAGCTCAGGCAGCGGAACTTGTTGCTCTTATTGAGGCATTGAGAACCTTCCATGGGCAGAGTGTCACTATCTACTCAGACTCAGCATATGTCACGACAACAGTGCATGTGTGTCTGTCTTGGTGGAAGAGGGGAGGGTTTCGGAGGGCAGATGGCTCTCCAGTGCAGCATGCAAGGCTGTTGGTAGAACTGATTGAAGCCTTACCATGGCCCTCCGCTGTGGCAGTGGTCAAATGCGCTGCCCATACTAATGCCATGGATGAAATCTCTAAGGCGGTCACATTGCAGCCTATCTTCCAGATACAATATTAACCGTATGTATAGTGACCACCCCTGTAGAAAGCAAGACCATAGTTCCATTCACAGCATTGCCCATATCACAGATTATAGAGTTGCAAAGCAAAACGCCTCATGATGAAAAGGAGCTATGGTTGTGCAGGGGATGCAAACATTCTCCCACTGATGATTGTGGAGGCAGGAGAGTTCTGGGAAGGTGGCGATGCCCCAGGAATTAATTACTCTCTGTGGCAATTAAGCAACTTCATTTCCCCTCCCCACAGCTCCAAACAACATGTTGTGGCAGATATATTCAGGAAGACTGGTTTGTACCAAACCTCCAGGAGAGAATTTCAGAAAAAGCAATACACTGTCTGGCATGCCAAAGTTTCAGCACAGGAATGACATTACGGACATTAAGCGGTACATTACCTCGCCCTATGGGGTTGTTCCGTGTACTGCATATAGATTATGCATATATGGGGGAAAGGTGCAATGGATATAGGTACCTTATTGTGGTGGTTTGCCCCTTTTCAAGGTGGGTGGAGGCAGGGCCATGTCCACACCCAGATGCGAAGTGTGCAGCACGGTTCCTGGTTAGAGAGGTGTTTCCACGATGGGGCATATGCGAAGTATTGAGATCAGATAATGGCACACATTTCTTTAATGCGTTATTTCAGCATGTCGCAGCGCTATTGGGCATAAAACATCGAATGTGCTTAATTTATCACCCTCAGGCTAATGGTGTTGTGGAGAGGATCAATGGGCTTTTGAAGAGTAAACTATCAAAATTGTGTTCCACGTTGCAGAAAAACTGGGTACACTGTTTGCCCTTGACCCGCTTCAGTTTACGCACACAGCCTAGTAAGGACCACCATTTGACACCACATGAAATAGTCACAAGCAGGCGCACGCAAACTCCCATATCCCCTGTGAGGAAGAGTCAGATGCACATCAAGCCGCGACAGTACTAGGAGAGGAATTTAGGGACTATTTAACAGCACTAACATGTGCTATCAAATATATCTCTCGACAGATTGCGCCACTCAGGAGTGAAGCACAGGATACACCGGAAGGGACAGCAACTGCAAACATATCTGCCACAACTGGACAATTAGTACCTGGGGAACTGATCTACATAAGAAAACTTTGTGTGTCGATGGAACAATCCCAGGTTTCAAGGTTCATATGAGGTGGTGTTCTGTACGCCTCCCGCCGTCCGCGTGAAGAAGTTACGATATTGGGTGCATCTCTCGGATGTTCCAAAGAGCACCGGAGACAAGGCAAAGCTCCATTGAAAGAGTAAGGACATAATCAAAGAAGAGGTTTAGTAAAGGATCCATGCCAGGGTGGTGTGCAGTGACACACGTCTGATTTTTCTTTTTTCTTTCTTTTCTTTTTTCATTTATTATTGTTCTTAAATTTTTAAAATTTTTATTTTTCACATTTTGAAGGTCCAGAACCCGGTCGGCCCTGGTGGGGAAAGGACCTTTTTTCTCCTCTCCAGGGATAAGCAAGGATGCCTGACCACCGTGTTCAAACCTTTCTGTTATGTAGTAATTGTATCTAGAAATTATGCATTATCTATTTTTGGTATTATATTGTTTTGTGTGACACTGGTTGTGGTTGTTGGAGTGTATTGAAAGTATGTCTGTTATATGGGGTGCCCATATAAAAGGGGGATGGACAGTTGGAAAATAATACTAGTATGAATATATCTATGATAAAAAGAAATGTTTTAAAGTCTCACTTTTTGCCGGCCACCCCTACAGGTTTTATTAGACGAATAAAACGGGAAGTACGAATGCCGTCTGATTTATATAAGGGGTCGGGCTCTGACGCCATCTTTGACATTCAGTACTCAGAATCATCCAACAGCTGGTACTCTGATATGCGTACTGCAGGAAGAAATGTGATAAATGAAAGCTGTTACGAGTGTGCACTTATTCCAGATGCGTCAGGGGCTCCTAGGGTTTTAGTTCCACATCCAGTCCCAATTACAGAGGCACAATGCCTGGTACATCTTGCACTATGTAGGATAAAGGACACATCCCAAGCACACATCGTGCAGTTGAGGAGCATTGATCTAGACCCAGTGCTACGCAATGGCAGTATGAAATACAGCAAGTGTCTACAAGCACCATATTTTTCCTTGGGAGGTCACTCACATGTCAACAACAAACCACAGTGACGTGCCTGGCAGATGGACTGATCGAGTAAAGCAAAGAAACTATTTTATTTATTTATATAGCGCACAAAACCCAGAGGTATCTAGGCGCAGGAAGTAATTACAACATGCAGAAACTTACAGAGGTAATTAAAACGCAAGCAAAGTGCAGAGAATTCAAAGTGAGAACCTTCATGAAGCCTAACCCCATGTGGCAGGGCGGCTGGCACAGAGATGCAAAAGTGAATCAAGTGGGCACATTCATGGAGCCTAACCCCATGTTGCAGGGCGGCTGGCACAGAGATGCAAAAGTCAATCAAGTGGGCACATTCATGGAGCCTATAGTAGCCCAAGTAGAGACTATGTGTGCGCAAATATGGTCGCAATACATCACAAGGATGACATGGATTGCAACAATGGAGAAGCCAGTGGGAATACACAGAGACATGGGCTATGAACTTTGTTTTAGCAATAAAAGGACAGTTCCTGTTAACGCAAACAGGTATGGCAGCGGTGCTGGATTACTACTGGGTTTATGGCCGACAAGCTTACACTATCCTGGAGGGGGAAGTGTTCACTGGCCACCCTGCACTCAGTACTACAAGTAATCCCGGAAGAACACCTGAAGGGAAAATAAAGGCCTGTCAAGGTGCCAACACCCACCTCCAGCACCTAAAGAAGCAGAAAGAAACTTGCACATCACACAAGAATTTCTTATGCTGCCAGAAAAGGAGCGATTTCAACAGCTGGGAAGAAAGAAGAGATCAAACTATGTCTCGAAAGGCTCTTCCACACTGCTCAGAGGAATACCCAAGTTTCGACTTTTTAGCTCAGAATAGACTTTTTCATTTCTTTTGGCTCCTGGGGTACAAGCAGCTGCTAACGCCAAGTGGGTTCAGATCATCCGATGGGAGCTAGGCCAGCTGGCCAATGACACAGAGAATGGGTTCAACGCCATCAAAGTAGAGCTCCGTGTATTAAGACGATGCAAAACCGCTACATGCTGGATCTGTTAACAGCCATAGAAGGAGGAGTGTGTAAAAGGTTGGGAAGCAGCTACTGCAATTTTGTACCCCCGGAGGATGCTGAGAATGGGTCACTATCCCACGTCATTGAGGCAGTGCACGATCTAGGTGTCCAAATGAAGAAAGAAGGTGGAGTTCAGAACACTGATTGGCTATCGCTTGCCTTTGATTGGGTCCTGTCATGGCTGGGGGCAGCAGTAAAAATACTGGTGCCTTTTACGGTATTCTTTTTGGTCCTCTTCTGCACATGCCAATTGGGTCTCCGGTGTTGTGCCAATATAGTTCCGAATAGTGCAAAAATGATGGTATCAGTTGGGGAATTTGAAACACCTTGCCATACAATAAACAGCGAAACTCAAACTGATATTTCTGGGGTTGTAGATATGTCAGGGGGGAGGAGTTTGTTACTGTAGAAGTAATGAAAGGGGGGGAAGACTGGGAAGGAACCAGGGTCCTCCTGCACCCCCAAGTGCTTTAGAATTAGGCAAGACTTCTTATAGGTGCTACAATGGATTAGGGTGAAGGTGGGGCACTGGGAAGGCTCTCTCAAGCAGATATAATCACATACACAGACATGAGTAGGCACTGAAGAAGAACATGGGGAGACACTGAAGAAGAACATGCGCAGACACTG
Source organism: Ambystoma mexicanum (assembly GCF_040938575.1). NCBI lineage: Eukaryota > Metazoa > Chordata > Amphibia > Caudata > Ambystomatidae > Ambystoma > Ambystoma mexicanum. Next base: position 977,266,814 of record NC_090924.1, read on the forward strand.
AAGAAGGCAGTTATTGTTTAATTATATGGTGCAATTAACCATTAGCTGAATACATTTGTAATGTAAGATCCTAGACAAGCAACCCTTACATTGATTTGTGGGACTTCTTATCCCCTTGTGAAGTATTTTGTCTCTTGGACTGGCCTGGGCTACCCAGATCTTCAGCCACTCTTTGTTGATCCATTTCTCACCCCCTTGTGGTTTATTTGGATTCTAAGGCTGTTGTGTGCTATATACCTTTCCCAGGCCTGCTTTACTGCTCAGCTTTATCACCCCCTCGTGGGGGTCTTAGGATTCTCATCCCAGCATGGCCTGTGGGCTTTCTCTGTCTGGCATAGGCTCTGTTGTTGTAACGCTCACCTGGTTCCCCCGGAGGCGCAGGTCTTGATCTGGCGAGGATACCGTCTTCAGTGTTAGGCGCAAGGTTCGTTTTGCTCCCGGACTGGGCCCCCTTCCTACCGACAGTTTAAGCTGAAGAGTGAGATGTCTGCAAGGGTAAACCAAGGTATTAGTGTTTGGAAGGTTGGGAAAGTTCCTTGCCCCTCTCGCCCTTTCTTTCCCCGTGGAACTGGATTGTTATTGCGCTTACCTTATATAGGTAATTGCCGGGCTCTCCATCCTGCGTCTTGTGCAGGGGCGCCGGGTCCAGTTGCTTCACTGGATGCGAGATCTGCCTCTTGATAGCAGAGGATTTGCTAAGAGCGAAGACGCCGTTAATGCACGAGCGTGCCTCGTAAGTACTAAAGTTCCTTTTAGATTGTTCTCTTCTCGTTCAAAAGTCTTAAGTCTTTAAAGTCTATGTCTTTTCCCTTTTTAGATGCTGTGGCGATGAAGATTATCCTTCTAATGGCACGTAAGTAGAAAGACTATTCTAGCGCTGTAGAATGCACCGTAATGTCTCTTTTGTCTTTGCAGGTGCCGAAATGCAGCGCGAGCTGAGTTGGTATGGGCGTAACACAGGTAAGCAGGCTCTGTGGTTAAATATTCCTGACCGAAGTTCTTTCTCTTTGCAGATGTCGGATGCCGAAAGAGAAAGGCAGAAAAAGGCGCTTCGGATGCTGCCACTGGATTAGGTAAGTAGATTCGCTGCCCTTGCTTTAGCCTAACCTGTGTCCTTGTCTTGCAGGAGCTGCAGAATACTGAAGAAGACTGAAGGTTGGATTCCAGCAGGTTATTTAGTATTCACAGGATCTGGAGCTGGAGGTTTCCTGGAGCTGACACGGTGAGCGTCCTGCTGCAGATGCAGAATAACGCGAAGCACGTGAAACCAATCGGGTGTGGTTTAAATAGCCTTCTGTAGTGCTTAGGCGTCTTCTTCCACGGCCCCACCCAGGTAAGAAAAGAGTTCCAGATTTCTAGAAGAGTTCCTGTGTTCTTCTTCCAGGGAGTGGCTCCTGCTCCACCCAGACAGAAAAGTAGTCCCAGGCAGAGAAGGATCAGAAGACAAGTTAGCTGGTAAGTAAGCAGCATGGTCTGCTACAGGTAGGTCCACCAAGCACTCTTACCTAATATGAGATATGAGCCCGGCGCTTCCAGTGCCGGGACCGGTCACCATCATGAGCCTGGCGCCACTGACGCCAGGACAAGGTCCAAAAGGTCCCAATCGGGACTGGCTGGTTCCTGGGATCAGAGTTATGGGCCTGCTTCCAAGGTCGTGGGGCAAGTCCTGACCCCTTGGAAGCAGGGATCATGACAGCTGTGGCCTCACGGCCGCCACCCACTCCTTGTATGATGCTATCGGCTTTCAAGCGGTGGTGCCGGTTATGGGAGGTGGTCTCTCTGGCCAGCGTGAACCTGCTCTTTTGATTTTGCTCTGCTATGCACGGTTATGTCTCTTGCATTGGTTCCTCCCTTCCTGGACTGACATTACTTCGGTGTCGGATAGGCAGGATGCTGGCACGCCCTTTCTGATCTTTGCTTCCTCCATCCTCGGGCTCCACGCCTTCATTGAAGAGTTTGCATTGCATGGGTTTCCTTGGTGTCCACCGACCATCCACTGCCCTGTGGTTCTTCCTCCAGGCCCCTCTTGTGAGGGAGACACTTCCTCTTTTGTGCAGCTGCGCAGACTGGCGATTCTCACTCTCAGGCTGGTTTTCTCGCGTCTCAGCCCCGGGATCTTTATGTTCCTCCATAGAACGTGTTGGGAGAATCCATTGGTTCTGATCTTCATGTAAGGGCGGCAACAAATACAGGTTAGAAATCAAGCCATCCACTTGTAAACGGCCCTATACATAACTGCCCTGTTCAATTCCAATATAACCAACAAACATTTGGGATTCTGAAGTAAATGGAGGTGGAATAAAACCCTTACTTGGTAATTCCTTGTTCCCAAAGAGGGTCACCCCAAGTGGCATCCCGCTTGCCCTGTTCCCTCGGGGGTGTTAAGCGTAGCAGGCCCATCTCCCTAGTACCAAAGGGGGTGGCTCCACGTTGGGGAGAAGGGACAAAATCTCTGGATTTGTCGCAACACACACACAGGATTAGAGCATGTAAGCACACCAGGATGGTATAAAACAGTTGACTTCAACATTTTGCTTACAGTATATATACAACAATGGGTAGAAAATGGTACTTTAACACAAGAAGAGAGACTGTCCCACTAGGTACCCAATACCGTTATCCCAACAATGTATTCTTTACCTAAGGTTCATAAGACTTTATTGAAATTACCTTCAAAGACAACCAAGTGGAATCAATTTCATTACAGACCCGCTTCAGAATGTATTGACTTCCATCTGAAGCTTTACGTGAAATCATTAACATAATTTATGAGGGATTCTATGAATGTTCTGAAAATGTTACATGAGTTTAGATGAATCGAACAGTATTGGCTAGTAACATTGAATAGCCCTATATACTTTAATTGATCACAAATCTAGCTAAAAATGCAGGTGCTCATTATTATGAAACAGAATCTGCATCATACTATCAAGAGAAACAGGTGATTTTGGAAATGTTCGACTTTGCTTTAAAAATAAATATTAAATATTGTGTGTGTGTATATATATATATATATATATATATATATGTAAACACATGGAGGATAGAAAAAACCTGCACTCCATGCAGGAGGTCAGTGAATCCCAACGAATGAAAAAAAACTCGAATCCAGATAAGTGGAAAAGTCGAGTTTAATGAATGGTAAAAAAATACAAAATAAATGGCAAAACCACACAACAAGCGATACAGGACGCCTAGGCAGTGTCCTTAACGACGCGTTTCGCGCTTCCCTGAGCGCTTGATCACGTATATATATATAAAATCAAAAATCCACGTTTAGCCAAAGATCTCTGCGCTCTACCTCTATCAAATAGCTGGTGCTACCGGGCTACAGCTTGGCTAAGCGGACAACATTTCAAAAATGTATCAAACTACAAACTCCAGCCAAAGAGATGTTTAAGGCTGAGAATCTCATAGCGCAATAATGCCCAAGCACTCAAGAGAACAGGATCGAAGACGAATCTGGGACACCTGGAAGATTCCTAAGGCTAGAAGATGCTCTTCCTCGGCACGGGATTAGTACCTAGGCAGGCGAAGTGGCAGAGTTTATTGGCTTTACTCGACGATTCCCTGAGGATGGATCCCCTTTGAAAGAAGGAGCCACTGGGATGCTGAGTCCAAGAATAAAAAGGAACCAAAGTCTTTCTGAAATGCAGCAGTTTGGCTCTTCGCGGTGCTCTCCTTTGGTCGAAGATTTCTCAGACTGTAGAAGTCCTGTGAAGATGAAACTTGCTGTGGGCTCTCTTAAAGGCTTGGCAGATTAATGTAAGACCCCTGGGACCCTTCAATGACTTCTAGCGGCAACAGGTGCATAGGTCCCTTTTGATGTCGGGTTTCGGAATATCCCGTTTTTTTCCTACTGTCGGTTCTTCGGTGCTGCAGCCGCAGCACAGACCTCTGGACGGCTTCTGGTGACCTGGACTTGACCACTGGAGTAGACCTCGGACCCTCACCATGTCTGGACCCTCGGGATGTCTTTGTTAGCTTCTGGTGGCAGGAAACCCACTGACTGACCTTCCACTGCACCCAACGACTCTGGGCTCTCTCTGGCGGGGAAAAGCGATCACTGGTGACAGCAATGGTGTTCTTTCAAATGTTCAGTTTGGAACTTTCGCAGATCTGGGTGTCCAGCAGCACTATACCAGGGTACGCCCTGTTCTGGGCGGTAGACATCAACGGGTTCCAGCGGTCATGAAACCCACCTCCAGACACCAATGGACTTCTCTGGCTTGAGATGTCCGGCACTCCTCTTCTGGACATCAAAGACCCCTTCTCCGGATGGCAGGCACACAGGACTGTCTTCCAGGATACTTCGATTAAGAGCAGCAGCTTTACAGGATGGAACCTCTTAGCGAGGGGAGAGGTCTCCTTTGCAGGTCCTCTCTGGATCAGTCCTTGAGACATGACAGCTTTAGGTTTACACTGTAGAAATGCAGCAGCAGACTTCTCCAACTGGGCTTAAAGGAAGAGCTTCTTCTTGCTTCAGCTTCAACGTCATTTTATGAACAAATTGGTAAGTGAGAGGTCTCCAGATATACACATCTGTCCCTCATTCACTGTGGCTGAGCCAGGCTTAGTCAGTCGATCACACAGAAGGGCATTCATGCAGGCAGGCAGACAGCCAATCAGGCTCACAGGCATTCAAGGTCATTCACTCTACCCAGACACCCATAACAAAGAATGTGGATTGGGGCAAGTACCCAGCCTTTCAGCACACTACACTGCATTCATGTCAGTTTCAGCAAGGGCTGTCTCATTCATTGTGTCACACACACAGAAACCAGAGACCCACAACAGAGAATGTGAGTTGACTCCCAACTCCATTCACACAGGTCCCACCCCTAGGGTGTACCCATAACACACAACACCTGCGATGTCTCCAGTCAGCCTGACAGGAGGCAGCCCCCTAGCCATACATGGTATTTCCACCCAACAGCCATTCAGGAGGAAGGGACAGAGTCAGGGCTTCCCAGGACTTTGGGAAACAAGGTAAAAGGCATTAGAAACCAAGAGGCCACAGTGGCCATCTTGCCTTTGTGAAGGAATCCATTGATTCCTATGGCAGGGCCTGGGCATCTCATAAATGAAGCCACTGCCAAGTCAGCATGTAGCTGCCACCAACCTATACCCTGCTCTGTGGGCAACACACAGGTACCAGAAAACACACAAAGGGTAAAAGGGTCTACCCCCACCCATGGGTGTCATAAGGGTATCCATTGGGCGTTATTCGCCCAAAAATAAAATTAACAGCTGCACTGTCAGAGGTCCAGGCTGGACCTCAGTGGCAGAAAACAAAGAAAACACACACACAGAAGTGGTAGGACAAGGACAGGAGAACCTGTCCTCCAGAAGGCATTGTCAGTATCACACAAACCATGCTCCTTATAGCAAAGGAGGTCTTCTGGAAGTCGATAAGAATCTCCTTGACTGATGACTGGTGGACACGTATGTGGTCTGTGATGGCAGTGGAGTGGAAGTGGCCTACTTTTCAGACAATGAGGTCCAACGATTGTTTGGGAGATGGGGCTGCTTCTTATTTTATGCACATACTCACAATAAGGACTATAGCGTAGCTAATTGGATTGTAGGAACGCTGTGTATTTATTCCTGTGTACTTCCCTGCAGCTGCTTATCTCCCTACAGCACTGCGAGCAGTTGGAGCTCTTGCTGTACCTGGAGATTGGAATCGCTTCCTGGAGGAGGCAGGGACTAGCACTGTCACGTGCATGATCACGTGACCATCGGCGAGGCATAAAGCGCCGGCACAACCACCCTTGCGGCGTTAAGCCCTGGAAGCAGTAAGGGCTGGAGCCGCTGTTGTGCTGTTTGGCTGTGACCTGTGAGTAACTTGAACTTGGGTCTAGTGCTGCATAATTCACTTTCTAGCATCTTTTCAGCTCTAAGGGTTTGGGGTGGAGAGTCGGACTCTGGCAGCTCCACAAGCTGTCGGGCGTTCCCTACCCTGAGCGCTCCTCTTCGCTCCTTTGACGATTGTGGCTATTCCTAAAATCAATATATTTTGACTATGTAATGACTAAGAACATTATCAATTCTAGTTCATAATACATCTGTTTTTATTATTCTTTTGGGGGGGCTGCATAGATCCATTTCCTTTTGTATTTTTAATCCAAGAGTGTTTTTTGGGACAATTGTTATTTTTGCCTGAGGTCGCCTCTGGGGTTTTTTTTTTTTTAGTGCAATATTTTTAGATCGCAGTGCTCATAATTTTATCGACTGTTGTGTACCTTGTTTTTGTGTATTTTAAGGAAAAATTAATCACTGTAACTCAGGTCTACTTTTAGCTTAACCCAGTATTGTTATTTTCTTAAGTCCCCTGTATTTCCCTCCTGGGTCTTGGTTCTCTCTGAATGACTCGTAAGGGACTGCGAAGTCTCACTGGCTTCGACTCCGTCTGCTCTTGGTAATTTACCCTCTTTTTCATCAGTTACTACTCTGTTAGATGCTCTCTCCCCGGCTATACTGGGGAATTTACATCATGTTCCAGTAGATGCCCCATATAACCCTTTACTTCTCAAAACCCTGGCCCAGGCTCAAATTCATGTCAGCGATAGGTCTGAGGTACTCAATGCTATGGGTATTATTCCACGTAATAGAGCTTGCAATAGCTGTATCTTTAATGGAACTCATGATATCTCGATAGATACACAGGAAGAACGTCTAGCAGCTACCTTAGCCTCTAATCTTGCGGAAGTTGCTACTCTTCAAAAGGATAAGGGCCATTTGAATTACTCTAACAACAATATGGTTAATATTGTTCTTTCAACACCTGCCCACCCTCATCCCAGGACGCCTATATTATCTGTCAAAGCGGCTGACTCTGTAGCTAATGCCTCTGCATTACCAATGGTGACGGTCAATGGGAACATTGTTTCTCTTCCCACTGAACCTTCGCCAGAGGTTAATTCCGCAGCTAGGGGCATTAATCATACTTCAACTATTCATGTTAATCTGTCTACTAATGTGGCTGGAACTCCATACACTCCTACAGGGAAGTATATACCTATTTTGTTCAAAACTCCATTTAACAAAACCCATAACCCCGCCCTTAAAACAAAATCCAATCTGGGTACCCAAGGGAAACCAATTCAAGAGAAAAATATTTCACACTTCTTTGGAAAGAGGACTACATCTAGTACCCTTGTTAAATCTCTACACTCACTTCCAACAGTGTCTTCATTAGATCATACTAATCTAGTCAAGAAATTGGAGATTGAAGACCCTTTAGCTCAGGATATTGACGACATCAGCATTATAGAATGTGCAGACAAGGCAATTGCTGATAGTCACCTGGGCCCCAATGGTAATAATATAAACAATGTCACCCAGCAAATCTGTGATGATTCCTTTACAGGCTCTCCTTCTGATCTCATCAATTTTATTGATGAATACACAGAGAAACAAAATTGGTTGAAAGAAAGGGGTCTACTCCCAGACTCAAAAAAGGATCAGGGCAGCGAATCTATCTTACATCATACTCTTAAAGAGGCAGATGAAAGAATTAAACTTTCTCAACCTACTATCTCGGCTCTGAATATGGTTCTGAGTTCCTTTGTGAGTTTGTATGATAATATATGGTCTGAGTTCAGATCTCACTCTCTCCTCCTATCGGAAATCTATTCTAGGTTAGAGGGCCTTGACAGATTTGAAGAGTTCATTAAAATTATTAAGGAAGAACATCCACTTTTGTCCACACACGGTCTTGACCCAATCCCTCCTAATCAACTATCGTCTGAAGCCCATATCGTACATAAAGGGCTCACCGCGACCACGCCAAGTATACAAGAGGTAGTTTTAGTTAAGGGCCAGGCTCCTACGGTCTTTCAAGGCTCGGCTTTGGATTTTTGTAGCCATCCTTCTATGATTTCGACAACTATTCCAGAGGGTCTGCGAGAGGTCACTGGATCGAAGGCAGTACATCATACCCCTCACACCAAACTTACTATGGTACTAATGGAGGAAAAGGTCCAAGAGGAATCGGTTGGTCCGCTTCCTAATCCTATTGTTCAAGGTCTTCCCCTTGTGGGAAGGTCTTCAGAACCGGTAGATACTTCCAAGGGTGCCCTTATCGCCTCTTCATTGGACTGCATATCTATTCCGACTTTAGAGAATCCATCTGTCTCCATTGAACCCATCAAAGAAATTTTACATCAAAAAGTTTTGCCCTGTATAGGAAGGAAAAGGAAAATTACTCAGCAAATGAAGAAAACTAAAAATCAGAAGAACGTGAAAAATCTAAATTCATATACGAACCAATTTTTCTAAAATCTCTTCCTGGCAAATACTTTAGCTTCCTCATCTACTACTCCCGTTCCGAAGGGGACGGGGAATTTTGTTGAACCAGTGGTTTCCCTGAGCCCTATTCCTACTACGGTGGCTACTGCGGCCACAGCTGACTTACTTCCCACTACAGTAGCTCTATCTCCCGTACCGGTTGGTTTGGTTGATGGTCCCTCGTCTAACAACATTCCTTCTTTAGTAGTGGGACCTAATATTGAGGGGACAGTGGACTCTGTCGCTTCTAGTAACTTGATAACAGCTCCAACTCCACTAGAGCCGACCTCCATCAATGCCTCTACGGTGCTAACTACCAATATCATTGTCAAAGCAAAGGATTCCTCTTCTGCTGCAGTACTCCCTATTATTCCATCTAACTGCACATCAGGGATAGATCAGAGCCATTCAGAAATTACTCTGCCAACGATTACAGCAAACTTGGTTAACATTGATATGGTCAAACACTTATTCCGGGATATACTAGTTCCTAAAACTGTATGTGGGGCAGTGTCTAAGTCTAATATATGCCTGTCCCAGGATGGGGCTTCTTCTATCCCGCCCCTACCTTTGGAGCAATCGCTCATTTCTGTTACTGAGGGTCTTCTTGCTAATATTGAGCTTATAACGAGGGACGGTGATACGGGAGCTCGATTAGAGAGGGATTCGTCTGCCCCGCTCTCTTTTAACCCATCCTTTTCAAGTTTGCCTATTGCTGGCCCGACTATAGGCCGTGAAGTTGTCCCCTCTGGGCCCGACTCGGTTCATTACAATACCTCTTTCAAATTATGTGAAAGATTTCCTGTGGGTCCAAATGTTATTCAAAATAGGACTATACTAAAAGGTGCTAGGGGCCCCGACTTGGCGGTCGATTCTTTAACTCAGTTTACTAAAAAGATCTCTGATTCTCTACCTGACTTATCAGAATCGAAAGTTCCTTGTGACATTATACAGCTTACCAGCCTTTGGGGCCAAGATTTCCAATCTTTTTAAATCGTGGTAATATTTTAAAGATCTTTCATCAACTTCCCTCGCTCTCGCTCATCTCTAGCTATGATATGGATAGCATTTTTTTCCCCATTCAAGATCGGGTAGATGTAAGTAATATTCTTACATCAAGAGTGGTTCTGGACTTGACCATGGGGCATAGGGAGGGGTTAAAGCAACTTGGCTTTGAAGCAAATTTACTGGAACCCACTGAGGTCTCCAGTAATAATGGAGGGGGTGCAGAATATAGGGGTAATCTCACTATGGTATATCATCCGGAAAGAACCCCACAGCCCCAACGCAGGCAATTTATGCTCAAATCAAATGGAAACTTTCGCAATTGGGCACAGGTTACCGCAGGTCTGTGGAAATGAGTACCCTCTGATTAATTCAGAACTCTCGCCAGATGTTCTTCCCGTGAATAGCTTTGGTTTTCTCTCCTGGAATTCTAGAGGTAATGCTCACCTCTTTACGAATTTAGACACTGTCACTTTGATTAGGGCATCACACTGTTTCTTTCTCCAAGAAACCTGGATGCTCTCAACCCCCGTTTTAGATGGGTTTGATACCTTTTCTCAATATGCCAAACCCAGCTTGGGAGGGAGGCAGTCGGGTGGTCTTCTTATAGGATTAAGAACTTCTTTAGGTTTTAGGACTAAGGTGCTTTTGGACACGCCTTTTGGTATCCTGGCCCTTGAGGTGTTCTCTCTTGATCTTACGGTTATTCTACTTTTGGTTAATGTATACTGGCACAAGGGAATTTCTCCTCTTGAGCCGTTTTTGCAAAAGTTAACGGATATGCTTCTTTCTTGGAGATCTTTGTACCCTAGGGGTAAATTGATCCTGGCAGGAGATCTTAATTCGGATTGTTCTATCTCTTCCGAATCTAAATATGACGACTTGGGATTGGCTATGGAGGATGATTCTCGCCTTGGCCTGAAATTCGCACGGGGTCGTCGTTGGAATTTCGCCTTGGATTCAGTGGGTCTAACTTGTCTCAATGGTTTTTTTGACGCTATTAATTTACCTCGTCCCACATGGCGTAGATCCTCATCAATATCTACCTTAGACTACGTGTTTGTAGATCACTCTCTTATTCCTTTCTCGTCTAATGTCGAGGTTTCTTTCAATTCATGGAGTGATCATGGTATCCTCCGTGTCTCATTTCTCTGTCCCTTTCCTACTAAGTTTTTGCCCGTGGGGGGTCCTACCCATCTCCAAACTGTGGGACAAGGGACAGGGGTATGTTGGACTCCTCTTAATATCAGTGTACTTAATCGTAAACTGATTCTTTCTTTTAATCATACTTCTTTCTGTTGGAAACTAGCAGTTTTCAATACAGTTCATTTTGATAGCTTTCTCAATGCTCTCCAGTGTAGCATTCATGGCCAGCTTAGGAAAGGTGTTTCTAAAATATCTCACCCTCATAGATTTGACCAAGACTTGGCCAATGTAAAGAGTCTCACTAGGAAACTCATTAGAGATGTACAAGCCCTAGATATTGAATGGGCCGACAAAAAAACAAAAATTAAAACTATCCGCCAAAAATATAAAAATTATTGTAAGTCTAGAAAAGCTACTATGCTACAAAATGATGCGGAGCATATGCTTGCAGTGGTCATAAAACGAGATCTGAGGGCATTTTGGGTTACGGTATCTAGCTTAGACAATGCGGCGGTGGCCGACCAGCTGAATGCCATCCCTGAGGTTCAATGGGTTGAGCATTATACTAAACTCTTTGATATTGGGGGTGAAGGATTAGTTTCCTGTCTTCTGGGGAACAACCCCTCTAAGGACTCATGAAAGCCTCGTACTGATTCCGAGACAGTACTAGGACTCATCTCCAAAGCCAAGAAATCTAGGGCTCCGGGGCCTAATGGCCTCACTAGCAATACATTTAAAGCTGAGCAAGATCTCTGGGCCAACCTTCTTCTTTGCTCTTTCAAGATGTTAAGTCTGGGAAGGTGCCCATTAGTTGTCAAACTGCTCATATTGTTCCAATCTTTAAAAGAGGCTTGCGTAGTGAGGTAAAAAATGATAGGCCGATTTCGCTTATTGATGCGGATTGTAAGCTTTTTGCCTCTTTGTTGCTCTCCCATCTTAACGTTTGGATCAGGAAAAATCATATTCTCCACAAACAACAAACGGGCTTTAGGACAGGCCACTCAACTAATCTCAATGGTCTTATTCTCAGCACCCTGCAGACTTCTACTTGGGGTATATATGATGGTTCTCTTTACGTTGCATCTATCGACCTGTCAAATGCATTTGACCTGGTTATCAGGTCAAGACTATGGGAAAAATTAACCAAATGGGGCATTCCGGCCGGGCTTTTAACTCTTATCATGGCTATGTATGAAAACTCTGGGGTCCATATCAGGCTTGACTTGGCAGGAACCCTCTCCAGAAGGATAAGGACACGTATTGGGGTGAGACAGGGTTGCGCGTTAGCTCCCTGTCTCTTTATCCTCTATATGGCTGATGCTGATGACTTTCTGAGAAATGTAGGCATGGTGAGTGCTAAACTAGGGGATTTGAGGCTCTCATGGCTGGCTTATGCCGATGATTTTCTTCTTTTCGATCAAACTAAAGTGGGCCTGCAGAGGCTCATCTGCAAATTTGAAGAATACGCCACTCTTAATGGGCTTAAGATTAACCCGAGCAAAACCTGTACTATGGTCTTCTCAAAGGGGAGAATGGGGAATAACAAAGTATGGAAAATGGGTGGTGAAAATATAATTAGAGCAAATAAAATCGTCTATCTTGGTTATTTGATTCTGGCCCAACCCTCGGCGATCGAACTTAGGCGATTTCTTAGACACAAACTGCTCCCACTCATCTCCCAATCCCTTAGACTAGACAATAAATATGGCAAGTTCTCCCTTAAGCCTGTAGTAGATTTCTTTAAGGGTAAGGTTACTCCAAAGCTTCTGTATGGAATGGAACTCCACTACTCGGCACTTTTGATTTTCTGGGACTCTCTTGAGGGTATCTATTGGAGGAAAATACTAAAACTGCCAAATTCCATTCCAACAGCGGCTATTAGGTATGAACTAGGGTTAGTCTCATTCCGAGCCAGGATTCTCTGGAGGGTTCTTTCACTTTTCTCAGGGACCTTTAGTCCAGAATCTATATCTTAACGTTTTTAGTGATCTCTGTGACAAGACCTTGTTGGATATTTCGTCTGACAGGGACACCCTACTAACGAATCCCAACAAGGTCAAGGAGTGTCTTTTCAGTCATGACTGGAGTAACACTATTGATAAATTACATTCGTATTCCTCTCTGAGAGATTTACAATTTGACCATAAGAAAAGAGGCCTGCTGTCTTTTATTCTGAATCAATTTCCCAACAGATATTATCGCTCCCTTCTCATTAAACTCAGATGGAATCTCCTTCCGACTCGAGAAGTTCTACATAAAAGGAAGGAGTTTTCTGATGTAGATCCTATCTGTCGTTTTTGTAAAACTCTGGGGGTGATTGAAACTGCCCGGCATCTCTTTTCAGACTGTACTGCTTTGACATCTTTAAGGGACAAATATTTAGGTCGTTTTAATGCAATGGGGCAAATGGAGGCGGACAATCTGACCTGGTCACAGTGTCTCTCTATCTCAAATATTAAGGATGGACTTGCTGTGGCTGGTTTTATCAAAGCTTTAGATTTATATGCCCCGTTGTTATGATTATGCCTGTTATGATTATGTCAGTCTTGATGAAATCTTTTTAGAACTTTGAAAAATTTTAAAAAATGTTTAATGTCGGTATATTCTTTAATGCACTTTGCACTGAACCTTTCAAATCTAAATTTAAATCTGTCCCTTATTCTCTGGAAATTTTAACTGGAAATTGGATCTATGTTTTAATGTTTGTTAGTATAATTGAAATTTAAATGTAATGAATGTCTTTTTACTTCTTAAAATCTTTTTTTTTGTAAAGGTTAAACCATATATAATAAAATAAAAAATAAAAATAAGGACTTTATGTGCCCCTGCAGACAGAGTTATGGGTCTATTCGAACGTGTACAGACTTGACGTGTGATCTCCTGGGCGAACAAGGCAGGCACTATAAAACCTTGAGTCTGAAGAGCTGTATCATGCTTCCTTGCTTTTGTTACGTCTTATTGCTAATGTTTTAATCTTGTTAACTCGCACTCTCGAAGTGGGAGGATCCTTTAAGCTATGATTCTAGCACTGGGTTGCTGTGTATTGCGTTACCTTTATGATATGCCAATAAATAGATTACAATATATATTTTTTGTTTTTTAAATTTCTTTTATTGATTTTATACAAACAAAAACAACGAAAACCAAACAAGCAGCATGATCATAATGGTTCAATTGCACCCATTATCCCACCCTCCCCCCGTGAGCCTATTTGTCCGTCTCTTACAGTGTTTGGCACATGCAGCTGAGTTTCGTCTTCTCTGGAGTCATTTGGGTTTGATGTTACTTCAAACAATTCTGTTATTAGCGCCTTCCAGGCCAATAGGGTGCCCACCCCCCCCATCAGCCCGGCTGCTCGCCTCTTGCCATGCCACCGTTTCAGCCTCAGCCCATTTCTGTAGATCCTTCCACCATACATCCACCTTGGGTTTGTGGCATTTCTTCCACCCCATGGCGATCCTACGTTTCGCCAGCACATACGCCAAATTTCTTAGTTTTTCAATATGTTTGAGTTTCCGCGGCCTAGGGAACCCACCCAGTAAGCAGGCCCAAGCCGTGTCTATAACCAGAGTAACCCCTTTATCAGCTATTTTCTGCGCCACATCACTCCAGAAGCATCTAATAATCGGGCACAACCAAAACATATGTGTCATGTCAGCGTTTTCTAGGTTACATTTAGGACACACTTGTATGCCAGCGTTTTGGAACTTAGATATCCTCGAGGGGGTCATATAGGCCCTATGCGTTACATACAGCTGAATTTGTTTTAATCTGGCATTTCTAGATACTTTTTTGTGGTAGCCCAGGGCACGCTCCCACATCCCGTCCTCCATCGGGGCCCCCACTTCCATCTCCCAGTCCAGTCTCAGATGCGTCAAATCTCTACCCACCTTAGCCATCACCATCTCGTACAGTCTCGAGATCTCATGACCCCCTTCAGACATATCATACATTGCTTCCAAGACTGCATCTGGTTCTTCTATCAGAACTGTTTCTGGCCACGTGCTCTTAATCATTTGCACCAATCTAATGTATGTGACATATTGCCCCGTGTGTAGCCCCGCCTCTTCGTTGAGTTCTATATACTCCTTAATGGATCCCTCCTGCCAAACATCGCCTAGCGTTGCCAGCCCCACCGATTCCCAGTAGTTTCTAACAATCGCCCTTAGCTGATCATCCTCTCCTGTTAAAGCAACCAACAGTACCTGCAGGAGGCACGGGTATGGGACCTCCATTAGGCGTCAAGCCCTTCGCCAAATTTTCCGCCCCAGCTTCAACATCGCAGGGCGCCCCCTCATGTCAGTTTCGGACAGCCAGATCATTTCTTTCAAATAAAACGGGGCACAGTCCTGCCCAAGCACCCTGTGCTCAGGGGTCACTTCATCGGAGAGCCACTTAGCCACATATTGCAACTGTCCCGCCAAATAATAAACCTCAAAATGGGGCAGTCTGATACCTCCTTTTTCGTAAAAGTTCTGAAGTTTCCAGAACGCCACCCTATTTCGGGTACCGTGCCACAAGAAGTCCCTACACATGCTGTTCAATTTACTAAAAAACTTCTTGGGTATTATGTGTGGGATATTGCTAAAGTAATGCAATAGTCTGGGCAGAACTACCATCTTGAGCATAGCCCCCCGCCCCATCATCGCTAAGGGCAATCTTGCCCAGAACTGCATGCTGTTTCTGATTTTCTCAACGGCTACTACCGTATTGTGTCTATAAATAGATTACAATACCAAAGAAAATACAGTAGAATTTCACTTACCGATATAGCAGTTATTCTGAGAGCGTCCACTGTAGAATGTGTGAAAAGGTACCAGAGCGAAGGCCCAATTTCTCCTTTAATGAAGCCTTGTGCTTGAAAAGAAATCGTTGTGCAAACATTTTCAACAATTTTGGCTGTCATATGATGGACAATTGGTTCTTCCTAAATGAAAACACAGATGGTTTACATTTAGAGAAATTGTCAGAAAACTACAAATCAAATTGCATATTTACACTTGAAAATGGACAGAAAAAAGGGTAACTAATATTCATGGTGATATTTTGTTGCTGTCTGGAAATGTTGTTTACCATCCTATTACCCAATACCCATCTGTTAAGATTAACGGTCACCGAAAGCATACTTATAAAATAGTATTCGGGAATAACAAACTGCTTACCCCTGGTAATGTTCTTTTTGATTGATGTTCCTCCCACAGATACCTTATCTTAGATATCATCTTCCTGCTTTATCAGATCTCGGAAAAGAAATGGACAGCAGCGGGCGCTATTCGGGTTTGGCGTCAAAGTACATCGACGCTCTTTACATCTGCGCCTGGATGCAATATCGACGTAAATAGCTTGCACCTCGCCTAGTTGTCGTCTCAGTTCCACGTTTTTTGCCCATGCTCAACTGAGTTGGGGAATCTTAAAAGACATTGAAAGAGTGAAGGAACAAGAGAGCGCTCTTTAATAGAGGGGTAGATGTTAGGCAGAAACCTGTGCAGTTCCCTTGGGGAACACTGCAAAAGATTTAAGACTACAGGTAGAGCAGTAAACCCCTTTGGTAGCAGTCTGTACCACCCAGATTTACCTGGTAGCTGTGGCTGAGCAGTCAGACTTCTCTCAAGAAGAGTTAGGCAGTATGTAAAGTATACACAATATGTACCAAAACACAATAGCACAAGCAAACACTGACCAGAGCTTGGTTTCAAAAGTATATAGTTATTTATTTAAAATACACATAAGTTAAAAACACTCTAGCAAAAATATAGTAAAAGCACTTCAACACAGTTATACTGAAAGTAAATTCAATCCTTTCTCCTATCTAGACAACTCTAGGTTAACACCACTTAATTAAAACAGAGGTGAGTGCTTAACGTTAGATGACACTCTAGTAGTTTCCAAGAAAGGGAGAGAAAAAGCAGAAATAGGTTAGACACACCACTCTAAGGTCCAGAACACTTGCAATAGGCTTAAAGAAGAATAAAGTCACAGGTGAGCAAAAGTCACTAGGCAGGGCCCACTCTTAGAGTAGCCGGAGCGAAAATGTGCCCAAGATCACACTGTTAGTTAGAGATTCAAAGTCTTGCAAAGAGTCAAAAAGAGTTTAGAGTGGCTCAGAAAGTTTAGCCAAAGTGTCCCAGGCACTCCCAGGTTCGAAAGCCGGGGACTAAATCTACCCCGTACAGTCGGTAGCAAGGGAAGCCAGGCGGAACACAGTACCTTAAGCGGAAAGGATCCTCCAGCGGGGGCAGTTGTTCCAGGCAGCGACAGCAAGGCTCGACGTCGGTCAGGGGAGAAGAATATCTCGCTGAAGAGCAGAAGAGAAAGGTCGTAGCACTGCCCGGGAAGAAACCAGCCGCGGAGTCCTCCGGTTAAAGGGTTGGTACCGACTTTCGCGGTATGGGGGTAAAGTGTGGTATTCCGGATGCCGGGGTGCTTGGCACAGGCAAGGCGGCCACGAGATACCTCAAAAGGACGGAAAGAAGGCGAAAACTGGTTGTCCCCACCAGTCAAGGGAAGGAGCCACTCCGTTAAGAGTTCTCCTCGGTCGTCGGGAAAAAGTGGTGAGACGGTTCAGCAGGGCTCCACCGGGTGGTGTCGTCGAAGCAGGTCGGCTCAGCTCTTCCCTCGTCGGATTCTTGGTCCTGTGGCGACTTCTGAAGTCCCAGTCCCCAAAGCCCTGCTTTTATGCAGCAAACCCCCATTCACCCAGCCTAGCTGTCACTCAAACATGCTAAGTGGTGAGCCGGGCGGCTCACCACTTGGGCCAATCAGGACGGAGTGCGACTTGAGTTACCAAGGTAACTCAGTCCAGGGTGCCTAAATCCCCCTCCACCCCTCCTAAGTACCCCAGACAGAGTGGCACCACTTTGGAGGGCTTCTGTGGAGAAGCCCGCCAAAAGTGGAACAAAGGGCTCCACTTTGGGTCAGAGTTACAGAGGCGAACACCAACGCCATTTTAGAATCAAGTTTTGGCAAAAAGTCCCAACCGGAGTTATAAAAATAAATATATAAACCGGCGGTATGTTTAAGGCTACCGTAAATAAATAATTAAATGTGTTAGCCTAAAACAATGGGAAATCCCATAGGGAAATATTCGCGGTCGAATATAAAAAGTAGTTTCCACTGCCACCAGCCAAAACTCGATCAGGGGGGACGGAGACGTGCCCCCTCGACTAACAGACCCTGGGGCAATCGAATTGCCCCAGCCAGTACGTCCACAATATGATGGTTTGTACTGGTTCTGTTCAGGATTCAAGACTAGCAAAGTCTTTGGTGACTTTACATGCCCTGGGAGACAGTAGTCAGTCCCAGGGTATGGAGTCTATGTTGGGGAGTCCCTAGGACACCCCTGGGTCACGGCACAGAGGGTGCTGTGTGACCCACATCACAAAAATACATGAGGCCCTATGGAGTAAAAGACCCCATAGCCCATTCAACACAAGGTTTAACCAAGAAAACACACTTCAACATGTCCAAGAGTGAGGGTAAAAGAGTCTCACTCTTGGCAGGAGAAAAAAATTAAACCCCAGAAATCCAGCAAAGCTGCTGGGGGACTCACTAGGTAGGGAAATTCAGCCTAACCAGAGAATTCTCCCTAACACTCGCCCCCCCCAGACTAAGGGACAGGAGGATTTAATCCACTCCTGGATGAACCTCATACCTCTAGTCGATGATATACATCCTAGAGAGTCCATCAGCATTTTGATGGTGACACCCTGACCTGTGCTCAATGGTGAACTCAAAGGTTTTCTTTTGCAAGCTAACGGACCTACAGACCCTTTGAGGAACATCAGTCTTTTTGTTATAGGGGATCTGGTTGACCAGTCCCTCAGAAGTTGGTACAACTTCTGAACCTATGTTAGGCTTTTTGAAGGGGTCCTTATAAAGGATTCCCTTAGATCTAGAGGGGCCTCCAAGGTTCCTCACCACCTCTCTTGTGGGAGCAGGTTGGGTCTTAGGCCTCTTGGTTGGAGGGGTTGGGGTTAGGCAATGTACCTGCTTCCCCTTCCTCTTAGATCTACCCTTACCTATTTTAGGAGTTCCCCCCCTAATATTAGGATTTGAGTTGGGGTCTTCAGTAGAAGGTCCAACAGTCTGAAGGTTTTTGGCCTTAGACTTTTCTTTTCTGGTTTTCCACCAGCACTGAGAATTACCAGTTCTCTCGGGTCCAGATAGGGGCCTAGTTGGTCTATCCACCTCTTCCTCAGAAGCAGGGGGAGTCAGAGACTCTGAGACTAGGGGAACAATGATGGAGCTTGGTTGGGGCTCCCATGTTCCTAGCATACTATCCTGAAAGGTGCCTGGGTCAGAGGTCAACTTACTAAACCCAGGGCTTGTAGTGGGGTTCTCAGTAGAGGGTCCCACAGGCTTAGAAGGGTCCTTCAAGGTAGCCTTTCTAGCCAATTTGGTTAAGTTCTGCTTCTCCATACTGGGAGGCCTGGGGGTATGTGACACTACTCCTAGAGTTCTTAGGTCATTCCCCAACAGGACCTTCCCAGGTACCTCAGCCTGAACACTGACAGGGATCCTTACTGTCATGTTGTTACATTGAATGAGGGCTGGTAGAATAGGAACCATTTGGACAGGGCCTCCAGACATCTTAGTGGGACCTTTGGGTGCTTTGGCCACATCCTCAGGTTGAAAGAAGCTTTCATCCACTACTGTTCTGCTGGCCCCAGTGTCTCTCCTGGCAGGAGTATCCTGGCCATTGACAAGAACACTGTCCACATAATACACCTTAGAGTTAACAGGTAGGGAGTTATACACAACCCTATTCTGGGGACTAACCAGACCCATAGGCTCTAAGTTTACAGTTGCTTGAAGACCCAAGGGTTCTTCAGCAAAGAGTTCAAAGTGGGCACTAGCCATCTGTACTTCATCCTCAGGAGTGAAGGCTAAGGAGACTGTGCTGATCCCTGCAGGTTTACCCTTGCACTTGGGATCTCCTTTGATATGGTCAGTACCCTGACAGACATAGCATTGTCCAAATGCTCTCTGGAAGGGTGGCTTGTTCTGACCTCCTTCTGGCTTGTGGCCAGAAGGTACAGTAGCCTGACTAGGTTTCCCATGTGGCTTACCCTGGTTATTTTGTGGTTTGGGGCCCTCTTTGGGATAGGAATTATTAGAATTCTCTTTGGAGTCTTTTTTAGGCTGTTTCTCCCCATCCTTCTTCTGAGTTACCCCAGAATCCTTGTGAGTGGCCCTGTTGGCAACCCACAAGTCAGCAGCCTTAGCTAGTTTCCGGGAATCTAATTCCTTGGAATCAGCCAAGTGTTGTCTGAGCTCAGGAGAGCAGGCATCATAAATAGTCTCCAACATAAACAAATTCTTCATACCTTCATAAGTGTTCACCTTGTAACCCTTAATCCATCCCTCTAAGTTTTTCAAACATTCACTCACCCAGGTAGCCCAAGGGGTACCATCATGCTTTTTGAGGCTCCTAAACCTCTTAAGATACTGGGAAGGGGTCTTCCCAAACCTAGCTATCAAAGCTAGTTTCACACATTCATAGTCCTTCCTATCCTCCTCCCCCATCTCCATTACCACATCAGTTGCAACAGGGGGAAGCCTAGAGAACAACCAGGTGAGTAAGTCATTTCCTGTGATGTTCTGGAGCCCATGATTATATTCAAACAGAGACAACCAATCCAACACATCCAACTTAGGCTCATACATACCAACCAATTCTTTAGGCATCCGGGGTCTTTTAGGACTGGAACTTCTAGAGGAGCCAGAGAGAGAAACATTCTCAACAGATAATTTCTTCATTTCTAAGTCATACTTGAGCTCCATTTCCCTTAGCCTTAGTTCTTTGTCAGTTTGAGCATTAAGTTTCTTATACTCCAATTCTAGCTTCATTTTCTCCAGTTCAAAGTACTGAGGACTAAATGTGGGACCTGGTAAAGGTCCAGTAGGCACAGCAGGTAGAGCAGGCAGAGGCCTAGGGGGGACAGTTACAACAGCCTCACCCTCCTCTTCTGACTCTTCCTCAGAAACATCAACATTTTGCTCCATGTTAACTTCAATACTGTCATCTACAGTTGCTGGAGTGGTAGGCTCCTCTGAACCATCACCCAGACTTTGGTTAGCTAACAATCTTTCAATCAGCTCCATTTTCTTGCCCTTAGTCAGGAGATCCTTATGTTTACAGAGCACTCTTAAACAATCAGCAGTTTTGGCTGCAAGGGACTCTTGACTATAGCTTTCTATAACTGACATGTTAGAGGTTTTACTTTTTCAGTGCTAAGCTTTGTGGTTAGTTGCACTAAGGTATCTAAAGCACAATAAAATGTATACTCAATACAAATCCCACCGCTGTACACCAGTGTTAGGCAGAAACCTGTGCAGTTCCCTTGGGGAACACTGCAAAAGATTTAAGACTACAGGTAGAGCAGTAAACCCCTTTGGTAGCAGTCTGTACCACCCAGATTTACCTGGTAGCTGTGGCTGAGCAGTCAGACTTCTCTCAAGAAGAGTTAGGCAGTATGTAAAGTATACACAATATGTACCAAAACACAATAGCACAAGCAAACACTGACCAGAGCTTGGTTTCAAAAGTATATAGTTATTTATTTAAAATACACATAAGTTAAAAACACTCTAGCAAAAATATAGTAAAAGCACTTCAACACAGTTATACTGAA
Organism: Ambystoma mexicanum; assembly: GCF_040938575.1. Lineage (NCBI taxonomy): Eukaryota > Metazoa > Chordata > Amphibia > Caudata > Ambystomatidae > Ambystoma > Ambystoma mexicanum. The sequence goes on from NC_090924.1 coordinate 977,287,891, forward strand.
AGTAAATTCAATCCTTTCTCCTATCTAGACAACTCTAGGTTAACACCACTTAATTAAAACAGAGGTGAGTGCTTAACGTTAGATGACACTCTAGTAGTTTCCAAGAAAGGGAGAGAAAAAGCAGAAATAGGTTAGACACACCACTCTAAGGTCCAGAACACTTGCAATAGGCTTAAAGAAGAATAAAGTCACAGGTGAGCAAAAGTCACTAGGCAGGGCCCACTCTTAGAGTAGCCGGAGCGAAAATGTGCCCAAGATCACACTGTTAGTTAGAGATTCAAAGTCTTGCAAAGAGTCAAAAAGAGTTTAGAGTGGCTCAGAAAGTTTAGCCAAAGTGTCCCAGGCACTCCCAGGTTCGAAAGCCGGGGACTAAATCTACCCCGTACAGTCGGTAGCAAGGGAAGCCAGGCGGAACACAGTACCTTAAGCGGAAAGGATCCTCCAGCGGGGGCAGTTGTTCCAGGCAGCGACAGCAAGGCTCGACGTCGGTCAGGGGAGAAGAATATCTCGCTGAAGAGCAGAAGAGAAAGGTCGTAGCACTGCCCGGGAAGAAACCAGCCGCGGAGTCCTCCGGTTAAAGGGTTGGTACCGACTTTCGCGGTATGGGGGTAAAGTGTGGTATTCCGGATGCCGGGGTGCTTGGCACAGGCAAGGCGGCCACGAGATACCTCAAAAGGACGGAAAGAAGGCGAAAACTGGTTGTCCCCACCAGTCAAGGGAAGGAGCCACTCCGTTAAGAGTTCTCCTCGGTCGTCGGGAAAAAGTGGTGAGACGGTTCAGCAGGGCTCCACCGGGTGGTGTCGTCGAAGCAGGTCGGCTCAGCTCTTCCCTCGTCGGATTCTTGGTCCTGTGGCGACTTCTGAAGTCCCAGTCCCCAAAGCCCTGCTTTTATGCAGCAAACCCCCATTCACCCAGCCTAGCTGTCACTCAAACATGCTAAGTGGTGAGCCGGGCGGCTCACCACTTGGGCCAATCAGGACGGAGTGCGACTTGAGTTACCAAGGTAACTCAGTCCAGGGTGCCTAAATCCCCCTCCACCCCTCCTAAGTACCCCAGACAGAGTGGCACCACTTTGGAGGGCTTCTGTGGAGAAGCCCGCCAAAAGTGGAACAAAGGGCTCCACTTTGGGTCAGAGTTACAGAGGCGAACACCAACGCCATTTTAGAATCAAGTTTTGGCAAAAAGTCCCAACCGGAGTTATAAAAATAAATATATAAACCGGCGGTATGTTTAAGGCTACCGTAAATAAATAATTAAATGTGTTAGCCTAAAACAATGGGAAATCCCATAGGGAAATATTCGCGGTCGAATATAAAAAGTAGTTTCCACTGCCACCAGCCAAAACTCGATCAGGGGGGACGGAGACGTGCCCCCTCGACTAACAGACCCTGGGGCAATCGAATTGCCCCAGCCAGTACGTCCACAATATGATGGTTTGTACTGGTTCTGTTCAGGATTCAAGACTAGCAAAGTCTTTGGTGACTTTACATGCCCTGGGAGACAGTAGTCAGTCCCAGGGTATGGAGTCTATGTTGGGGAGTCCCTAGGACACCCCTGGGTCACGGCACAGAGGGTGCTGTGTGACCCACATCACAAAAATACATGAGGCCCTATGGAGTAAAAGACCCCATAGCCCATTCAACACAAGGTTTAACCAAGAAAACACACTTCAACATGTCCAAGAGTGAGGGTAAAAGAGTCTCACTCTTGGCAGGAGAAAAAAATTAAACCCCAGAAATCCAGCAAAGCTGCTGGGGGACTCACTAGGTAGGGAAATTCAGCCTAACCAGAGAATTCTCCCTAACAGTAGAATGGGAGAGCGATGAGGAATCCGTGGGAGGAACATCAATCAGAAAGAACATAACAAGGGTTAGTAATTATTTCTTCTAATGGATTGTGTCCTCACACAGATTACTCATTTTAGATAAGCTCCCATAGCAATGGTTTGTAAGGCAGAGGGAGAGCGGAGTCTTGTGAATTTTTTATTACGCCTTTTGTAGGGCCTGTGATGGGTCAGAAATGAGATATGGACACAAGGTTGTTGTATTCTTAAATAAAGATATTTTTATTAAATACAAATGGGTTGGAAACAATGCCTTGCTAGCCCTATTCTAAAGAGAAACGTCACTACCGAGAAACTAAAACTAAGGATCTGTCTGAGTCAGGATGCCAGTAACTGCAAAGCCGTCCTTGTGTCCAAAATATCCTATCATGATCCTCACACTTCTAAACAAACAACAAAAGGAAATGTCTTTAACTTGATGTTAGAAAAAGTGTTCAAACGCAAAAGTGTAAGAATGACGTCAAAGAAAAATGTTCTCCAAGGTAAAGACCATTGTATCCAGAAGGTGGTCCTCTTCTCATGGATTCTTAAATGTCTCTTTAGCTAACAGTTCCTTGGTGTCTTCAAAGGACTCGCAAAGTTTTGGTTCAAGCAAAAAGGTCTGTAACAGTCTTTCTGTAGCAGTTCTTGTAACTTTGTAGATTACCTGGCATACTCCCCTGCAAGGAATCTTTATACAATTTCAGCTACCTGGTGTACTTGGCCTGCCAGGACTTCTCTTTAGGGTTTTCAGACCACCTGGTATACTCCCCTGCCAGGGATCTTTGCACAATTTAAAATGTTTTGCACAGTGCACTGATATAACTTCAACTGCCTGGTGTATTCGCCTGCCAGGACTTCTTATGCGATACACAATTCCTTGATACACCACAATAGCACATAGCATAAGGTGCTTGGTATATCTATCTGTGGTAAAATTTGCTCAAACAAATGTACTCACACCTCTCCCCTAAATTGGCATCTCATGCATCTGAACTTGATTGGGGTTTGTCTTTGTACTTTGCCTTGACTGTATTCAAACAAACTTTGCCTTTGTCTTGACTGCATTTAAACAGTCTACTTATTGGATGTTGAATTTGTACTTTGCCCTGACTACATTTAAACCAACTTTGTGCATTTTCTGCATTAGAACTCTTGTACCATTCAATCACTTGTTGGCGTGCTTGTCGGAACACCCTGGGGTCCCCAGCTGCTTTGGGCAGACTAACCGGCTTTTCCCAGTGGTACTGGGTCTTCTTCATCCGCCTTCCAGTTTGGGGTGAGCGGTCATTCCTCCAATGCCCTGCACAGCTCTGCAGTCACAAGCCAGCTTTCCCTCTTGGCCCGATGTGTAAAATGCAGTCTCGTTGAGCGGGTCCACCTCCAGGAGCTCCTACGCGGCTCCGGCGTCTCCACAGCCGCTCCTGCTCGCAGCATCTTTTCTCCAGTTCCAGCTGCCTTCTCTGCTTCTCCCGGTACATTGGAATGCCTCACAGTAAGGAGCTTGCGTGTGGCTGGCAACGTCTCCTCTTGCACTGCTCTCTCCTGCACTGCCCGTCCCAAATGGAATTCAGGCACCACCTTTGACAAAAACTTGGGACGCACCTTCACGGAGGCATTCTCCTTAAAAAAAACTTCAGGTAGGTGGTTTTACTAAAAAGTGCATGCAATTCCCCAACTATTCTAGTGGATGTGATTGCCACATCAAAATACTGTTTTCAATGTGTCTGATGGGAGCTGAATGCCGCAATCAGAAAAGTCAGGACTAGGTTCAGATCCCAATCAGATGTGGCGACAAGGAATTAAGACACTGACCAGTGCCGTGATGGTTAGTATATACTTTTATTCAACATAAAAATAAATCTATCTGTCCTTAACTTTAATGGGAGTTCCCAAGCAAAACTAAAGAAACTTGGGTGTTCATCAGGAAGTCTGTGTAAGTCCAAATCAAAAGGCACTGTCCCAGTCAAAAAAGCTCCTACGCTATCCCAGTCTCTACAATAAAGAATAGTTAGGTTCTGGTTCTGTACATGGCTCAGGAGAATTACTCCCTTCTTCTGTATGTAAAGGGTCCCAAAGACGCCAAGCTTTTCTCAAAATAATAGTTCCATAAAGTTCTGAGCTTTTTGTAATCAGAAAAAAGAGACACAACAGCTCTACAGGATGCTTGTGGGGCTAGGAGAATGACTCCCTTCACCTAGCTGGTTCCCCAATGTCTCTCATCGTTCTGAGCAAAATTTGCAATTCCTTTATAGAGGTTTTCACAGATTCGGCTTTATTCATATTCTTTATCCTGACCCCACTGGGAGGACGAAGATGAACCCTGAGTTCCACCGCCACACCTTTGAGGAGCTGGCCGGGGAATTGTGGTTCAAAGCTATTTATTGTATTCTTGATTTCTTCACATTCACAACCTCTGGTGTTCTCAGTTCACCAGATGTTACCAGCTTCCTTTCTAAAAAGGAGGGGTTAGATTCTCAGCTTTTTATAACAGAGAAGACCATGACAATGATTGTCTTATTTCAAAAGGGAGTGCTGACTCTGTGGATTGAAAGGAATGGACTCTTGACAGGGTTTGGTATCGACCACTCATAGGTTTGGAACAGCCTTTTGATAGAGGGTGATGGGTTTTTACTTGGAAGACCAGAGCTATATGATTCTGGGGTGTGCGCAGGGGGGCATCTATTTCCCATGTGCTTTGGGATGTTACATGTTTGTCAACGATTGTCCTCGAAAGCCCCCTTAAGAACTCTTTTCTCGCCAATGATTCTCCTGGGCGCATTTCGGTTCCTTCGGCAGAGTTCGAGAAGATAAACCCTCGAATAACTTTTCAGGGAGTTGGGGTTGGACTGTTAAAGACAGACTCAATGCACAACTGCTGAGGTGAGTGTTACTTCTCTGTTAGTTAACCATTCTTTCTACTTGTCTGCTTAGTTAACAGTCGTTCATACTAGCTTGTTGTTGCCTATTTTCCAAAGCTCTCTTAGCTTTCCCTCTGTTCGCTGCCAGACTTGAAACAACTCCCGTTACCTGTTCTTAGAGTCGGAATGCTTCACCGGTTCTGCTAGGGATCGTGTGCCCATCAATATATTTTCTCTCGGAGGGCGCTTGTTTCCTGGGCCCTGTACTGTTGGCTGTTCTTCTGTCGGTAATGGACTTGACCATCCCTTCAGTATGAATCGTTTAGCCGCCACCACTCTGTATGCTTCTCAAGCCGGCCTATGCGACTTTGCAAAAGGCTGGGTTGTTCGTGGTCTCGGCACAGTTGTCAGACCGCACAGTCCACCCACTACAGGTCACGCAACCACAACCCAATCTCCGTCCTTCCATTGATCCGGTTCCCGGCCAACTGGTACGAAGCTTTCCAAGCATCCCACAAATAACATACGTTTGTTTTGCTGGTGCATTATGCCGATTCTCCTCTTTCTCTGCATTACTCTCGGCCACAGGCCACCAGGTTTAACTTATATAACATTTGGCGTTCTGCCTCAGCGCGGGACGCCTTCTCCACTTTCTGCTTCTGATCGACTACTGCCAACACCTGCGAGACATTCTTGTGCACTCTCTTGAACCACACCCTGCACGCCTCTCCATTGAGCATGTCGAGTCTTCCTTGGGCTTCTACCTCCGCCTCGAATTCCAATTCTATCTTCCTCTCCGCCTCTCTCTCTGTCTCCATCTCTCTTCTGCAGTCATTTGTTTCTGGCATCCTGATATAGTAGGGTCTGCCCTGGCGTAATGTCAGTTCCACTGACAACAGCTGGTACATTATTCCTGATTGACTGCAGCATTCTCAAGTTTGTCCTCGTCCCTATACTTGTCACATTAAGATTGTCTGAACCAGTACAATAACACATTTCCCGATATAAGTCTTGGAAAAAGAGGTTTGGGCAATGTCACTACCTTATGGGGTCTGGAGTTAAGGGACTGTGTCCCTGATATGTATCCTTGTCCCCAGGAGGGGAGGTCCTCCCGCATATTACCACCCCAATGGGGACTATTGGTTAGTGGCTGCACCCCCCTAGCTTCATGGAAAGGGTAAAAGTGAAGCCATCTGAAGAATTGCCACACCGGGACCACAAAAGGCGGAGGAGGGAAGAGTAAGGGTGCAGAAGTAAGGATCGGACACAACAGTGGCCTATTTTTGGGTACAGAGTTTTATTAATCAAGAAAGGGTTGGAAAAATGCCTCTCTATCCCTAACACTAAGAGTGGTTTCCCTGCCTCAAAAAAACTAGTGAAACTACCGTATGTCCAAAACCAAAAGGTCTGTCACTGTTGTGTATCAAAGGCCTCTGTCCCTAACACTACTAGCTTAAATCAACTCTGCAAGGATGATCTCTTTCCAAAGTAAAGTGTTTGTGGTGGTTTCAACCAACAGAAAAGTCCTCAGTCTCTTGGGCAATCAAAAGTGATGAAAATAAACAATGTTCACAAATATGGCACTCCAGGGCAAGGGTTGTGCTCCTTTCCCTTAGACGACTTCTTGTTTTACTTTCCTTCCGGTTTGGGCTCCTCTGTCCCGTATCCTTTAGGATAAATGTCATTGGGCAATTCTCAAGGAAATACCTCTTGTATTCACAGTTCTTTATCCTACCAACTTGGCACATTTCCCGACCAAGTGTAGGATTCTTTTGAGCCCTTTTTAGTTTGAGTTCTTGACGATTTTATTCTTAACCTCTCATGTGGGTGTGGGTCCCTGATTTGTAATACTCTGAACAGCTTGGTTCACACTCCTACCAAGCAATTGTCGTCTCATGGACTCTCTTTCTCTCACAGGGTCCCAGATCATCTTATTCCTTGTCATTTTAGGCGCTTGCCTTTAACATGGGTGTGTGCCCCAGACTCACAATGCAACGTTGAATCTGCTTGGTTTACTCCCCTGCCAAGTATACAACTCTTCCTTGTTTACTTCTTTCAAAATCTAATTATTCTCTTCTTCACATATGGTGCAGGTCCCAGACTCGCAATCAGTTATCATATCTATTTGTTTCACTCTCCTGTCAAACAAATTATCCCTCTTCCTCTATCTTGGCTGTTCTCGGGGTCCCAGATCCTTTATGCTCAGTCTATCATATGGGTGTGTGTCCCAGACTCGCAATCTCATCTCAGGGTTCCAGACCCTCTTGTACCAGCGTCTACTTTCACCCCTTTGTTTCCCGGACTTCTAACGCCTCTCAGGTAATCCGCATACTTGTCTGTTTCTTTCTTGCAGGTAACAGCATTTCCTGTGAATCTGTGTTGCTTCGAGGCTCCGGTAGTGTTTGGGTTATCAGGGGGGTCTTCAGCAGCTCTGCAGGCGTCAGACTGTGCCCGGTGCGCGTCCAATTGCTCGGACGCTTTGCCGGGGCCGGGAGGGACCCATAGGTTCGTCTCGTTAGCAGTTCGAGTAGTTCTTCCACCCTGGACCACATTTGGGTCCTCCTCCTCCTCCATTTGTGGTTTCCCTTTCAGCTCGCCAGGTGCACAGCTCCCGTATTTCCTCCTCAGACAGTTTTTTTTAGCATCCCAGGTGAGTTCCTTTTGAACTCTCGCACTGGATTTTTGCATTCGCTCAGGCCAACCAGCTCCCGTGAGAAGCTAGATCGTTCACTCTGATTTACCATAGTGATCCTCAACTCTTAGTCATCATCTTCTTCACAGTACTCATTTTCAAACCAGATGCAACATACTTGGTATTATTTAGTATTCTAGCCTTGTCAAGTAGATTAGGTTGACTGACTTGGCAACATAACATATTGGTTCTATATAGAGAAGGGGAAGGGAGATTTGGTATTGGAGAAGAGGTTGGGTGTTGTGAGATGTCAGGAATGAAACTCAGACACAAGTTAAGCTCAGGGGTGGGAGCTTAGAAGAACTGTGGACCTCTGTGCTGAAAAATCTTTTTTAAAACTCTGCATGCGGTTATATTTCCTGTATTTCCTGCTGCCTGTGAATGGGGTTCCAGTTGGACAGAGCTCCTGCAGTCCCAGGGTTTAAGTTTGTACGAGTTTGGGGTTGGAACCCAGTTTTACAGTGGCGCTGGATCAGGTAATTACCAGTTGTTGTATAGTACTCGATGTTGAATCTCAAATAAGTGACACAGTTGTGTGCTTTGAGATTGGTTGGATTTATTATTCCATAGGTTCAGTTACACATTGCCATAAGCTATTTGCTTTTGCTAGAGTGCCGACACGTGTTTCAACCATAGGTCTTTCTCAAGGCTGTGCAGTTATGTGATGGTGACAGAATTGTGCAATAATCGTGACATGGTACCATGATGGCGCAGTATTACATGGTGGGTTTCATACATGTTGGTTTTTATACAATTTACCTAATTAATTTGGGTACAATGGGGTACATGTTTACGTACATTGTGTATAATACACATATTCGCAATCGTAGTTCGTGGTATGCCACTGCAATAGTGGTGAGCCGTGAGTAGAGCGTGTGTGGTGATTCATGTGAGTGACATGTTATAAGAGGAGCAATCAGTCAAGACAATAGTATTGAGTTAATTATGGGTGAACATTAAAGTCATAACATTGGACACAAGTAGGGGATAAAAGAGAGATGGAGCATCAGTCACAGGACAGGTATGGAGAGTTGCTAGTTGTAGTAGTATGGCAGGGTGCTTACCTTGAACTGGGACGCGTCCTGTCCTATGTAGGTCTTAACAATTAGTTTGCATAAGCTGGTAGCTGTTTAGCTTCTGTGAGGATAAGTAAAAAGGTGTGAGAAAGGGGCGGTTAGCCTAGGATGGTTGAGTGAATTAAAAAAAGGTTGGTTGCATCCTAATAGTGTCCTGTGCGAGTGGTAGCGAGTAACGAGTGAGGAATCCAGAGTGGGGAGACCCTGTGCGAGGGTGTGGATCACAGATGTGTGTGGTGCCTTTGGAGAGGTTAATGATAATTATGTGGGCGTGCAAGTAAACCGGTCATGTGTTGTCCATAATGTGGGGAGAATGTTATGGGTACGGCAATTCAGTAGCAGGAGCTGTATGTCCTGTAATAAGGTGGCAGCGCAACGGGCAGGCTGGGTATTGTGAACCGTATGTGTGGGCTGCCGGCGTGCCATGGGGGTAGCGACCATGGGAGGTCATGCGTTTGGTTAAGCCAGGGTGATTGCTTTTTGAGACTGTGATTGCTGCTAAGAATGGTGATCGTGTGTCCAAGAGCAGTGTAGGAGCAAGGGGTCTCGCGGTGTGCGTGCACTTGTGGGCCCATGGTTGCCTGAGGCTGATAGATATAAGCGTGTAATCACAGGCAGCCGTTCCCATGCTAAATCTCAGTTGAGATGTATGCAGGGTTGAGATGGGCACCGCGGGCATGGTCCATGTAGTGTGGGAAGGGGGTAGCGTTCTATGAGGTGTGGCGTGATTAGAGTGGTGAGAAAGTGCGTTATGGTGTACGTCTGTTTGGGCTATGGTGGTAATGGGAAATTGTCCACGCGTGTTTGAGTGGGGAGGAGGGGATGGAAGGACACCATTGTGAATGGGGGCGTCATAATAGTGGGCTTCCGTTCGGGTCCGTTAGGCAGTGCGTTCAGGAGCGCACTGGGTCGGGTGTGGTGGGAGCCTAGGTGGCGTGCCTGGGTCAGTGTGAGGGGGATTAACGGGGGGTGCAACAGTTCGACAGCAGATGGTTAATAACTTACCTGTGCCTGGCGGGGCGGTGAATGGTGGTCTGCTGGGCTCAGGGCGATCGTCTGTATAGCGATCCTGTGTAGCTATGATGTCTCCGTATATATCGGAGGTTCTGATTGGACAGGGTCGAGTGCTGTTGTCAGCTGTGTGCTCATAGGTTAATGTGTGCTGTGTCAATAAGCAGCTGATGGGAGGAGCCAGATCAGCTTCTCTGCAGAGAGAGAGGCTGACTATATGTGAGCACTGTAAGGTGTGATGAATTATTAGCAGGCGTGTTTGCCGGAGAGGACTCAATATGTTTGGCTTAGAGCATGTGAGTGTGATAGTCTTTAATTAGTGGGACAGTGGGCTGTACATGCGTTAACTTCCTACGTGAGCAAGAAGCCTTTTCCTCAATACGCATGTGTTACATTTCCATTGTTTAAAGAATCTTTTAATACAGCAGTCCACTTCTACTTGCTGGAAATCTTATGCGGGTGGCAAAGGAGCTGGGTATTGTTACCAGCAAGGCTTGCACAATGCTTTAGAAAGCTGTGCTTCTCTCACTGGCTTCTGAAGCGTTTTCTCTGTGGTAAGACTGCTTTCCCGACTTCTACTACAACTTCTACTGCTTCTGACTCGCTGCAGACCCAAACTCTTCTCTTGAACACTGGTCTCTGGTCCGGCCACAAGTCTTAGGACTTTCCTCTACTCCTGAGACCTTCATCTTGGCAATTGCTTCTTGCCAGCAGCTCGGCAACCACAACAATCAGGCTCACATTGGGAAATCTGTTTCTCCAGCATGTCTTCCACTGCACAATCTCTGTACTTTAGAATTTGGGAGGACAGGACTCTCTCAGAACATGCAAGTGAAATCTGCTGTCTCCTCATTCCAGCGTCCCTTTTGTTCTCCCACTTCTGCTTGGTTTGCCAGCGTCATTTCTTCCTTCTGCTTCCAATGCCACAGCCTACACATCAGCCAACGTTCCACCTCCTTCTACTCCTTCCTTCACTCCCTCCCTGAGGGGGCCTTTATTGCCACCCAGGTTCACTGATCATTTTCAGGTGTGGGCCATTAGCCTCAATTGCCTGACTACTGCAATGGCTACTAGGCTTAATTGCCTGACTTTAACAACTGCATGCCTCCTCATACCGCTTCTCCGTCTCAGTCCCTCTAGGATTCTGGGACTTGTAGTTTCTCTTAACAAAATTAGGTTTTAGAATATCTGAATTACTTTTAAGGGTAGGTTTAATTCCCTTAAAGTTATTAAGAGAGGGGCTATGGAGATTAGCCTTTACAGAGGAAGCTAATTTATTGAAGACATTTCTGCATTCCTTTATATTGTGGGTTTACTTGGGTTTGAGGAAGGTATTTACTTTGAGGTACCAAAAAAGATCTTTCTTTCGGTAAAGTTTGCTCAGATCTTACAACATTAGGGTCCACAACTTGAGATCTTACATGACAGTTATGCACATTAAAATGACAATAAGCCATTACCTCTTTAGGAAAAATACTGTGTCTCATGCCACAGAATCGCCTCACCACCCTAGGTTCTGTCTCCTCCCAGGTGATCCTCCTGCAGTACACCACCCCCAGGGTTAGGATCAAGAAGTGTCTGCCTTCCCCTGGCCACCTGGGAGGAGACTTTAGGTAGGGTTTCAGTGGGTAGTGACCCGAAATATTGTAAATAAAAAACGAATGGTAGAAATTACATACAGCCTAAAATGCCGAACATTTCAACCATTCGGTTTCATTATAGTGAACAAGGGAATCGGGGGTGTCATAGTTGTTCCAGGCATCCAAAACAAAAAGGATCTGGGGGCAATGGGAAAGAAAGAAAAGGACCCTGCAGCGGCGTTTCCCATCCACGGAAGTTAAGGGAACTGGTGCTGCAGAGACTCAGCGGCATACAGCGAGGTGTGCCGCCAATAGGTAGGTAGAGGGGTGGCGGAAGCGGGCATTGAAAGCCCATTTTGTAGTGGGGTGATTATTTCGATTATAAACATTTAGAATGCAAGAATTTCGTCTTCGAAATATTCGCATTTGAAATAATCCACGTACATCCGTTTCAGTGAGGGATCTTCCGGATTCTTCACACTCCTGAGGACCTAAGGGATGACAGGTATCGCAGGAACACATAATGGAGGTCAAAGATGCACCACACTAGAAAAGCAATCCATAAAACCCCCGGGAGGGAAAATCCCTCAAACAGAACAGTTTGCACTTCGTGTTGCCCCATAGGGCAAAGATCTCCGTTGTGACCTCCAAGGAGAACTCCCACTCACCGGAGACCAACCTCTGCCTGCTCAGAGTGTCGCCCAACCCATTCTCCACTCTTGTCAGATGAGCTGCTGAAATGTTGTTCACTAGCAACCAAAACCATAGCTGCAGGGTGTCCTTGCACAGGGGTAGTGATCTCACGCCTCCCTGCTTGTTGAGGTAGTGCATGGTCACTGTGTTGTCCGTTAAAACCAGGATATGTCTACCCTGCAGATCAGGTGGAAATGCGTCCTTCTTCAGGCACTTGTTCAATCTCTGAGGTTCAGGATGGGGAAGGGGCCACCCCCTTCCTTGTGAACCAGGAAGTATCAGGAGTATCAGCCTTATCCTATCCCGTTGGCTGGAACTGCCTCCACTGCTCCCTTCAAGAGAAGGGCTTGCAGTTATTCCAAAAGCTTGTGCTCTGGCTGGGGTCTGCCCGGGGGTCTTCTCACAAATGGGAGCCAGTAGCCCCACTCAATGAGAACAAGGGCCCAGGCGTTGCAGGGGATGTCCCACCATTTGGCCAAAAACCTTTAGATTCTCTCTCCGACTGGCAAAGTATGTTGATGGACGTCAAAGAGGCCTCTGGGGTGCCATAGAAGTTGGTGCTTCCGCCTCTGTCGACTGCCTCGCTCCTCCCCTACCTATGCCTGGCCGTGGGAACCTGCATTGCCCTTGTATGGCCTGGGGAAGGTGGAGAACCTTCTGTACCCCCCCCACCTCCTCTGGATCTGAAAGAGTACGTTTGGCATGGGGATTGCTGCAGCACCACCCGTCCCAATGACTTGGCTGTGAATTTAGAATCCTTACACTTTTCTAGGGAATACTCGGACTTGGGGGCCAAAAGAATGCTCCCCATCGAAGGCCATGTCAAGTAATTTTGCTTGGACATTCAGGGAAAACCCGGAGCCCCTCAAATACGCTGACCTGCGCAAGACCAGGGAGGCTCCCATAGCACGACCCAGGCAGTCAGTCGTGTCCAAACCTGCTTGGAGCACTTGGTAGACCATTTCCTTTCCGTTGTCCTCTACGTCCAGGAAACCAGCTTTGACTGCCCCTTCCAGGAGGTGGTCATATGCCTCCAAAATAGTACTCCAGAGGATGTGAGAGAACTTGGAGAAAGCACACAATGCATTTGCTGCCTTAAGAGCCATACTCCCCGAGGCGAAGACCTTCTTTGCCAAGGCATCAACCTCCTTCGACTCCCTGTCGAGTGGAAGGTTTGTCGTTGAGAGCCTGGATGTGACAGTTGCGGCCTGCACCACTAACCCCTCCGGCTTCGGGTGGGACGTCAAAAGCGGCAGGCCAACTCTCGCCACCCTATATTTTTTCACGAGTTCTGTGTCGACTGTCGTTGTTGAGCACGGACCCTGCCACAAGGCGATGACTGGATCGGCTATACCCAGCATTGAATGTCAATGCCTGTTCCATTTGCGGCTCACGGTCAAGGATGTCAGTCCGGCCGTACTGTAACACTGACTGCAATGGCGTACCGAGCCCCAAGGCCATGACGACCTTCTTGACCGCCTTGCGGTACTGCGGATCTGGGTGCACATATGGGTTGAGCTGTTGCAACTCCACATCTGGGGATGTGTCCAGCCGACTGGCATTGTGGAGACCCTCCACCGATTGAAGCAACCTCACCTGGTCCGCCATAAAATCAGGCAACGGATCCAAGGCTGCACCCCCCCATCAATGCTAACCCGAAAGGAATCTGGTCACCACTCTTGTCGAATATCAACCGCAGTCGAAAGTACACGGAACAGGTGTCCAGTACAAAGCTTTGATTTTGCTGGGCTGCTCGAGGAGGCTTATAACCCAAGGTGCCCGACGACGGCTTCAGTACAGGAGGAGGTTTCTCCTCCTAGGTCTCGCTCGTCAGCAGTCAACCCACCTTGGCTTCCTTTTTTGCCAGCTGGACCGGACGCAGTGGGAGCCGGATCACCCAGCTGTGTCGAGGTAGAAGCCATATCAGCCGAGCCCAGTCCTGTTTGTGTATTTTCTTGTGCAACAGCTATAATGAGTCGTGCGACTCGCTCCGAGAGTGTGAATGCTTCTTCTATTTTTTATGGCGACGTCCCTCTCAATGTTTTTCGGGCATCGGATCCTCTGGATCATGCTCCAATGAGCGTGGGAGCGATTTCGATGGGTATTAAGACAGTGGTTTGCCAAGCACCAGTTTCAACAAGCGTTCCCTCACCATTTTGGAGTTGCAATCCTTGCAATGTTTGAACCCGAACGGTTTAGGCCACGACATACTGACGCAGTTATTCGATGAGATCGAAAACGAGCATGTTCCGAGTAGCGTGCTGAGCGCGTGGACAAAAAGTAAAGTACGGGGGGCATAGCACACCCTTGTATATGATGCCCAGCATGTCCTATCGAGGAATGGCATGACCGCATACGAGGGAGTCGATGACATTGAGCTGTACTATGCGCACTGTGGAAGAATTTCCAAGCAGATGAAGCTGAATAGCTATCTATCAAGATGAGGGAGAATGCAATCAATTAAAGGAATTTTCGAAGTTTTATTTGGGGGAGAAATGTTACGTTATTCTCTTTAAGAATGTGTACGTTTAGAGTGGATGGATGGGTTGCATTTGCTGAGAGGGCTGAGTTAAGATACCGTCTCTGTGCCGCCTGCAGATGACGAATAAAGGGGCCTTGAAGTGCTCTCCGTGCAATACTGTGTCTCAAGAAGAAAACTGTAATGAGATCAGGTCCCTTCCTCTATTAGATAGTTCAATGAGAGAATGGTGTACTTAAACTGGGAGAGGGGGATTGGAGTTGGTTCTGTTAGAAGCTGAGGGTACTGTAGGGAAGTCTATGGGTGTGATTTTTGGAACGTGACAATTGTGATTTAAGATATCTGAACAATGGATCCTTGTTAGTGGACACACTTCTCATCAGGCCTCAAAGAGGCCAGCCTTCTTGGGATTTTAAAAGCAGGGAAACACTTGCAATTGGCTAAAGTACCGAAAACAAGTTAAGGTTACATTATAGAAAAGATACTTTAAAAATACAACCCATGATCATCTACATACACAGCATGACAGATATCACAAAGCAATTGATAGTTTGTCACAAAACTGTATTATCAAACGATTGAGGACACCCGCCAAAAAAGTGAAACCTTTGAAACTTAGTTAAGCAGACCACCACGGAGCAGTAACCTAGGTAACCATCCAGGAAAGATCCCCAAACTGTCAAAGCTGGGACACTATGAAGAGCAGAAAAGCATGTTACACCCTCTTTGAAAGAAAGAAAAAAGAAAAAAAGTGAGTGCTTTGGTAGCTACACCTCTAAACAGCCTGCTTTCAGGGAAGTGATGCAGCCATCTAGTTAAGGTGTCTTTTGGGACATGCGTGTGTTGAGAGAGCAAGGCACACTCCTAACCCTGTTCACCCAATTGGCCGAACGAAAAGGGTAGTCCCCAGATTTGAATCCATCAGCCTAGCATACATCTTTATCTACCACCACATGGGGTGTTCTCCCATTATCAAGATGTGTGAGCAGTGATTCAGTTCCTAGAAGGTCCTGTTGGCATAGAAAACCAGATACAAGCTACCCAACTGTAGGTCTAGCATGACAACAATGTCTTTATATTATATGTGAGAATTTACACACAGTCTTGCTTGTGATAAGGTTGCCGGTCTGTATACATTTTTGGCCTTGAAAAAAGGACCATTTGGTGAAATCCAAGTATCCAGCTGCTTATATCCAAGCCAATGCTGTAATTTTCCAACAACCTCTAGAAAAAACAGAAACCCTCAGTATCTTAGCAAGGGATAATTCTGCTTTCCATTCTGGGTCAGAGTCTACGTCATAAAACAAGAGTTTGAGGTCACCCATTCTGTGCTCTGGTTTCCGAACCAAAAGAGTTGTTGATGGGTGTGTCTTCGCAGAGAGACACCATTTAGGTGGTTGGGCAAAGGAATGTTTGGCAGAAACAGGGAACGCTAACTTTTAAGTGATGTTGCAAAGCTGTCTTCTACAGTGTGAAACTAAACACAGGTGATCATTTTCCTATTTGCTTTCATTGTGGAGAAATGCTGGGCTTGTCTATTCTGCAAATTGCTGACATGGGTATCATTCTTAATAGCATCTTTCATGTTCTGACATTCTACGCAAGCTTCATTCTGCTAAACATAACAGACAGATGAGCTGTTCTTTTTCAGATGCTTGAGCTTATAAAAGACGTGTGATGAATTGGGAACCTCACAAATGGTCCACCCAGAGAGTTTCAGAAGGAATATATCAAATAGTGCTACATACTACCCATGGCTTGTTTACAGATGTTGCTAGACATTTGTCTAAATTAATCGGGCTAATAGAGAGACTGTTTATAGCCGGCACTAGTTGGGGTCCATGTTTTGGACGCAAGGCGACATTTGCATTGGCTTCCGGTGAAGGCCAGAATTCATTTCAGGTTTTTCCTGATCACCCAAAAATGTCACCTGGAACTCATGCCTCCCTAGTTAACAGAACGTTTGGCTGCAAAACATAATATGAGAGCCCTAAGATCTAACACCACTCAACTAAAGATCCCACGTTGTAAAACTACCAAATCCCTTACGGGTTCCTTTGCTAATGCCGACCCTAGAGCTTGAAATGCCCTTCGGCAAATCTCAGGGAAATAAAGACAGTTGAAATCTTTAAAAAGAAACTGAAAACACTTCTCTTTTATTAGAAAGTTTTATTGGAAAAGCTTGAAATTGTATTCATGGTTATATAATCCGTCTTGGCTATGTTTAGATTTGCTTTCTGTACCGGTTCTTGTTGGCGCTCATAAGCCTTTGGCTCATTGAAGTGCGGTATAAATACATAAACATGAATAGTGCTTCTCAGCCTCTTCCTTACTTTTCACAAATTAACCCAAAACCATGAATTTTCCTGCTTCAAATAATAGTTCAATGGAGGCCCATGGTTCCCTAGATTCCACTTACGATGGGATCACTCTCGCCTATTTAAAATACAATTATTGTTTTCCACAATGCTATCTCTTTCAAGAAAATAAGTTCTATGCAAGCACAGTAACAAAGATTTATTTTACAAGTTTCTGTATGGTCTCCAGGACAGTGTGCAGTTTACAAAACAATGGCATAAGAGCATTCGGTCAGCAAGTACTTGTATGAATGAATTATAAAAGTTGGCTTGTCCCTTAACACCTATGCCAAAAATAGAGTTTGGGTTACATGGAAAAGGGATATTGGGGCCAATTTCTCATGGCAAAGGGAGTTGAGTATGCCCTCAAACAAATGGCTATCAAGGAAATGCACATTAAAAGGGATCAACAAACCCTTTTAATGTGCATTTCCTTAAAGGCCATGTCTGTCCTTGTCCATTACAAAAAATCCTTACAAAACTGAAACCTGCATTTGCGCATGCTGTCAACACACAGTATTAATGCTCTTTTTGGGCAGAGGTTATATGGTATTTGGAAGATTCTTTTTTATCTGTGACTAAAGTATGCGTGATGGGAATATTTGTGAATAAGAAAGTAACATAAGACAAGGTTCTGATCTTTAAGGATGGTCTGGGATAAACATCAAAAGCTTTAGACTGAAGGTCTGTGAATTCCTCCAAACTCATGTGCATAGTTGAGGGACAGAACAAGGAAAGTGATTCCTAGTGTGGCTGTAAGCAGCTGTGCTATTTGCACGTGGTAGACTCAGAGCTTGGACCTGTCACTGGAGAGAACCCACAGAACAAGAAGGGTGCTGATCGGCAGAGGTGTTGGTCCGTAGGGATAACCGCAGAGCCAGACAATTATTGTCAGCTGAGCTCACCCATTATTGAATTTGGGTTTGGACCTGCTGTATTCCCTTTGCAACCTTCTATTTATAGCCAAAGAAGTTGATTGTGGACTCTGGTGACCAAGACTACTGCGCCATAAAACTTGGCTTCCAAATTCCCTCTCAACTTTGATATCCACTCTCCCCTTCAGCATGTGTTTACCTTTGCAGCCTCACAGGAGCCACACCCTGCGCATACACTTAGTGGAACCTAACCGACCATACTTGTTCCTCGAGTCTAGTACCCAAACTCAAGCAGTGACCCAAGCCCCTCCAAAGACTTTCATATTAATACTCTGACCTGAAAGCACTCTACACGTAGGTTGACACCATTTAAAATGTCTTCACCTCCATCCTCAATGAGCTTCATAGGCAACAAACTCATACTGGTTACCACTATATCACTTCCAAACCATGATGGTGAATAAACCTAGCTGCAGTCCTCTACCACACAGATACACTCTGATTATTTCATTGTCATAAATATGGTTATTCAGAAACAAAATCCATCAAACAATATACAACGATTCAGAGCAGACATATAAATCAAAATGATATAATAAAATACATGGTAGCAAAATACACAAAAGGTAATTTAAATACGAATAAAAGACACGCATTACAAAATAGCATAAATTGTAAGACTGGCCTTCACAAAAAGACTTTAATGGCTCTTCTCAGATAAGACAGAAAAGCCCATGCAACATATGTCGAATTAGCACAAAGGAGACAGAATAATGCGGGACGACATTGATGAATACACTGATTGAGCCACCAGCAAATACAGATTAAAAGCTTGTTCCCCTGTATCCAGACCTGGTGTAAAGCCAAGCTGGGTATCTGTGAGAATGGAGTGGTTTAAAATACAGTCTATGAGTCCCAGCAAAACTCTCCCAAAAACTTTAAAAGATGTGTAGAGCAATGAGATTGGTCTGCAAGCCAAAGGGCTCACCAGATTCCCCTTTTTAGAAATTGGAGAAATAATGGAGGAGGAGTAACCCCTGAGTCAGGTATTGCATTGAAGCTCACCGTCAACAATAGAGCCCACAACTTGAGCAGAACTTAAAAAAAAGGCGGCAGGCATTGCATTGGGGCCAGTTGAGCGATTGTGTGCCTGGTTCGTAATTCCTCCACCACCTCACCAAGAGAGAATTTCAATACTTTTTTGATGATTGGTGCTGCTGCCAAATCAGTTATTCCCTTATAAATATTGGAGAAGTGATCCACCTAAACCCCTTCCTCAATAGTAGTCTCTGTTCCTTTCAGCATACGTTTGTGTGGCGGACCCTTCGTCACAAACCCACAACATTTTTGTGAATCTTTGGGGGCCAGAGCCTCAACAAAGTTCTCCTACGCAAGCTCATCCAATTCTAGTTATTGTCTTCCAAGAGTTCCTTTGTACATGCTCTGGCCATAAGTATATATGATTATAACATACATGGGGTCTTTAATGTGGTAAGAAGAGTCTTTTTGCCAGCATGCATTCTAAATTGCACCATCCTCTAGACAGAGCCTTTTTTTAAATGAATATTCTTTATAAAAATTGACTGAAATGTTCCCAATTAGATCAACAAAGGTTTGGACAGTATATAGAGGGTAATTCTCTCATCATTAACTATAGACATAAAGAAGGACACATTTGGCATAATGATTTCCCGATGTATTATAGAAGTATCTTTCCTTGCCCATTTAAATCTCCTCTTACAATGTAAATTTACATCAGCACACTGGAGATGAATGATATTATTCGAGGACAATGGATCTAACAGCCATTTAATGAAGAGGAAAATAATCAATGCAGAGCTCACTAACCACTCTAAATTCATGCCAATTTCTATCTGAAATACAGATAATCAATATTAGAGGACCCTTGAAAGTTTTTAAAAGTAGGCAGACCATTTGCTGTATGCATACCCCATTTGACCAACCACATGTACATGTATCCTTCATTTGAGGGTCAGAAATCCCTAACGCACCGACTTCTTATCCGTTATGTAACCAGTCTGGGGGCCCGTTACTGATTTTAACATTAAAATCGTACCCCAAAAGAAGAAGAGTATTTGGATCCACGTGGTTAACCACCATACCCTCTATTCATTCTTTAAATAAAACCAAACTGTTGGATTGGGATGTATGGGACTATTCTAAAAATTAAATATCACCAGCCTATCCCCCTGCCTCAGAATCCGTCTAATTATGTGTACATGATTCATGTTAGTTTCAATAACCTTAATCCTAAAATTCAATGATGCATTAACCAAGATGGCAAGACCCCCAAAATGGCACCTTTAATTTTCTTAGAGATAAGGAGGTTGGGTGCTGACTGGATAACTGACGCGCATGGGTATCAAATATATAACATACTGTGTGATTCTCAGAAATTAGATAGCTGCAAACCCTCGGAAGCAGAGACTAAACCCCTAGCCTCTTCAAACGAACTAGAGTTTATGTGCTTTCTGGGTTGTGCGCTTCTCTTTAAATAAATATTTACACAAAATCTCATTCTCATCCCAATATCAAATATTTATTGGTTGCGTTTTCTCATTGGTTGCGCGACACCTGCTTTGACCAATGGTCGTTTTCATAGCTTTACAACATATTTTTAGTTCTGGTCAAGTTCCGTAACATAAGAGTAATATGGTCACCTTGTTGTCTCTATGGAATTTCACTGTTTTGATTGAGTCCAAAAATTGTTTTACTTAGTCAGTCAGTCGTACAGCATCTATATAAGGTTCCAATCCTCCCGAAAAATTGGTGTCTTAATTTCCGGCAGGACTGGAACCTCATATAGAAATGCTAGCATTGCTAGCCTCCAAGAGTTTGGTTGCCCATAGCAACGACCAAAACAGGGAACGCAGAATCAATTCAGACTCGGAACACAAAGCTGCGCATTTTCGAAACAATCAGATGTACGGCTCGACTCATCAACGGCCGTTTTACTGGAAACCATTCTTCCTCCCTAGTTTCAGGGACCAGCCATCCAAGGAAATTACCAAATCTCAACTCAATGTCCTGGTCTGTGTCTACAAGCACCCCTATATCCAACCTTTGAATAGTGCAACAAAAACCTCTGGACGCGCACACTGCTCCACGTTCAAAGATTTGCTGAGGCCAGATGAGTGGTCCCCCAGCCTCACCCTTCCACTTACGCGCTGCACCTACGATGTTTCCTTCGGATTGTCCTGCCCTCAAAACACAGGGTTGAGTTGTTATCCGCCCTGAGGAAGGCTTTTTTGACATTACCGGCAGACCTGCATTTAATTAACAAGCCAATTTATAAACTAGAAAAATTGGTATCTTAGGAAGTATCATAGTAATGTCCTTCCTTTTTTCTTGTTGTGCATTCTAAACTCTATCAATCTTAGTGTTCGCTCATTTTCAACAATTGTATTTGCTTTTTTATTCAATTTTGACTCAACATGTGCCCTTTTTTTCCAACGTTAATTTTCTACATATGTTGCTTTAACAAACATTTTTTCTGTTCTTTGTTCTTGGAATCTTTTTGAACTCACAAGTGTTATATTTAAATAAATTAGAATTTTAAACACATAGTGTGATTACATGATTGCATCCAGAATGGATACGGCCAAAACTCCCATTGAGGTGATATCTGAGAAGATACACGCAGTAGTCAAAATAATTGAAACAATTTTGAATTAAGATATCAGCGTGGACCCTATTGTTATTTCTTCAGTTTAATGTCCCAATCCACAGCTGCCCTTAGGGACCCCCTTTTTTTGTATGAGAGGCTAATTAGGTTAAACAATTCTTGGACTCATGAATCAAAACAGTGATATTCCATAGAGAACACAATGGAACCATACTACGCTTATGTTACGGAACTTGACCAGAACTAAAAACATATTGTAAAGCTTTGAAAACGACCAGTGATTATAACACGTGTCACGCTTAAAAAGAGCAAACACAACCAATAAATATCTCGCATTGGAATGAGATTTTGTGTAAATATTTAAGTAAAGAGAAACGCACAACCCAGAAAGCACATAAACTTTAGTCTAATTTTATTTAGAAGCTGGTATGGCTATGGACACGTCTTTTTAGGTAGGAAAGAATATCCTGATCCAAGAACTTCGAGCGAGACCCTGCTATATTATATGAGAGCAATGTTAAAGAATCTGTACACAGTATCTCATTCCCCACACCATCCATCCAACACTGCTAACGGCATAGGTTGTAGTGTCTGGACGTCAATCTATCTCCTCAATGGTAGATAACACCTCAAATTGATTAGACACAGGGATGCCTCCTCCCACCCCTCTTTCCTCTGAGCTAGTTCCAAGTCCAAAGTGGGAAATAGCCCACTTGGTTTCGGAATAGTCCTAGTGATTGCTTTAGGACAAATGGGTCTCCTGTTCATCAAACTAGTAGGTTTGCTGCAATGAGAGATTTCCTCTAGGGTGTTCAATATCTGGGCCATAAATAATAGGTGGATAGTGCGATGCTGGAAATGCATTGATGGGACAGGGACTCCTGGTCCTTTTTTTTAAATTTGGTTTGGCTGATAAAATCAACCTTTCAAATACAATGATATACAAACATTTACAATGTATAACATTTTTCCAATTTTTTACATTTGATTCTTAAAACACATATTATTATGCAATTAAAAAGCAAGAAAGGAAATAAGATTCCTCCAAAATCCAAAATTCACAGACCGAGACGGTCAATTGTTATGCAAATAGTCACTCAGTTTCATTCTGAGCATTTGGTAAAATGGTACTTAGAAATTGTGTTATTGCAACTCTAATTGCCAATTTCTTACTTCTGAATAGTTTAATCCATATTTCGTTTTCTTCCATTGGGGTATAGACACATAATAAATCAGTGAAATACATTTTGCTTATTGAAGTTAAAGCTGTACAGCTCACTATCAAGTGCTGCCGAGTTTGACAAGAATTCATGTTTTGACAAAATCAACAATGATTTGATTCTTTTGATGCAATACGTCTCCTCACCTTTATTTCCATTGTCGGTAGAAGATTAAACCTAAACCGTAGATATTGGTGTCTAATGTTCGGCGAGGGGAATTTAACCAGATAATCTGCCATTGTCCGTAATCTTTTTGGCCCAAAGCACTGTTCATTGAAGTCCTTATAAATGCAACATTTAGCAGTGTTGCATATCCAATCATACTGGAATAACTTTAACTTTGCTCGGTCAGGGTTTGTTAGTAGTGTTTCAAGAGATATAGATGCGTCGGCTAGAGCATTCAACACACAAGTACTCCATTTGGATGCAAAGAAATTTGACGAACCCGCAAGATGATGCGCAACTGTGCTTAAAATGTTGTTCTTTGTCAATCAATAAATATTTTCCAAATAAAGCACACAACCTCCACAATAATTGTGCAAATAACGAAACCAGGCCCATTTCAAAGCGAATCATGGGAAGTGGAGTACATTTCGGAAGTTTTAAAACAGACCTACAAAATCGAGCTTCACATAAATCCCATATATAACTCTTCATTGGCAGTTTAATTGGCACCACTTTTGCTTGATAAAACACCATGATATGACTGTATGAAAATTTACCATACTTATAAACTAGTATGTTAGCTTGAGATTTCAACGTGTTCAGTTTTAAATTCAAGGAAGAAATATAGGCATTTTCACTTGTGGTGTTATAGATGGTCAGGCCTAGATATTTATAGTTTTCAACATTCATTAATGCAACATTGTGTAGATGCCACTTATATTTTTCCCGTGGGAAGCATTTTTGATCTTTTGACAAACAACAACTTGCGTTTTCTCTAAATTGATGATAAGGTTATTTGCTAATGAGTATGCAGATAACTTGGCCAATAAGTTTTGTAGCCCACTTGGGGTCTGTGACAAAAGGACTAAGTCGTCCGCATACAACATCCAAGATATACGTTGATGACACAGTTTTGGAGCATCACTAATAATATCTGCAAAAGATTCTCCAAGATCAAGGATAAACAAGTTAAACAGAAAAGAAGCGAGGATGCAACTTTGCTTAAGAACTCGCCCAGTAAGTATCATTTTAGAGAGTAACCCATCCATTGTAAGCCGGACGTGTATCGAAGCGTTGGTATGAAGATGTTTTATGATAAAACTAAGATAGGAAGGACAAGCAAAGCAATTTAATTTCTGATAAAGTAAATTACGATCAATTGAATCAAATGCAACCCGGAAGTCAATAAATGGCAAGTATAACGGTTGACTCCGGGCTGCACACTGAGATTTTAACATATTCAATATCATGATGTTTAGAGCTGTCCCTAACCCGGACACAAAACCAGCTTGAAAGGGGTCCCTTCTCCTTAAACTCAATGCCCAGTTATTCAAATCTCGGAGTACAATACGATTGAAGATTTTTCCCGGGGCATCAAACAAGGCGGTGAGTCTATAACTTGCTGGGTCGGATCGGTTACCTTTTTTAGAAATTAGAAGTATGAGTGAGTGTCTCCATGAGTCAGGTATTAATTGCGTCAGAACAATATTGGAAAAGATGTTATATAATATTTCAGACCAAATTTCCAGATGTTGTTTTAACATAAAGTTCGTAATTCCATCAGGTCCTGGAGCTCGTGATGGACTTGCCTTGTTTATAAAAAATAAAATATCTTCTTTATCAAATGTTAGAGAAAACATTTCTGTTAGTTGTGGCACTCTTTCGTGCTTGAACTCGAACATGGCAGATATAGATTTGTGAAGTGTTTCACCCATGCCTGTTCTGACACATTAGTAGCCTGATAGGTAATTTGATGGCCTGCAGTTGTTTGATTAATAACTGACCAAATTTGTGATGTATTCTTTCCTGCTAACACACTCAATATTTTTGAGCTATCATTTTGAAATAAGACTGCTGTATGTGTTCTTAACCAGTTCTTGTATTTTGTCCTTAATTGAATAAGGAAGATATGTCTTGTATTTAACGGCAGTCTCAAGGCTTGGCGTTTTTCTAAACGAAAGGTTCTTTTAGCGGCTTCCACTTCCCTATCAAATACATGTAAGGTTTGTCTTGAAGATACCTTAGATTAAACGTCTTATGCTGAAATAGTTGCATTAAATTATGATAGGGAGTTTGATGCCGTTGATCTACATTCGTATTAGTCAATTGCCTTGCATAAAAATGATTAAATCTTTTCAAAGATGTTTCATTCCAACATAGTCTATTACCACCAGGGTTAACTGTTACGAAATCTAAAGTACTTTGAACTACCAGAGTATTTGCCAGTTCGATTACATTCAGAGGCTGTTATGGTCACTCAAAGTTGTTGGATTTATTTCAAAATTGGAAACTTCTGAAATAAGAGGTTGGTTCATATAGATGTAATCAATTATGGCTGAGGTGTTACCTCTGTGCCACATTGGTTGAGGGGGCATATCGTTGAAATGAACCATTTAACATTTGGAGATTGTCATTATGGAACCACTTCATTTACATGCATAATCTGCTGCTATACTTATTTTGATCAAAGTAATGCAAGTTTAAGTCTCCTGTTATGATGACATATATAACTGTTTTATCAAGATACACTAGATACATTAGGGAATTCATGTCTCTCATAAATAAATGGTCAGAAATACCAGCAGGGGTTCCAATATACATTTATCAGGGCGTATGATATGTTGGCTTTATCATCTGCAAAAAGGGGTTTGGATATGACCAATCTTCAGATGTAAATAGCAGATCTTGTTTAACAGCTATAAGGAGCCCTGATGTTGGTCTCCCATGATTTAATTTTTGGGCTAGATTCAAATGTATATTATACTTATCCCAAGTAGGGAAGTAGTGAGCCACCTTTCTTGAAATGTGGCTATATCAACATTGTCAAGGCTGGGGTCAAAATTATTTAGAAGATGACGGATCCCTCTTGTATTGCAACTAGTCAGGGAGACACGAGTTTGTTTCATAGATTGACCTAGTTAGTGCGTAATCTGATTCAGATGACAATTGCAGATTTTTCCGGATCCTTCTTCAAGGCCCTGGGTAACACTCTTTACATTGTGCCTCCCATGAGTAACTACAGAAAGTGATGGGTTTACTGTTGGAACTTTAGATGGGAGTTGATTCACTTCAATTATAAATCCCAAATCATAAAGGCTGACCATATCGTATTAACAGCCACTCTGGAATTAATCCACAATTTTACCGAGGAGAGAATATGTGCATCTTCAAACTCCACTAGTTGAATGTTGGCAGAATTGATGTCTTCCAATTCCGGAATTTCCGCAAAGATGGTGAGGATGGATTTACGATTTAAATCATATTGCACGTTTGGAGGTTGGCGACATGAGATAATCAGTGAATGTAATGCTGGACGTTTTGAATCACCTCTGAGTGTTTTTTTCATTTGTGAAGTATAAAGTCTGTCATTGACAGGTGCTGGGACTGATGATGTTTTCTTGTCGAGGGAATTTGTAATGGATTTTGCTATGAACCGTTGAAGTTCCGGGACTAATGCTGAAATAAGGTTTTTACCTTCGAGGTCAGTGGTGACTTGTGACACCATTCCTGTTAATGTTGGTAATTCAATTGAGTGAGTCTGAGTGATGACTGGTAGAATTATGCCCAAAAGATGATTGAGCCACAGGATGAGCAATAGGGATCTTAACTTCACTGATAGGAGCTTGACAACTGTTTATAACTATCTAGTGCAGATGTCTCATATTCTTGTGGCTGGGGTTTTCTACCTGACTCGCAATGAGAGATATTTTTGTGCTGGTTGCGCTGACATATAAGCGTGAACCGTGAGCCGAATCTCCTTTCTATGTTCTTCGAGGATTTGCTGCGAGGATCCATGTAAAATAATATCTTGATCAGTATGATTTTTATTTAAATGTACTGTACTAGTTGGAGTATGCTCTATGCTATGTACGGCGACTACAGATCTATTTTCAACAGATTTCACATGATGATCATCAAATGACGGGCTTGTCTTGTTTTTGCTATTAGCACTGTCTTCACGGGCTAAAGTCTGCAGATGATATTTTCTGGAGATTGCATTTGAAACTAATGTGGCGCCCTTCTGCGGAGCTTTTAGAGATCTGATGAATCGATTAGTTGTAGAGATGCAAACATTTTTGTAGGGAACCATGTTTTTTGTTTTTTTCCTGTTTTTCATTGGCCCTGCGTATCATGACTCACAGAATACGCCCCTTCTGGACTTCCTGGTCCTTATCGCAGCGGGGCTTGCATTCATTGATACTCTCAACATGGCCATCTAATGTGACATGCCACACACCAGCTTTCACGGCGGACGTAGAACATTCTACAAATAGACCACGCCCCCGCGGCCCCTCGCGTCTCAACGCTATCACTGGTAGTGACTAGACGTGTGCTTTGTAGCTTGTTGAACTGTTCATCTGTCCTAGGTTCCCGGATCCTTATTCCCCATTCCTTCCTCCTTCTCCTCTCCAACCTGTTCCTGAATTCCACGTACCCCCTTTGTGTATGCTTCCTCTTTTCCTGGACGTCCTGAACATCCGAGTATCCTGGAACGCTGAACGCACGCTGGAGTCAGAAAAGACTTGTGCGGGCTTGTACAAAATCCGATCCGTGCGCAAGAAGATTTCCCCTACGGAGTCCTGCAAGAAGCGGTCCAAGGTGAGACGGGGGAATTCCATGACAGTTTGAGACGCAAAACGACCAACAGTGAAACCAATATGGAAAAGGCTGTTCAGGATCTCATGCGTGGCATGCAAGAATTAATGACTGAGGTGCAGAATCTAAAGGCGGAGAATGCCGCATTGAAGCAACTTGTTCTGTCCCGCGATTCTGCCACAAATGAGAGTGTTCTACTGGGTGGCATTGTAGACAAATACGATGGGTCTGCAAAAAACCTTTGTGGATTCCTTGACCCCTGCTTGGTGCATTTTACTTTTAAGCCCTATTATTTTTCAACTCCCAGGGCAAAGGTGGGCTTTATAATCTCGCACCTCGCCGGGAATGCATTGACTTGGGCTACTCCTTTAGTCAATTCTGGAGATGCCCTCCTAGATGATTATGACGGGTTCATACAGGCCCTCAAGACCATGTTTGACTGCCCAGAACAGGTCTATAGTGCCCAGGAACGCCTACTTGATTTTCGGCAAGGATCCCAGGACATGCTGACGTATGTCACAAGATTCAAACAATTGGTCAAGGAAGCGGATTGGTCTTTAGAAGCAAGTTTTACTCTTTTCCGAAGGGGGCTAAACGAAGAGATAAAAGACGAATTAGCCAGAGTGGCTCGTCCAAGCTCATTCCAGGCTCTTATGGATCTAGCCATGCAGATAGACCTCCGTATTCAGGAAAGGAAGGCAGAGAGAAAAGAGACCAAGATGCCTTTCCAGAAGAGTTCCCTTGAGACCTCATCGAAATCTGACCCTACTCCAGTCTCCGATTGCGATCCTGAACCCATGTACATAGGGGCCTTCCGTGGACCCATATCCCCACAAGAAAGGATGAGGAGGAACCACACAGGCTTGTGTATGTATTGTGCCTCAGATAAACACCTGGTTAGAGAATGTCTTCGAGCCCCTCCACGGCGTTCGGGAACGCCAGCTTCCGATCTTAGATGGAGCGAGGTTTCGGGAGAGAGATATTTGCTCCACATCAATTCCATCCTTGAACTATCCTGGACAAAACAACTTAGTGGTTCTACAAGCCTTCTTATCATTATCGAAGAAGGAGACCTACCCCTTGGTGGATTGTGGAGCTATGGGAATATTGTTATGCAACCTGTGGAAGCGATTGATGCAAGACCTCTCACTTCAGGACCCCTATCCTTACAGACCAAAGAAATCCAACTTTCAATAAACCATCACCAGGAATTGATCAAATTTGATATCATCAAGTCAGCCAATTACCCCATGGTACTGGGCATGCCCTGGTTACAGAAGCACAATCCTTACATCAATTGGGCAGCAGGATCTTTGTTTCTTGGTTCAGAGTTTTGCCTGACACACTGTCTATCCCCGGATCCCTCCTTGATACCTTCTGAAAACACTCCAATGGATCCACAAGGCCCTCTCATGGTTTCAAATGTCGTACAGGTTCGGACTACGCTGATGTGTTTTCAACTGCTATAGTCCAGGCCCTACCCCCTCACAGGCCTGAAGACTGCGCAATAGATACAGAACCTTCAGCAGTAATTCCCTTTGGGAGGATGTTCATTCTCTCCGAACCGGAAAAGAAGGCCCTTAGAGAATACTTGGACACCAATCTGCAAAATGGCACCATAAGACCATCTAAATCTCCAGCTGGATCCTCATTGTTTTTTTGTCCCCAAAAGAGACACCCAAGAGCTTAGACCTTGTCTTGATTATCGTGGATTGAATCAATGCACCCTCAAGGACCGCTACCCTTTGCCCTTAATCTCGGATATCCTGGAAGCGGTGAGAGGAGCTGTAATCTTCACTAAATTAGATCTCAGGGGTGCTTACCATCTAATCCGTATCAGGGAAGGAGACGAATGGAAGACAGCCTTTAGAACACCCTTTGGTCACTTTGAGTAGTTGGTCATGCCCTTCGGGCTTGCAAATGCCCCTGCAGTTTTCCAACGCTTCATGGCACGAAGAGCAAGTGAAGGCAGTTCTGCAACGGCTACGTTACCATAAACTCCTGGCTAAACCTGAGAAATGCCTTTTTCATGTCAGTTCTGTTCATCATCTAGGATTTGTCCTTAGTCCAGAAGGGATAGGAATGGACCATTCAAAGGTAAAAGGCATATTATCTTGGCCTGCCCTCACTTCGGTGAAACAAATTCAATCCTTCCTTGCCAATTTCTATCGGAAATTCATACCATCCTTTTCTGAGATAGTTCAACCGATCATTACCTTATTGAAGAAAGATACTCCCTTCCTCTGGACCTCAGCCCAAGACCAAGCATTTCAACGATTGAAGACGGAATTTACTCAAGCTCCTTGCTCAACCCGATATTAATCGACCATTCCTAGTGGAGACGGACGCCTCTAACTACGCCATAGGAGCAGTGTTAAAGCAGGAATTCGAGGATAAACTAGAACATCCCATTGCTTACCTCTCACGAACCCTGACTTCCAGTGAGACCCATTACTCCGTCTTGGAAAAGGAACTGTTGGCGATCTGCCTGTTCCCACGGGGGCGTCGACCGGAACTGGGCCGCTGTTATTTCCACCAGCGTGACGTGTAGCGCCGAGATGACTGACTGGACTGGCCCGCTCAGCCTAGTTTGTCTGGCTCGCAAGAATATTCTTCTGCAAAGGAGAAGAGGAATTAACCACCCGTGGATTTGAGTGTCAACCCACCTTCCCCACTCCCGTTGTCTTCCCACTGATCACTCTTGATGTCCCCTCCTTTAGTCTCACCTGATGGTTTGGAAGGATGAGCTCTCCATCCTGCGTCGACCGCAAGGGCGCGTTGATGACCAGTTACTTCATTGGCGGAGAGGAATTGGTGATTTCCAGTGTTGACACTAAAGTCCAATTGTTCATAAGAGTTCAAATGGCTGCTCTTCACTCTGTCCGATTCCTTGCTTGCAGGTTGCCGATTAATCCACTCGAAGATTTCCAAATGGCACTCGGTAAGATTCAGGTAAGTCTATTGTGTTTTTCCCCTTAGGGGCCGGGGTACGGCGATGAAGCAGAGTTGACTGTGCCGACCCGAGATGAGGTGAGACCCCCGTGGTAAATCAGGTAAATCAGGTAAGTTTTGTGGAGGTAACTGGTATTGTCCTTGCTTTCTCCCCTTTCTCCCCTTAGGGGCCGGGGTACGGCGATGAAGCAGAGTTGACTGCGCTGCCGACCCGAAATGAGGTGAGTACCTCCCATGGTAAATCAGGTAAGTCCTTGGGGGTAGCTTGTATGGCCTTGGAGAGTCCCCTTGCTCACCTTGCTGTCCTTGTCTCCGTAGGTGTCGGAGGGTGGCCGCGAGATGGAGAGAGCGTGATGGAATGCTGAAGTACCGCCAAGTGAGTTCAGTGAGGCGCCGTAGGAATGCGAAGCGATGCTTCAAAGACTTCTGTCTTTCAGTTCCGTGGCGAAATGGATCAGGATTCAGGTAAGGATTAAAGTTAAAACTCCTGTTCTAACCTTTATCCTTTTTGTCTTCTTGTTTCAGGAGTCCCAGGACTGAAGCGGGCGTGGCTGAAGACTGGAGCTGCTGAAAACACGGTGAGCGTTACGCTGCAGCAAGCAGAATAACGCGAAGCACGTGTGGCTGTCCGGGCGTGGTTTAAATAGCCTTGGAAGAAGATCCAGGTAAGTATTCTTCCACAGCCCCACCCAAGTAACAAAATAGTCCCTTCAGTAAAATAGTCCCTCCTAAGCCTCATTTGGCTTGAGTCTTCATGCAGCATGGTCTGTCTCAGGTGAGTATGCAGCATGGTCTGCTTCAGGTAAGTTATCAATAATGAGCCTGGCGCCATAGGCGCCAGGACTGTACCCAAACAGCCCCTAACTGGGGCCTTTGGGCATGCTCCAAGTGGCATGATGCCTGCTTCCGGGGCTGTTGGGCCTGGTCTGGTCTTCCGGGGGCAGGCATCATGACAGCACTCTCCCTCAATGCCCCTCCTAAAGTCGTTCTCCCCCTTGGCCGTGGTTTGTCTGGAAATTCCCGATGGAACCTCTTCACTAAACAAGGTGCATGCACGTGGTCACTAGGTTCCCAAGACCTTTCCTGTGGACCATAACCTTTCCAGTCAATTAGGTAAAAGAGTTTTGATCTCACTCTTTTTGAGTCCAAAATATTCTTCACTTTGAACTCAGGGTCCCCGTCTATGAGGATAGGTTCAGGTGGAGTGGTTAGCCTTATTCCTGGTTGCACTGGCTTCAAAAGAGACACGTGGAAAACGGGATGGATTCGCATATGAGCAGGTAGGTCCCACTTGACGCCCACTGGGTTAATAATTGCCTTGACAGAAAAAGGTCCCAAATACCTGGGGTTAAAGGTCCGAGTCCCCTTGAGTGGTAAGTGCTTAGTGGCTAACCATACTTGGTCCCCTATTTGGTATTGAGGAGCTTCACTTCTGTGCTGAGCCGCATCCTTTTTGTATTTTTCCTTAGCCTTTTGCAAATGGATGGTTGCTTCTTTAAAGGCTTGTGTAATAACAGCGTGGAGATGGTCCACTGCGGGCATCTCTAAATGCTGGGGTGAGTCCAAATCCGAGGTTCGAGGATGGTGCCCATAATTGGTAAAAAAAGGACTTTGTCCAGTTCCTGAGTGTACGGAATTATTGTACGCATACTCTGCGATCCACAGAATGTCTTTCCAATTCCCCTCAGACTGATGTAGCATACAACGGAGGTACTGTTCAAGAGTCTGGTTGGTCCTCTCCGTTTCACCGTCGGTCTGAGGGTGGTGACTGGTCGAAAGCCTAACATCAATTTGTGCCAGTTGGCAGCATTTCCTCCAAAAATGTTAAATGAATTGACTGCCCCGATCTGAAATTAACACTGAAGGAAAGCCATGCAGGCGGACAACATTTTCAAGGAATTCCTTGGCCAGGATTGAAGCTGAAGGTATCCCTTTTAAAGGAATGAAGTGGGCCATTTTAGAAAAAGATAACTAGAATGGTATTGTAACCTTGGTACGGGGGTAAATCCGTGATGAAGTCTAATGACAAGGTATGCCAAGGGGTAGGTGGTATGTCTAATGGTTGCAATAATCCAGCAGGTTTTTTCTTTTGCCCTTTATTTTGTGTGCAAATGCCACAAGACATGACAAATGACTTGACATCCTTTCGCCAGGTAGGCCACCAAAATTGCTTGCTAATTTTAGCTTCGGTTTTTGCAATACCCGGATGCCCTTCTATTAAGGTGTCATGGTAATGGGAAATGACAAGTTCCTGTAGTTCCTTTTGCGGTAAAAATAGCCGGCCTTGGTAATAAGGTAAATCATCGATGACAGAGTACTCTGGACTTTTCTTTGCCGAGTCCTGTAGGGCAACGGAATCAAAGAGTTGGTGGATCTTGTTTTGAATGTTCTCCAGTGTCTGTATGGAAGTCAGGCCAAGGATTCTCTGTTCCGGAATTATGGGTACGGGTTCTAAAGTTATTTCTGCTTCTCCCATTCCAATCCGGGACAAGGCGTCTGCCTTACCATTCTTACAACCTGGTCGATAGGTTATTACAAAATCAAACTCGGCGAAGAACAATGCCCAACGGAGTTGGCGCGAAGATTGGGCTTTGGCTGTCTTTAGGTATTGTAAGTTGCGGTGATCGGTGATGTCCGTGATGGTATGTCTGGCACCCAGTAGATAGTGCCGCCAAGCCTTGAAGGCGGACTTGATGGCCAGCAGCTCCTTGTCGGTTATGGCATAGTTTAATTCGGGGGCTGAAAATTTTCTTGACCAAAACGCCACTGGGTGAAGTTGGTTAGTTTCGGGATCCTTTTGGGAAAGGACTGCTCCCATGGCTGAACTGGATGCATCTGTTTCCACTATGTAGGGAAGCTCGGGGCGCGGGTGTCTTAATGTGGGAGCAGATGTGAATTTAGCTTTTAACTCTTGGAAGGCGTTCTCGGCCTCCTCTGTCCACACAAAGCGTTTGTTTTTTCGCAATAGTGTTGTGATGGGATGTACAATGTGCGAGAAGTCCGGGATAAACCTGCGGTAGAAATTGGCAAAGCCAAGCATGCTTTGAACTCCTTTGATTGAACTTGGCGAAGGCCAATTAAGAATGGCATCCACTTTTCGTGTATCCATCCGGATTCCTCTCGGGGTCAGAATAAATCCAAGGAATTCCACTTCCGTAGTGTGGAAGATGCATTTTTCCAGTTTAGCATATCATTTATGCTGGCGTTACTTCTCTAGGACTGCTCGGACGTGTTTTACATGCTCAGATTCTGATAAAGAGTATACTAAGATGTCGTCGATGTAAATGACCACACAAACGTCGATAAGCTCTCGGAGGACATCGTTCATGAAGAACTGGAAGGCTGCTGGTGCATTGCATAGTCCGAAGGGCATCACCTGGTACTCAAATAGTCCGTACTTGGTGCGAAAAGCAGTCTTCCATTCGTCACCCTCCTTGACACGTACCAGATGATATGCCCCCCGAAGGTCTAGTTTCGTGTATATACAAGCATCCTTCACCTGGTCTAATAGTTCTGGGATCAAAGGCTGTGGGTATCGATTCTTGATGGTTATCTGATTCAGTGCGCGGTAGTCTATACATGTTCTAAGGTCGCCTTCCTTTTTCGGTACGAAGAACAAAGCTGAAGATGCAGGGGATTTGGACGGGCGAATGAAGCCATTAGCAAGGTACTGGTCTAGGTACTGGCGCAAATGAAGATTTTCGGGTTCCGTAAGGGCATAGATTCTGCTGCAAGGTGGTTGTGCTCCAGGTACAAGATCTATTTGACAATCATACGATCTGTGAGGTGGTAAGGTGTTTGCCTGTTCCTTTTGGAAGACGTCCTGAAAGTCTTGGTATTCAACAGGTAATTGCATGGCTACTGGAATTACTGGGGCCAGGACTGAGTTTTGAGTTTTCCTTGGGTAGCAGGTGTGAGCACATTCTGGGAAGGTTAGTCTCTTCTCTCGCCAATCAATACAGGGATTATGTTTTTCCAACCAAGGTATCCCCAGTATCAGCTGAAACTGTGGGGCCTTGATTAAGTCAAACATCATAGCCTCTCGATGCCCATCTTGACTCAGCAATGTCATCTCTGCAGTGGAATGAGTTACGGGTCCAGAGGCAATTTCCATTCCATCTACAGCGGTGACAACATCGGCCGTGGTCTTGCGGGTGAGAGATAGATGCATCCTGGTAGCCAATTCCCAGTCCAAGTAATTTCCTATGGCTCCACTGTCTACGTACGCCTTTACCGCGTGCATGCGTGATGGCTGCTCTGGATCTACAAGGACCATGGGTATGGTGAAATGCGAGGTCAGAGTGTCCTTCTTTAAGCTCGGCAAGCGGACCTCTACGCTTGCCGGGCGTGGTCGTTTCCCGAGTCAGATTTCACATGGTTTTCGTCTGCTGCTCCTATAACTTTCTTGGGTGGTTTTACAGGACAGTTCCGAAGAAAATGACCAGCAGTTCTGCAATAAAAACATAATTGCAGTTGCCGTGTTCTATCTCTCTCCTTTTGGGTTAGGGGTCCTTTAACCCCCCCGATTTGCATTGGTTCTGAGACATCTACTCCCTTGGAGTTTACGTGGGTTTTAACCAACACCCTGTTCTCAAACTTGGTTCGGTCAGCCTTCCTGGTTTGAAGTCTGTGATCGAGCTGGATCACTAGATCTATATATTCAGCACAGTCTTGAGGCGGGTTCACGGTTTGGGCCAAAACATCTTTGAGTTCTCCTCGAAGTCCTCGATGGAATAATGTGATTCGCTTGGCTTCAGGCCATTCGGTTTCCACTACTAATCTATTGAAAGTTGCAATGTAAGATAAAAGATCCTGGTTACCTTGACGTAGGGATAAAAGTTTGTTGTCCAAAGCCTGTCCTCGGGAGTGTCGGGCGAATAGTCTTTCCATGCTTGTTCGAAAACCCTGGAAATCTCGAAGAATCGGGTCATCCTGGTTAACTAGTGGAATGGACCAATCCGCCGCACTGCCGCTGAGATATGACAGTACAAAGGCTACCTTGGCCTGATCGTTTGGGAAAGCTCCAGGTCTACATAAAAAGTGCAAGCGGCATTGATTCATGAATGTTGCAAACCCTTTTGGGTCTCCGGCAAAGCGTTCAGGCGGAGCCAAAGGAACGGCTCCAGGTAAATTTATCTGCACCGGGTTACTCGATGGTACAGGAGCTGGACTTGCCCCAAGTCCTGGTAGAGCTGTTTGTCCAGCCTGGCTCTGTAATAGTTGTCTGGCCAACTCATCAGTTTGTTCTTTTGACACTATCAGTTCCCTCCTGAGGGCATTGGTTTCTTGGCGGGCGAAATGCACTTCGGCCCTTAATTCCCCTAATAATTGGGCCAACTGATCAGTTTTCCGAGGTCTCCATGACGCCCAGGTGGGTATTTGTGGGTAGGCTTCGCGTTCTGTTATGCTCACCTGGTTCCCACGGGGGCGTCGACCGGAACTGGGCCGCTGTTATTTCCACCAGCGTGACGTGTAGCGCCGAGATGACTGACTGGACTGGCCCGCTCAGCCTAGTTTGTCTGGCTCGCAAGAATATTCTTCTGCAAAGGAGAAGAGGAATTAACCACCCGTGGAATTGAGAGTCAACCCACCTTCCCCACTCCCGTTGTCTTCCCACTGATCACTCTTGATGTCCCCTCCTTTAGTCTCACCTGATGGTTTGGGAGGATGAGCTCTCCATCCTGCGTCGACCGCAAGGGCGCGTTGATGACCAGTTACTTCACTGGCGTAGAAGAATTGGTGAGTTCCAATATTGACTCTAAAGTCCAATTGTTCATAAGAGTTCAAATGTCTGCTCTTCACTCTGTCCGATTCCTTGCAGGTTGCCGATTAATCCACTCGAAGATTTCCAAGTGGTACTCGTTAAGATTCAGGTAAGTCTATTGTGTTTTTCCCCTTAGGGGCCGGGGTACGGCGATGAAGCAGAGTTGACTGCGCTGACCCGAAATGAGGTGAGTACCTCCCGTTGTAAATCAGGTAAGTCCTTGGGGGTAGCTTGTATGGCCTTAGAGAGTCCCCTTGCTCACCTTGCTGTCTTTGTCTCCTTAGGTGTCGGAGGGCGGCCGCGAGATGGAGAGAGCGTGATGGAATGCTGAAGTACCGCCAAGCAGGTGAGTTCAGCGCGGCGCCGTAGGAATGCGAAGCGATGCTTCAAAGACTTCTGTCTTTCAGTTCCGTGGCGAAATGGATCAGGATTCAGGTAAGGATTAAAGTTAAAACTCCTGTTCTAACCTTTATCCTTTTTGTCTTCTTGTTTCAGGAGTCCCAGGACTGAAGCGGGCGTGGCTGAAGACTGGAGCTGCTGAAAACAGAGTGAGCGTTACGCTGCAGCAAGCAGAATAACGCGAAGCACGTGTGGCTGTCCGGGCGTGGTTTAAATAGCCTTGGAAGAAGATCCAGGTAAGTATTCTTCCACAGCCCCACCCAAGTAACAAAATAGTCCCTTCAGTAAAATAGTCCCTCCTAAGCCTCATTTGGCTTGAGTCTTCATGCAGCATGGTCTGTCTCAGGTGAGTATGCAGCATGGTCTGCTTCAGGTAAATTATCAATAATGAGCCTGGCACCCATGGCGCCAGGACTGACTTTATCTTTATGAGCCTGGCGTCATAGGCGCCAGGACTGTACCCAAACAGCCCCTAACTGGGGCCTTTGGGCATGCTCCAAGTGGCTTGATGCCTGCTTCCGGGGCTGCTGGGCCTGGTCTGGTCTTCCGGGGGCAGGCATCATGACACTGCCAAGCCTTCACTGAATGGCGGCATCTACTTCTGGGAGCCAAACATCCTGTCCAGGTCCGTACGGACCATCGAAATCTTCAAGTGCTGTAATCTATGGAATGTAGAAATAGCCGTCAAGCCCGTTGGGCCTTCTTCTTCGCCCAGTACCAGTTCCAAATCCATCATGTTCCCGGATCACAGAATCTAATCGCAACGTCCTGAC
This sequence comes from Ambystoma mexicanum, assembly GCF_040938575.1. Taxonomy (NCBI): domain Eukaryota; kingdom Metazoa; phylum Chordata; class Amphibia; order Caudata; family Ambystomatidae; genus Ambystoma; species Ambystoma mexicanum. The sequence goes on from NC_090924.1 coordinate 977,324,852, forward strand.
TATGAAACTCTTGAAGATCGGGCATACCCAAGGATGTTTCCCCACACAATTTTTGTAGCCCAAGCAGTCAGTCTCCTGGAAGAGATTCGAGTTCAAACCCAGTCTTCTGAAATCTGGAAAGAATTCACAGGAAAGAATCGATGGAGACTTAATTCTAGAGATGGACATTTATTCAAGTCCAAGGCCCTGGTCATTCCCACACAGACTGCAACTAAGGATTATTAACATCTGCCATGACACTCTTCATGCCGGACATTGTGGTGTCACCAACACCCTTCATCTCATACAAAGACAATTTTGGTGGCCCAGGTTGAAAACTGACATTCAACGGTACATTCAAGCCTGCACAGTCTGCAATCAAAACAAACATGATAATAAGAAAATAAGAAACCGGCAGGCCTCCTACTGCAACCTGCACTACCCTCTAGACCATGGGAGTGCATCGCCACGGACTTTATTGTGGAATTACCACCATCTAGGGGCTATACGACGATCATAGTCACCATTGATTTGTTTACTCACCTGGCCCATTTTACAGCATTGCACAAATTGCCATCCTCCTCAGAACTCGCTGGCATTTTCCTGGAACATATATTTCGTCTTCATGGACTCCCTTCCAAGATCATATCAGATAGAGGACCTCAATACATCTCTCAATTTTGGAAACATCTCTGTCGAATTCTAGGAATCCAACGTGCTCTCTCATCAGGTTATCACCCACAAACTAACGGAGCTACGGAACGTGTGAACCAGACCCTGGAACAATACCTTCGTTGTTTCGCCACCAAGGTGCAAGACAACTGGTCGCTCCTTATACCTGTGACTGAATTTGCTTACAACAACTCTGATCATTCAGCACTCAAGACCAGCCGTTTTTATTGCAGCCAAGGTTTCCACCCTTCAGTTCTACCTTCCATTCTACCACAACCCACACCTGTACCAACAGTCAATTCCTGGATTGAAACTCTCATCAATGTTCACAAGGATGCTAAACATCATCTACAAAAGTCCCAGACACACGCTAAACATTTTGCGGATATCAAAAGAAGAACAGGTCCTTCTTATGCCATCGGTGATCAGGTCTGTCTGTCCTCGAAACTACTACCTCGGCATGTATGACCAAACAAACAAGCCCCCCGTTACTATGGTCCTTTTTCCATAAAGGAGATCATAAACCAACTCTCTATCCGGCTCAAATTACCGGATTCCTGGAAGAAGATTCATCCAGTTTTCCACACTTCCTTACTGAAACCTTACGTCCAATCTTCCCGGAAATCCTGCAGACCCAACCCCGTGCTTGTGGACAATCAACTGGAATATGAGTTATCAAGAATATGTGACTCCAGGTATAAACGGGGTCAACTTCAATATTTGGTCGAGTGGAAAGGATACCCTCCAAGTGAAAGAACCTGGGAACCACTTTCTAATCTGAATACCCCTGGACTACTCAGAAGATATCATCTCATACACCCGGGAAAACCTGGTGGAACAGGTTTTCGGAGGAGGCATGCTGTCATGACTCACAGTATGCACCCCTTCTGGACTTCCTGGTCCTTATCGCAGAGGGGCTTGCATTCATTGATACTCCCAACATGGCCGTCTAATGTGACACGCCTCACACCAGCTTTCACGGCGGACGTAGAACGTCTACAAACAGACCACGCCCCCGCGGCCCCACGCGTCTCAACGCTATCGCTGGTAGTGACTAGACGTGTGCTTCGTAGCTTGTTGAACTGTTCCTCTGTCCTAGGTTCCCAGATCCTTATTCCCCATTCCTTCCTCCTTCTCCTCTCCAACCTGTTCCTGGATTCCGCGTACCCCCTTTGTGTACGCTTCCTCTTTTCCTGGACGTCCTGAAAATCCGAGTATCCTGGAACGCTGTACGCACGCTGGAGTCAGAAGAGACTAGTGCGGGCTTGTACAAAACCCGATCCGTGCGCAAGACGATTTCCCCCACGGAGTACTGCAAGAAGCGGTCCCAGGTGAGACGGGGGAATTCCATGACACTGCGACCTTTTCCAGATTTAAATTAGAATAAGGAGTTGGAGAGATAGATCTTCTCTCGGACTCCAGCAGCAATGGATTAACATCTTGTTTTTGTCTCACGTCCATGTGTTTTTCTTTCTCTGACCCGTTTGCGCTCAAAGTTCTGAACTTGCCGGCACCAAGCTTTATTTCTACCGCAAAGTCCAAATTTATTTTCTGATGTTGATCTTGACGATTTCTTAAGAATATGGGAGCAATTTTTTGAGAGGTCTTAGCAATTTCAATAGGCACATCTCTAACGGGAGATGGGACGGTTTTTACTTTAGGACTTTTTTTGAGGAAGATGGGAGCTATTTTTAGGTTCAGATTCAGAAATGGTGATATTGTTCCTGTAATCTGCTCACACATCACTTTACTAGTTTGTGAGCTTGTGGCTGTCATCGGAACCGTTTTCCTTTCACCCTCCATGTCTTTAATAGGAACAGCCTCTTGACCTTGATTACTAACTACGATCTTGCTCTTGATCATTTTTCGAGACTGGCATTTCTTCCCACATTTCTTTTCTACAACTTTCTCACGTAATCTTTTCTTTCTTCTGGCTTCTCTCTTCCTTTCCTTCTTGCCACCTAACGATGAGATCCGTTGCAGATGAAATGATGTTTGTTGAGTTTGGTTTTCATCTCTGGCTATAGGGCCAATTGATGGAGGTGTATTTGAGGGCTCTTCATCTTGACAGTCAGCACTCACGTTGGCCAGTCTTCGAAATTCCTCTAGAATGGATTCAGATAAGGGAGTATTGTCCATGGGTGGATTTGGTTCTTCATCAATAGCATTAGGAGCCAAATGCAAGTTTTTACTATTGGACATTTGTAATTGTAACAGAAGTTCTTGTAATGTAAATTTATTTGCCTCCTCTAGGCTATTTGTAAGAACCATGGATCTATGAATCGCAGAGAGGTCCATGCCCTGTTTTGCTGATTCCACTTTCAGTTCTTGGATTTGTTGCAAGATATTAGTATTAATGAGATTGCAACAACCAACCATAGCTCCATCCAAGGAGGCGACCTCTTTTGTTAATTCGACCAAAGAACCAGTTTGGGACTGGACCTCGCCTTTCAACAGTTCGAAGACGGTTACCAGTGAGTTTAGTACATAGTTAAGAGCTCTCAATGTCTGCTCAGTAGGTCCAAGCAGAGTTTGAGCAGATTCTACTTGCAAGTTCTGTTCTTCAGGTAGTGCTTGAGACATTAACAAATGATCTTCTTGATCAAGAACCAATGATTCCAATGCTTTTTCTGTGATGGAAAGATCAAGCTTCTCCAAAACGTGGGCACTTGTATTAGAGTCCGAAGATGTTAACACAAATCTGCTCTGAACAATTGAAGATTCACCATGTGTTACCGATGCGGCAGCTTCATTTTGGGATGTTCTTCCCCCAAAATGTTCAATTTTCTTCAGTATTTTTGTTGTTGTTACAGTAAATTCAAGCCCCTTTTTCCAATTTTCTACCAAGGGAATGCGCTCTTCAGGTGCTCTAAGCGTTCTGATTGGGGTAGAGTTGGTGGGATCCATATGAATTTGTGCTGCCGTTTGTTGATTTCCTATATAAATTGGAGGATACCTCACAGCCGTTACTGGAGGGTCCACCAAGCCATTACTAGGACAACATTTCGGTGCAATGGGCTCCTCTCATTCAGGTGCTCTATGGTCATCCTCAATTGGATTACTCCGCAGTTTCATGATTGCGTGTTTATGCACGTGTTTTTGTTACAACCTTTCGGTTGTTTGCCTTTCTCTGGGCTCGAAGTAAGTCAGTTAGTTGCCTTTATAGAAATGAGGGGACTTGTTTTCACCTGGCCAGTCGAATCAAAGGAACCTAGTTCCCACAGTCTTCAGCTGCAGGGAATACGTTTTTATTACACCTACTTTATGCAAAGTTAGGAGTAAAGGCTAAGAAACATACAGCTCCAAGGCAAAAGCCCGCAGTCACTGCATGCAATGTCAATGATATTATTCAGTCACCAATGTTCATGGATTATAATGAGCAAAATTCAACGTAAGAGCACAAACCAACTGTGTTTTTATGGACAGTACAGAAGTGGAGATATAACAGATAACCGTTTCTTTAATAGAATGTTTTTTTTAATTTTATTAGTGTTTACCTTCTGTTGGCTGAGCCCAAGGTACGAAGCCTACAGCCAGTCGTGTGTGTACACGATTTCACACGGTTGATGTTTCAGGCAGCATTGGGTATATTCAACTGCCAACGCCACTCAGAGCCAAACAGAAGCAAAACAGTTCTGGCATACACAGAATGCACCGTCCTTTACTCTCCGGCCGGGCTTAACGCCGCAAGGGTGGTTGGGCTGCTCTTTAGGGTTGAAGAAAGTCAAGTGATTGGTCACGTGACCACCGGCAGGCTCCGCCTCCTCCAGGAAGCGAGCGTGGCTCAGCAAGAGCCCTTAACGGCTTGCAGTACTCAAGTAAAAGCAGCAATCAAACAAACGTTCCTTATATTAAAGCAATTCTCCTCGATACAGCAGTGCTTGTTCTATGCCTCCTTATTCTGTGTGCTCTGCTTATTTTTCTGCACAGGAGTCCACGTTGGACCCCTGGCAGTTGTGATGAATCCAATGGAGTCATCACAGATTCCCCGGCGGGGATCTCCTCCAATGTGGCATGGGGACGGCAGCCTATAACTGATCCTGACCCTGGGGGCGGTTTCCTGAGGGTTGATCATATGGGAGGAGACAACTACCGGGGAGATGTCATAACTTCACTGGAGGAGTCACAGTGTTCTCCCCTGCCCCATGAGGAGGACCCTTTGATACCCAAGTTCCTAATGGCCTATTGTTATTCTAGTCAGGCCCCCACCTTTCACCCAAACACTCACAACTCACACATAATGCCTTTTGTTCTTGATGTACCGTTTTGCACAAACCATCCAGGAGTTAAAAGTCCAAAAGAAGTCATGGACTTCAACTCACATAACCAATCGGGTACTATGATGAGGAAGAGGACAAGGGAGTTTGTGCAGAGTGACAGGAGCTCAAAGTACAAAATGCAGACTAGTTGTTTTTCCAAACCTGCAATGAGCGGGATATTTAAAGATGGCCACTGCTGTATGGAGAGCAGAAGTGCAAAGAGAGGTGCAGAAGCAGACATTACTATTCACGCCGGGGCTCCTGAACGCAAAGCACATTGGCAGAGCCAGAAGAACAGAGGAGGCCATTAGAAAAGGAAGAGGATTGCTGTGTGTGAGGAGGAAGTACTGTGGAGATGCCAGAAGCAGTGCAGAAGCTCCTGGAGGTTTGGTCGCTCTGCGAGGTAGCAGACCTCACCCTGTGCCAAGAAGAAGAGCTGGTGTGTGACCACAGAGCTGTGATGGGTGCTGGGGAAGCGTTTGCACACTCCAACCTGGAAGGCAGAGGAAGAGGCCATAACGAAGGGGAGTGAACAACGTTGGGAACGCTGGAAAAGACTGCCGAGTCCTCCAGGTTGCATTACAGAAAAGGTGTATATCGGGGCAGTCCCTCATATCTATTATGCAGACTCCATTAAGTACAAAGTGCTGCAGTGTCTTCCTCTACATTTCAAATGAGATGCCCACCAAAATTCAGCCCTATGCTCCCTTCATTGTTTACCTTCATCTGCGAGTATGGGTATCAAATTCCTATGTGGAATGCATCATACTTGCTACCAACATGCATCTCCTCATCTCTCATTTAAGTTCAATCAATAAAACTTCCTTAGAAAGATGAGCTGCAGATTCAGACACCTATTCATTATCTCCAATCATGCCTCAAAACTCTGTAACCATTGTTCGCCTTCAATCATTAAGACCATTGATCAACTATTCTCCTAAAATACCTTACGACTGCCCTCCTCAAACAAAAGTGACTCTCCTAGGATCTTAATTCATCATTTGCTCCAAGAGACCATCTTGTGGTTAACATTGTTGTAGAGGAGCATCTTCATGCCTCTGCAGGAAATCCCCCCCCCAACCTCCTTTATGTTGGATGCCTGAGATTGTGTCATGTTTGACACAAGCAGTTGTGCTAATACCGCAGCAAATATTCGAAAAAGGTATCCACTGGGAAAGCCCTATCGAATCTATCCCCGAAGAGACGACAATCTGAGGGAGGAACTCCCTTAAGGAATATGAAAAGGAGCAAAAGAGAGAAGCTAGTGACATCACAAGAGACGCGTGTGATGCCCTGAGAATACTGGCTGAAGAGAATGCATGGATCTTACAGAAACTAATGATGAAGTTAAAAATCCAGTAAACTTTCGTATACGTAAAAAGATTGCACGTGTGCGAAGTGCTACAGAAAATCAACCGTTCAATAATTGTACAGACGCTGAAACGCAAGTAGACCAAGTCATCATAGAAGCTGGCTATATGTAGCGAATAGACTGCAGGCAAAGCCGCCATTGTATAGGAGCTGGACATCGGTGTCATGAATTTATTAAGCCCGGAACCATGGAGAGGAAATGCCGAGAATTGTGTCGACAACAAAAATAAGTTCTTGGCGAGGCTGTCTGGCCTGGTATCAAAACTGAAGCAGCCATGGTCGGTTATCTATTCTTGAAAGCAGTAAACGTGGGAAGGAGGAATCATCCATTATTAAGGGGCAAAGAAAGACCACAAAGAGTGCTAAGTTTTATCCATTTAAGACATTTAAATACTGCAAAATGGAGCAAATCATGACCTCCTGTCACGTGAGCCGAGGATGGAAATATAGTTGAGCTTGGAGTCCTAGAACAACGCAAGTGAGAGCCTGCACTCTCATATATTCCCATAGACAAGGATGGGCTAATTGGGTGGGGAGGTAAAGTCAAGGCCACCTCCTGGCACCTTGGTCTGAGCTTACGTGCTGCTAAGTGAACCGAACGTTCCAGACATGGCACGAGCATGTCAACCAATTAAAGAGGGCTGTATTATGAAGGGCCTTATAGTTTGAAGACAAATGATAAACCGTGTGTTTAATAGTGCTGTAGATGACATGTTTTAGAGGTAGGCATAAATTGTCCACCTGACAGTAGGACAGCCAATCACAATCCTAGTCCCTATAGAAAGTATACTTAGATGTTCCCCTTGAACCAATTATAATCGCTTGTACGTTTTTACTATTTGTCACGTAGTAGGACGTCACCTCTGACAAATTTTTAGTCAATGTTTAATGCGAAAACTGTTGTGAGCTGAGCGAACGTCTGTTGATGTCCGTTGTAACCCCTCTGTTTTAGATAATTGTTAATAAAACAGCAACATTTGCCATCTTCCGGAGTTGGTTCGATTATCTGGAGTTATTCTGCAACCACATCCATTGCATGCATGTTACTAAAGAACCTACGTTAACATGGTAGCGGTGCGGATGGTTGGAAAAGATTCAAACTAGTTTGTCTCCAGTGTTTCGGGGAATCGGGCATCCTCCGCCATTAGCCGGAGGATCGCAGGGTTTTCTGTGGAGTGCGGCCGATAGAAATAAACCTGCAAGAAGAACCAAGACGGTGGGCAGGTCCCCCTTTGATGAAATCCTTGCCCAGTTTCCACGGTCGCTCTGCATACAGAAGGCGAAGTGGTTGGATTGAAGGAGTAGTCGATACTGAAGGCCTCAAGTCAATTAACAAATTGTAAGTAGACTAAGGGGAATGGAAAATGGATGGCATTGTGATAATCTTTGAGTAACAGGAAATATTTTGAGAAGAAAAAGGTAGCGCATAGGAGTGCTGACTCAAGGGAGTTTCAGAAGGAGACGTCTCAAATCCCAAAGGGGGTAGAGCAAAAACATAACGCATAATCAGGATTACATAAGGAACGTCTCAAACCCTGTATAGGGTATAAAGTAAAGGCGAGAGAGAAAAAGGTGATCACAGTTTTTATGAATGTGTAATGTTGAGTAGTCTGAATGTTGTTTGTTGAGTAAAAATATCGAAGAGCGATAGAGGTTGTGAAACAGTTGAGGCGCAAAAGTGATTGAGCGTAGCAAAGTGATTGGCGTCAATCAAGAAAATAGATATAGACAATGGAAAGAATAAATATATCGATTAAAGGTATAGACAGGGTGTTGAAATTAGAGGTTTGAGCAGCGATTGATGCTGCGTGCTCATATTTGTTGTTTTAAAAACGTTGAAAAGTGGTGATTTATGCAAAAGTATAAATGTTATTTAATAAGTTTGATAAGTACTGACAGTGAATTGAGACTTGTCATTATGGGAGACACTCCCCTGATGCACTTATGCAAAACATTACCAAAGCACATGCCCAAGCTCAAACAGTATAGTGCGGAATGGGTGAAAGGCATGGCAGATAACATGTTCACGCCATGGCCACAAGGGGGATCATTGTCAAAAACAGGATTGCAACACATGACCACATACTTGCACGCTGCATACACAGGGAAGAAATTAGAGAAAAGATTAACGATTTTAGAGCTCTGGAAGATGTACCAAGAAGAAAAGGAAGACCTGCCACCTGAGGAGTGGATGTTTAGTCAGCGAAAGGTGTTGTGCCTTCAGCTCCCCTTACCTCTCCCGAAGTAAAAGACGATAGTACGGAAGAAATAGGGTTATATCCTTTAAAGGAGTTGAAAGTGGCAACGGGGTATAGTAATCCGATATACGAACCCCCAGTTTACAATTGTGACGATATTCCAGGGGAGATTAAGAGAAAAGAAGAGATCTATAAGATCATACAAGATAAAGAAGAAAGGAGTGAGCGGTCGAAACTGTTGACAGAAATAGATGGGGAGATTAAGAGATGGAAAGGAGAGAAGGAAAAAGCAGACGAGATGGCACTCGTGCAGAATGAACGGATGGGAGGACAGCTATAATAGATGGGAAGAGTATAGAGGAAGGTAGGCAAAGAGAAGACAAGGATGAACAAGAAAGAAAGGATAAAGAACGAGAGAAGAGATTGTGAGAAGGAGAGCAGAAAATGAATAGCAGAGAGCGATGAGAACAGATATATCAGGTGGAGCAAGAAAGAAAAGAACAAAGAAAGTATGACAATAGAGAGTGATAGAAGAGAGGGATAGACAGGAAAAGAAGGAAGAAGAGGAGGAAGCGCAAAAACTAAGGGACAAAAGATTACAGAAACAAATGGAAAAGAGGAAAGAAGGGAATGAATAAGGACAGGGGAAGAACGAAGGCAAGAGGAAGAAAGAATTAGAAGGGATGCGAGAAAGCAAAGAGAAGTAGATGAAGAAATGGAACGAAAAAAAAGGAGACAAGGTCTTGATACCAGTCTCATTCGTAAGGAACCAGTAGGGCCAAGCCCAGAAATACGATGGGATACAAGAGAAGAGTTCCTCTCGATAAAGAAAGCAATGCAAGCAACATCTAGAGTTGCGCTAGATGAAGAAAGATTTTATGCAGAAAGCATTACAGAAAGGATCAACAAGGTCTATCAACAGTTAAGGCGAAATAGCGAGTATGAAACTCGGGGACTGATACTTGATCCCCAGTGCCTCAATAACGAAGAGAGGAGGGAAACCTGTTCAGTAACGAATGTCGAGCATTGTCTTTAAGTAGACTGAATCTGGATAAGGGTGAAGGGAATGATAGCCACACTAGTTGGGGACAAGACATGTCAAACGAGGAAAGAGTCCGGTCTCGGGGTAGAAGGAGGGAGCGCGTGCACCCCTGAAGGAAGCCAGCAAATAGATACAGAAGCGAGATGGTCTGATCTAGAACAACCTAAGGATAGGACGCCAGATCCCATAGCGCATCCAGACCGTCCCCGAGGATGATGGCACAGTGAGAAGGGAGAGTCGCTGCCATATGTGAGCAGGTTAAGGTCGTTACCCTCAAGGAGACAGGCAGGGACGATCGTACCTGCCATGGATAGACTAATCATATGATCTGACTCTGGGAGGTGGTACACTCAATTTCCCTTGTTAGAAAAAGGAGGAGCAAGACCACAGTATATTCCATGGCCACAGATGGACAAGCAAATGGATATACTAATCTATGCGACTGGGCTATACAAACAAATCGCTTTGCCACGAGACAGACCGGATTCGTAAGAAATGTAGGAACAAATATAAATTTGATTCTGTTAAACCCTGTCAAAAGAGATGCAAATCTACAAAAGACAACATTATGAGCCGCTTTCCTGGATCTGCACCTAGCCTTTGATGTAGTGAATCGCCAGCTGTTATAGGCAAAACTCAAAAAATGGCAATGTCCATCTAACATACTTGAACCCATCAAATTACTATACTCTAATACCAAGATCCGAGTAAGACTAACAAAACAAGGAATGCACACAACCTATATTGAGACTTGGAATGGCCTTAAACAGGGATGCCCATTGGCCGCTACTTTATTTCATCTTTACACTGCGGACTTCAAAGTGGAGATGAGATGAACAAGCTTGAATCCACTGAAAATAAACTCCACAGTGCTTCCGCTCATGTTGTATGCGGACGATATCATCCTTCTCGATAAAACTCCTTGAGGCCTTCAAGAGAGTCTCAATTTGATGGGAAGCTATATGGACATGAATGAATTAAAAATCAACATATCCAAAACTAAAATGATGGCTTTGGCAAATAAAGTGTTGAGAAATGTAAAGACACCGAGATAAAATATAAAAGGAAACCCATTAACAGTAGTATCAAAGTTCAAGTATCTAGGCATGGTGATTAACCAATCGACTGATGAAAAAGAATACGAAAATCAGGTCATCCAAAAAATGCATTCATTAGCACGACAAGGGAAGCTGCTACATGTAAAGTATGGAAAGTTCACTTTTAAACCAATTGTAGCTTTCTATAGGACCAAAGTAGTTCCATGCATCTCTTATGGAATGGAAACTATGATAAAATTAAATCCAATGATATGACCAAAATTGGAGGCTATATTTTGGCGTAAAATCATGATGTTACCATCATAACCCCATATCGAGAATTTGTTTTGAAGTGGCGATACAATGCTTCGGATCCATAATAATGTGGAAGAAATTAGACCTATATCGAAAAATTATCAACGAAGATAAGATTCCAGCTATTGATATTTTAAGAACAAAATCTAATGCGATATGTACTAAAGCATTAACTGGATGGAAAAATCAACTCAAGGATATTTTGGAAAAACAGGATAGAACTGAGGAAATGTTAATTAACCATCCACAACATGCTAAACGAAGAATCATGCTGAATGACTGGATAGAAACATTGAGAGAAAAGACCAAATACCAAGAAAATCAAATATGTAATTATGATGTTCGTGCATTAAACCAACTTCCGAACTAACTTTTACTTTTCCCAGACAAAAAACTATCACTCTATATGAGACTTCGATTGAATATATTACCCACAAGATCGAGACTTGTCCGAACAAAACAGCTTGATACTTCACAAAAATGTTGTCGTTTTTGTAAGAACAGTAAAAACAGAGACGATCTTCCACATTGTAATGGAGTGTCCAGAAATACAACAGGAGAGACTTTTGTGTAGAAACTTCTTCACTATTAAAGATACAAACACAGACGCTGAAACCAGATGGGCACAGATTCTTTTAGGACAAAACTATAAGGTGAGCTACACAATCATACAATTCTGGATTAGAATTATGAAAACTGCCACATTTGAGACAAAGGACAATTCAAAAGCATAATGTGTGGTTATATGTAATTGAAATAACCTTTAAAAATTGATAAAATGAAAAGTTTATTTTAAACTATAACATTTTAAAAAAAGAAAATATATATATATATACATACTAATTAGAAAAAATGACAGGAGGAAGCACGTTGGCCATAGGGGACCTAAAAGGCCTCCTGACAGCTATTCTTGGGGAAAGGGCTGATGACATACAGAGAAGAGCGGGCTATTCGAGTGTGACAGCACAGAATACAGTGCATGATGGAGCAATGTTTAATAATTGCAGAGCATATGTTTGGAGGGCACTCAAGGTACAGTATCCCGACACCTCAGATATGGGTACAATTATGACACGTAAGATGAAGGAAGATGAAGATCCTATTGCTTACATTCAGGATAAATGGCAACTTGAAACTCAACTTGCGAGCCGTGGGAAAAGACAGTGGCATTATTTTACCACATTGTGTGTCAGGGGTTGCCTGAGCCAGTACAAAGGCAGATGAAAAAGCAAGTGGGGTTGGAAGCGAAGCCATGGGCTGAGATACAGCTGACAATAGTACACCATTGTCAGTTATTACAAGACAAAAATAAGAAGAAAGATGAGAATAGGAAAACTGAGGAAGCCAAGTTAGTTCAGAAAAAATTGTTAAAAATGTGTTAAAATTTACCGGAGAATGGGTGGTATTGACAAGCGGAGAAGGATTGGGAATGCAGGAAGCAATGAGTGCATTGCAGGCGAGTAATCTGCGCCTCATGGATTAAGGTGGATATTGGTTTGTGCCACAATGCAGAGGTATAGGCTATAGAGGAAGAGGAGGAGGATTTCAAAATAATCAAGGTGGGTTTCAAGGTACGCAGAAGGAGAACCAGGGCACTCAAGGAGGGCTTGTCAGATGGGCACACCCAGCATGTTGGACTTGTGGGATGAAAGGGCACATTGCACACTGACACCCAGGATAGGAGGTGTCACTGTGTTAGGAGGGAACCCTTTCACAGGGACGGGGATGAGCCTGTACCGAGAATAGGTCATCTCACAAGGTGACTTGATGTGTTCAGTACTACCTGTAACACCAGACCCCCAACAGGAACCAAGGGTCGATGTGACGATAGGAGGCAAATCTTTTTCTTTTCTTGTAGACACTGGAGCAACTTGTTCATGTATACGAGAGGGAAAATATCCAATGCCTGGCATTGTGATGAATGATCAAGGGTTCTCTGTTGAGTCGAGTTCCCTTTGCCAATGAATTACCAGTCTCTATAGGAGAGCGTGACATGTCTGTTGCTTTTGATATATTCACGACAGACACTGATCAACATTTTGGGAAGAGATTTAATGACAAAACTAAACATGACAATTTCATTTACTGATCAAGGAGTAGTGTGTTCCACTCCCAGAATACGTGATTAAAACGTGGGAGAATGTATACTGGTGTTCACAGGGCAAGTAGCTCTGCAAGGCGTTCCATGGATCTAGGGGTTTTTCTATATGGAGTAAGCATTCTATTAACATGGCTACCTGGCTTAGTGGGAAAAATTGTGATAATACTTGATGAGTTTTTGTTTAGACCATGAATACCCATGGACGAATACCCATGGACGAGGAGGGGGACAGACTATCCCTATATCACTGGAAGCAGCCATAGTACTAAGGGAAATGGCAATGCTTGAAGGAGTAGATGATGAGGGTAGACCATGGAGAACAGGAATAACTCTTGAGGAAGGGTACAGATTGACTGACATAACAGATGACATGTTCAGAGAAGACCAAACAGACGATGAAGTAGTGTTCTTCATGAGCATTACATACTGGATAAGAATAGAAAAAAGAGAAGTCCCACCGCGAATGGCGATAATGCGGCAGCATTTTTTCAGGACTTGGGAAAGGTGCCAAACGCCCTTTGGACCATAGGCCCTTATGACGTAAGTTTATTAAAGGGAATAGGAGAAGTTAAAATAAAGTTTAAGCCAGGTGTGATTTTACCTCAAGCAATGCAGTACCCCATGTATCGAGAAGCTGATGAAGGTATATTTTAGACCATTTCAGCACTAATGAAAGAACAAATTACTTTCTTACCTGGTAACGTTCTTTCGATGGGATGGTCCGACGACGTATTCCATATCTATGACATGTAATCACCACAGCTGTGCTGCTTCGGAAACTTTTTTCGGCGTCTGCGTCCTGCGTCGATGACGTCGATGCGCCGTCGTCGAGGACCTCTTCCGACGTCCGACGTCATCCGATGTGATAAGTAGGACGCACGACGCCCGTAGCCTCAGTTGTAGTTTTTTCCCCCAGAACGTGTGACAGTAGTCAACTGCCAGTCAGACACAAAGCCTTGTGGAACGTAAGCTGCAATCGCAAAAGAAATTCTGCAGCGGGGAAGGCAGGGCGGGAGCGATATGGAATACGTTGTCGGACCATCCCATCGAAAGAACGTTACCAGGTAAGAAAGTAACTTGTTCTTCGAGGGGATTGGGTCCTCCGACGTATTCCATATCTATGACAGACTCCCAAAGCAGTACCAGAGCAAGGAGGAGGGAAAGAATTTAGAATCAAAATTTAGAATAGTCAATCAAATAGCAGAGCAAAGGACCGCCTTACCAAAGGCCAGATCCTGTGCTCGGATGGAACAGTGACGTACAAATGTATGTACTGAAGCCCAGGTGGCTGCATCACAGATGTTGCGAATAGGAACACCCCTCTGCAGGGCCCAGCCATCAAAACGTTTGTCGTCCCTATCAGGAGGGATGGTAGGGTACGACGCCTGCTTTGCCGGGGCCGTGGCCGCCTGCACCACCAAACTCTCCGGAGTAGGGTGCCTGGTCAAGTAGCAGGGGTCGCTACTGGCTGGACGGTATTTTCGCGACAAGGATCTGCCCACCGCCGGGAGACTCTTCGGAGCAGTCCAAGCCACCGCCACCCTTCTCTGTAAAGCCATATGGAACGGCAGTACCGGATCAGTTGGGGGACCAACATCAAGGATGTCCGTCAGATCATCCTGCACAAACTCCCCTGGGGGAGCAGACCATCCCAAGTACTCAGAAACCCTAGCCATAAGGCGCCGGTACTAGAAATCGGCATGAGAGCCAATTCTCAGGCCTACAAAACTCCACCTCCGGAGAGGTGTCCAGTCCACTGGCATCATGCAGTGACTGTCTCAAATCGTCAAACTGACTATGGCCCGAGACAATTTCATCTGGAACCTGACTAGGAACCAGGCCATCAGAATCCTCATCCGCCTCTGAAATATAGTCCAGGTGGCGAAAAGAAGGCACCCGAGAGTGCTTGCTCTTAACCAGAGCCTTCCTAGGGGGTTCTCCCGTGCCACGGGGTACCTCCGACACGAAAGGCGTCGATGGCGTCGAGCGAATCGGAGCCGGCGTCGAGAGAACCGGCATTGGTGCCGAGAGGATCGGCATCGAGGAAATCGGCGTCGACGTCAGATGCAGCGCCTCCAGCAACGGCGGCGTCGACACAGCCCTCGAAGCCGGAGCCTCGAGCGTGTCCCTCGACGACCTGAGCGTCGACGACTTCGACGACTTCCTCGGAGCCGGAGCCTCGAGAAAGCCTGTCGACACCCTCGACGCCTCAGACGTCGATGTCTTCCTCGAAGACCTCACAGGTGCACGCGGTCTCGAACGCGTCGAGGACCGGGACTTGGAACGGGTACGTCGAGAACGAGTCTCCTTGTCCGAACGGGACCTCTCCCGTGACTTGTGCCGACCACTCTTGCGAGCGGTGTCTCTCGACCTCTCACGACCGACCCCACTCGGGGGCGCGGACGGCATAGTACCCTGCGACTCAAGAATCGCCAGCATTTTCTTCCCGAAGGAAGCCCATTCCTCCGGCGTCGCACGGCTGGTGGGGTAAGCGACGTGCCGGGCAGAGTCCTCCGAAGAGGACCTGGAAGACGACCGGTGTCGGCGCTTCTGAGAATGCCTCGAAGAGGCTGAGGAGTGGCGAGACCGACTCCTAGAAGGAGACCCACGAGACTTCCGACGATGACGCGGAGAGTCACCCCTCGAATCATCCGTCGAAAGCCCCGCAGACTTCGACTTCCTGGGCTTGGACACCCGACCTACCGACAACTTCTTCTTATGTTCGCGTAAGGCTTTGGACGTGAGCGACTGGCAGTCGATACAGTCATCCGTGTCGTGGGCCTCCCCGAGGCACCAGAGGTAGGCGTCGTGCGAGTCCGTCACCGACATCTTGGACCCACACTCCCCGCACTTCTTGAAACCCGGACGCGGGGTCGAAGACGAAGTAGAAGACATCTTCACACGAAGGATTTTCACAAAATGAACAGGTTCGAAGAACCGAGAAGAACAGAACTCTAAAGAGTCGAGGCGTGAACCGAGAATCACGAAGCAACACGTTCGTGGAAAAAACGGAACTGAGGCTACGGGCGTCGTGCATCCTACTTATCACATCGGATGACGTCGGACGTCGGAGGAGGTCCTCGACGACGGCGCATCGACATCATCGACGCAGGACGCAGACGCCGAAAAAAGTTTCCGAAGCAGCACAGCTGTGGTGATTACATGTCATAGATATGGAATACGTCGGAGGACCCAATCCCCTCGAAAAAGGGATTCTGGTGCCATCGGAATCATTGTGTAATACCGCTGTGTATCCTATTAAAAAGTCTAAAGGAGGGTCGTGGAGATTTATACAAGATATGACACCGATTAACCAGATTGTAGATGCATAGTTTCCGTTAGTTCCTAATCCGGTGACGATACTGTGCAGTATCCTGGTGGAAGCTTGATATTTCACGGTGATCGATTTGAAGAATGCGTTTTTCTTGACACCATTGCACAAGGACTCATAAAACTTGACGTTATTTACGTTCCGCCAAACCCAACTGAAATATACTCATTTGTGCGAAGGGTACTGTGAGTCCCCATTGATCTTTAATAGAGTCCTACAGATGGATTTAGGGTATATTGATCTCAAGAGTGAGGTGATACAATTTGTAGCACCACAGAAGATGAGTGCAGACAAGATTCTGTTCAGTTGATGACTATTCTAGCAGACAAGGGATACAAGTTTGACAAGGAGAAGTTACAATACTGTCAAAAAGCGGTGTTATATATATGTAAATTGTTTTCACATGAAGGAAAGAAAGTGACACCTGAAAGAGCCAAGGCCATTATGAAAACATCAAAACCAAACACAGTGAAACAGTTTTTGGGGTTATGCAACTAAGTCAGAGCCTGGGTGTTTGATTACAGAAGTAAACAAGACCACTTCTGCAAGCTTTAAAGAAGGCACAGGTGGAAAAAATAAAAAAAGAATGGACTAAAGAAATGGAGGAAGGGTTTGAGGAGCTGAAAAAGCTATTTGTATAGCCCCTGTTTTTGGAACTACATGGCGATATAAACCTTTAGCATATTACAGTGGGATTTTAGACCCAGTTATGAGAGGACACTTGCCGCGTTCGCGATTCAGAAATCTACAAGTATTGTCATGGGCTGCTCCATGACTCTCTTCGTGGAGCATGCTCTGTTTGCCATTTTAGAGAAACCCAAAGGGTAATGATGGTAATGATTTCTAACCCAACCATTAAGAATGTAAGATGTAAAATAGTAAATCCTGCCACATTTATAGCTGAGCCAATAAAGGAGGCGATCATGTGCATGACTGTGCTAATTATGTTGAATTTTATGATATACTCTGTGTGAAGGAAAATGCTTTAGCAGGAGGGTAAATTCTCTTTATTGATAGTACTTCGAAAGTTGATCAGAAAGGCATTCAGGCGCTGCAGTAGTGAGACATTGATTAAATGGAGAATTCGAAGTTTTAGCAAGTGCAAGGCTACCGTCTCACTTTTCAGCACAAGTGGCAGAATTAGTAGCGCTCATTGTCAAGCTCGAGAAACACAAAGGACAGGATGTGACGTTTACTGTGACTCCGCCTGCCTGACATCAACCATACACGTAGGGTTAGCATGTTAGAAGAGGAGAGGCTACCTCTGTGCAGACAGCACTCCAGTGGAGCATGCGTCCTTATTGGATAGGCTTATTAAGGCACTACAGCTCCCAGTGACCATAGCGGTCATAAAATGCACAGCGCATACTAAGCAAACAGATTTTGCGTGAACGAAGCCGCAGACTAAGAAGCCAAAAGGGTTGCATATTCCCCAGACATTTCGAGTTTTGATAGTAAGAGTATGAAAGAAAAAGTAGTCACAACCATGTTAGTGCAAGAGGGGTTTAATAAATTATCGATAATGGAGATTCAAGGGATTGCATCACAGGAAAAGCAGGAATTGTGGAAACGAAGGGGGGGTTGTTATCCCCCACAGGAGGATTATGGCGACAAAACAACACTGGAAAGCCAGTGATGCCAGTATTATTGTTAAAGGTCGCACTTGAACAGCTGTATTACCCTGCGCATGTAACTAGGGAGAGTCTTGCCGCTATGATTGTGGAAGACTGGTTCATTCAGACTTGGAACACATTGCACTATTTATGGTAAACTGCATCGTGTGTCAAATGTTTACTGCTGGGCATACAATGAGGACAATTAGCATCTACATATCGACTATGTCAATATGCTGCAAGTATGTAATGGATATATATATCTTTTAGTTGTGGTGTGTCACTTTTCTAGGTGGATCGAGGCAGGTCTGTGTACACACCCTGATGCCACCTGCGCAGCAAAGTTTAGAGTGCGCAATATTTTATCAAGATGGGGTGTGTGCGAAGTGCTGAGATCCAACAATTGTGAATTCTAAAATTTGCACTGTACTATGTGCTATGTAAACAAAACAGTGAGAATCACAAAGACACACCAATCAGATTATTCAAAGCAAAATACATTTTATTCATGAATTGTAAAAATGTCACTAATATCTACAAAAGCAAGCAATCAGCACTCTATAGCTATGAGTGCAGCTGCCCCAACCCTCCCAGCATTAGCAAATAGCAAACCCCCTAATAGCTCTCAGCATTAGCTCTACACCTCCTGACAGCCAGCTCTCTCTCTAGTCTAGTCCTAAGACTGTGAGATGAGACTGCTGCCTTCTCGCTCAACCTGCTAATGAGACAGCCTCCTAAACCTGAACCCACTGCATCTCTCTAAATCTACTGATACCCTCTACATCCTACTGAATCTAATGAACAGAACAGCCACTGTTATGCAGAAGCATTGTGGCTATGATGCACTTTACATATATGCGTACAAAGCATTTCATGGAAAAAATGTGTCTACCTACGTGCATACATACTCATGTACTGGAACACATTGACATGACATATTCTTCTATAGTCTAAAGGAAGTAAAGTGAGCATATTGTGTTAACATTATTTCTTTTCGCATCAAGACAGTTAATTTGCAGAAACCAAAACAAGCATTTGCTCAGCGAAAACATTTCTCTGCAGTCAGCCAACCAAGGTTGTCTCTAACAGTCTGCCAAGAATCACTTTTGTTATGATAACATTTACACACTCTGTTCGGCATTTCTTTCCACGCTCAGCAAGAAGCATAATTGTATGGACAAGACACAAAGCAGACCATATCTAGCACCTAGAAGTACACTACAATGTGCTATACATGACAAGTGTACATAATTAAATGGTTCTCAGAGAATATTGAAACATAATAGCTTAGAACAAATCTAAAGTGCTTAAACATAGCCTATACTAAAATGAATGCATGTATGAATGAATGATTAATGAATGGATTAGGCCATGCTAAATAAACCATAGAAAAATGCAGATTGACACAATGGGATACATTTTATTAATGAGCTATTTCAAGAGATAGGGCTTCTATTGAGTATTGAGCATAGGTTTTCTTCTGCTTACCACCCGCAAGCGAACGGTCTTTGTAAGAGACTCAACGGCTTCCTTAAAGAAAAGATTTCCGAGATTAAATTTACTTTGAAGAAGGGATGGCTACATTGCCTTCTCCTAGCCTTATATGCCCTTTGGCATCAGCCAGGATCAGACCACCACCTCACACCTCATGAACTAGTGACAGGGCGTTGAATGAGAACGCCCTTTACACCTCCATCTTGGAGCAGAAGTGATACCCAGAGTGTAGCTAAAACTTTAGGAGATGAAATGCACGATTATTTGACATGTATGACCATTAGCATTTCTTTCATTTCAGAACAAGTCAAGAGCAAGGGGGGTTGGTCTCAGAACACAGAAGACAATACAACAACCAACCCAACTGAACTACTATCGGCACTTAAGTTATATGTTGGAGACTTAGTTCTCATTAAGAATTTTAATCGAAGGTGGCATGAGCAATGTTTTAATGGTACCTTTTGTACTGAAGATATAACCCCTTCAGCTGTGAGGGTCCAAGGGAGACGAGCTTGGCTTCCCCTGGGTGATGTAAATGCCTATAAAGGTGAGACCCGCCCTACCACTGTTGCCTATCTAGAAGCAAGACAAGAAGAATTTCAGCGTGTGCAGACTCAGTCGATGATGAAAAAGAAGGACGATAAAGCAACCAGCAGTTAATACAGATTTTAAATTGGACTGGAATTCAAGTGGACACTCCTTATAGATATTTTAGCAGATAGTGAAAAGGCTAGCAGAGAATTCCAGTAGGTTGAAAACTAACTTTTAGAAATACACATTGAAGCATCAGAGATATGCCTAAATGTCAGTTCTTGATTAGAAATTGGAAACAAGATCAGTATCGAGATTAATTACGTGGAGAATACCTGTTCTAGACAGTTAATCATATGGCACTTACCGAGAGTGACGTTCATGGGCTTATGCTTGCTGTCTTTGTGTTTATACTTCAATCTTACCTGCTCTTGGGAAAAAGAAACGTTGAGGTACGCACTTTCTTACAGGATCCTAAAAATGGCCCAGTGATAAGGAGGCTCCTTATTGCCATCATCAAGCAGATTATGCAGTTACGACCATAAAGAATTTTTATGATTGTATTAACAATGATTAAAGAAGAAAGTGGCCAGTTCAAGGCAAAGAACAAGTGCAACGAGTAGTAGGATGGCCCGAGAGATGGGTGCCTATGTTCTGATGCATAATATATGTTTGCATGATTGTTCTCTTTGTCTTTCTGCTCCTCATCTTTCACAGTCTCTATCATGTTAGTACTTCCACTGAAGGAGAGGTCTGTATGTTTCTCCCTACTATGAAAACTACTTTTGATTTAATTCATGATTATTACACAACATTTGGGAGACACAAGAGAGATGCAGAGGAAGATAGTGAGGGGATAAATGCCTATCTAGATAATGCAGCACACTTGTGGAATAACATCTGGTATCAGCACTTGAGAAAAGTGGGAGAAAAGACATCTAAGGAAAGTTGCTATGTCTGATATGATATGATATGATATGGTATTTGTAACGCGCCTATACACAGGTGTTTCAAGGCGCGACGAGGCAGGGAGGGGAGGAACAAGGGGAGACATAACAAACGATCCTACTAGGCCAGGTGTCATTCAGATCGCGCAAGTGCAGGGGTGGGGGAGGGGGAAAAAGTGCAAGGGGAAGGAGAGGGGGGAAGTGCAGTAAGGTAAGTGGCGTAAAAGTAATAAATAAAAAAAGGGCCAGCTGGTGGCAAGTGCAAGGTAACTGCTCTCTCATACCCTATGCCATGAATACAGTGAAGTTCCAGAACACTATACTAAGTGCCTCAGTCCTCTTGCAGCATGTTTGACCAGAGGACAATTTCAAGGAAGTTGGGCCACTTCACGGTGGAGATCTAAATGATCATTTGCATACCAGGATGACTATATTAAGACCACACAGATGGAAAAGGAATCTGGATGGAAAAGCAAGATGCATGTGTATCCTGCAACCGGATAGGATGAGGTGGTCACTGAAGAGATGAAGAAAATGAATTGCCCTAATGTGACAGAAATAGCTGGATCACCTGGATATTGGGAGCGAACACAAGTCTTAATCTATGGACGAGTGAAATCTAACAAGGGATGGGAAGAAGGACTGATGTCCTGTGCAGCTCATCATCTGAAGCCAGAATATGTATAAGAGGTACAGAGGGTGAACGATGGGTGTTTGAAGTCATAGGCTGTAATCCCATTGGCTAATGTAACATTGTGCTTCATCATGTGGGAGAAAACAAGGGCTGCAAAACTACAGTTGATGTTTCCAGGATGGGAGAAGGGACAGCCGTCCTTATGGATCGATATTGGGCTTGTGAGTATAGGGCCTACATGAAGCTGCCCAAGGAATGGGGTGGAGTATGCTCCTTGGTGCTCATCCATGTTCCAGCATTAGTGATTCCTTAGAGTGACCTGAGCATTGGAGAATTTCCAAAAGCAGATGCCCATTTGAGAAAAAGAAGATCGCTTGATTTCGGACCAGAAGAGAGAATTACTTCTCAGCCAAATCAATAGAAGCATAGGACTCCATTCCTTATGAACACAAGTTGCTCAGCAAGACTGCTTGAATATTTACGACTATATTCATGCCTGGGATTCAACGAGATGGGAGCTCCTGCAGACAATCAATACCACCATAAAGGGATTCAATGTTATCAAGGAAGAGCTGAGGGCCATACGACTTATGACCCTGCAAAAAATATATGACCTTGACATGATCACAGCGATGGAAGGAGGAGTTTGCGTCAAAATCTGGCCTTCATGTTGCACATTCATACCTTCTCATGATGACGGGAATGGGACATTGACAGAGGCTATACCTTTGTTAACGAACCAGCATAACAAGGTGACGAGACAGAGGACATTGCGGATGACAGTTGGCTTGCTTCCATATTCTCATGGATTCCACAGTGGTTGGCAAACATATTAAAGATTCTTGGAGCAGTGATGGTGATGTATGGATTCTGTGTGATCAGGATAGTGATCGCCCAATGCAAGAAAACAGTGATGAAGATGTTGAATATGGGTTTGGACCCAAGGAATTGATGGATGAAGATGTCAGAAAATACAAAGAGGCCAGCATTGTAGTACCCGGAGGAACAAAGTTCCTGTACCCAAATAATAATATGAAATATGTGGGACGATGGGTCTATTGCAATCCAAATGGACAGTGCAACTACATGACCTGGGGTGTAGATGAGCATGTTAAATCAGCCGACTCCCTGAGGGTAAGCACTTCAAGAGAAAATATCAAGATGTGGAAACTTTTGAAGAGAAGGTTAAGGACTCGACCACAGGGAGAAATGCAAAGGAGCAGCTGCATGCCTCTGCAGGAAATCCCGCCCCCTACCTCCTATATGTTGGAGGCCTGAGATCCTGCCATGTTTGACACCAGCAGTTGCACCAATACCGCAGCGAATATTTGAAAAAAGGTATCTACTGAGAAAACCCTATCAAACGTATCCCCGAAGAGACAGGCATCTGAGGGAGGAAATCTCTTAAGGAATATGAAAAGGAGCAAAAGAGAGAAGCTAGTGACATCACAAGAGACGAGTGAGACGCCCTGAGAATACTGGCTGAAGAGAATGCAATGATTTTACAGAAACCAATGATGAAAATAAAAATCAAGTAAACTTTCGCATGTGGAAAAAAGATTTCACATGTGCGAAGTGCTACAGAAATTCAACCGTTCAATAATTGTACAAACGCTGAAACCCAAGTAGACCAAGTCATCATAGAAACTGACTACATGTAGTGAATAGACTGCAGGCGAAGCTGCCATTGTATAGGAGCTGGACATCGGTGTCATTAATTTAGCAAGCTCGGACCCATGTAGAGGAAAGGCTGTGAATTGTGTTGCAGCAAGAATAAGCTCAGATTGTGGAAGTTCTTGGTGAGGGTGTCTGGTCTGGTATTAAAACTGAAGCAGCCATGGTCGGTTATCTATTCTTGAAAGCAGTGAATGTGCGAAGGATGAATCATCCCTTATTAAGGGGCAAAGAAAGAACACAGATGCCAAGTTTTATTCATTTAAGACCTTTAAATGCTGCAAAATGGACCAAAACGTGGTCTCCTGTCAAGTGAGCCGAGGATGGAAATGGAGTTGAGCTTGGAGTCCTAGAACAACAAAGTGAGAGCCTGCATGCTCATATATTCCCACAGACGAGGATACTTTGCAAAGCCAAGTTCAAAGACAATCTTCATGGCAGAAGGCATGGGTGATGGGAGATGTTGGTCTAATCGGGTCGGGAGGTAAAGTCAAGTCCACCTCCTGGCATCTGGGTCTGAGCTTACGTGTTGCTAAATGAACCGAATGTTCCAGGCATGGCATGAGCGAGGCACCCAATTGTAGAGGGTTGTATAACGAAGGGCCTTATAGTTTGAAGACCAATGATAAACTGTGTGCTTAAAAGCATTGGAGATTACATGTTTTAGATTTTTCGATTAATTGATATTTTATTTCTATCGCGCTCGTACACAAGTGTTTCAGAGCGCGACAAGGCAAGGGAGGGGAACAGGGGAGAACAAAACAGCAATCTTACTAGGCCCAGTGACATTGAGAACGCGCAAGTGCATGGGAGAGGGGGAGGGGAAAAGTGCATGGAAGGGGGGAGAAGTGGAAAGTGCGAAGCAGAGTAGAAACAGATAAATAACAATAAATACATAAATAATAAAGGCAACAAACAGTGGTAGTGCAGCCAGCAATTTGCAAGTGCTAGGTTTAAGGCAGCAGACAGGGTAGGTCTGATAAGTGCAGGAAGAAAAAAAGGGGGGCTTTATGGGTACAGATAGAGATCTCAGTGCAAGGGGTGGCCTGGAGGCAGTGCGGGAGGGTGGCGGGCTGAGCAGGTACCTGGGCCCGGAGGACAAAGGGTGGCCAGTTGAACAGTGCCAAGAGAGAACAGGTCAGCAGGGGAGAGGGGGAGCAAAGGCAGAAGAAAAGAGGAAGGTCTTGAGGTGCTTCCGGAACCAGAGATGGTTCTCCTCAAGTTTTCGAGTGACAGGGAGGCTGTTCGAGAGGGGGGCCCCAGCCGAAGAAGGAGATCTACCCCCAGCTCGTTTCTTTGAAAAACGACTGACCCTGAGGGAGTTGGAGGTAGAGGAGCAAAGAGTTTGAGAGGGGAGGTATTTGAGTAGGGATAGCTGAAGGTATTTTGGACCCAGGCCCCAGAAAGCCTTGTGGACAATGCAGAGGGTTTTGAATTTAATCTTTGCATCCACTGGGAGCCAATGGAGAGATTTCAGAGCTGGAGAGATACGATCCCAGGGCTTGAGGCCAAGGACAAGTCTTGCAGTCCTGTTCTGGATTAGTTGCAGAGGGCGGAGAGTAGAGGCAGGTAGATTTAGAAAGAGGCTGTTACGATAGTCCAACCTAGAGAGAACCAGAGCTTGGGATACCATGAGCTTCTGGGGGAAGGAGAGCAAAGGCAGAGTACCTCTGAGGCGGTGCAGTAGGAAATTCGACTTTTTAGAGACCTCAGAGATGTGGGCGGAGAAGGAAAGGGTGGAGTCAAAGATGACCCTGAGATTCTTAGCCTCGCAGATGGGGGTAGGAGGAGGGCCAAGGGAGGCCGGCCGGAGAGTGAGGGGAAAGGATGGTGAAGGTGTGCCGATGAGGAGGATCTCCGTCTTGCTGGCATTCAGACAAAGATCATTGGCGGCACACCAATCTTGAATGGCAGTTAGGCAATCGGATATGAGAGAGGGAGAGGAGGTGGCAGAGGGCAGCCTGAAAATGAGTTGTGTCGTCAGCATAGCACTGGAAATTTGAGCTGAAAGTGGCAATGCAGTGGGCGAGATTTGGCAGGTATTGGTTGAAAAGCCAGGGCGAGAGGTTAGACCCCTGGGGAACACCACAGGTAGAGAGGAAGATAGATGAAAGGAAGGACCCAAGTTGGACCTGGGAGGGTCGATCTGAGAGGAAAGAGGTCAGCCAGGCCAGAGCCTGATCAGTGACACCCAGGTTTTCACGGAGACGGTTGAGCAGGCTGGTATGGTTGACCGTGTAGAAGGCAGAAGAGAGATCGAGGAGGATGAGGACAGAGGGAATGTTAGAGTCAAGGTTGGAGAGCAGATCTTCACGGATGTTCAGGAGAGCAGTTTCCGTGCTTCTGGCAGCTCTGAAGCAAGACTGGTGGTCATGGAGACAGCCAACAGAATTGGAATGAAGGTTAAGCTGAGAGATGGCCAACTTTTCCAGGAGTTTGCCCAGAAAGGGAGTCATGGAAATTGGGCGATAGTTAGCTGTCCAAGAAGGATCAGCTGTGGGTTTCCTGGGAAGAGGATGCACACAGGAGTGCTTCAGAGGGGAGGGGAAGGATCCTGAGGCAAAGGAGTGGTTGCAAAAGTCAGCAAGGGCCAGAGCGAGGGTGTCAATGTGGTCATTGATGATTTTAGAGGAACAGGGAAGAACCGGTTTGGACGAGGCTTTCATAGATCAGACTTGTCTAGCGACCTCGTCAGGGGAGAAAAGAGGAAAGGACGAGAAGGATGGTGGGGGGCGGCTAAAGGAGGGTCATCAAGCACAGATGGAGAGGGGAGAGGAGGGTTATGGGTGGAGAGGGTGGACAAGATGTCCTGGGTTTTTTTAAATGAAGTGAGAGGCAAGGGCATTGCAAAGAGCCTGGGAGGTGTAGAGACTGCAGCAGGGTTGGCCAGCTTGAGCTTGAATGTGGACTCTCTTCTTGGTGAGGACAGAGAGTTGGTATTGCCTTTGTAGCATGCGACAGACCAGTTTGTCAGAGGATGAACAGAAAGTCCCCCATTTCCTCTCAGCCGCCCTACACTTACCTTTAAGTGTAGCTAGGTGAGAGTCATACCGGGAATTGCACTTGGCTTTGGACTTCAAACGGATTCTTATGACAGGGGCAAGAGAATCAAGAGTATCAGAAATTGAAAAGTAGAGCAGAGACAGGGCTGTGTCAGGATGTGAGACAGCCAAAGGTGGAGGGGGGAGAAGGTGGCGGCAAAAGC
Organism: Ambystoma mexicanum; assembly: GCF_040938575.1. Taxonomy (NCBI): domain Eukaryota; kingdom Metazoa; phylum Chordata; class Amphibia; order Caudata; family Ambystomatidae; genus Ambystoma; species Ambystoma mexicanum. The sequence goes on from NC_090924.1 coordinate 977,351,255, forward strand.
CTCAACTGACACACGCTTCATGGGCCGGATGTCCGAGAAGGTAGGTGGCAGTGTTGGGGTATGCTTGGCTTGGGGGGGGAGAGAGGGAGAGATGAGAGGAGAGGAGAGGAGGGAGTGATCGCTCCAGGAGAGAGGAGTGGTCAGAGGGATGGAGAGGGGGAGATCAGAGGAGAAAAAGACATCGAGTGTGTGCCCTGCAGAGTTAGTCAGACCAGAGGGGAGGATGGACAGGGAGAGGGAGTCGCAGAGGTCACGGAAGAGTACAGATGAGGAGCAGGGAGAGTCTAAATGTATATTGAGGTCACTGAGGAGGAGGAGTTGAGTGGTAGAGGCCAGGAGGGAGGAGGAGAGGTCCGCCCACTCAGAGAGAAATTAGGTGATTTGACCTGGAGACCGGTAGATGGTAGCCACAGTAAGAGAATGGGTAGCTGAGGCAGAAAGCCTACAGACAAGGCATTCAAAAGAGGAGAAGGTCTGAGTGGGAATGATAGAGGCAGGAATCCACTCAGGAAAGATCAGGGCTACCCCCCCACCGGACCGGGAGGATCTGGGTGCTGAGAGGATCTTGTAGCCATCAGGGAGGAGAGTGTCAAAGCTCGTGACAGAGCTGGCCATGAGGGAGAGGTGGTTCAGCACAGCCTGACTACACAACAAAGAAAACTACAGTGGCCATCTTGGAAGGGCCAAAAAACAGTCAAATAAGCAGGCAATAGTGGGAAAAACGTGTGCTTTCAAAATAGCAAAGCAGCTCCAGGTATTAAAAAGCTCAAGAAATGGCAGCACGATGAAAATGGCAAATAAAACAGTCCTTTCCAACAATTTTATGCAAATTTAGTTTTTTTCTTTTTCTTCTTTTTTTTCCAATTTCGATTTTTCAGGTTCAATAATTCCCCTGGAGGTGCAGTAATGCACAGAAAGTGCACCTACCTAATGGAATGGTCAGCAGCCATGCACAAACTCCACATGTGCAGGAAAACAGATGGCCAGGAGGGTGGAAACAGGAACTCGCTCTCAGTGAGAAGCAGATGAAATGTGTCCACCTGACAGTAGGGCAGCAAATCACAATCATAGTCCCAATAGAAAGTATACTTAGATGTTCCCCTTCAACCAATGATAATTGCTTGTAAGTTTTTACTATTTGTCACGTAGTATGACCTCACCTCTGACAAATAATTGGTATAAAGTCAATGTTTAATGAGAAAATTGTTGAGAGTAGAGCGAACGTTTGTTGATGTCCGTTGTAACCTCCCTGTTTTAGATAATTGTTAATAAAAAAGCAACCTTTGCCATGCCATCTTCCTGAGTTGGCTCGATTATTTGACTCCGAGTTATTCTGCAACCCCATCCATTGCACGCACGTTACTAAAGAATCGTAGGTTCATTGTGTTCTACAAATTTGAAGATAAAGTTAACAGTAGAGTGATCAACAATTCATATGCATGGAGAGTGATGTTGATGGTATAGACTACATATTATGGGGCACCTATTGAGGCACAGTGCTATATCCTCCAGACCTAATGATGCATTCAGTGATCTTTAAAATGTCTAATATTCTGTAGAAATGGCATCCTGCCCACCATGTGAGTACTAGCTAGAGACAGGTTAATGTAATATTATCAAGGAGTATTGCTCTTTACCCAGTGTTGCAGAATAAAACTACTTGTGAACAATTTTTCATTTAAAACGAATGCTACTAAACAAAATATGGCTTTCAGAATCTTAGTAAATGTTATTTAATGGTTTAACCATACAGTCCAGAATGTTTTGTTTAGATCTGGTGTCGCCAAACTCTTTAGCGTTCTCCCTTTTAGGTTTTTGCATCTTACTCATTTTTCCATAGTTTTCCATATCTCCAGTAACTCAGTAGTTTGCAGAAACTTTGCAAGTTTCAACATGCATCCGTTGTTCGAGCTACTCGTGCCTGTTATAGCATAGGTTTCTCTCAACGCTCACATTAACAACGGCTTTAAAGATTACTAGGATAAGTTCCAGCATGCAGGGTTTCTTTCAATGTTTCTTGTTGCAATGGCTCAAATACCTGCTCTTGTAAACTACAATGAGAAGTGTTTCTCTCAATATTCACTGTCGCAGTGGTCCTGGAAAATAAAGTTCAGCATATAGCGTTTCTCACAATGTTCACTTTCTCAATGGCTCTATGAACTATTTGTGCAATTCCCTTTATGCAGCACTTCTCTCAATGGCTTTTCTCGCAGTGCCTTCTTAAGGACTATTGAGGCAGCGAGATTCCCACAGGTATTTAAAGGTTAGAGACAGGAATTGTAGTTCTTTGAAAAGAGTTTTGGTTTACCTCAGATGGGCTTGATTACAACTCTCCTCCATTCTCATCCTTCTTAACCTTTCCGCTGCCTTTGATATAGTCAATCATGCCACCCTTATAAATCGACTCTGTGATACCCTTGGCACCACAGACCTGGCACTGGACTGGTTGACCTCCTTCCTCTCTAACCGACCTTCCGAGGTTCAACTGGGCCCTTTTCTCTCACCCATCACACTCTCCACCTGCAGCATCCCTCAGCGCTCCATCCTCTTGCCGTGGCTCTTCAACATCTACCTTGCTCCTCAAGCCCATTTTATCTCCTCTTTCTCTCCTCACTTCAAGTGTTGTGCAAACGACATGGCGCTCTCCTTCAAGATTCCCTCCACTTCCTCCTCTTCTTCCTCTCTCATTCCTGACTGTCTGACTGCTATTCAGGCATGGTGTTCTACTAACAATCTCTGCCTTAATGCCCTCACTCCTACTCTCTGCATGCCCTCCATAAGCCCCCTACGCTCACCCTCTTGTGGGGCAAAAAATCTTGATGTCATCTTCGACTCCTCTCTCTCCTTCTCTCCTCACATCGCAGACCTTGCCAAGAAGGCCCACTTTAGGCTGCAACTCCTCAGAAGCATTCTCCCTTTCCTCACCTTACACCAGAAACTCATTGTCTCCAGAGCTCTGGTCCTCTCTAGGCTGGACTAATGCAACAGCCTCTTCCTCAATATGCTTAAGTCCTCCCTTCGCCCCCTTCAACTAATCCAGAACAGGACTGCAAGATTTATCTTTGGCCTCAAGCCCAGGGACCGCATCACTCCAGACCTTAACATTTTTCCACTGGCTCTGGGTTGTTGCAAGGATCAAGTTCACGACCCTCTGCATCATCTACAAGGATTTCTGGGGCCTGGGACCCCGCTACCTCCAACTGTCTCTTCCTAAATACCTCCCTGCTATAGCCCTTCGGTCTTCTAGCTCCAACTCTCTGCAGATCAATCGCTTTTCGACGCAGAGAGTGGGGGTTAGATCTCTCTCTTCTGCAGGTACCTCCCTTGGAATGGCCTCCCTGCCCCCCTCAGGCTGGAGCAGGATCTCCTTACTTTCCAGAAGCTTCTCAAGGCCCTTGTTTTCTCTTCTTCCTCCCGCTCTCCTGCTAAGTGCCCCCTCTGCCGCATTTTGACTAGCTGCCTGGTTCCTTCTGAGTCTTACAGTCATGCACGCAGGTGCATGGAAACTATGGCATAGGTGGAAGGCGGGACGCCGCCATTGAAGCTTCCCACCACGCTCCTCACGCAGTCCAACACGCGGTCTAGTTGTTTTGTGTCATCACTTCCGTATCTGCAGCTCGATGCATTGCAACTGCAATAAACTACGCTTCTGCTACCGCAACATTAGTGTTTTCTCTTTTCCGTTCACTCACGTGAACATTCCTCCTTTCCATCCTGCCATCTGGGTGCCGCTTCTTGCTTGCTTCTGCCTTCTCACTTACTCTCTCTCTCCGTGCCTTCACAGAGGTTTTTCCCCCTTTTCCACTTTCTCCTGCCTTTCTCGGCCTTGCCTTGCTTTGTTTTCTCTGTGTGGAATGTCTTAACTACTCAGTTTCCCTCCGAATTTGGCAGTTCTATTCTGGACCTCAAACCCTCTGTGAGAGCCGATTCTCTGCTCCTCTCTATTTACCCTATCAAGGTATTCCCCTCTCCGGTCAACTGGAACGAGTCCTGCTTTCTTATAATGAGGCTCTTGGACCTTCATCTCTACTAACCATCAGGAGTTTTTTATGCCGACTGGCTTTTTCCCCTCCCGGCTGTTCCGGAAGAGGGTCACGTTATCACAGTCCGTTGACAGACTCTAACGGTGGCTTCCTCTCAAGGCAGACCATTGGCCATAAAAAAAGGCGAGATCTCAGCACGTGGAGAAGAACCCCAAAGGAAAGCTACAGCACAGACTCTTCGGACACAGGTGAGGAGGTAGTGGCTGGTGAATCAGCAGATGAAAGACCATTAGATGACACAAACAGGGAACCAGGCCCTCCTCGCCCAGTCTACCCCGGCACTTTATTCACCCCTGACCCTCCCAAACCTGCACTCACTGCACCAGGCTCCCCCATACTAGTCTGGCATAGCCTACTCCCCTACTGAGCCTTATCCAGCCCCGCCCTTGCACTTAGCAAGTGGACCCTCATTCCCTGATTTCCCCTGGCACTTGTACACTTGTACAGCTGGCCTTCCCGTAGCACTCGCCCAGCACAGGGGCCGTCTTCCCCCCTCTCCCTGCCTCCGCCACCCAGCGACTTACATGCTCTCCACTCTTCCCTTCCCATCTTAGCTTTAACGCATTCCGCTCTGACGGCACACACTCCTGCACTCCCCTGCACTTCTTGTTACTGCACTTGCTGTATAGGTGCATCGTAAATACCCAATAAATAAAATAAATAACTGGCTTCAAAAACGGACCAAATAACTAACGCCTTCAGAAGCTGGGAGAGTCTGTGGTGAGGAAAGCAAAATATAAACATAGCAAACATTGCAGTGACTCAAAGTGACAAATTAAGCTTTAAAAAAGGCTAAATAAACAACAAGAATTGAAAAGTGAAGTTGGAATGGCGTACTGTGTACTCCCGCCATATCCACCGTTTGACCTGCTAAAGCCATGCAGACCATCAACCTTGTTTTGTTGCAGACATTTCCTTATCCTTATAGGCATTAATCCAACCCGAACTAGATCTAGATTAACACAATGGCCCTCATTACGACCCTGGCGGAAATCAACCGACCGGACCGCCATAGCGTAAATAGCGTTTCCGCCATTGCACGATGGAGCAAAGTGCGGCTCATTCCGACCCATCGGGCACGAGCACCACGCCATGGCGGAAGTGCAAATTCCGCAATGGCGGAAATGACCCCAAAACGGCCCACACCGCCGCCGTACGGCGCCCTAGGTGCAATACCGCCACCCATCTCAGCGGACACCGCAGTGAGCGCCAACCGGAAAGTACGGTGACCGTAAATATACGGAAACGGAAGTAAAAGCATGGTCCCGGAACGGGAAACATCACGCCGTACACCTATAAAACCACAAATTCCACACAACCATTAAAAATACTACCCTGAGACACATCCCAACCCGTCATCCACCCTAGTGAAACCAAGAAAAATGGGAAAAGTAGCGAAGAAAGTGTGCGACCGCAAGCGGCAGGTCCACTTCTCCCGTGAGGAACTCACCGTGCTCACAGAGACCCTCCAGGAGAATGCTGCCGCCGTCTTCTCCACGCAAATGACCAGGACGGCACTTGCGAACAAGAAGGCCATATGGGCCCTGGTGGCACAGCGGGTAAGTGCGGTGGGGACAGCACCCCGCAACCCACAGCAATGCAGAAAGCGATGGGACGACCTGCGGATACGCGTCCGTAGCATACTTTCTGCCAACCGCAACATTGCCACAGCTACCGGGGGAGGATCGGAATCACCCATCAAGTTGACCCCCTGGGAAGAAATCTGTGCCTCCACCATTGGAATGGAGAGCATAGAGGGAGTCGGAGGGATGGAGAAAGGAGTGCAGACATCTGAAGAATCAGGTAGGTGTCCCAAATAAAACAATGCCAAAACCACAATGTCCAATCATGTGAAGTACCACGTGCCCACATAGTGCAACAGTAACACATGTCCAGGAGAACGTCCACATACATAGGCCTGATAGCACACTTTAAAACTCACATCAAATACATAAATAATTAAAAATCCTAAAAACACCCTCTACACGTGCAGCAGGCACACCCTAACTGCAGGCTGCCAAACAACTGCACCCTCACTCCACACACAAATGAAACCACCTCCAAGGCCCCGACCCAAATCACCCTCAGGTACCACCCCAATGCATGTGATACATTGCCATTCCAATTCCCACAGACCCATTAATAACGCTCGCCCTCCTTTACTCCACCACAGGGTCCGATCCAAACGACGAGCTCCAGGACACCCCTACCAGCACACCTGCAAAGAGGGCCAAGACCAACGGCCAAAGACCCTCCACCTCAGCTGCACGCATCAAGACACGGAAGCAGCACAAATCAAGTGGCAGCACAGAGGAGGGAACTCCAACAGGCACCCCAGCAGCCAGCATGCCCACAACACCACCACCACAGGTCCCCCCAATGGATGCCACAGTAGGCACTGCTTCTGGTGGCAGCAGCACCATAGGTGACACTGCATTAATGGCAGCATGCTCCGACACAGAAAACGGGGATGTCGAAGTCAGATCCATCCATGACCTGTCCCAATCCCCCTGTCTGTTCCATCCCGTACACCATGAGGATACCACGCAGGGGCACCCACAAGACGACGACTGGCCATCCCCAGCAAGCCCTGTGGCAAGGCAACATGAGGTGATCAGCCACTCTGTGACACCACCGCAAATGGCCCAGCAGAGGCAACAGTCCCTCGACCAGTTAATTGTGCAACAGCAGCAACTGGCCACGCTCCTCAAGGACCATGCCGATGAATGTGGGGGCACTAAGGCAGACATAGAAACATCAACTGAGACACTTAGGGCAGAAATGGAGAGAAGTACAGAGACACTAAGGGCACAAATGGAGAGTAGCACCGAGAGCCTGAGAGTACAAATGGAGAGAAGCACCGAGAGCCTGAGGGGGGAACTGCATGCGACATCCAAAGACGTATGTGCCGAACTTGCCGCAGTGCGCCGTGTGCTCACTGAGCTCTCACAAACCCTTAGGGACATGCATGGACGTGAGCACGCAGAGACATCATCCGTTGCAAGTTCCGTCCAGGGCAGCCCCCAACGTAGATCTGGGAGGAACCTGCGCTCCACAGGCAGGGGTGCCCCTGATACCCGCAGAGGGGGCTTGCAATAGCGACTGCCCACTGACAATGAGCATCTTTGGACACTGGTGTTCGGGGGGGAGGTAGGAGGGTGGAGGGGGTGTGTTGGGCTCACTTGGGTGGCGGGTCGATAGGGTGTTTAACATGATATCACATATGCCATAAACAATGCACGATCATCCAATGAGATGTGTGGACATTGATCTTTGTGTACGAGGCCATTATAGGCGTACAGTCCATATTGTGCATGTTCCAGACACACACAGTGCCACGAGTCCCGTGTCCATGTATCAGCCACCAGGCGTGAGTGCTAGAAGCATGCATCTATGAGATGCTGACGAATGTCACGGCCCTCCTGTGCCTCGCAGACTCCTTGAGGTGCTGCCACATCCCCACCCTCATCATGACCATCTTCAGGTGCTTGCAGTTCTGCGTCAGGGGGCATGGGCACATTTCTACGTACGCACATGTTGTGTAGCATGACACATGCCATCACCATCTTTGCAACCTTCACATGGCGGTACAGGAGTGCCCCGCCAGACCTGCTGAGGCATCGGAAACGAGTCTTCAGTAGGCCGAATGCCTGTTCTATGACTACACGGGTACGTGAGTGGGCATGGTTGTAGTCCTCCTCATGCTGGTGCCGTGGGTTCCGGACTGGTGTGAGGAGCCATCTCTTCAGTGGATACCCGGCATCACCTGTATGTGGACAATAAACGAATTATGTGGAATGCCATTGCTACGTACGCACCCCCCCCCCTTCCTGCCAGGTCATTGCCGCATCACATACCCCACATCATCATGCATGAAATGAGACTCACCGAGTAGCCAGGATCTGTTCCCTGCGTGTCGCTCCATGTAGCGTGGTATTGTAGAGTTCCTCAAGACCATAGAATCATGGGTTGATCCAGGGAATCGGGCACAACAATGTGTAATGATCCTGTTGGAGTCACACACCATTTGTACATTCAGAGAATGAAATTGTTTTCGGTTGCGGTACTGGGCTTCCATGGCATGTGGGACGACCAATTCCACATGGGTGCAGTCGATGGCACCAATGCAACCCGGTATGCCGGCAAGTGCATGGAATCCCACTTTTGTGTTGGTAATTTCCTGCTCCGAGCGTGGTAGAGAGATGTAGTCGTCTGCGTGCTGCAGGAGGGCATCGAGCACTTGCAATAGTGTCCGTGAGAACAGTGGCTGTGATATGCCATGCAACTGTCCGACTGTGTGCTGGTAGGTGCCTGTGGCCAGGAAGTGGAGTACAGACACCACCTTCAGTAGGGGTGGGATGGCGGTTGGGCTATCTATCATGCTGACAAGGTCAGCCTGTGTCATGTCCACAATGGCGGTTATGGTGTCCCGGTCCAAACGGTAGAGGGTGTGGATCTGCTCATCAGTGAGGTTGAACGGATGTGCTCGGAGGCGTGGGATTGCGGGCTGCCTGCGTGGTGGTAGTGGCTGTGCTGGCGGCCCTTGCTGGCCCTGCCTTGCCCTCCTCCTCCTCCTGCGTCTCCTCCGTGCGGCCGGTTGTAGTTGGTGTTCGTCTTCTTCTTGAAGTTGGAGTACTTGCAGTGCTATCAGGTCCCCCAGGGCCAACATAGCTAGTCCTGCCGGTAGCATTTCGGAGTGGGTGTGGTTGTGGGAGGAGACTGGGTGTGCAATTTATGTGTTTTCAGGCTGTATGGCCTCCACCTGTGGTGATTCATTCCACCTGTGCAAGCTGCTCTCCCCTTTGGGCGAGCATGTCCCGCACACAACGCTGCAATTCGACGAATGGCATCTTGCTATTACAATCATGTATTTGTACCCGATGGCAGTGTAACATTGGTTGATATGTTCATTCGGCTATGGTCCCATTGTTTCACATACTATCTTTGCAGTCGCGAACAGACTTGTGAAGGGTCAGTGGAACGTAGTACTCGAGTAACGGTGGACCCTCATGCAACACTGTACCGAGGTTCACCGACGGGCGGGGCGTCCCATTTGTGAGTGAAGGCAGTTGCCATTTTCACACACAGCCGCACTAGATGGATTAATTTGTGATTTCAAGCGGCCACAGATGCCTTTTCGACGTGATGTTGCAAATGAGGAATTCGAAGGGCGGCGCTTTCGGTTTTCAGCTAGCGGCGAGGAGATGCCCACAGGTCTGACTGCAAATATAACGTTCTATTGTTCAATGTCCTTGGGACAGGGGCCATGGCGAGGATGCAATGATTGATATGAATAGTTTGGGATGCGCAATGGCGAAGTGGGCGATGAGGCCGGACGTTCCCAAATACATGTTACTTCACAACACTGGAATTACGGGCTGGGGCACAGTGGATTTTGCAGGCTGCATAACGCACAGACTCAATGGAAATTTCACATGTTATGTGAGTATGGAAACAGGCGTTTTCATTATGGGATGAGGGAATGATGTATGGATGCATGGACAGATGATTTGATACAGAGTTTGCCATGTACAGGGCTTCTTGGAATCTATCCGCCTCCCCTGCGCTATGTGATGCAGGGCTGCCATAGTGGGACCATCGTCTATCTGGCCTTGTTGAGCCCTCCCTGTCTCGACGCGCCTTCAGACACTTGTGTCTATGCACGTTACCAATCCCATCTGATGGATTCTGTTTTAACAGACGCATGCACAGGTACACTCGTTTGTGATGGTGTTTTCACCTCGATATAGATAGTTATGATTCGCAAGTGGTTTTTGGGTGGTGATGATCCTTTGGAGTGGGCTAGCATGCATATGGCTGTGGATTTGGTGTGATCATTGAAGTGAGTAATTCAAATGTAGTTCTGATGCCCATACTATTCTTTTTCATTTCATTTGGTTGACAGGTATCTCCTCCCCTTTTGCCACTGCCATCTGTATGCCACTCCTGCAGATGGATTTTACTCCCGACACCTGCTGCTTCGTGTTAATCAGTGGAGCAGCATTACGATCTTATGGGACGATCGCCAATGGGCCACATGCCCTTACGCAGTACTAGTGGCTAGGAGCAACATTTCGGCCTTTCAGCTGGACTAGTGCCTCCCTATTGGGACGGCCCTGCGGTTCTAGGCGCTTCCATGTTGCCTTTTTGTACGAGAATGTAGCCCCTGTGTACCATGAAGGAACAGGGCGTCACACAAGAAGTAGCTGGTCATTTATTGCGGATGCAGCCCACAATACTGAAATGTATTTTGGAGTTCATGGCCTAATGGCTGTATGGGCTTGGTGAATTTGTTGTGCATTAAATTTCTATTCTGATATGAACCGTGTAGCGTTCTTCTTTGCAAGTGATGTGGCATATTCCTATTTGGGGAGAGATGTATTGTGAGGAGATCTGCATTGGGTTCCAGCTTCGGAGTATAGTTGCGTGGTACTGTGCTGGGCGCGTTTGCCTACGAAGCCCAGTGAGGTCAGGGATAAGGGCTGCCAATATGACTGTTTTGATGAGGTCATGCCCAGGGGCGGGGGATTAGCTTTTGTGTAACAGATGCCGGTCAGCCAGTTGGATTGGTGGAATGATGTGATTATCGGAATATTGCTGGTCACAGGTGCCTGTGTTTGCGTGCGTTTCTTGGTGGGAGACTGAGGTCATGTCCATTTGTATAGCTTCTGTATTCGTGCCATCTGTGCCCTGCAGCTCCCATTGGCCCCTCTTGAGATTCATTTGTTCGTTGGCAGGCATGGATGACTAGTACATTTCACTGGTTGCATTGTGTGACTTCATTGCACCTACGGGGAGTTGTACAATGTGGCCAGGGAGCGGTGTACAGGCACTCAGTAGGGCCGTTTACGGTTGGTTCGCGATGCCGTACTTCTCACCATGGCGGAATGGTACTTTCCGCCGTGCTTGATGGCGTTAGGTGCATGTCCGCTAGGGTCAGAATTCGCGTACCGTTGCGCCATGGTGGTAATTACGGTTTGGCATGGCGCGCGCGCGCGTACTTGGTGCAGTTAGCGTTGGCGTACACTACGGTGTCGCTAATGGCATCGTACTTTGCGGTGACGGGTCATGATCGCACCGAGCGCTATTCGATGGCAGTATTGCATTTCCGCCATCGTTTTTCGATTTCCGCCAGGGTCGTAATGAGGCCCAATGTGTTGGTAATGCTGCAAAGTAACGAGACTTGCATGTGGCTCATAGAAAATAACAGCAATCGTGTGTGCAACGGACTTCATATAGCGAGGTTCAGGATTTGCAAATAGGGACTCTCAAATGTTAATGATTCACTGCTCCCACTGAAATGCCAGGCCGTATTTCAGATGCTGAAGGGTGGCATCACACGTTCAGCGCTGCACTGAATGCAAGTCAAAAATACCTCTTCCATACAGGTCTTGGATTTGCCACTTTCACATGACAGTTAATAAACATTCCAATCGTTTTAAAAAAGTTCTGCAGCCAGCAGTTATGATAATTAGCTCACAAACCAAACAACTGAAATAAAAACACTTCGTATTTATTAACTTTTCACACAGACTTCGTGTTATACGCCTCTTGGTTTATCTTATGGATAGTTCTGGCTCTGTGTTGGGGGTATTCGACCCACTACTCCAATCAGTAAGTGTAGTTGGGTGGTTGTCTCACCACCATAAATTGCACTCTTTTCGGCCATGGTGTCCCTCCCTCACATTCGTTGGGAGTCACAGAGCCGCAACTCCCCCAAGACACTTCCCCTATGTTGCTGGTTTATGTCAGGCTGCACCCTTGGTTCTATTTTGGCCTCTGGACCCTTTTCTGGGCGTGAGAGCCACACTTCGCATCAGGCAGCGCACTTGGGCCATCATCGCACGACACAGTGGACTCTGGTTATTTGTGTGTCTAGTCTTCATGCCCTTTTTGCTTGTTGGGAGTGATCGAACCACAAAACCCCTCATGCACTTAGGATGTCAGTATGCCAGCACACTGTTCTCTTTCTCCTTTTTTGTAAGCTCAGTGTGTACCCCCATGATCCATTGGGTGTGATGAACCACAATTCCCATCTGTCCTCTAATTCTTATATCATCAAGATGATGATAATGCAGCAACCAAAGCAGACACGGTCGTTTGACTTCACTCAGTGTCACCTCTCAAAAGTCTCTGGCTTTCAGCAATGCCTCCCCATCTATTAAGTCAGCAGCGTCCTGCTTGCAAGGATTGTGTCCTGCCGCCAGTCTCCTTCTGCTTCTTACTACCATTACCTGTTGCTTTGGACTGGGCATCCCTTCAAGACCCACGGAGGCGAATCTCCGAACACATTACTGTAACAAGCACTGGCAATGCCAACAGTTTGTGGGCATCTAATTGGGATTAACATGGCCATGGGCAGTTAATGGGTGGGCAAATAACCAAACACCTACAAGCTTTGTGTCCCTCTTCATATGCAATGTCTCCCTATCTATACTAATGCCATAGTTTCGGCTTACAGGTGGCACTTAGCCCAAACTAAAAAGGAACAGTCCTTATAATAGTCCAGTCACCTAGCTCATTAAGTTAGACACTTGCTGCTTGCAGCTCAATATGAAAGCACAAGTCCAAGTCCCCAATAGAGCAGACAGAGCCTTTGGACACAAAGGTTGCAAATTCAAGTATTATTAAGAGGCTAGTATCAACACCGGTTATTTATAATACTAGGAAACGGCAGGGCTTTTGTGTAGGCATGGGAAAGGCACTCACCAGACACTGTCTCAGTGTATTAATTGGCCATTGATGGAAGCAGATGCAAAATTCTGCGAGTACTTGGGCTTCTAATAGCAGTGCCTGGCAAATACCTAATACTTATACACAAGCCAAAACTGCTGGATTTATCAATGCTTGTTTTGATAGGATTTCAGTGAAGTACACGCATAGTGCTTATAAATCGAGTGGCTGAAGGCAGACCTGGTTAAGATGGTTTTATTGCAACAATAGCGTGCTACGGCTCTTATTAAGTTATTAACTCTCAGAAGACGGCTTTTAAAAAACCCTGGCAGCGACTTCGACTGCAAAGTTTGATGGTACAGCTTGATTAAAGCAAGCTCAAAAACTCCCATGAGGAGGTGTTTTGGGCAGAGAGGGGCAAGAACTGGGTGGGAATGGCCATAGGGATTAGCATGTATAAGCAAAAAGGTGATGAGTGCAAAGGGCCTCATCAGTAGGCATTAGCATGGACATGGGCAGTCAATGGGTGGGCAAATAACCAAACACCTACAAGCATTGTGCCCCTACCCATATGTCATTTATCCCTATCTGTACTGTAATGCAATCGTTTGGTTTATAGGTGGCGCAGGCACCACTGAAAAGCCCAAACTAAAAACATGGGAAGATAAAGAAGAACAACGAAAAAAAGGTCATCAGAGGCAAAGAAAGCTGAAACCAGAAGATTAAGAAATGCAATAAGAAGGACACAGGGACCCAAGGCCAGTAGGAGGTTCAGAACTATGAACAACACTGAGAGGAATGGAGCCCAGACATTAGAAGTGTTTGTGAACTAGAGATAAGAAGCCGAGAAAGGAAGTACGGTCCTGGGGCAAAAGTGAGAGCAATGCAGCTCTTGATCTGCTGAAAAAGGCGTGCAAGCAAACATTGGAAAATCCAATATGTTTTGGTTATCATATTTCAAATGCAACCTTAAATGCTAGAATAAAGTTCATACCATTACAAGGTGAACATCATCGCAAATGATAATCAATTAAGTACTTCGTGCAAAACAGGCGCACATGTCAAAAAGGTAGAGCAAAATAAGCACTTTTGTTTCAAACCACAGACATCTGGGACTCATTCCAATAAATCACCATTAGAGAGACGCAACCAATTGCAAGTACAGTAAGGCAAATAGAGGCTGCTCATCCTCTGGAAAATCAGTGTCTAAAACATACAAAAGAAGGGAATAGTAGTTACATATTACTGAGCAAGGTCTGTATTCATACCATCTTTCACTATCCATACCAAAAAGCTGTTGCTTCAATAGTTTTTGCTGAATCGACTCTTATGAGCTAAAATCACAATCAGAAGTAGAAGAGTACAGACAGTAAAAAAAGACCAACCAAAAAAGTGGTTTCAGATTAAAGCCCAGTAAGGAAGGCCTGCTGCTCGGTATCAACAAGCCTATGTGTTGCTTCTGAGAATTCATACCTCTTTATTAGAAGCACCTGGGTCCGGTACAAGGCTGAGGTGAAGATTTTCCATGCATCTCAGAGGCGCCCTGCTGTCAAACACACACCTCATGGTACCTAAGTGGTGAATTGGTAACTAATCACCTGTGCTTCAGCCTCCGAGGCCACCTACTCCCCTCGCCTTCCTCACACTTTCCATTCGCTAGATAAGCTGGCCTAGTGCAGGGTGGCTGGACACAGCTCTCCTTTCTTCTGGGGGACACCTAAGGCGCTGATGAGGTTTAATCTGGCGTTGATTAACACGTGGGGAGAATGCACAAGCTCGATGGTACAGATGAGACTTGTGCGACAGATTAACCTAGCCCTTGATCCAACCAGCAGCATAGCGGGCCACTCTCGTAGCACGGTCTAGTGAGGGAGATCTGGACACTCAATCTTTGTCTGGTGTTTCTGGGGGTGACAGGCATTCTGCTTTATGAATCGTGAGGTAGGGCCAACTCCACGGAGGAAGCGCAACCTGTGTCTGACAAGGTGCTGAGAACCCATCGGAAAGGAAGACAAACCCATTTCCCTGGGAATCGTGAGGTAGGGCCGACTCCACGGAGGAAGCGCAACCTGTGCCTGACAAGGTGCTGAGAACCCATCGGAAAGGAAGACAAACCCATCTCCCTGGGAGGAGCTACGGACATCGTGTAGGAAAAGGATGGGGCCAGGGGGAGGGAAAGACAGGCACGCGAGGAAGTGACGCATGGACACCCAAGGGAAGAACAGACATGCTACAAAGCAATATTCATGGAAAACTAATAAGGTGAAATTAATAAACTGCATCGTGATGTTGCTCGTCCACCTGCCTCCCATTTGCGCCTTAGAATGCCAAACCATGTTTGCAGAAAGCCCGATCTGCTGCCAGGAATCTCAGAAGGAAGCCACATTCATCCATTTCCGAGTCTTGGTATTCCCCCTCACCGCCTTTTCCATGGGAGTTAACCAATATTTCATAGTGCTCAAAACGTGATTTTAAAATTGTGGGGATTTTTGCAAGATCTAAAAAATAATACTAGATAGTCACTATCACTAAAAAAACAAGTGACCGACAGCTGGCCATGCTGTAAAAAGATAAAATGGGAGGAGGCGTCCCTCTGATCTGTCTGGAAGACACAGGTCAGGTGGTGGTTCCTAGGAACAAAAGTACAGGAAGATTCATGATATGTTTCACATTGAATGATGGCCCCTAGTTTTGGCTTGTTTCCAGAAAGCTTCCTTAGAGACAGCCATCCAAGATGGCTGCCTCCGTGGAAGAGCTCAGCGCTCCAAGTGTTCAGTGATTGGGCGGGAATGGGTAGGATTAGCCGTAGGGATTAGCATGGGTGGGGTCAGGGAATGGGACAGGATTCATAACCAAACACCACCAAATACACTGTGTATCCCTCCTCAAATGTCATCTCAATTGAAAAGCATTACAGACCCTCGTTCAAAGCCCATATTTGAAGCCCTTATGTTAAAGCTGTTATTTTAATGACAATAGTTTCGGCTTAAAGGTAGCGCTTTCAACACCACCTAATAACTCAAACAAAAAATGGGATGACTGCGGGACTTGAGAAGGAGTTCTAGCCTCCCACAAGGGGGAGGGAGGTATCTAAGAAAATACACGTTTTTAAAACCTGGATACGCGACAAGCATTGTCTGGTAGGCTGCTCCACTCACAATAAAGTACTGAGGCCAGGAAGGACTTGGAGGTGTTGCATTTAAAGCCATTTTACTGCTGTCTGGGTGGGTTGGTCATAGGTTATGTGCTGCCCTCTAACATGAGGGCAGCTTGCAAGTTCAAATGCCAGCAGGCATGACTGACCCCTCTTTCTGAGGTCGATCCATCAGGTAGCATTAAACTGGGTAATAGTACCAACTATTAATATAAAAGTTGATATAAGGCTTAGAAGCTACTGGAATCCACATAAAGCAAGGTCAAAATATCATTGCCTCTTGGTGTGATTCCACATTTAGAAATGTCACTGGTACACGTTGTTCATCAAAGAGCATGATGTCACTTCCGGTGAATTTTCTTCTGCTGAAGTCACTACATAAGGAAATTGGGAGAGGAGACATATTATCCTTTCCCACACAAAGCTTCACAAATCAAGTTACCAGCATTGACGGAGTATGCGCACAATATGCACCGAGTGACCCAGCCCATTCCCTTTACCTTACTGCTTCAGATTGCCGATGGCAGATACATGCCACTGCCGTTACCCTGACTGGGCGAGCATCTGGGTAGTAGTGGCCAAGCTCTTTTGCAGTGCTGGGGTTCTCGGATTTTGACATTGGGCTGCAAACATATGTACCTCAGTTGGCCATAGAAGGAATCACATAAAACACTACGGGCCTGATTCACAGAGCATTTTCCAATGGGATTGCGCCATTCTAAAATGCTTCTGTGAACCAGCCCCTATCAGTTTGTCCACTAATGTTACAAAGAACTGATCAAATTTAATTACTTGTATTTTTAATTGCACAGCAAACAGATCAAATGCATTATGCACAAATATCATGTTCCACCATATAAAACGATCTCTACAATGTGATAATTGTCCTCGCCCACCTCTCCCCCATTCATTAGTACCTAGACTAACACCAAAACCTGCTCTGTCACTGACAGATCCTTCCAATGAAAAAACGTCCATGACTTAATTTCCATCCACATAGGTTTGTGCCAGATAATATCCCGTGCGTGTCTTGCACTTCACTCAAATATGCACGTCCATCGCTGTAACTAGTTCCACACCAGAGCTATAACACGGAGATACTGACAAGGATTGGTGCAAAAGGCAGACTCCTTCGCTTATGGTCCATGTGTTTGTTCTCGTCATTGTGTGAGCTCTCTGTCCGTGGGGGGCAATTGGGGCACTGCCAGAGGTGTAAATAGTAGTTTGCAAGGTGCACCCCCTTTTATAGAACCGTGCATTGAACAGGACCCGGTAACAAGGCAGTCACAAACTCTCCTAAGACGTCAGGTCAGTATAGAGGACCCGTGCCAACACAACAAGCCGTGGGACGTGTTTAGAAACGCATATCCTGTGTAGCTGTCACTTGGCGAGTGTACCACAGATAGTGTCAGAACAGACAGAGGCGCAGCCAGAATTGTCTAACAAGTGGGGCCTGAAGCTAATGTAGTTGGGCCCACCGCAGTGACAATAACTTCCTTAAATTCCCACAAAGTGTTGCTGAGTGGGCATTTAAAGATTTTGGGTGGGCCTTGTCCGCTCAGGCCCTACCTTGTCTACGCCTCTGAGAACAGAGGCTGCAAGTGTGAGTGCTCCCTTCTCCCAAACAGCAGTATGCGAGTGAAGCGTCACAGACATGCTGCAAAGGAATATTCATGGAAAAACTAATAAAGCAAAATGAATAAACTGCATCGTGATGTTGCTCGACCCCCCTGCCTCCCAGATGCGCCTTAGAATGCCAAACCATGTTTGCAGAAAGCCCGATCTGGTGCCAGGAATCTCAGAATGAAGCCACATTAACCCTTTTCCGAGCCTGGCTATTCGCACCCCAGCCCCTTTTTATGGGAGTTAACCAATATTTCATATTGCTTAAAACTTGATTTTAAAAACGTGGAGAATTTTGCAAGATCTAAAAAATAATGCTACATAGTCACTATCAGTAATAAAACGAGTGCCCGACAGCTGGCCATTCTGTAAAAAGATTAAATGGCAGGAGGCGCCCCTCTGATCTGTGTGGAAGACACAGGTCAGGCGGTGGTACCTAGGGGTAACAAAAAGTACAGGAAGATGCATGGTGTCCTTCACATTCAAAGATGGCCGCCAATTTTGGCTTGTTTCCAGGGAGCTTCCTTAGAGACAGTCAACCAAGATGTCTGCCTCCATGGAAGAGCTCAAAGAGTTCTGAGGTGGGAAGCACTGGGTGGGATTAGCCATAGGGATCAGCATGGCTAGGGTCAGGGAATGGGAGGGGATCCATAGCTAAACAACACTGTTTATCCCTCCTCAAATGTCATCTCCATTGAAAAGTATGACAGGACCTTATTCAAAGCCCATATTTGAAGCTCTTATGTCAATGACAATAATTTTGACTTAAAGGTTGAGCTTTCAGCACCACTTATTAGCCCAAACTAAAAAAGGATTAGTTGAAGATGAGCACTGTATACAAAGCCATCCAGCAAAGTACCCCCGCTGCCTCTCCCCTACTAGGTATTAGGCACAGACAGCCATACTGCCCGTATTTTGGCCATATCCAAATTGTGGCTAAAAGGTTGTCATGGTTGTACTTGAAGGATTTTCCCCACGTGCAAATGAGCTTCCTGTCACATCAGAGGCATTGTGCCAAGAGCACCCCCATACAGACAATACACACCATACATTTCTTACTATACACTGAATTCGCAGCCAAGTGTTTACCTGTTTTGAAGGTAGGAGCTGCATCTTTTTTGAAAAACAGGCATCTCCCTCTCCGAACCATCAGGACTAGATGTGTGTAAGTGTGCATGGATAGGGCATTGCATTTGGAGCAAGGCAACAGGACATGTTGATGCATGCCACTAGTTTTGAAGCAAGTATTGCAGTTGTTAGTTGTCACTGGACAGGTCAATATAGGCATTGTATTTTAATAGTTTAAACTGGAACACTCTAGCAGGGAAGGTGCAAAGCAGTTCACTCGGGAACGTGGAGACTTTAAATAGTACAGAAGAATTTTAATGAGATTTCAAGACTCACCATTATAAAATAGCTAAAGAAATGGGTTCTGAAAAAGGACAGGTTTCTAAAAAAAAACACGGAGTTTAGAACTATCTTGGCGGCAAGGGCCTTAACGTTGTCATGCCTCCATTAATCGTTGAAATTCTGGACCTAACAGCAGGATTCAAGTGTGTAGACGGGGCATAACTGTGCAGGAAATTAGCATCTAGGGGTATAGATCAGGGACTACAAAAAACGAATAATCTTACTTTATGAGGATACAATTGTAAATGTTTGTCTTCTCCAGTGGAAATCTACCTTGGATTAAACCGGGCATGCTTACTGACCATCTTATTGAATTTATATATTGCTGACTTTAGAAGGAGAAATAGAGGCGGCGCACACCTTTGAACCAAGGTTAGGCCAGAGACATGCCCACTATGCAGCATACGCAGGCGATGCCATATTAATGGATTTAACCCCACATGGTCTTGAGAAAAGCTTGACTGTAGTAGATAGACACCTACAATACCTAGCTTTGAAAGTTAACATTAAAAATGCAAACGTATTGGTTTTTAGGAGAAACAAGGGTGAAAGAGACTTTGCATGGAAACTGTGAACTGAAACATTGGCCATGGTGGAGGATTTAACTTATTTTGTGTTTTTCATATTAATTTTAAATTAAACACTAGCAGTGTTCAGAACATCAGTAATAAGAAGATGGCAGTAAAAATCACAGCCTTAGAGCAATTTGACAGGGAGCATGGTGGCTATTCGCTTTTATCAATAATAGGGGCACAATTGGGCCTTTTTGTTCCTCCTTACTGTTGTTATATCGGAGGACAAAAATAGGCAACTCTGGCTTTGTGGATTTAAATAATTCATTCTTAAAAGGAGGTTGAAGTTAATCTAGATTGGTCTTCGTCTGAGCAAGAAATTATTATAATCATGTAAAAAGAGCACTAGCGCATAGCTGGCCTAAACATATAGTCTGCTTAAGAGAGATCAGCGTATTTGAGGAGCATGTGAAAACGTTCCCCTCTCTAATGCAAAAGCAGGAATACACCATACAAAGCTACCCTGATAGCCACCTCAAAAGGACCTGCATGATGTTTCAATAGGCTATAAACTTACCATGCAGTGGTAAGTATTGGCATGGGGGGTTGAGACCCTTCACATTCGCGCCAGGTAATGTAATAAGATTGAGAGTGTATTCTCTCTAATAATGTGGCTCATATCTTTGTTTTAGGAGCGTAACAAGTGTTTATTAGTGTTGTATTAGAGTTAGATCCGATTCTTCAAACTGTGGATTAACCACGTGATTAATCATTGGGACGGCTCACGGCAAGACTGATCTGCAAGTCTTAATAAAACTTTTTTTGCCTTGAAAATGACCTCTGAAGGTCAAAACACGTGTCGGCAACACTAATAAATTATACATTACTCACCGTAGTGACTAACATACTCTTAGTCCATAGTCCCCTTTCCTCCATACTGCATGGGCGTTCCTCGCTAGGGACGGGAGACAGAACCTTTTTCACTAGAAAAAATCTTGTTCCCCCTTAAATTTAGAGGCGCGGCCCTGGGAGCCTGCGCTCCCCTGACTCTGCCCACCAGTGCCACTCCTCAGTCCCAATGACACATTGACAATATTGCCATTGCCAAATGACACCAGTTTTATTAGGAGGGAGGATGGTGGGATGTATGGAGGAAAGGGGACTAGGAGTAAGTTACTACGGTGAGTAACTTATAATTACTCCTATGTCTGGTCCCCTTTTCTCCATACTACATGGGCGATTACAACAGAATGTAGCCCCAGGGTGTAGAGGTGACTCTCCTTAAGAAAACAAGTTCCTTAATACTGCCTATCCGAAAGCTGTGTCTGACCTAGAGCCGGCATCCAGACAGTAGTGCTTGCAGAAGGCCAAAGGAGCGGCACACGTGCGTGTCCGCCCTGCTGATGAACGTGCCTCGGAATGCGACTGCCCTGGCTTTGGCTCTGATAGCGTTGGCATGCATGTTTGCCAGAAGTGGATTGTGCTGCCCCTCATAGGCCTCCTTAATGGCCGAAACCAACCACCTTGCTATGTAGGCCTTAGAAGCATGATATCCTGGCTTTGACCCCCCCCCCCAAAGGTGACAAAGCGAGCCTCAGATTTGCGGAAGCTATTGGTTCTATCCAGGTAGAATTTTAGAGCGTGCCTAACATCTAGACAGTGCAGGACCCTCTGAGTGTCGTCCTTAGGGTCAGCAAAAAAAGTGGGTAGCACCATCTACTCATTTAGGTGGAACTAAGGCTACTTTAGGCAAGAACGCAAGATTTGTTCCAAGGACCACCTTGTCCATATGAAAGGTACTGTAAGGCTCGGAAGCCACAAGAGCTTGGACCTCGCTGACCCGGCGTGCAGATGTAAGACCCATCAAGAGGGATGTCTTAATGGTGACCAGCTTGATGTCCACAGACGCTATTGGCTCAAATGGTTTAAGCGCCAAGGCGCCCAACACTATGTTGAGGTCCCACACGGGGTGTGGCTTCTTGATAGGTGGGTAGAGCCTGGTGAGGTCCGCCAAATGTCTTTTAATCACCAGGTTGGAAGAAGAGAAAGCTTCCTCCTCCGAGTTCCGGTAGGCTCTGATGGCCACCAGACAGGTGCAGCAGGTATCTATTTGAACCCCTCAGTTGGCGAGGTGTGCAGAGAAGGATAGCACGTTGTCCAACGTGCAAGTAAGAGGGTGGACCTCCTTAGACTCAGCCCAGTGGCAAAACCTAGACCACTTGCTTTTGTACTGGCTCCTAGCAGCATCGCTCCTAGCACCTTATATGTCTAGGTTAGCCTGCGAAAGACATAGATGCTTCAGTGTGACATGTTCAGGAACCACGCTGCAAAGGTTAACTTCTGAGGGGAGGGGTGAATGACCCTGCCCCCTTGCTGCAAAAGTAGATGAGCTCGGCCCACTGGAAGGTGAATTGGAGGCTGATCGGCCAGCCTGAGCAGCTCCGAGAACCATGGTCTCGCCGGCCACCCCTTAGCTATCGGAATGATACTGTGGTGTCGGAACTCCCTTTTCTTATGCGTTCATGCTGTGCCACAGTAACGCATCACCCAGGGAGCCTAGGCCCTGTCCCTGTCAGGACACGAACTGAGAACACTTCTTGCTGTACCAGATGGTGAAGAGATCCACCTGGGGATGTCCCCATCTGTTGAAGATCCCCCGAAGGACCCGATCGATCGTTCAATTGCCATTCGTAATTGTCTGCACCCAGCCTTCTGAGCCTGTCCGCCTCCAGGTTGGATTCCCATGGTGGGCGGATAGCCCTCAACTGAATGCTGTTCTCCAGAGCCCACTCCCAAAGGCTGACTGCCAGACTGCATAGGGGAGGAGACCTGGTGCCACCCTGCTTGTTGATGTAATAAATGCTGCTGGAGTTGTCCGTTTGATTGAGGATCATCTTGCCACTGATAAGCGTCGGGAAGGCTTTGAGAGTGAGCCCAACCACCTTCAGCTCTAGCCAATTGATATGGGCCTCCTGTTCCTACAGGGACAAAACTCAATGGACGCTGTAGTTGTCCAGGTTAGCCCCCCAGCCCTCCAAGGGAGAATCTGTGGTGATGGTAAGCTGTGGTGCTGATAGCCGGAAGGGCCTGCCTATCCTCAGGTTGCAGCCTGTGCTCCACCAGATAAGTTCCTGATGGAGAAAAGGAGGAATGCTGACGAGTTCTGCCTTGGAACCCCGCTCCTGACTCCAGGAGGCTGCGAAGTGCAGCTTTAATCTTCTCATTTTGAGCCTTGTGTATGGCACTGCCAGTAGACATAGGTGAGAAAATGACCTGTGGCCCTCTTCATGGCTGTGAGCTTGTCCTCCGAGGGAAAAACTCTTGCGGTGCTCGTGTCCCAGGTGAGGCGCAGGAACGCCAGACTCTGCGTTGGCTGCAGCGGTGACTTCTTAAGATTGATGGAGAATCCCAAACTGTATAGCGTATTCGTGAGGGTGGAGGAGGTCTGATGCATCGCCTCTGGGGATCTCGCCCTGACGAGCCAGTCGTCCAGGGTGACCTTGGGCCCTGAGAAGGGCTGTCACTGCAGTCATAAGCCTGTTAAAGACCCTGGGGGCTGAATTGAGGCCAAAGGGTAGAACCTTGTATTGGAAATGGAAGCCCATGATCCTGAACCTCAGGAAGGACCAACAAGGCTGCCAAATCGGGACGTGTAGGTATGCGTCCTTCAGATCCAGGGATCACATCCAGTCTCCCTTGCACAGTGCCTCCGCAATAGGCGCTGGACTAACCATCTTGAACTTTTGAAGAGGGAGGGAAATGTTCAGGGTGGACAAATTCAACACAACTCTCAGGTCAGCCTGGTTCTTCTTGTGTATGGCGTAAATCCTGGAATAGAAGCCCATACCCTGCTGGGAGTTGCTGTCCCATTCTGTGGGAGTGAAGGGAAGGAGAGAGGAGAGGGAGGAACTGGTAGGTGGTAGCACGTGGACACTATTGACAGGATCCAGGGGTCCGCAGACCTCGCGCGCTAATTATGTGCGTGAAGGGCAAACCTGCACCCCCAACCCCCCCCACCGGAGACACATGGACCCAGAGGGGAGTGTCATGCCTTTTTCCCCCTTTGAGGCTGGGACTGAGGAGGGGGACTGGAAGAAGCCCTTATTCCCCACCTTATGTTGTTTGCAGTGGTGCTGACTTGGAGACAGGTCCAGCTGCCTGAACTTTAGTTCCTGGAAGCCCGAGAACCGGCCAAAGACCTGCCCCTTGTCGGAACGCTGGTGCGTCTGGCTGTACATCTTGGGCGTGGACCTCGTGAGGATGGATAAGGATTTCGCAGTTTGGGAACTATTCTTATCTAGCTCCTCATCGGTGGTGGAATGAAAGAGGTTGCTAACCTCAAATTGAAGGTCCCATATGCGCTCCTGGACATCCGGGTTGAATTCGGTAGCCCACAGCCAGGCCTTCCTTTTCATGTCCATGGCAAAGCAGATGGCACGGCCTGAAGTGTCGCTATGCACCACTGTGGACTCCATTATGTCTTGGCCCACCAACTTTGCTTCTGCCAGGCCCGCCATGAAGCGTGCCTGACTGTGCACCGGAAGTTCAGGCAGGAAGTCAGCTATTTCCTGCTAAACCCTTTGGTTAACAGCTGTGAGCATGGCGTCTGCATTAGACTGACAAAGTTACAGAGAGGCGTTGGAGTAGACCTTATTTGCATATGCATCCAAGATCTTCTCCTCCTTGCCTAGCAGGGCCGAGGACGAGGTGGCCGAATAAGACTGTGGCTTGGAGTAGATGGAGGTTGCGGCAATCGCTGAAGAGTGAGGTTGAGGGTGTGCCAACAGCAAGAGTGTATACCCCGCCAATTGCCTGTACTTGGCAGCGAGGCGCCGATTGGTGGGCTGCGCCGAATGGGGTTTAAACCATCCTTTCTTGGCTAAAGCGACAAGGTCCTTCTGCATCGGAATCCCTGTTCTAGCCGCGGGGCATAGAGTGAGGACTTCGGCCAGGACCCCCGCTTCCGGTTGTTCAACCTCGGGTTGTGGAAGTCCCAAGTATTCAGCCAGACCTGCAAGTCGATCATGAAACGCCTTGGCTGAAGACGGCGTGTCGAGGTCCTCCTACTCGTCGGTATCCACCAGGGTGTCCGGTTGGTCGGGGATAGGTGGAAGAGTACTTGGCGCTGCAGGCTGAGGTGTGGCGATCCGGGGCTGGAGGCTGGTATGGACCACCTGGGGTGCAGGAGGCAGAGAAGCTGGAACCACAGGAGCGGCGCAGGCAGCGGAGGCTGTGCGGGGGCCAGAGGCGCTTAAGTCATAGTAGGAATGACTATGGGATGAGGTGGCAGGACAGGAGGTAGCATGCCTCTGATCGCATCCCGAAGGATGGTGCCCATCTGAGGGGATCTCATAAGCGTGAGGAATTTCTCAAAAAACCTGCCCTCACAGGCCGGTGGGTGCTAGGTGGCACAGGAGTAGGGCCCCGAGGTTGATGAGGTCTGGGCGTACTCTGCCTTGCTGCCTGTGGGGTGTATCTGCCTTGCGATGCTGAAGAATATGCTGTAGTCCACGTACCTGGTGAGGACCAGTCCCACCTCGAAACTTGTTCTCCCACCTGCTTCACACTAGGGGGGCGGTATTGGACGAGCTGCCATTTTGTCGGGCTGCATGCCACGTGCGTGCGCCGTGGTGCTTTCCGCGTCGGGCCCGGCCTCATCTAGGACCCTTGGAGGTGGAGATTGAGGCCTACCCTGCACCTCAGGACGAGGCCTGGTAGGCGTTGTGCCCTCGGCTGTGCTGCCGGTAGTGCTGCATACAGGTGCCTCCTCCGACATTTTTGCGGTAGGAGGGCGCAGCCCTTCGGGTGGACACCCGGTAAAAGAATCTTGCGGTACCTCAGCAACGCCCCCGTTAGGGTCTAGTGACCGCTCGGCCTGGAGGCCGGTAGCTGAAGCAGCCTCGGTAACCGTGCTGGTGGTAGAATCTGAACGGTCCCTCCCACTAGGACATCACCTTGGGAAGGAGTTGCCTTTGCGGGGTGCAGATGAAAAAAGCGGCCCTACCTTGGGCCTTGACTTGTGCTTGACAAAGTTCTTCAAGTCCTCTGGAGGCGATTGTTCGAAGAGCTCCCTCCACTGAGCTAACCTGTTCTTCAGAGCGTGCGGGATAAGCGCGTCACACACTGTACAACCCTTGCAGCTGTGATCGGGGCCAAGGCAGCGGAGGCAAAGAGCGTGGGGTCGGACATAGGGAAGAGCCCTTCACAGGCTGGACACCTGCTGAAGCTCAAAGACGGCGACATGCGCCGGGGAGGATTATGGCGCCAGAGGACCGAGTACCTGATTAAAGTCAAATGACTTAAGACAAAAGACGGTATCTGGGAAGAGCGCATGGAATTATAAGGCGGAAGCCAAACACAGGAGTGCTGGGTAAAGTGGTCTGGTACCGTTGTCGCAGAAAAGAGGACTGGGGAGTGGCGCCAGTGGGTTGAGTCAGGGGAGCATATACTCCCAGGGTCGTGCCCCCGCGCAGGTCTGAATTTAAAGGGGAAGAAAATGATTTCTGGTGACAAAGGTTCCGTCTCCCATCGCTAACAAGGGATGCCCATGCAGTATGCTGGAAAGGGAACGGGACGTAGGAGTAACACTTGTTACACTAATAAAATCAAGATCTCTGACGCATTATTAGAGAGAATACACTCTCAATCTCACTACACTACCTGGCGTGAATATGAAGGTTCTCAACCCCCATTCCATTTTTTAGGCAAAGAGTGTGGGGCACTGTCCAAAGTGGACCCAACCACATGCAGCAGGGTAGGCAACAACGGCAGTCCCGTGTTTCTAGTGCTCCCACCAACCCTATAACATAGTAATAAGTATGGTTAGGATGCTGCTGTGGATGGGTAATGCTGATTGCGTTTGAGCAGTGGTAATGAAGAGACTCTTATTACCCAACCAAAATTGGTACTCATTTTTATTGTACTCTAAATAGCCGAGTCCACCTTGCTGAGATGTGATCTTGTGATCTGTATATCAGAGCCAGATTGCAACAGCAAGCACTTAATCCATTCAGCTATGTTACCGGCAGTTGTTTAAATTGTAAACAAATGTGCAACGGTCCATCTTGAGTTACACAACGCAAGGACGTAGTGCCCGCAAGTTGTAGGGATTTCTCAGGCACAGCCTGATGAGCAATGTTATGCGTCACTTGTACGGAAAGTTGAGTGTCATGTGAGCACTGAGGTGGTGTACATGAGCAGGGTGCTGAGGGTGGCATCACCACACTGGAAAATGAATAAAAAGTTACAGGCTGCCACAGGATTGGCAGACCAGAGAAGACAGCCAATGTATGTACAATCGGCCTGGTATTCTTTTGTACCGTTTGTGAGCTCCTTCACCCCAACATAACATTTTCACATTGAAGCAGGATTGAGAAAACCTGGCCAACAAATCTCCATAACTACCTGTTCGCGGGAGATTCAAGGGTTATTGACAAACGTTGGAGTGAATCTTCCCGGTGCGATCCTGCAAATAAAAATGAACCAGGCACAGGTGAACAGCAAGCTGCAATTTGCTGGTGCTGCCCCTGGCAGACTTGCGTAATTCAGTAGAAAGAGAAAAGAGAGCGTGTCCTCACAGCATCCAGCAGCCTGCACATACAACATGACCGCCGCCACAGGAGCTCAAACAGTTCCCAAGCCGAGCACTTTTGGGCGGGGAAAGGCAGGAAGGGGTGGGATTAACCATAGGGATTAGCATGGCTATAGGCAAGGAATGGTTGGGCTCATAACAAAACATTAGTGTATCCCTTTAAAGGTAATAGCCCAAACAAATAAAAAGTGAGGGTTGGGGAGGACTCTCATGACAGCCAATTTGGCCACAATGACAAAGTCATGTTGCCACAGTTCATAATGTAATGTATTGTACTTGTCATGCATATAGCGCCATTTTACCATTATTATAATTTCAATGCGCTGTTAGTGGGAATGCCCTCAGAGAAGCCAAGTACAGAATGTTGGATGCCATGGAGTTTGATTAGGATGCATGTGTGTATTTGGCCAAGAAAAAGGCTTAGCTGGGCAGGTTCGGGTAGAAAAGCAACCAATGCAATCAGGCATGTGGATGGGTGCTAAGAGGAGTATGGTAGTGTCAGTGCTAGAGACTCGCTACGTGCTCAGCGTGCCCAAATCTGTCATAGGCATGCACTGCATTCTGCTGTCAGAGGTGTTGAGGCGTAGTCTGGTGAAGTAAGCAGGGTTATGTGAACAGCACCACCAAATGATGTCATAGTCCTTGCTATATACTGATGTGTGTGGATAGCCATAACTGCGGCCAGTGGAGTAGTGTATTATACGTACCCTGCTGCCAGTGATGGCGTTTTGTTGTTAGGGCGCCCGCTCATGTACTTGGCTTCCTCTATCAGGATCTTGCGCCTGTGATAAAAACTGATAGCAGCAGCGACTATGCTCCAAATAATTGCCACAGGAGGCGCGCAGGTACTGCTTCCAGATTCTTCTAGGTGGGTCAGTTGGCAAGTCTATCCAGATATCGAATGCTTACTAATAATTTTAAGGAGGTACCTTTACCAAGGGCTTTGGTTCATATTTGCGCAATACCTGCCCGTCTCCCCCATTCTTTCCAGATTAGTGCCAAGTTGGTTCTTGATGGTGTTGCACAGGAGACCCGCACCTGGCCTGCTGGGTCGGGTAGAGGCCATGGTGACCCAACTTCCCATCAATTAGCTGCAGTGCATCCCAAACTGTATGATTTCGATGGTGGCGGCAGTGGTTCTATCACCCCACTGTGCTTCTACCATTATTCTTGCGATTTGCCACTTTTATGTACAAAGCCGGTGCAGTCATTCATCAATAATGCGTGAACTTATGGAAACCACCATGAATAGCATAATTAGTGGAGCGTGAATACACCTTTAACAGATATAAAAGTTCATACAGTGAGCTCACACCTCTAGCTTCAAAAGCAGCAACATCAGGTGACATAGCAGGAACAAAACTTGAATCCTAAAATTAAGGTAATATTTCTTTTTCAGGACACCATATTGACTGGTGATTGGTCAGACCACTTAATAATACATCCTACCTCATGAACTGTAATTTTGCCTCATGATGGAACCCACACATTCTGCTTGCCACTATAAAATACATGCTGCATAAAAACGTTTAGAATGTAATCGATAAGCCTAAGTATTTTAGTTGAAAGATATCACAAAACACACAATGCATTATGGGAATCAAAAATACTAAACATATGTGTTTCGCTTTTCTTGAGTTATTAAATTCACTCTAATCCCAAAGTAAGAATTCATAATACTGATTACTGCATATCAATTTTATTATTTTAACTTACAGTGTATGTCTGTTGCTTCTGGCATTGCCTGGCACTTAAATCATGTCAAACAGTTTTAGAAGTCCAACCAATTGTATAATCCAGCTCTTTTCATCCCCCTTAATGACGATCAGGCACACCACCCCCAAGTGTATTTGTGAAATTTGACATTTACGAAATTAGTTTTATTGGTCAGTTAAATGAGAGATGGTACCGAGCAAAAAAAATCCCAACTTGCTTTGCTAGAGCTGCAATTCTCCCCCCACTCCCCCCCGCGGTACACAGCCTGGGAAGGTCGTTCGTGAACAAAGTAAGCATTCATCACAATCTATCAACCGCCTTTTCCGAAGCTTGCAGAAAAAGGAACACTTTGTCAATCCTCGATTTTACTCGTGGTTTGCAAAGAAGGAAATCCATAGCTTCAGTACATGAAATATTGCGCAAGCCTTTTCTTAATGTTCCCTCCGGGCCCTCCCTTCCCCACTCGAGAACAAGTACCAGTCAGTTCATAATAACTCCTATTCGTGCAGGGCCAGTGATAGATTGATGCTGTCTCATGCGAGGTGCCATTCTGTCACTTCCGCTCGCTGGCCCTGTTGGCCTATTTGCTGCTTGCAGGGATCCAAAGTGCTGGGCAGAGGGACACCAAAAGCAACCAGGAATTACATTTCACTCTACAGGCAAATGGGTGTCATGCCATGTGGCATTTGTTAAGAGGATGCGCCCTGGCACCACTGGAGCAGCTAGAGATGCAGCCACCAAGGGGTGCCCCCACTGGCCCGAGCTGCGTCCTTCAGGAGTGGAGTCCGGAAGCAAGATACCAAAGCTAAGGGAGGTGGGCGGAGGGTAGGGGAGTAAGCTTCCGGCTAGGGTGGGCCTTTACATTTCCTTTCATTACGTGGAGAACCTTGTTTGCTGGGCAGCAGGGACGAAGAGACAATACGAAGAGGGGAGAAATAGTGACAGGATCCCTGTGCAAACATTCCTTACCATTTTGCTTGCCATGGAGGGTAGGTGGCCTAACACTGATGGCAGCAGCATGAGCACAGAAAGGAGTGCGAGTAGTTTGGGTTAGTAGGACCTCGGCGGATAGCGCAAGGGCACTGCAATTTGGCAGAGGCACCATAGCCATATTGCTAACGGGGAGAGAGTTGCAAAGCAAAGCGACAACAGCATTTGACAATCGACAAACACTTCCCCATTTTAGACTTCGAGGTGACCAGTTTCTGTACTTCAGTTAAAGAGAAAGTGTGAAGAATTCCAGGGGTAAGGTACAGAGTGGTTGAAAGGGACCAAAAGGAAAATTTCAGGTTTCCCTAGTCGGTAACTTTAAAGGTCTGAGATTGGGACGATGAGGGGAGTAAGGACACTTATGTTTCTTCATTTACATTTCATGGTAAGAGGGCAGGATGTCGAACCAACGATCACTGCTTGTGTGCTCTGCTAAGGATGATGCAATGGTGGAAGAGTGACATGGATCTGGAGGCTTGGGGGCACTCTGCCTTCGGCCAGACACCACAGTCCCAGCCCCCAGTACCTCCTATGCCATGCAGTCCACCGTGAAATAAAGGAAACTGGCACTGAGACAGCAAAAGAGCCGAGTAATTTCAGCAGGGGTTCACCAAGAGGGCAGGACACAAGGTGCAGAGGGGTGGAAAATCCAGAGAAAGTGCTCTACTGGTTGTACAAGAGGAGGAGATTCCCTCGTGACGAGCATTGAATAAGGCCAGAAGTAAGATAATGAGGGATATGACTGATGTGCAAGGTATTGCTAAATTGGTGGGGGGCAACAGGCGTTGACAGTTTCCGAGGGTGGAGGGGGGGGGACCCGAGCAGGCACCCCACTTTGACAGAGCACCAACTATAAGAGCAGGAATAAGTGATTAGGCAAACACACACACCGCAACCCCAAGTAAGACCTGAACAACCAACAAAGCCTTCACACTGTGAGCAAACACCAATAACGACCATACTGCCTATGACGACGGACATTTCTTTGCCTAATCTGGTGACTGCAGGATCATTGCCAACTGCACCATCATCTAATCCAATATGGGTACTTCCCCCCCCCTTTTCTTGATGACGGGGGACCTGTGTCAAATAGGGAAGAGATAATGCACTAAAAAGACAACAAAAGGACACAGGCAACCCCTCCCTTTTCTGCTTATTCCATACTTTTCGGCTGTGTTCATTAAACAATGGTTCAATAATCCACTGCTCCCAGCCAGAAACCTGTTAAAAACTGTTTCATTTTGCATCATAGCATTTATAAATTACATATTGCACACATACAGCCTACACAATCAAAGTAGTCAAACGCTTTTGTCATCTCTCAAACATCCCAATGCGTAATTCCAAACTGTGAAGTTAATAAACATGCGTAACCATATCTTATACCACAACACTGCGCACATGAAGGAGCTAGTAGTAGTTCCGATACAAATTATCACACAAACTGTCATTCACACATTCCAAATTTCATGTACTGTAAGGAAGTAATTCAAAGCCTTATCTGTATTTTTAGACTGCAATGGGATGTGGTTTAGTAATTGACTCAGTACAGAAACGTGGCTTGCTGTGAGAATGACCAAATTACACTAAAATGGACAACTGACTTGTGTATTTATCTTTGCCAGGTTTTTAGGTCGACATATTGTGTTTCGGCCCATACAACAGAGATAGGACTGTGCTAGACATTCTCGTTTGATGATCCACAGGGCCTTCATCAGGACAAAATTTGGTAAATCTAAGTTCTGTTATTTGTCTTGCGTAGAAAACTCTAAAAGGACATAAAAATAATAAAACAATTCCTATTAAAAATTGTTTCTGGCATTCTTGGACATCATTCCAAATACCATATTGACAAAGCTCATTACCAACCTCTTTGATGTTTACACGTGTTTAGGGCAAAGTTCTATTATTTCTTTAGACTGATCGAATCACTGCCTCCTTCGAGACTTCCCTTTAAATAATAAAAGTTTGCATTACTCAAATATTGTGTGTTCCCGTTTCTCAATAGCAAATTATTTCAATATGTATTACCTCAGTGCACTCTGTCACGCCAGGGTCTATGTAGATATGGTGTGTTAAAAAACCTTTGTCCTTCTCTCATGGGTTCATAAGTTCTCCCTCGATCAGTTAATGAACCCTGTGGAGTAAACGTTAACTCCTGATGAAACTCACTCCGACATAATCGACTTTTATGCTAACTCCTTACCAGTATACTGACCAGGGGCATCCTATTGTTTTTTCCAACTACTCGAAACAAAGAAAGGCAGCCTCAGCACAAGACGCCTGCCTTTATCCCTTCGTTCATCCGTAGGCTGCTGCAAACCAGCCAAATTCAATGGGCGATCGGGACCGCCATCTTGAAGGGGAATACATAGATCTCCATTGATGGCATGCAATCACTTGGATGGCTTTTTTTATATTATAACATTTTTTTTACATCTAAATGTTAATTCTGCATGCCAGGATGGCATATCTTATTGCAGTCATGTCAAATCAATCACCCGACAGGGCGAGATCCGTTTCTTGGTTACACAGAACAGACTTCTGCATGCCATATAGTCATACTAGCCTGACTTTATGGCCACCCTGATCCATACATTCTGCTGCTCGAGAAATCGCATGAGAACATCAACTGTGACCTAACTGTTCCAGTGCACTCAAAATTGATTACATTCAGAGGTATATGGTATTTCGCTAGGGGGCGAAATCGGCCTTATTCCAAAAACTGTACTTATTCCAAAAACATAACCAATGTTAAATGAGAACAAAATGATGTAAAAGACTTATCTAAAAACGGTGTCCTTTGGGTACAAAGCCCCACCTTCTCTTGATGCACATAATACCGTCTCCCCAGTACCATCAGTCCAAAGTATGCAGTGGACGTACTTAAGTTGCACGCATCTGGCCATGTGTATATACACATAGTCCGATGAATATGTAGTGGAGGCAGATGAGTTCAGGACAGCAGCTACTCATCCACATTTCGTCAGTAGGTATGTGTCCTATCTTCTTACAGTAAACGAACACTCATCATGTGTATCATTCATTGATAGTAGCGCCCGTAACCCTGATGTTCTCTAGTGTAGAAACAAACTCCATTTGATCGCTGTGTTGAGACCCTTATCAACCGAATCAAGTCTATGGATACATTTCTGTTTGGTTTTCCTTAAGGCTAAATCACGATCCCCCACCTCTTGGGGGTTCCTTCATTATCTGAATGACAAACCAGAATATCTCTGTGTGTCTATGTTGTTTCTCCTTATAGTGAGCCAGCATAGGTTTATCAGGGACTTTGTTTTTCAGACAGGAGCAGTGTTCACAGATCCGCTGTCTGATCTCACATTTGGTTTTTCCAACGTAAATCAGGCCGCAGGGACATTTAATCCCATAGACCGCTCATTTCTTTAAAAAATGTGAAAAAAGATTGAAGTTTCAACTTCAAACCATAGAAGTCAAGCTCTTTTATATCCTTTGTGAGGTTGCAGACTGAACACTGGCCACAACTAAAGTGCCTGACTACTGGAGGAAGGGTCCACAGTGTCGACTGGATGGTTTTCTGTAACTTAGGTTGCTCATACGTGTGCACCAGCATCTCTTTTAGGTTATGTGATTGTTTAAATGCAAATCTCGGTTTCTCAGGACAGAGGTCCGCTGTTCTAACGGTGTTCCAATTTTGCAGTAAGTATAGTTCTACTTAAGGCGTGGCTCATCTGACTAAAAGATGTTGCACAAGTTATTTTCTCAGACATCACTTTCTGTTTGGCCAGACACCTGTTTCTCTCTGTGTTGTGGGCTCTCTTCCTGGCCCTGCGAATTACCTGACTAGGATATCCACGATGGTTTAATCTTTCCATAAGATCCTTACTGTGTTTGACAAACTCAGGCATTGTCTTGCAATTACGCCATATTCTGAGAAACTGCCCATAGGGTACGTTTTCTTTTAGCCTTGATGGGTGAAAGCCCTCATATGCTAAAAAGGTGTTATTATCAGTCGATTTTCTGAATAATGTCGCTCATAAAATCATCTTCTGGGGATTTTGAAATCTCCAAGTCCAGAAAAGACATTGCCTTGCAATTACATGTCATAGTAAATTTAATGACCTGGTCTTGTTCATTTAACCAAATCATTAATGAAGTCAGAATGTTCAAAGCGCCCTTCCACACCATGAACACGTCATAAATATACTGGTGGCAACATCCCATGTTGGCCGCAAAGGGGTTGCTCACACCGTATATTGATGACTGCTCCAGTTGGGCCATATAAAAATTAGCTATGTCTGGAGCGAACGTCACTCCTATGCTGGTCCCATGTCGCTGATTATAGAATGTGCCCTCGAACAGAAAGAAATTCTCTTTGAGTTCAATTCTAATGCATTCTAATACAAAGTCTGTTGGGACAGCATCTCCAGACCTTCTTGTTTGTTAAGATATAATCGCAAAACCTCTACACTGGCCATTTGAGGTTTGCTTGTGTAGAGGGCCTCAGCATCTAATGACACTAATAAGTAATCTGTGCCAAAATGTTTATCATGGCTGTCGTTTCCTAAACAAAAGATCTCATACTTCGGACAAAAGGCTTAAGAACAAAATCTGCTTAAATTGATAACGGTTCTAATATTTAACCTATAGCAGACATTATAGCTCTACCGGGTGGTGTGGTTTATTCCTTATGCACCTTTGGGAGACAACAGAAAGCTGGTGTATTATGGTGTTCTCTTATTAGAAACATTTTTTCATCTTGATCTACCCAGCCTTCATGGAGGGCATGTGTTACAAGACTCGGAATCTCTTCCATCAGGCTCTGAGTCGGATTAATAACTAGCTTTTTATAAAACAGATAGTTATTCAAATGTTCATAGCCTCTGCTCTATATGCTACTCTAGACCACAAGACAATGCCTCTGCCTTGATCAGCGGGCTTGATGACAAAATCAGGATGAGATTGACAATTTTGGAGGGCTGTTCTTTCAGCTTTAGTCAGATTATTTCAGACGAAATTCTTGCCCTCTAATAACTTTTTAACACACCATATCTACATATAACCTCTCGTGGTACAGTACAACAAGGTAATAAAAATTGATATTATTTGGTATTGAGAAAACAGGAACACACAAAAATGGAGTAATGCAAACCTTTTATTATTTAAGGGGACGTTCTCGAAGGATGGGGTGATTCGATCAATCTAAAGAAATAAAATAACCTTGCCCTAAATACGTGAAAGCATCAAAGAGGTTGGTGGTGAGCTTTGTTCATATGGTATTTGGAATGATGTCCAAGAATGCCAGAAACCATTTTTCATAGGAATTGCATGATTATTTTTATGTCGTTTTAGAGTTTTCTACAGAAGACAACTAACAGAACATAGATTTACCACAATGTTCTTTTGTCCTGATGAAGGCCCCATGGATCATCAAATGAGAATATCTAGGACAGTCATATCTCTGTTGTAGGGTAAAACACAACGTGTCAACCTAAAAATCGATAAAGATACATACACGATTCTATTTTATTGGGATTTGGTCATCCTCACAACAAGCCACTTTTGTGTACTGAATCAATTACTAAATCAATCACTAAACTACGGCACATTGGAGTCTACAAATACAGATATAAGGCTTTGAATTACACCCTTACATTACAT
The DNA here is from genome assembly GCF_040938575.1 of Ambystoma mexicanum. Lineage (NCBI taxonomy): Eukaryota > Metazoa > Chordata > Amphibia > Caudata > Ambystomatidae > Ambystoma > Ambystoma mexicanum. Next base: position 977,386,607 of record NC_090924.1, read on the forward strand.
GAAATTTGGAATTTATGAATGACAGTTTGAGTGGTAATTTGTATCTGAACTAGTCCAAGCTCCTTTAAGTGAGCAGTGTTGTGGTATAAGATATGGTCACTCGTGTTTACTAACTTCACAGTGGTACAGTGTCAAGTTTGGAATTACACAGTGGGGTGTTTATGAGAGCCGACTAATGGGTTGACTCCTTTGATTGTGTAGGCTTTATGTGTGTAATATGTAATTTGTAAATGCTATGGTGCAATATTAAACAGTTTTTAAATAGGTTTCTGGCTGTGAGCAGTGGATTATTGAACCATTGTTTAATGAACACAGGGGAAAGGTATTGAATATACGCGGAAAAGGGAGTGGAGCCTGTGTCCTTCTGTTGTCTTTCAACTGCACCATCACTCATAGATCGTCCAGCAGCACATCTTTTTTTATTGTAAAACTAGTTTTATACAAAATTATATTAAACTTTTGTTACAGTTTCCATTTTGTCCATAATTCATTATGCCCATTTTTCTTCAGTTTTTTTTAACTTGGCTGTGTTTCCGTCTTTTGATTCAGTTTCACTGGTTCTTGTTTCAGCAACATGTCCAAATAGTCTACTACCGCGCAGACTAATTTTACATTTTGGCCCTCTAAAAGGTGTTTCCACCACCCTTCAATGTCATTGTTCAGTGGGGAAAAGTTTTCCAAATTGATTTTACGCTGATTAATGGTTTTAGTACACTCTATTATTAGGTGTTTGCTTGTTTCAGTGTCAAGGTTACAGAACCTGCAGGTGTTGTCTTGTGTTGTTTTATCTTTCCTTCGCCATAGTGTTTCTTTGGTACTCAATGCATTTAGTTTCCATTTCAAGAATTGCGTACGATGATATTTTGAAGGACACCGTGTCAAGAATCTTGGTGGCACGTTTAGTTTGTATTCACTGGATTCTATAGTTGCCAATGATTTCAGTTTGTCTCGTGTTTCCATATTGACAATCCAGCTCCACTTTTCAAACTTTTTTATTGCAATTTGTGGTGTTAGTTGCAGTTCTGATTCTTTTATGGACGCTGCTGCTAAAATATCCTTTAGTTTTATGTACCATTCTTTTAGCAGGGTCATTTGATTTCTACTTTTCATCTTGAAAATCTCATATGCAGGAATTGGGGGCGTTAAGATAATTGTCCTCCTCATTATGAGTGATTTCCATGTAACTTTTGAATGTAGTGAGTTCAATGATTGTTCATGCCTCAGAGCAGTCATTGGGACATGTCTAGGTAAATTCAGCACTCTACGCCAAAAGAGGCCCTCCAGTAAGTGGCAGGTTATTTCAGGAATATTCCACCCGGCCTTGGCACCAAACGTTGTCGGCACTACTTTTTGAACATAGAAAAGTAGGATGGGTTCCAGCGAGAATTTTCCGTATTCTTTCTCCATTTTTGCTCCTTGCAGTGCCAACTTCTTCATCCGGTTTTTTAGATCATCAATCCACGGTCCTTCGCAAATGGAATTGTTATGGTGAATGCCTAGATATTTCATTGAGGCTACCTTTTCTATCATTTCACCATTGACTTTCCATCGAAATGCCTGATCTTTCTTGTTTCTTTTTGGGCCGATTGCCATTATCTTCGTTTTGGCCGTGTTTATTTCAAGTTCACTGACGGTCAAGTATTCAAACAGTTTACTTAGTTGCCAAAGCAGCCCGACTTGAGTCCGATCTAATAATACTATGTCGTTGGCATTTGTTATGCAGGATATTGGCATTTTATTCAACTTTGGAGGAAATTAGTTGGCATCCTTTAGTTGGGTTGGTAAGTTGGCAATGAACAGTTTAAAGAGTTCAGAGGCCAGGGCGCACCCCTGCCTTACTCCTTTTTCCGTTATGATAGGCTCAGACATGTATCCGCTGTTATTGAGGCCAACACAAATTGTTGTGTTGGTGTGAAGAGCTATTATTGGTTCGAGTAAGGTTGCGGGGCATCCCCATGATGTTAATTTGAACCATAACTTGCCGTGGTTTATGCCATCAAAGGCCCGTTTCAGGTCTATGAATGCTAGAAACAACCGTTGACCTGCCTTGATGGTTTCCATTTTTAGAATGCTTAGTAGACAAAGGTTGACATTGACTCTGACACCAGTGGTAAATCCTGTTTGTCTAGGGTCGACAATTTTTGATGTGTTTGCCCATTTTACGAGCTTCTTCCTCAAGAAGGATCCACAGACCTTGCCTATGGTATCTAGGAGGGCGATCGGTCGATAGTTGTTAGGATCGTCCCGATCGCCCTTCTTGTAGATCGAGACCACAACGGCCTTTAACCATGATGCCGGTATTTGTTTGGTTGTCGCTATTCGATTGAATAAGATCTCAATGAAGACAGACCACTCTCCAACATTTTGTTTTAGCATGACGTTTGTGATTAGATCTGGCCCCGGGGTCCACAAGTTTTTTAGCTGCGTTAGTCCTTCAGCATTCTCGTGTGCATTTATTTTATTGTCCCAGTCCATGGTTCCAGTTTCTATCTTTGTTAAAGGTTCCGATTGGGATTTTTTATATACGTTTGTCAAGTGTTTAACCCAGATGTTACTTGCTAAATCGTTGGTAATTGTGGGCAAACATTTCAGATTTCCAGCATTTAAGATTGCCCATATGTCTCTTGAATTTTTGGTTATCATGAGTTTCATGAGGAGTTCCGCGCGATTTTGCTCAATAATTACATGGTGGTTTTTTGCCCAATTCCTGTATTGTTGGCGGCGTGTTTTAACCTTTTGTGATGCATCATCAGCCACATAGATTTTCTTTAGGCGTCGCACATCTCGTCTCAATTCTTTTTTTGCGTTATGGAGCAGCTCACTATAGTTGTGTTTATGAGCCTTGTTTAGTGCTGTAGAGTGCTTTTTTACAAGATTTCTTAACAACGGAGCGTAATCGATTGATTTCTGGTTGTCCCCTACAGAAAAATCTAAAGTAAGTTGCTGTATCTGGGTGCCATTTATTCTCAGTATATTTCCCGCAGAGTTTACTGTTACCAAAGGAGTTGTTTCGTGGTCTCTCTCCTCCCAACTCAGCGACCAGTGCAGACGTATCAATTCATGATCACTCTGATCCGTTGTAATAATTTCCATTTTAATTAATTTGTCATACATCTCTCCAGACGTCCACATGTAGTCTAAAATGTTTGCATCACAGTTGGCCATTCCTTTCCAGGTGTTATTTGGCGGCATGTCCCCCTTGATGTTTCCGTTGGTCATATAGAGGTTCTATTTGCCATCAGTTCCTGCCACAAATTTGCTCTTTTACTTAGTTGATTTTTGGAGATTTTTAAATTTGTTTTTGATGTTGGTTCCCATTTAAACCAAGAACAGTTTAGGTCACCACAGCATAAGATTCCACAAGTTGCTGTAGGTTAACGTAACACTGTCTAAAAGGACCTTCACTGCTTTTAAAAATTCATCTGTACAGATCTTAGCCAGGGTCCAATAACAATTTATTATTGGCATGTATTCGCAATGTCCTTTGATCAACTGGTGGAATTTTATTAGTGTCCATTGCACAAAAGGATTCGGATTTTGTGAATCGACTGGTGCCCAACCTTCATTGATTCTGATCATAGTGATGAGGCCCGAGAAGGGGCGGCCTGTGAGGTTTCTTTCGGCAGGATTAAGGAAGACACTAAAAGCATCTTTGGACGTTTTTTTACATAACCAAGTTTCTTGCAGACAAATGACTAAGGTGTTCTCTAGTGAGACAGGGAAATCTTTGAACAGATGTGAAAATCTGCGCGTGTTCCAGGACAGCAGATCATACCTTCCTTCTTTTCTTCTTAGTCATTGCTAGTTGTGCCACCCTTGTACTCATTGGTCATTGTTTTTTTTGTTTGCTTTTTGATGGTTGAAACCTCCTCTCCAAGGCTCATCTTGTGAGCTACCTAGCGATTGCCGCAATGTAGAGATCTTGGACTCTATTGATTGGAGGGTGGTATCGACATTAGGGATTCTTCCTTCTTCAAGACTTTCAAGAGGTTCTATCATCAGATCAAAGCCATATGCAAGCAGTTCGTCTGTCGCGCACAAAATTGTGTTTCGCACCGCGTTTGAAACAATGTGTAATAGCATCTGGTCTGTTGTATTTTCAGATGCATATTCCACGATTTTGATGTCGTCACTATGAATTGTTCGTAGTGATGGTACACATTTAAATAGCTTCAACACATGTGAGTGGTTTAAGTTCATCTCATGTTTATCTGTGTAGATATTTTGAAGATGTAGCTTTGTTATTTGTTTTGACATTTCATTTTTATGATACTGCTGTGTTTTGGAAATGTAATGTACTGCTTGTTTCCATTGATTTTCTGTTAGTTTTGGGTTTAATTTTGTATCTGGTTGAACCTGACTCCTTTCATTCCCTGAATTTTCATGTTTCGTTGTTTGTGATTTTTTAACGTTTTCGTTTGTCTTTGGATGATGATTGCTGATTGGCGAGTTTGTTGTTTTTTGGATGTCCTCTTGAGTTATGCTGTCGGGCTCCCCCTCTTCTTCATCTTCAACAATGTTGTTGTTTTGAGAGTATGTCGACAGGTTGCAGAGATCTATTGATGAGCCTGAGGTGGAAAGAGTGGCGCTTGTATGTAGGGAATCTCGCCTCATTCGTTTCCTATTGGGTTTCGTTTCGATATTTTTGCTAGATTTTTGACTAGCTAGGTTTGCCAGTTTATGATTTTCTTTCACCGGTCGACAGAACATTGCTGGTCGTATTGGCGCCGGAAGATTCCTTATGAATTTCTTTGCAGTCGTCGATCGTTTCCTCTTGTTTATTACTGGGCCAGTTTTACAGAGAGGTGGTCCTTTGAGTCCTTCATTAGTGGCACCTTCTTTACGTGGTCCTGTTGTTGCTTTGGATGTTTCTTTGCTTTCAGCAGTAAAGATTTTGAACGCTACTTGTTGAGTAGTTCCTCCTAGATTAGTTTGGAGATTGGCATGTGATGACGCTGCCGTTGGTTCTTCGAGGCTTCGTGGTAGGCTATCAGTTGATCGTTTGTTGATTTTTTCGGCCTCAACTCCATCTTGCGCCATCTGCTCACATGGTTGCTTATCAAATAATTCTGGTACTAAGCTTGGAATTTTTCTACTATTATCAGCTCTGTTTCCATTCTGCAAGATCGTTAGCAGACCATTGTGCTCAATTTAGAAGTTTTGTGTAGTTAAGCTCTCTGAGCTTAATGCACAAGGATTCGCTTGCGTCTTGTCTTTATTTACTTTTGTGACTTGAGTTTTGATGCAAATTGGCTCTGAGTTTGCTGACGATGGTTTGCGCCCATCGTGTCTCATCCATTTCACTGCTTCTAGTAGGGCCATTGATAAGCTGTCATTTTCACAGTGTTATCTTGCAGCTAGATCGCCTAGTCGCCTTTGTCAGCCCGCGGAAACATCACCTTCTTTTTCTAGTTGATTCTGGAGAAAGGTCATGAACATGTCTAGTTTGTCCGTTGTTTGCATTAGGTTGTTTAGCATCGCACTTTGGTCTTTAATTGTTTCATTGAGTGTTTCGTACAATTTGACGAAGGGGATCATTGCCAGAGATGATGCTGCTAATACATTGTTGTGTATTTGCATTGCTGCCGCTGCTGAGAGGCTTGATTTTGTTGTTGCTTCACTTGGGCCCGTCCCTGCCATTGTTTGAGTATTTGGCGACGCTTCGCTCGGGTTGCCAACCGGCGTGGTCAATCCAGTAAATCGTCGTTGTCTCGGTCGTTCAAGGATTGGGGTTGTCGCATGCCATCTTGGAGTATTTGGTTTGCAACCCCTGTTCTTTATGTGGTCTGAGGACGCTGGTCTATTTTCGCTGAATTTCCGTTCGGCGTGAAACTCTCCTTGTTGGATGGAGTTTTGGAACTCCCTAGGTTCAGCCTTTGTGCGTTTATTTTCCTTGGACATTCTACAAATTTTGGAACTTCGCCAGTCTGGTTTCGCCTATAATTATTGTTGCTTGCTCACCACAGTTCTTAAGACAATTTTTCAAGTTACTGCCTTGTTTTGGCGAACTTTCATTTGCAGTTATTGCTATTTCTACATCAAATTGGTCTGGCGGTTGATCAAATGTATTTCGAATGCCACAGTTGTTACTTTCTGGGGTCAGTTTTGGCAAATCAAATAGATGCAGAGTGTGTGTTGTCATCGTCGGTTGAGCACAGTCAAATGGTTGCAATAAGGTTTCTGGGTGTAGAGCTCCCAATAAATCCACATCGGTTATTTCGAAGGGTGTGAAAAATTCCTCCTGACAGTCCATGTCTTGAAGTTTATCTGGTTTGCCAGTGTCAATTGGGATCGGCACCAAGTCCGACAGTAAGAGAATTGCTTTCGGTATATTCACTCCTCCCTTTAGCAAGTCACTTCCTGTGACTTCCTCGGACTGTTGCTCTTTTCCCTGATTTCCTTGCAATGATTCATTGGTTTCTCCTTCCTTCGTATTGCTCTGTGGTGATACTTCGGTTGCTTCAATGCATCCAGGAACAGCCACGTCGCCTGTTAGAGCAAGTTCAGTTTGTGATGGCTGGGAGCATCCGGCATTGTCATCACTTGTGCTCGTGGCGTCTTTTCCAAGGTCTGATGTCCCGCCTCTTGACACTCCATTCTTGGTGCTTAGTTTAGCTGCGCCTGCCTTTGCAAGCGTCCATGGGTTAGATAAGCGGCGTTGTTGTAGTGCCTTGGTCCTGGTCTGCGGACCAGTTTTACCTGTCATCGTAATTGACTCAGAACTCGCTCTAGTGTTTCTCACAGTTTAGTGTCAGGGTCTGTCACTTTGTTGCATCAGGTGAGCCTCTATCCTGCTCTCTGGTTTGCAAGATGACAACCACTGCTAATGCAGAGCTTTGCGTTCTTACACACTTGCTTCGCTCCACAATTGTAGTTTTGATTCCGTTTTTCGTAAAAAAAAGGGGGAAAAAAGAGGGCGAGGAACTCGTGGGGTTCACAGTGCCCTAGCTATAACAAAGCCAAAAATAAGTGGCTCACTCAACTGGCACCTGCTTGCCTCCGAGCCTCATAGTGTTATAATTAGGACTTCAGCTATCGTAGTCGCTCATGCTTGAGGCTCAGAAGGTCTCAGAAGGTCAAGTAACAGTCAGCCCAGCCAGCTCAGTCTACTGCCCAGTCTACTGCTATGTTGCAGTAATGCCTCAATATTAGTGTGTCGCTTCGGTGAGCAGGATCAACGGGTATTTTCCCTGCAGTCTCCTGCTCACATCTGCTGGGGTCTCCAATGTGCACAAGCCACAACCAGACACCAAAGCACAACTTTAAAAAGGCCAAGATGTGCCGGCTGGCAGGCGGACTGTACACCATCTGTACACCGTTTCACCGTTTCACCAGCAACAGCCCAAATCCACCGTCTCGCGATCGTCCAGCAGTACATCGCCAAATGCCCTGCACCCCAGTACAATTAGATGACTTTGGAAACAGTGGAACCGGGCTACTCAGACCCAAAGGAACAAGTCAGGTTGGTCTCAATAATGCCCTTGCTATCAGGTCGCTCTACTATTGCTAGGCATTTAGAGAAACAAAGTCAAGGAACACATTGTGGTAAAGACATTTTTTTATCGCTTTTCCAAGTTGTCTCGTCTCTGGATGCTGCCAGGCCCAACATTACAGTTGCCAAGATGAAAGATGAAAAGACAGAAACATGTTAAGTTTGAGGAAACAATTGAGAATTGGACCAAAGCATTTCATTGTTATCAGCAATGGTGATCAAGAAATTTCCAAAACAAGGAGCAGCACTTTAGACATTTAGGGATACCATTTTAGAGAAGCACAGAAGGTACAGGTCCACGGTTTATCTGGATCCCAATAGGGATTTACAAGTCCAAAACAGAACAGGTGCCTGAGATGAGCCGGGGTGAGAAAGATATGGAAGGAAGGGTGCCATATATGAGGGGCAAGGACAGGGCAAGCAAGGACTCGACCAACAGAGGCAAAGGGCTGAGGTCAGCCTAGTGTAATGGGTATCAGACCTCTAGGAGAGAACAGTTGTAGCCCTTGCACCAGGAACGAACTGGAAAGGGTGGCCACCTATAACAATAATTGTAATAGCCTCTTCAAAAGCAATTGCAGGGCCAGGACATGCTGATTGTTTGACAGTGGGGCATGGCATTGGACAGTTAAGTGTAAATATGCCCATGAATATGCAAAGTGTGGAGCAAACCACCCGGGGACAATTTGGCAAAAAGGACCATCAGTGGGGACAGGCAACGGCTAAATGCATTGTTGATCAACTACCCCAGGGATCATGAAAGGGATTTATTGTTCAAAGGTTTCAAGGATGGGTTTAGAATTCCATATGAAGGCATTTTGGTGGTTAGGACATATAATAATTTGTGTTTGGCAGAACAACTGCCATGATTGGTGCCTGCTAACATGTTTAAAGAAAAAGAGATCAGGATAGTAGGCTCCTTTTACAAGGCCCCCCTACAGAGGCTGTCCTCATTTCCCCATTGGGGGGAGGGGTACCAAAGAAAGAACAAAGGACAAGGAAAGAAAGAACAAGGAAAATGTTGCTTTATTCCCCACCTATCCTATTCCCACAGTGACTGTCAATGATTAGAATGACTGAGTTCTGCTCAGAGTCCTACGTGACGTTTGACGAGGTACTTGACTTGGCTGTCAGCACGGATAAATTGGTGCTGCTTGTCAAGGTGGATATTGAGTCCAGTTTTGGCCTCCTACCAGTGCAACTCGACAGCTTCCACCTACTGGGTTTTCAATGGCAGCAACAAGAATGGAAGGCCAAAGAAAAACAGATGTCCTGCTGTTGACCAATATGTAATGAAACTCCTAGGAGCCCTATTGGAGCAAACCTCTGATAATGCTCCTAGGATGCCCTCTACATATCGGTCAACAGCAAGATGTTTGTTTGGAAGTGGAGCAAAGGGGGGAGGAGCTTGTACATTACTTTGAGGACTTCCTCTTTGTGGGCAAGAGATATTCACAGGGCTCAACCTTTGCACTCACTTCATTCCAAGATTTGATGGAACTCCTAAAAGCCCTACTGGTGCCTGAGAAAACTCAAGAACCCAGTGAGGTACTGATATTTCTGAGCATAGAGAATGACACACTGAAAGGTGATTGCAGGGTGCCAAGGAAAAAGGTAAAATGATTAACATCCAAAATTGAGGCCAATTTATCAAAGCAGACCACCACATTTGAAAAAGTGCAGCAGCTTTTGGGGATGGTGAATTCCACATAACATCATTCCAGTGGGAAGGGGTTTGCCATCAGGTTGGCAAGGCAATGGGCGGGGTCACCAAGAAGTACCATTACATCAGATACAGCGCCGCCTCAGCAAATGTTGAGACCCTTTGGAAATTTAAAAGGACTAACAGCCAAGATTGAGGACAATTAATCAGAGGTTTGCTCCGATAGCTTGGAGGGGACACTCCTCAGGGTGGCATTTGCCATTGCTTTCTTTGGGGGCAATCTGCATTACAGTGCTGGTGGCAAGGAGTAAGACAGATGAGACAGAGGTAGTACTACAGATTGGTGACATTACTAGTAATGAACAAGGGACGATTGTTAGCAATCAGAAATTCTAAAATCGCCCAAGAAGAAAGGGCAGAAAGATCCCACTTAAAATTATACTATGACTTAGTCTACATCATGAATGCAATCCCTCACAATTAAAGAAGTAACGTAAGTTGCTGGATAGAGCACTGGCATATGTAATTATTTGTCGCTGAATTTTTTTGTTTTTGTTTCTGTTGTTTCACACTCCCAATCATTTTGGTATATACTTCTCTTTCAATTACTTTTCAGCAGACGTAAAGGTAAAGGTCTTTGGGTACGCATGTATTGCACATGCAAAGAGGAGAGTGTCACAGAGGTATGGTAAAGATGGCAACCTGGGTTTTTAAAGAGCCAAGATTGTTTGGTTTTGCAACCGTTGATGTGAGGGGCCTCCCTGCTGTCCACCGTTAGGAGAAATTTAAAGGGCCGCCCAGCCCCAGAAGGTCTGGTGAGGAACTTTGGGGGCAATGATCTAACAGCGGGAAAAGTGGTCCTCTAATGTTCCATGCAGGAAACCATTAGGACACTATACCAGCTGTTGGAAGAAACAAAAATATATAGACCGAGATGATTGCTATCAGAGTGGTGAGATGCCACATTTGGGGAGGTAAAGAGACCCCGATTGAGGATTAAGAGAACAATGGAAACATTTCTGGTGCTACCTTTTCCTGTCACTGTTCAGTCCTGGTTAGAGGGGGGGGCTAAAGAGCCTGGTTGTAAGGAAATTGGGTTTTGCAATCCTATTGGGCCTCCCAATCCCCCTTGTGGGGTGTATGGAAGTCATACAGTATCCAAGGGGACGGAATCAAACAGCCTTCTTCATCCAGCAGTAAAATTCAATACAGCAAATCACGAGCAATAACATTGCACATTTTTGAAATGTAACCAGTAGGACAGGGAGAGTGCTGAATTTCCTTGCACATCTCTTCTTTTTCTACCATCATCCCCCCTTTACCCACCACAACCTTTCCCCACTGGCCTAAACTTCTACTTTCTCTCTCTCACACTATGCTATTGTTCGTTTCCGTTGTGTTCCCTCTAAATGCACACAGTGTGAAACAAGAATAAAGAAACGGGCTAAAGGGAGTTAGGCAGCCCGGACTGGGATCATCCTTGTTTCTCAAAGCACAGTGCTTGGGTGAGGGACAATCATTTATTCTATCTGTCAGAAAGAGCTCCACAGCATATACAAATGCGGGCCACCAGTTTTCCTGTGATCAAATGTATGGGGGCAGGCTCAGAGTGGTCTTTTGGCCTTCGTCAATGAGCAATTTGAGCTGGTAAAAGAATCCCTGGAAATGTGTCCTAGTTACTCCCAACAGGCTTACAATAGCATCTGTGCCCAAAACAAACCCCTCTCAGACCCAGACAGACCCCGCCACCCCAACACCCCACCCCCGTCGTCCTGTCCGTCCTGTTTCGTTCTTTAAATTCTGGGATTGTTAATCCTGAATTTAATATCGAGAAAACAAAACGTGCCAAAATGCAAATAACCAGAAACGAGAACATACCATAACAAGCTCTGCATCTACCTTTTCAGATTTGAGGCTACAGTCAATGGATACCTGCAGGGCTAACGTTGTGTGTTTGAGAATGCGTATAAAGGATCTTTCCAACTCAACTCGAAACATTTTCAGGGTTAATTTTACATCTGATGTGAAAGTTAGATTGCTGCTCTATGTTTAATCTCTATTGCGTATCACTGCGCTTTTATTAACAACATACTCAGTACTCATCAACTGCCCCTTCCCTGACCGCCCAACACAGTCTTCTGCTAGTGACGCCAAAGGCGGGAGCCAGCCTTGTATTACCAGTCTGTCAAACCTGCCCAACACAGGTGTAGTAAAAGGTAGCTGCGTGTCAGAACTCGTATTAGGGCAAAGGTATTATGCCGGTTATTTAAATTCTGGAGCAACGCTTGCCTTTCAAGTCACTGCATCACTGCTGCAGGCTACAAGCCTCTCGCTGCTGGAAGGGATACTACCGTGGAGAATGCATGCTGAGCGCAAGAAGAGAGACCTACCCCTTCCCGAAGGCACCTCATTAGCACTGTGTAGGCAGCCACGGGAACAGCCCAGCACTCTCCGGGGTGCTCCTTTTTTTCTTCCTGCAGAGAAGTGAAAGGGAAACAGTTGAAGATATGATAGCAGCACATGATATGAACCAATTTACAGCCAAGAGAAAATAAGATATACACCTCAGCCGAAGTAGATGCGACAGCCATCTAGAATTCCGTATTTTAAACAGACATATATTTGCAAAGGTGAAGTAAACACAGCCTTGTATTTTTCATCAGCACTGACAAAAACAAACGGCAGCACTGAAAGTCCACCTATGACAGGGCTTGCTATCAATGTACTGAGCTACAGAATTCAAGTGGAAAGCATTCATTTGTCATAGTCGGACACCAGACACCCCTTCCCTAAACTCTAACAGTCCATCAAATAATTGCAGGGCTATAATGGAGTCTCCATTTTGCTCTGGCTACCTGCTGTCTTGCAGGAGGTCACATCCGCTTGGTCACACTGGCCCTGCCTCTTGGCAATCTTGCTTTATGTCCCTGGAAGTCAGCAGCTACGGCGCAGTCAGCCTGGTCACGTCCAGGACTTTGCGGATGGCAGTGCTTTCTCAAGAGAGGCACTGGAGCTGTGGAACTCACTCTTGCGAACCTACATTAACTGCGAGTGTCTCCCTAAGTGCCAGGTCGACTGCAGGTGTTACTTTGTTTTGCCCTTTTTCATAGGTTGTTTTAGACGCATTTGGCTATCTTCATCTTACTGTACATCATCATTTTCCCTCTCGTAGCTGTATGTTTTACTCTAAACAAATGACGATAATGATGCATTATTCTTCATTCACCGCAGCATATGCTCTGAAGAGGAAAGTATAGTCAAGGGCCAATTAACAGCACCTGGGAAAATGTAGTATATCAACCACTGTATTCACCCCCTGGGAGTCACACAGAGACTATGTGCCCTATATACATATACAAACATGCTTTATACGCCAAGAATTAAATAAAGGAAAACCGTAACCACCAATGAATATTTATTGGATTAAACAAAGTTAAGTAGACTCAATTCTATGTGTGTTCCAAAACCATTAAAAACTATTATGTGATAGCTGACACGCCTTTACCAGCTTTTTTTGGGGCACTCTTCGGCACTATATAAGTGTAAAAGAAAGGCAACAATTTTGGCCTTCGTGAAGGCATGGGATATGTAGTTGCCATGCACTGCCATAATGCTACTAACCTGGCTATAAGATGGCAACAGCTGGGCAATAGTGTGAGCACCTGGGTATATGATTGCAGTGTCTGCAAAAGCCCATTTAATATAAACAAGCCAAAACTATCGGTTTCCTCAATGATGGTTTCGTTTTTTATTTAACTTTCCTTACAGAGAGTTGATATTACAAACTAGTACTGATAATAGTAAAATGAAACATGGATAGGTGTTAGGACAGTTTAGAAGGATTTATTTAAGTAGTTTAAGAATAAGAATACTTCGCTTGTTAAACGTGACAACTTACAAATCACCGTCATGTACTGTTATGTGAGGAACATGACTGAACGCAGTAATACTTTGCTTCTGTAGCTTAGTTGTATACGAAGTTGTACTCCTTTGTAAACTAAGCTGCATTGATTAATAAAAACAAATTAATGTTTGTTAAGTATAGAGAGGGAGGGAAGAAAGATTAGGGAAATAGAGTCGGAGAGCTTATGGAGCGATTGCATTTTATTTGGCTGTGCAGAAAACTGTAGTATTTTGTAGATAGATTGGTTTGTGCAAGAAGCCCTGCCTATGCTGTCACTTTGTGGCATCACTGTTATGTTATTGTTAGGTCACTGAACACATTACTTACCTTTCTCTAATGTTTTTTCTGATCAATGTCCTTCCCATAGATTTATAATCTATGATATCCCTATCCAGGCACAGCTGTTCTCCGGAAACTTTTATACTACCAGGGCTCTCAGCGCAGCTCTGCGTCAACTCCTCCCGTACCCCACGCCTGATATGACATTGGGGCCAATATATATATATATATATATATATATATATATATATATAGATATAGATATATATATATAGATATATATATATATAGCACCATTGACCTCAGTTCTACCCTTTTTCCCTAGCACTCTGAAGCAAGGGACCATAGAACATATGGTGTACTAGCTTTCCACCACAAGGTTCAGGTAGGGAGGGTGATGAGGAATCCGTGTGAGGAACATCCATCAGAAAGAACATTACAGAGAGGTAAGTCATTTCTTCTTTTAATGTGATTCTAATGGGATTCCTTCCTCCCCGAGATTCCTCATCTATGGTAGACTGTTAGGCAGAAACCTGTGCAGTTCCCTTAGGGACCACTGCAAAATGTTTAGGACTACAGGAGTAAGCAGTAAACCCAATTGGTAGCAGTCCGCACCACCCAGATTTACCTGGTAGCTGTGGCTGAGCAGTCAGACTTCTCTCAAGAAGAGTTAGGCAGTATATAGAGTATACACAATAGGGCTAAAAATACAGTAGAACAAGCAAACACTGACCAGAGCTTTGGTATAAAAGTATATCATTATTTATTTAAAAACACACTTATGAAAATACACTGGCACTAATATATCAAGCAAGTTCAAACACAGTCACAACAAGTATATACACCTCCCTAGTTAATCATTTGACAAGTCTAGGTTAAGACACCACTTATTTAGCAAAACAGAGGTTAGCGCGTAACCGTAGATGGCACTCCAATAATTTGTTTAAAAAGGGAGAGAAAAGGCAGAGTATGGAAATAACACAGTACCAACACTTTTAAGAAACCACAGCAAGTCAAGAAAGGCAGGGTCTACTGTAGAACCAAAAGTTCATAGGCCAGGCCCACTCTATTATTTTTTGCCACTTAATTTTTTCTCTGAAAACATTCCTTAATTTTGTCAATGTCATTTATTTTGCATTTACAAGAAAAATATATAAATGTGAATATACAATCTAAAGTGATAAAGCAGAAGAAAAAATTAAAAGAGACATTTGGTTCAAAGATGAAAAAACAAATTTCCAGGATAACAAAGGGACATTTTTAACGGCCCAAAATTCAATATTGCAGGTGCCGCTAGTTCATGAAAGCAGGTCTGCCAAAAGAGCACCAGGAAGGGAAGATAGCAATGGCCAGCAACCCTGGATACCACGTTCTCCAGGCCCAGTCCAGAGCGATCAGGATCCATGTGGTCTAGAACATGTGCAATCCCCTGAGAACCAGTGGAAAGACAGGGATCAGCGGGAATGCATAAAGGAGGTCCAAAGGCCACTCGACCGCCAATGTGTCCCCCAGAGCTCCCAGACGAGGAAATACCCATGAGCAGAACAACTCGCACTTCCTGTTGACACTGGAAGCAAAGAGGTCCACTTGGGGAGTACCCCAAAAGGGTATGATTTCCTCCAGAACTTCATGGCAGAGCTCTACATTCGTGGGAGGCAAAAGTCTAACTGCTCAAGGCATTATCTCGGGAGGATAGCTCAGCAGCAACATGCTCGCCTTGGAAGCAAGACGACACAGAGCACGCAGGTTTGATCCCCAGGTCCGCGTTTAGAAGTCTCTGGGTATTAAGCGAGTTATAAATAACCTATCATATCATATCCGCTGTGACATGCTCTCTTCCCGCCAGGTGGGCTGCTGTCAGAGAGACACTGTTCCCTAGAGCCCAGAACCACAGTCGCAATGCTTCTATGCACTGAGGCAAGGACCTCGCACAACCTTCCTTGTTGAGGTAATACATGGCCGCTGTGTTGTCCGTCAGGACCAGCACAGTCCTCCGTTTCAGAGAGACGAGGAAAGCGACCAGGGCCAGCCTGATCGGCCTCAATTCCAGCAAGTTGATGTGTTCCCGAGACTCTACAGGAGACCACAGTCAGATCTGACAGATGAGAACCCCAACCAGTCAGAGATGCATCGTGACCACCGTCAGCTAGGGCCAAGGTTGACGAAAACACGCCTCGGTGTCCTGTTTGGCCCACCACGCAAGATCCAGAGCCACCTGATTTGAGACCTGCAAAGGTCTGACATGTGGCCCTGAAATTAGGATCCTTGTCAAAGGAGGAGCCACTGAAGCGATCTCATGCGCAGCCTCGCCTCCAGCACCACTATGATGCAGGAGGCCATGAGACCCAGAAGGCACAGGTAAGCAGCGGTCGGGATTTGTAACTGGAATTGGAGGACATTGACTATCTGAAAGATTTTCGCCACTCGGCGGGAAAGTCCTGCCCAGGCAAGTGTCCAAGACCGCTCCGATAAATCAGAGGGACTGGGACAGCAAAACCTGAGACATTTTGAAGTACAGGGAAAAGTCCAGGCTGTGCAATAGAGTGCATGTGTGGAATAGATGCTCTGACACTAGATCAGGTAGGGAAAGCCATGAATACCCTACTTCCTGAGGTGAGCCGCCACCACTGCTAGCAGCTTGGTGAAAACACTGGGAGCAGAAGAAAGACTTAATGGCAGGACCTTGAACTGGTAGTGATGTTGGCCCACCACGAGCCTCAGATTCTTCCTGTGCTTTCGATGAATCCACACATGGAAGTAGGCATCCTAAAGGTGCAGTGATACCAACCAGTCCTGCAGATCGAAGGCTTGCAGAATCTGAGCCACTGTAACCATCTTGAACTTGTCCTTGGCAGCAACATGTTCAGCAGCTGCAGAACCAGAATGGGACGCAAGCCTCTCATTTTTTGGCACCAGAAAATAGGTGGATTACATACATGCCAACATTCTGAGGCACCGTGGAGGCAAATTTCACGAAGAGATTTCGGGAGAAATTAATTTCCAAATAGGCATGCATTGGGGCTAGAATTATTTTAGACGGGAGAATGTGAAAAATAGCAATATTTTGCAATATTTTTCAGTTCAAAATCGGCCTAAATCGTGAGGGTTGGCATGTCTGGGAGTACCACCCACTGCCTCGTTCACAGCGTGGTACTAGATCGACCAAGTCCTTTGATCGAAGCCAACGGACCTCCTCAAGGAGGATGGGTCTGGAGACAAGAGGGTGGTCTGAGGACTGTGGCCAAATGTGCGCTGTAAGTACGGGAGGCAATACCCCAGTTAGATGAGTAAGGCCCAAGTGTCGGGCGTGGTCCTTGACCATTCTGGGCTGAACAGGGAAAGCCTCCTCCCCGACCAGTGTTGATGGGCATAGCCCGCGAAACCCCTCTGAGCACCTCTCCTTCTCGAAAAGCCTTCCCCGCATTCTTCCAACAACAGACTGACAACAGCCTCTTTGAGCACAGGTGGGGTAGGAATGCAAACCCCTACCCCGAGGTGACGACTGTGCAGAGGGCTGTGGCACAGCAAGACCCAAGGACTTACCCATTGCCTTTGATGACTGGACCTTCTGGAGGGTGTCATCACCCTCTGCCCCAAAAAGATTCTGGCCATTGAAAGGCATGTCCAACTGTTTGGCTTGAGCATCGGCCGCAAATCCCGACATACTCAGCCAAGAGTGGCATCTGACCACAGTGCTCGTGGCCATGGACCTGCCCACAAAATCCAGTCCTGGTTGCAAGATCTGGCAGGCAGTCTACTTGCCATTAGTAGGACAAGAAACTGTCCCTCATCTCTCCTTCAGAGACGTGGTCGGCCGCGTTGGCCACACCCGTCCAAAGCCCGAAGGAGAACATCGCCATGGTGCAAGAGGCATTCACAGAACTCATGGTAAGACTGCCTGACACAAACACCTTCTTACCTCCGGCGTCAAGCCTCTTTCCCTGTCCAGTGGCAGGGAAGGCAGATGTCTTCAGGCTAGCCGTCACGGTCTGAACCACCAAACTCTCTGGTTAGGCATGACAGGAGAGAAACACAGAAATCGATGGGCGGGGTGGTGCTTTTTCACCAGATCCTTATCCACAGAACATAGACCGATTCCTCCCACACTTCCAGCACGGAGGCCTCCACTGCCACATTGAAGGGCAGGAGCTCCTTCTTGGGGGCATCATCCAAGATAGCGCACAGTTCATACTGAACCTTAGATCTGGACTGAGCTGAAAGACACAGAGTACTGGCCACCTTAGCCATTAGTCGCTGGAAAGTAGCTTGAGGCTTTCCCAGGGTGGTATCTGGTAGAATGTCCAACTCCGGGAAGTTATTGAGACCACTGGCGACCTGCAGGCCTTTGGCTAGGCCCATTACATCCTCAACTTCCCCGTAGAAATCCTGCAGAAAGTCTCTCACTTCCCTAGAGACCAGGGGTTCCAACCCAAAGGGAACCTGGTCACCCTCCTCGTCATAGATGTCACACATCCTAGACATGAAGGTGTCCATAGAGAATGGAGCGTATTTCCACACCGCCGAGGAACCTCAGCCGTCCTCTGGGTCCAGGTCCCAACCCGTAGGCATTTGCGAGTGGTCCCCAGCGGGTAAGCTGCCAGTCATAACAGACGCTGTGGGACTCGTCAGTGCTGCAGCCAAGTTGATGGTGCCATCGCCTGAGCCGAAGACACAGAGGTTGGTAATGATGTCTAGCACCTTCAGGCAAAAGTTCTCCCATTCCTCACGGTGGAGGATTGGGTAGGAAAAGGTGCCTGCGCCGGATGCTCCGGAGAATCCTTGGAGCGGTGGCTCTTATTTTATGAGGAAGAAATGGAGTGTCAGTGCAAGGACTCACTCGGGGAACAGAACCTCTTCCGATGCTGCTTCTTTTCCTCCTCCTTGCGCAGAGCCACCCTCTCTTTTGTTCGGCAGTCCGTGCCGTGCGACCTTGAATGAGACCACATAGCCTCACCCTTCGCCTTGTGGACTAACGTGAAGATCTTCACTGCCCTTTCCCGGAGGGCCTTCGGGGTGCATGGACTGGCACGGCCCACAATCTTGGGTATTGTGGTCCTCGCCCCAGTAGTAGAGACAAATACGGTGCAGTTCCGACAGCAACATCTTCCGGCCGTAATCTGCGCACGGCTTGAAGCCCAGGTCTTTTTCGGAGTAGACATGGCTCAGAGAAAAATTACTCCAAGTTTGACAAGCGTGTTTCTGATTAGCGAACAGAGTGCGCAGAAAAAAGGAACTGGGGGCACTGTTGCATTTTTTGCAAATAATACCATGACAACAACTAAAGACTAAATCTGGAAGCTCTGTCGGAAATAGCCCCAGACAAAGTAAAAAAAGAAACGGGAAGCGTGTTTGTTAACTCCTACTCCAATCTATCTTATAAGATCAAATCAGTCATGTACAATTGAAGAAAAGTGTATACGAACAAAACGGTCTCTACCTTAGTAGCGTATAAGAGGAGTCTGAATATAAGACACATTCTAGTCAGAAACGATATAAAGGAATAAAAAAACAGGGATGCTGAAACAGACAACTCTGTAGGGTATTGGCCTCTGTGTGAAAAACCTGAAGGTGTCTCACCCTCTGGTCCCTGGGGATCTGTCATCCAGGTGGCCAGGACACGGCCATCACTACTGGATCCAGTTCCTGGGGATGGACCAGGATGGGAGGATCACCTGGATGGGGGGTCTTTGGGGAGTGAAAGTGGAACACTGAAGGGTGAGACGCGTAATCCCATTCCTTATGACACTTTTTCCCCCTCCTGCCCAGTGGGATACTTGGAAACTCTACCCCCCCCTTTTCCAACACAAACACTTTCTCACAGTGTGAATGACAACGGACTAATACCCGAGCCGTTTAGCTGACATGTCCCAACACAAGGGTCAGAGAGTCAGGCACTTGCCGACAACTACACACACCCGACTGCCCTTTCCCTTCCCCATTGGGATAAAAGGGGGAGCACAAGAGCACACTCCGAGCAAGGCCGAACGCACGAGGAAGCAGCCATTCCAGAACGGCAGTTCAAACTGAGAAAGGCGGCGAGGCCAACCCAGACCAGCAAAGCCTTAGATGAAAGCAATGTAAGACCAGTTATCGCAGCTGGCAAATGGTGTGACGGTTGTCAGTGGTACATGGAACCCTCCCGCACTTGATAGCCGGGGGACGGGGAGGTAGACGCGGTTGCCATCGTGGTACCGTCCTTGACTCCAGCGGCAAAGGAACCACCGACGAGTTCAGCACAGTCGATGAGTCAGAAGAACCTGATAGTCAACCGAACTGTGTTAGGCTCAAGGTTGCAGTGGCAACATTTAGAAGATAATGAGACACAAGGTCTTTTGTGAGCACACTTGGTATCAGAAATAGAGTGGTACGCCGCCACATGGGCGCTCAGTCGAAGGTCTCTAGCGGGTATCCCTCTTAGGAACAAAGAGACTGCATTGAACATTGGGAAGAAAGAAACTACAAATACCAAGAGGCCATAGGGAAGGCCAGCATAAAGTCTTAAGGTGGTCATACAAGGGTCAAGCCAAATCCCTTGTACAATCTAAAGTCCTTGACCCATTGCAGAAGTTTTGACATTGTGAAGCAGGCGTTCACGCTCAGCTGAAGGAAACACTGTACGAAAACCGTGCTTGCCGTAGACAAACAAAGTGACCCAGCGAGAAAAGATCGCCCTTTGGAAGTCCCTGTTTGAATTGGCAGGTGCTCTGGTTGGTCTGAGCCCGACTGAGGGAAACTGACGACTTAGAGAAGGATCGGAGCCCGGCTGAGGGGGATCCAAGGGCGAAGGCTTATCATGACGTAAAGATTACCAGAAGGAACAGTTGTTTTGTTGTTTTGATATATCAGGCCCTCTGGAGCAAGAGACTTTGCTTGAGAAGAGACTTGGATACAGAAGGCCCTGATATCGAGGAAAAGGAACTGTAAACTCGTACCTGAGAAGCCGAGGAGTGTGCTGTGCTCGAGAGTTTCGCCTTGTCCCGTGCTAAAAACGTGGGTAAGGGAGACCCCGGCCATAACATCCTGAATTATCATTTTGTGAACACTTCATTCTTTTCTTGTGAACATTATCCCACACTCTTTTGTAGCATAGCGATAAGCAATGGCAATAGCTTTTTTAGTATAGGCCTTTTTATTTGAGTAGACTTACTAGGACTGTAATATTATTTGATGGTCGTAGCTTGCTCCCATCTTAGATTTAGGTTTAGATTAGGCGTATATCTCACCCATTTTACAGTTTAATAAAGACCCTTGAACTGTGATCACTTGTGTCCGTCTTGCTTTGATACCATGCCTTGATACCACGCCTTCCTTACACCTGTTACAGGTAATTTTCTGTGTGGACATTGCGTTATGTGCAAGTACACTGTCAAAACCACAAAGGTGGATATTGGATAAATGGCTCATGAAAGACCTAACAAACTGTAATAGTGAAAAAGTAGTATACATGACCACATGCCCATGTGGGCTTTGTTACATAGGCAAGACCATCAGTAGGTGTAAAACAAGACTCATAGAACACTGCATCTGTATTAGAAATAACATCATTCACGCTCTGTTTGTAAAACATTATGTCCAAATGGGACACAACCATGAAAATATTGGTTGGGTAATCAGTAAGAAAATCAAGGGATCCAATAGGGACGATACGAACCAGAGATTGCTCACCTTTGAGCAAAACATGATCAGAACTAACAGCCATGTAAATGGACTTAACGAAGGGGTGAAATGGCATAATGTTCATGCCATTTAGGATGAGATCTACAGCAATGGTGGTGTACGGGTCTTGAAGCACAGAAGTGTGGAAATGAGATGTTATCGTGGTTCCAGGGTGTATATGCATAAATGTGTGAGGTCTAGGCTGTTTTCAAAAGCATCTAAATATGCATCCTTTTCCTCATTCAGTTGCTTGTGATCATAAATAATTTGCGAAAAGCAGTTAATTGTGGAGATAAGGTCTTGGTCACTTGTTTTGATGTGTAAACATATGTAATACGATAAGTGTCTCTGATGTCAGACAGAGTATTGTAATCCTTGTGCCACATATGATAGGCTCATAGCGGGTGTGCTCAACTCCAAGGCTGATTACTAATTTAAGGATACAGAAGCTCTTAATGTTATGGCGTATGAAGCCGTTTGTTCTAGACAGAAGTCATTGAAGTTGGGCGACACAGTAATTCCATTATCGTATTTACACAAGTTATATTATATATATATACGGGCCCACTTGTCCCTTTTCCAATGGGCTGTTTGACAATATCATACTGCCGGTATTAGCATTTTCGAGAGACCAAGATGGTGCTCCCCGGGACACCCTTTCTGATATTAGGTGAATACGGTAGTCCTTTTACAGTGTTTACAACTTTATCCGGCGTTGCACAGAGAGCATATCTACCGAATCGCGGTGCTCAACGTTTCAGTACGTTTGGTAAGGCTGCATTGTGCTGTGCATTTTGTGCTACTCGCAATAAATGTAGTTAAGGTAAGTACTTGAGACTCCTCTACTGTGTATCAGTGTATTGTGTGAAGGCCTCAGACGTGCCCAAGGTCATGAAGGCCCTGATTCATCCTGCGAAGGCCTCGATTGACGGAGTCGTGGAGGCCCTGGCAAAGCCTGCAGAGGCTACCCCAGTGTAGACGACTTCCGGGCCTAGAGTTTCCTTGCCACCGAGGAGGGAAACATCTTTTCAGCCTATCGAGAAGACCCCCGTGAAACTCTGGGATGAGAAAGAGGGGGGGCACGGTAGCTCTAACTGACACAGATACCACGTCCGAGGATGAGCTGGGTAGCGTCAAGAAGATCCTGGACAAGAAGTTTGAGGAGGCCAGGGCCCACGTGAGGGATCCCGACGAGGCGGACGTAGAGAGCAACGGTGGGGCCGATGAGGATAGCCCACGGAACAAGTGGAGGCGAGTCCACCCTCCACCTCCCTTCCAGCTTTCACCCCATCCCCTCCTCTGAGGGACGAGACGGGGACGGAGACGATGGGGACGGACGACGACGACGATGGTGATGACAGGAAGGATCTCCCATCACCCCCTGCCCGGGCCTCCCCGCCTGACGAAATTGGCTCCTTTCACACCATAATCGCCAGGGCATCAGAGGTTTTCCAGGTATGCCCCGAAGAGCAGAAGAAGGAAGGGTTCCTCTACCAACGACGAGAGGCCAAGAGGAAGACAGTCCTCTCAGTCCCCTTACTGGACGACATCTAGGACGAAGGACTGTCCCTTCTGAAGAACCCGTCCACGGCCCCTGCGTAGAGGGACCGGTACGAGAAGAAGTACTGGGTCCCGGACTCCGCGCCTATGCGCCTCAGGGCACAGCCGTTCCTGGATTCGGTGGTCTCCGCGGCGGCCAAGAAGAAATCGGCAGGGCAATGGCATCAACTTCCACGCCGGACGCTGAGGGGAAGAAGCTGGATGCCATGGAACGACGGGTCATCAAGGCGGCCAATGCCCTCGCGATCGTGGTGCGCTACGACAGGGAGCTGTGGATCAAGATCGCTCCCATCCTGGCATTCCTGCCAGATGACAAGGGGGCAGAAGCCCTTGAAATCCTGCAGGAAGGTGAGGTGGCGTCAGACCACGCCATCACAGTGGCTACGGACATCACCGGCACTGTCTTTCGCCAGATGGGCAACAGCATTTGCCTTCGCCAGCACGGTTGGCTCAGGGCCACTGATTTCCGTCAGGGCGTGCAGACCAGGGTACTGGACATGCCCTTCGACAGCAACAACCTGTTCGGCAAGGCAGTGGACGAGTCACTGCAGGCCATCAAGACGGACACCGAGACGGCCCGGGCCCTGGGTTCTCTCTATCAGCGACGGCCGTCCTTTGGGACTTCCGGAGTCAAGTCTCAAGGTGCCTCCAAAGGATTTGGCGGCAGTTCATCGTACCGCCAGGCAGCCCACTCCTCGACGCAGGAAGCCTACAGAGGCCGCAACAAGACAAGACAGGAGGACACAGTCATCGTCGCCAAGGAGGCCAAGGTGGCAAGGCCTCGGCGAAACAAGACTGAACCGGCCGTGACGTCCGGCCCCCACCCGACACCCCGGTGGGAGGCTGGCTGGCGAAATTTGTCAGCGTGTGGGAGTCCATCTCCACCGACCGTTGGGTGCTGGATTCCCTGGCACACGGGCACTCCCTGGAGTACCAAAGAAAGTGTCCCAGTTTCCCACCTGTGGCCAGGAAACAAAACCATGTGCCACAGCTGCTTTTGGAGGTACGAGCAATGCTGAAAAAGAGTGCGATAGAACTTGTCCCAAAGAGGCTCAGGGGCTGCGGAGTATACTCGCAGCACTTCCTCGGCCAAAAGAAGACCGGCGGCTGGTGACTCATCCTAGACCTTTGCCGCCTCAACAAATACATCAAGTCCCAGAAGTTCCAGATGGTCACCTGTCAGCACGTGCTGGGACAGCTGGAGGAAGGCAACTTCATGTCGTCGCTGGACTTGGAGGATGCTTACTTCCACATCCCCATTCGCAAAGGACATCGAAAGTTCCTACGGTTCGTGGTCCAAGGGCGGCACTACCAGTTCAAGGCCCTGCCCTTCGGGTTGAAGTCGGCGCCAAGGGTCTGCACCAAGTGCCTGGCACCGGTGGCGGTGCGGGTGCGCCTGCAGGGGATCCACGTATACCCCTATCTGGACGATTGGCTCATCTGAGCAAAGTCAAGAGAACTCGCAGTCGATCACACAGTGAAGACCGTCTGCCTGCTCACGGAACTGGGATTCTCGATCAACTTCGCAAAGTCCCACTTGGTACCGTCGCAGGACGCCCTGTTCCTGGGAGCCAGACTCGACACAGTGGCACGGCTGGCTTCACCGTCGGAGGAGAGGACGAAAGCCATCCTGGGCAAGGTACAACGGCTGTTGACCATGGAAGTGGCCAGGGTGAGGTCCATCAAGTCCCTGCTCGGCATGATGTCATTGTGCATCTACCTTGTGCCCCTGTGCAGGTTGCGGATGCGGCCACTGCAGAAGTTTGACGCCTGTTGGATGAAAGCTGCGGGAAACTTCAAAGACCAGATCTCCCTCAACGAGACTTTCCGCCAAGCGATCCGGTGGTGGGGCAACCGCGCGCATCTAGCGGTGGGTATGGACTTCCAGACCCCTGCACATCAGGAAATGGTGATGACGGACGCCACCCTGGAGGGATGGGGAGCGCACACCAGAGTTCTCCACGCAAGAGGCCTTTGGCTCCCGGTGGAGAGGTCACTACACATAAACGTCCTGGAGCTCCAAGCCGTGTTATGGGCCCTCAGGTCTTTCCTCCCGTCCCTCAAGGGCACGGTGGTGAGGGTCTTCACCGACAACACCACCACGATGTTCTACATCCGGAAGCAGGGGGGGCACCAGATCCCTAGACCTATCCAACGAAGCGCAGGATCTGTGGCACTGGGCCGTTGCCCAGGGGATGTTCCTGGTACCCTTCCATCTGTCAGGAATAAAGAACACCATCGCCGACTCACTCAGCAGGGAGCTGCGCTCTTGCCACGAGTGGGAGCTTCGGCAGGATCAAGTGGATTTCCTATTCCGACGTTGGGGCAATCCCCAGATCGATCCATTTGCAACGGCGACGAAACCAAGTGCCGGAGGTTCACCAGCAGGTTTCCCCAGCTGGGGAGCATGGGCGACGCATTCGCATTCCCCTGGGACAGCCTGTTCCTGTATGCGTACCCGCCGTTGCTGCTGCGACATCAGTCAACTCAGATGGTCCTGGTGCAGGATGATCCTTGTCGCACCAGCGTGGCCGAGGCAGATCTTGTTCCCGGACCTTCTGGACATGTCAGAGTCCCCCCCCCCCAGTCAAACTGCCGACTGACACGGATCTTCTCGCCAGGGAAGGAGGCGCCATCCTATATCACGACCCGGGATCGCTGAACCTGCAGGCCTGGCTCCTGCAGCACTAGAGTTCGGAGGGTATGATATCCTGGCGGACTGCCAGGAGGTGCTTGCAAAGGCCAGGGTGTCTTCGACTATTAAGTGCTATGGACACAAATGGAAGAGGTTCTCTGTCTGCTGCCATGCACAGAAGATCAACCCTCTGCGGATTACGGCCCCTCAAATGTTGCCGTACTTGCTGTCGCTGGCCAAGCAGGGGTTGGCGCACGCCTCCAACAAAATATATCTGGCGGCGATCTCCCACTACACCAGAACTCTGGGGCGGTCGTCGCTGTGGTCGCATCGCCTGGTGAAGGAGTTCATGAAAGGACTTTTGTGCTCGTTCCCGCCGGTGAAGGCTCCGGCCCCGGCGTGGGAGCTCAACGTGGTACTGACCATGCTCATGGGTCCACCATTCGAGCCTCTGCATTCGGCACAGTTGAAGTTCCTATTGTGGAAGACAGCGTTTCTTGTAGCCATCACCTCTGCACGAAGAGTGGGAGAGATCCAGGCCCTCTCCTGTAAACCTCCATACCTGACATTCCACGAGATGAGGGTAGTGCTGAGGACGTACCCCTCTTTCATGCCCAAGGTGCCGTCGGACTTTCATCTCAATGAGCCCTTGGTGTTACCCGTTTTCTTCCCGTCTGCTGAGAAGACTTTGCACTCGCTGGATGTGGCTAGAGCGCTGAAGTTCTACGTGGACCGCACAAAGAGTTTTCGGAAGACATCACAGCTGTTTGTGAACTTTGGCCCTGTGAACCAAGGGAAGGCCCTCGAAGGCTTCCATTTCCAGATGGCTCTCTGGCTGCATCATGCACTGTGACCAGTTGGCAAACCGACCGTTGCCCGGCCGTCCAAGAGCCCATTCAACCAGAGCGATCGCTGCTACTACGGCGTTCCCGTCTGGTGTGCCCCTGCTGCACATCTGCAGGGCTGCTACGTGGAGGTCGACGCACAACTTCACGAGATTCTACTGTGTCGCCCGGGATTCCAGGGAGGAGTCCAGAGTCGTCCAGGCATTGCTGCGCAACCTGTTCGCCTGAAGGTGAGCCTGGTGAGGAGGTAAGAGATGCTTAATGTTCAGTTGTTGAAATGCTTAATGTTGAGCCTTGCCACCTCCCGTGGTTGTGCATCTGTGTACTCCTATGTATTCTTGTGTTCATGAGTATGTGAATCCATGCCAAACCCTATGCTGGAGAAGGAACAAGTTACTTACCTGTAACTGTTGTTCTCCAGCATGGGTCTGGCATGGATTCACACGCGAACCCTCCCTCCAACCCCTCTGCGGCTCTTCTCTTGGTCCCTTGGATGTAACAATAGTCAGGGACTAGTAATCAAACCAGTAATGTGGAAGAAACCATCTTTCTAAACATATATCAAAGACGGTAGAAACCGGAAATATAGGAAAATACAATTTATTAAGAAGCAAAATAAAAAGCCACCATAGTTACATCCAAGGGTAGCCAACTGGGTCTCTGCCTTGTACTTACATTTTTTGTCCTCTCCCAGGTTGGCCCTCTATAAAAAAAGAGGACCCCCCTATACATGCTTGTTTAAAGTATCTACTCTTCTCTTGGTCCTACTGCCACTTTACGTGCTACCAAATCTGAAGATGGCTGCCAGAGGAGGGGCTTAGGTAGAGGGCAGTCATTGGCTGGGGGCAGTATGACCCAGAGACCAGTGATTGGTTATTAGTAGAAAGACATTTAAGAAACAAAACTGATTTTTTTCTTTACCAAAGATTCCCAGCCTGACGACGGGAATATTCATGAGCATGTGAATCCATGCCAGACCCATGCTGGAGAAGAACATTTACAGGTAAGTAACTTGTTCCTTACTTCGATTCATAGCTAGGAAGTTGTCCCACATCCACCTTTCAATCAGTGAGAAGATTCTATAAACCTCCAACTCCTCTTTCTCATGAAGTCCAGTTAATGAGATGACACATTGGGTGTCATCTGCATAATTTGAAAACACGACCCCCTCCTCCTCTAACATGAAGAGGAAAGGGGCCATGAGCAAATTATAAAGACAAGGCGACATGCCTGCCCCTTGTGGTACCCCATACAGAACTGAAAGTGGAGTGGCTTCTGAGGAAACTCTTAGAAAAAACGCAAAATGCAGTAAAAGCTCCAGAGCTAAGCAGGAGGACTCCCAACACTTGAAAGTGCGGTAGAAATCTGAAGATGGCTGCCAGAGGAGGGGCTTAGGTAGAAGGCAGTCATTGGCTGGGGGCAGTATGACCCAGAGACCAGTGATTGGTTATTAGTAGAAAGATAGGTCAGAAACGAAACTGAAACTGATTTTTTTCTTTACCGAGGATTCCCAGCCTGACGACTGGGAATATTCATGAGCATGTGAATCCATGCCACACCCCATGCTGGAGAAGTCAGAGCAGTTGATTGTAGGTAGCCCAAAAGTGCTAAATAACTTAAATAACTTAAATCAAGCCTATAAGCCTTTAAATTGGGAGATGACATTATCTCTCCTTTACCCAAAACAAAAATACTAGGAGTGACTCTGGACCCGACACTGAGTATGAAGGTATGTCTCAACAGTGGTGGTGGGGGTAGTATATTACGTTAAATTGTTGGCTCATTTGAGGCCCATGATTTCCCAAGAAGTGCAGAGACAATTGCTAGGGCAATAATTGGTGCTAAATTGGATTATTGCTGAAGCCTTCTGCTGGTTATCAGTCAACGAGAATTGCATAGGCTGCAGGTTGCTCAGAACTGGGCGGTCAGAGTAGTTCTCAGACTTCCTAGGCATAGTCATGTAACAGAGGCCAGGCGTTCTTTTCATTGGCTTCCTATTGACTCCCAGATCAATTTTAGAGTGCTAGTCATTGCTTTTAAATGCAGGCTACAAATAATGCCAGCACATCTACAAAGCCACATAAAAGCTGGCCATTCTTATTTTATTGGATCTCTCAGCAGCATTAAATTTGGCTGATTTCCGAGTCGACTGTGTTTCTTCTTAAGAGGGCAGCAGATTGGGTTTTGTCAACCTTTATGTGACATTTTAGATGAGCAAGACATTTTACACACCAACTATGCAGATGACATGCAGATTCTGATTTAGCGGACTGGTGACTATTCCGCTGATGCCTCAAAGGTTAATGAAGTCATTCGCCACATCCGCTGTTGGATGGTTCACATTTTCTTGCATTAATATATTTGCATTAGTATACCATCTATGCGGATGACACCCATATTCTTATCACACTAACTGGCTGCCACTCTAATGACTCCAAAATGATCAATGACATCGATCTTGAAATCCAAGCCTGGATGGCTACTCATAGCCTTTGTTTAAACGACGAGAAAACCGAACTACTGATCATTGGTTCCCAAACGCGTCTAAACAAACTGGATAAATGCTACGAGGCCTTCACTATTGATGGGAACATCATCAGTGTCTCAAGGGAAGTCAAAACCCTTGGAATATACCTCGATTCCACCTTGTCAATAAAAAAACAAGTAAACGCACTTGCCTCCTCCACAGCCTACACCTCCAAACTCATCAATGCCTGTAGGCCATTCTTACCCTGCACCAGCTGTATTGCTCTAGCTAGAGCACTTATCCTCTCTAAGCTGGACTATTGTAACACTCTTCTCCTCGGGACCTCCGTGCAGATTTTAAACAAACTTCAAGTTCTGCAAAACAATGCTCTAAGATCAGCACTAAATATCCCCCGATCCATACACATTTCGTCTTTTAGAAGAGAAGCTCACTGGTTGCCCATCCGTGACGGAATCACACTACGGGTGCTTGTCATCACCCAAAAGTGCCTAGCGAACAAAGCTCCGATCTACCTGACAGCAACATTTTCGAGACATCAGTCCATTAGACCCACCAGATCAAACTACCTCAACTAACTCACCATCCCGAACTTCAATCTAAAAACAGCAGGAGGATCCAGCTTCCCTGTGTTAGCGGCCATATGCTGGAACTCCCTCCCCTCGGACATAAGAGCAGCGTCTGCGTTCCTGTCCTTCAGAGCCAAAACCAAACCCTGGCTCCTAGCAAAAACTGCCCCAGAACTTCCCTTAATTGACATGAAGCGTACATATGCACTGCATATGATACCCTCTGTCCTGTGCAAATACGATCTAGGACTTGTGTCTGTATACAATGTGTACATTTGCCTATGAATATGTTTGACTGCATTGTTGTTTCCTTACGATTCTCCTCACTTTAGCCTGGAAGGTGATTTGTAAAACACCTCTTGCTCTGTTTCTCACTGTCTTGTATATTATCTTCTGCGACCCCTATGTACTAAGTAAAAGCACCCAGATACTCCTGGGTCAGGTGCGCTATATAAGCAAATAAACTAATTAAATGATGGAAAAATTGTTTTGCTGATAGTTGGTACTCAGCAGAGATTGTCCAAATTATCAGACCTGTATAATAACTTTACTATTGCAGATTGTCTTAATCCAGTCCTTTCCAAAGTTAAAACTCTCGATTTTTTTTTTATCCAACACAGTCTATGAAGGATCAAGTTAATTCTGTTACCTTCACTTCATCTATCTGCTTAAAACTGTTGTGTCACATTACACCATATCCCTCTCATGAGAATAGCGCAATCTTGGCTCGAGCCATTATAGGTGCAAAACTCGACTATTGCAGCAGCGTTCTCGTCAGTAGGGCACAGAAATACGTGGCCAAACTGCAAGTTCTACAAAACAGCGTGGTTCGTATTGTTTCGAACATTAGTCGAAGAGCGCATACTACTGCCTCTCGAAGGGCTTTTCATTGGCTACCAGTGAGAGAATGTTCGAATTTCCGCATTCCCTCCATCACACATGAATGTATTTATGGTAAAAATCCTGCCTATTTGAAAAGAAGCATTCAGAAAAAGTGCGATATCCGATCACTGTGATCATATCATGACAATTTACTCAGCGGAGTGCACAGACGAGTGCTGACAGCTGTACCTGCTGCTCCTGCTACTCGCTGCCTTCCTTACCAACGTACTGCTCCACAACCTCGCTTATTTTCCTGGACCACTGCCACAAACTTTGGGTATATAGACTATCTTTCCATATCATTCATGGACTTCTACTCTGTGTGTTAGGGAGGATTCTCTGTTTAGGCTGAATTTCCCTACCTAGTGAGTCCCCCAGCAGCTTTGCTGGATTTCTGGGGTTTATTTTTTTCTCCTGCCAAGAGTGAGACTCTTTTACCCTCACTCTTGGGCATGTTGAAGTGTGTTTTCTTGGTTAAACCTTGTGTTGAATGGGCTATGGGGTCTTTTACTCCATAGGGTCTCATGTATTTTTTGGATGTGGGTTACACAGCACCCTCTGTGCCGTAACCCAGGGGTGTCCTAGGGACTCCCCATCATAGACTCCATACCCTGGGACTGACTACTGTCTCCCAGGGCATGTAAAGTCACCAAAGACTTTACTAGTCTTAAATCCTGAACAGAACCAGTACAAACCATCATATTGTGGACGTACTGGCTGGGGCAATTCGATTGCCCCAGGGTCTGTTAGTCGAGGGGGCACGTCTCCGTCCCCCCTGATCGAGTTTTGGCTGGTGGCAGTGGAAACTACTTTTTATATTCGACCGCGAATATTTTCCTATGGGATTTCCCATTGTTTTAGGCTAACACATTTAATTATTTATTTACGGTAGCCTTAAACATACCGCCGGTTTATATATTTATTATTATAACTCCGGTTGGGATTTTTTGCCAAAACTTGATACTAAAATGGCGGTGGCGTTCGCCTCTGTAACTCTGACCCAAAGTGGAGCCCTTTGTCCCACTTTTGGCGGGCTTCTCCACAGAAGCCCTCCAAAGTGGTGCCACTCTGTCTGGGGTACTTAGGAGGGGTGGAGGGGGATTTAGGCACCCTGGACTGAGTTACCTTGGTAACTCAAGTCGCACTCCATCCTGATTGGCCCAAGTGGTGAGCCGGCCGGCTCACCACTTAGCATGTTTGAGTGACAGCTAGGCTGGGTGAATGGGGGTTTGCTGCATAAAAGCAGGGCTTTGGGGACTGGAACTTCAGAAGTCGCCACAGGACCTAAGAATCCAACGAGGGACGAGCTGAGCTGATCTGCTACGACGACACCGCCGGTGGAGCCCTGCTGAACCATCTCACCACTTTTCCCGACGACCGAGGAGAACTCTTAACGGAGTGGCTCCTTCCCTTGACTGGTGGGGACAACCAGTTTTCACCTTCTTTCCGTTCTTCGAGGTATCCCGTGGCCGCCTTGCCAGTGCCAAGCACCCCGGCAACCGGAACCCCACCACTTTTACCCCAACCGCGAAAGTCGGTACAACCCTTTAACCGGAGGACTCCGCGGCTGGGTTCTTCCCGGGCAGTGCAACGACCTTCTTCTTCTGCTCTTCAGCGAGATCTTCTTCTCCCCTGACCGACGTCGAGCCTTGCTGCCACTGCCTGGAACAACTGCCCCCGCTGGAGGATCCTTTCCGTTAAGGTACCGTGTTCCGCCTGGCTTCCCTTGCCACCGACTGTACGAGGTAGTTTTAGCCCTCGGCTTTCGATCCTGGGATTGCCTGGGACACTTTGGCTAAACTTTCTGAGCCTCTCTAACTCTTTTCCGAACTCTTTTGCAAGACTCTGAATCCCTACCAACTGTGTGATCTTGGGCACGTTTTCGCTCTGTCTGCTCTAAGAGTGGGCCCTGCTTAGTGACTTTTGCTCACCTGTGACTTTGTGCTTCTTTGAGCTTACCAAAAGCGTTCTTGACCTTAGAGTGGTGTGTTTATCCTAATTCTGCTCTGTTTCCCTCCCTTCTTTAACCTACTAGAGTGTCATCTAACGTTAAGCGCTCACCTCTGTTTTAATTATGTGGTGTTAACCTAGAGTTGTCTAGATAGGAATAAGGATTGGGACTGCTTTCCATATAACTGTGTTTGGAGTGTTTTATTATATTTTGCTAGAGTGTTTTCAATTTGTGTGTTCTTAAAAATAAATAACTATATACTTTTGAAACCAAGCTCTGGTCAGTGTTTGCTTGTGCTATTGTGCTTGAGTACATATTGTGTATACTTTGCATACTGCCTAACTCTTCTTGAGGGAAGTCTGACTGCTCAGCCACAGCTACCAGGTAAATCTGGGTGGTGCGGACTGCTACCAAGTGGGTTTACTGCTATACCTGTAGTCTTAAATCTTTTGCAGTGTTCCCCAAGGGAACTGCACAGGTTTCTGCCTAACACTGTGCAAAACCCTTAATTCACCTTCTTTCTCTCTTCCTCTACCTAGCCACGCCCTCCAGTCACGTGACCGACAATAAATAGGGGAGTCTGCATGCATTGCCTGCGTGCATCAACCGAGTGCACAAATGAGTGCTGACAGCTGAACCTGCAGCTCCTGCTAATCGCTGCCTTCCTTACCAACGCACTGTTCCAACAACCTCTCATTTTCCTGAACCACTGCCACAAACTTTGGATTAAGCACTGTGTATATAGACTATCTCTCCATACCATTCATGGACTCATACTCTGCGCAAAACCCTTAGTTCACCTTCTTTTTCTCTTCCTCTACCTAACCACGCCCACCTGGCACGTGACCAACAATAAATAGAGGAGCCTGCATCACACGCATCAGTGGAGTTCACAGACGAGTGCTGACAGCTGACCGCTGATCCGCTGCACCATCCGCCTCCCGCTTTCCTCAACCTAAGCAACTCCTCAGGCTCCCTCTCACCTATCTCTACCCCCATCCCCTTTCTATCTCTATATCGCTGTCACCAGCCATGAAAACCTACCGCCTCACAAGCGCTATGCCGCAGCAGGCTGCCTCACTAATTGCCAAGCAATCAATGCTACATCCACCTTCTCCAGTCAAAGATGGGAACTTGTGTGCACATTCACAGAAGCGAGTCCACATGGGAAATGCAGATATTAGACACTTCTGTCTGGAAAACAAAGACAGCGCCACGAGGACACCAGCTTTAAATGCTGCACCCAATGACCAACATTGGCCCAGTTCACTTCATCACCCTGCTCTCGCAACTCTTGATTTACAGTGCAGAAATCCTTCCTTGATTCTCTCCGACACCACAATGCAAGGTTGTCCTAACTCCAGCAACAGTGGAACAGGACCTTGACCTCTATGAGACACCTGACGCCTACCCAGAAACCTCATCACGCCCCAAACCTTTGCAAGTATCCACACAATAGACTCCTCCCAAATCCCTCCTCTCTATTCACAAATAGTGCAAGGTGCTGTCTCTAGAAAGTCCCCGAATAACCACTGCGCCCACCAACGACCCCCAAGTACTCCTCTTGCTTACCTATTAGAGCAATCCACACAAGCTGCTCAATCCTCCAGGAACACTATTAATGACACTCAATTTCAAGAAAACATGAATGAGCAAACAACCAGATTATCGAATTTGCCTATCTCTATACCACCAAAGAGGTTCCAGCGTAATACAAGCGTCTTTACACTAACAAAATTATATGAGTCTATAAAAAGCAAACCAATTTACCACAATTCCATTCTACAATCCCTGGTAGCAAAAATTGATTGGCTTGCTTGGAGAGTGACGCCTAAAGCCTCTGAACCCATTTCTAATACAATTCGTGAAGAACCAATTGTGCCTCCCCAAGCTATCTTGAGCCTGCCAATGACAAGGACAGAGAGCAATCCAATTCCCAATACAGTATCAGCAGACACCTCCATGATATTGAACACCCACAAATTAACCTTCAAAGTCATCTGCCCCACATAATGCTAGCCCAGAGATCACAGAAGAACAAGTTACTTACCAACTGTAACGTTCTTTCGACTGGATGTTCCTCCCACACATTCTTCATGTTATTATAAGTCGTTATCTCCAGTTTCGCTGCTTTGGAAAAAAAAACAATTCTCGGCAGAGGGTGCTGTACTCGAGGTCGTGGCGTCGATTGTCCCTCGACAGGCTCCGTACTCTGTCGACGTCACCGATGGTATAAATAGCTCGATCTGCGCCCGTTGCTTCAGTTCTGTTTTTTCGATGAACATATAGGAGGAACACCCAGGCGTGCCCCATGACTGATGCACTCTTCGTGAGAGGAAAGTGTAAGAAAACGTAAACTGTACTGCGGGGTAGGATGGGAGGGTCGATGAGGAATACGTGGGAGGAACATCCAGTCGAAAGAACGTTACAGTTGGTAAGTAACTTGTTCTTCGAATGGATTGTGTCCTCCCATGTATTCCTCATCTTATGATAGACTCCCATAGCAGTGGCCATTTTGTAGGTGGGAGTACTAATTACAGTTTTCATGGACAGAATGCAGAACTGCCGTGGCAAATAAACCCTCATTGGAGGAGGCAGTATCCAAGCAGTAATGCTTGATGAAAGTATGTATTTTCCAAGTTGCAGCTGAACAAATATCTGCTGCCGGGACTCCCCTCTTTAGAGCCGCAAAAGTAGCCATTCCCCTTGTAGAATGGGCTTGAAGCCCATCTGGTGGGTCTTTTCCCGCCAATCTGTCAATCTGTAGCATTCAATTATGGCTAGAATGATCCAGGTCTGCTTTGTTACTGATAAGCCCAGTTTATGACTAGTATAACCCACAAACAGTTGGTCATCTTGCCGCAATTTAGACATCCTTGAGATATAAAAACTAAGAGCACTCTTGGGGTCTAGTCTATGCAGTCTCTCCTCTTCTTTGCCCAAATGAGGAGGAGGATAAAATGTTGGTAATATTTTTTGTGACAAATGGAAGTCAGAAACTACCTTTGGTAAAAAGGAAGGTTTAACTTTAAGGACTACCTTATCCTTGTAAAAAGTAGTATATGGTGGTTTGCATGAGAGAGCCTGAAGTTCACTAACCCTGCGGGCTGATGATAGGGCCACAAGAAGGACAGTTTTTAATGTTAGAAGCCTCAATGGACAGGAGCGCAGAGGCTCAAAAGGTATGCAAGTCAAAAATTTGAGTACTAAATTTAAATCCCAAGTTGGGACATGAAAAGGTACTGGAGGGTATACGTTAGTAAGCCCTTTTAAGAATTGAATGATTAATGGTATTTTGAAATATGAAACCTCTTCCGAGGTGCGCTTGAAAATGGACAGCGCAGCAAGGTATCCTTTGATTGTTCCTATCTGGAGCTCCAGATTGGCTATATGCAATAGAAAAGAAAGCACTATTGGAGTGCCACATTGAAAAGGGGCCACATCCTTATCCTTGTACCAGTTACTAAACCTGTTCCAGCGACATCGGTACAAAGATTTTGTTGCTGGCCTTCTGGCCGAAAGCAACATTTTCATTACGTCATCCGGAAGATCCCAATCCTTGTATCTCAACCTCTCAGAAACCATGCGTGAAGGTTGAGTGTCTTGACCTCTGGATGGAGAACCCGACCTTCCTCTTGCGAGAGAAGATCCTCTCTTTGCGGAAGACGTATTGGAGGGCAGATGCACATGTCTGGAAGGTCCGGGTACCACGTCCTCCTGGCCCAATCCGGGGCAATTAGGATCATGGTTTTCCTCAACTTTCTCAACCTCCCGATTACTTGAGGAATCACGGGGACTGGGGGAAACGTGTACAGCAGTGGAAAATTCCACTCCACTACGAATGCGTCTCCCAGAGCTCCTCGTTGAGGAAATTCCCTTGAACAATACTGCTTGCACTTCTGATTGATCACGGTGGCGAACAGATCCACTTGCGGGGTTCCCCAAAGGGCAAAGATCTCTTGAAGGACTTCCTGAGCTAGCTCCCACTCGTGAGAGACTGTGCTCTGCCTGCTCAGAGCATCTGCCGCCGTGTTCTGCTCTCCGGCTAGGTGAATTGACGATAGAGAGATTCCTTCTCGTGTTGCCCAGAACCAGAGCTGCATTGCCTCTCTGCACAGTGGTAGTGACCATACTCCTCCTCTCTTGTTGAGGTAATACATGGCCGCTGTGTTGTCCGTCATTATCAGGACATTCTTTCCTTGTACAGAGGGCAGAAAGGCCTTCAGCACTAGTCTGATTGCCCTCAGCTCCAAAAGGTTGATGTGTAGTTTGGACTCCGATGGAGACCAACGACCGCTGATTGTCAGATCGTTGGGTGTGCTCTCCACCCCGTGAGTGAGGCATCCGTTACTACTGTTATCTACGGCCAGGGTTGCCAAAAAGATTCCCCTTTGAGAATGTTGTTGTTGCAAGCCCACCATAGAAGATCCTGAGCAACTGCGCTCGGGACTTGCAGAAGATCGACATATTCCCTGAGAACTGGGACCACTGAGTCCTGAGTGCCCATTGAAGGGATCTCATTCTCAATCTGGCCTCTGGCACTAGAAAAATGCAGGATGCCATGAGGCCGAGCAACCTGAAAAATTCGAAGGCCGGTAGACATTGGGCATTCTGGAACTTTGTTACCATCTGCAGAATGTGGAGAGCTCTCAACTCGGGAGGCGAGGCTTTTCCAGAGGAAGTGTCCAAGACTGCTCTGATAAACTGGAGCTTTTGGGATGGTATCATGTGGGACTTCTTGAAATTGAGGGAGAAGCCCAATTTGGGAAGGAAGTGGCAGGTGATCGAAAGATGTTCCTGAGCTTGTACTGGAGAACGTGCTCTGATCAACCAATCGTCCAGGTAGGGGTAGATGTGAATCCCCCCTCTCCTGAGACTCGCTGCCACAACCGCCATCAATTTGGTGAAAACCCTCGGGCGGAGGTCAACCCGAATGGCAGAACTCGAAACTGATAATGAGAGTTGCCAATCGCGAACCTCAGGTACTTTATGTGCTTGAGATGGATTGGCACATGAAAGTAAGCATCCTGAAGAATCAATGATACCAACCAGTCTTGGAGTTGTAGAGCCTGAAGGATCTGAGAAAGGGTCAACATCTTGAACTTGTCCTTCCTGAGGAACTTGTCCAAGTTTCTTAAGTCCAAGTTGGGTCTCAATCCTCCATCCTTTTTGGGATGAGAAAGTATGGGGAGTACCAACCCCTGTTCCTCTCCGCTATAGGTACCTGTTCTATGGCCCCTTTCTCTAGCAGGGTTAAAATTTCCTGCAACAGGAGCGGGTCTGGAATTTTGACGGAGTTGGCTCCCGGTGGATGATTCTGAGGCTTTTTTGGAAGGGGAGACAGTAACCTTGAGCTACTGTTTCCAGTGCCCAAGCATCTGAGGTAATGCCCTGCCATTCCTTCAGATGCTGAGAGATCCTGCCTCCCACTGGTGTTTTGTGTAACAAGGTCTCAGAGGGATGTGGAGCCGGCTGCAGGAGTGGCTGAGGGCAAAGATGCCGCTCCTGAGGCTGATTTTGCACCTCTTCCTCGTGCACCACGAGGAAAATTCCTTTTGCCTCTTTGAGAAGCCTGTACTCTTCCTCTACCAAATGGGGAGAAGTAACGAAAAGAACGACCCCTCCAGGAAGATGTGCCGGAATAGGGTTTTTGAGGCTGGCGCATGGAGGCACTAAGCGATTTAGCTGCCGCTTTCGAGGTCTGAAGTTTTTCTAGGCTTTCATCGGCCTTACTGTCAAACAGCCTCGAGCCATCAAAGGGCATGTTGAGGAGTCTGGCTTGCACATCTGGTGCAAACCCCCGACTTCCTCAACCACGCAAATCTGCATAGCAAGGTGCTTGCAGCCATGGATCTGCTGATACCATCAGCAGTATCCAGTCCAGACTGGACACATTCCCCCATTGCCTCCTTCCCGTCTTTGACTATTTTCAGGAAGCCTTCCCTTTCCTCGCCTTCCGGAATATGATCAGCTGCCGCCGAAATACAGACCCACAGGGTATGGGTAAACCTGGGCAGGGTACAGGTGACATTTGTCGATTTAAGGGCCATGCTGCCTGAAGTGAAAACTTTACGGGCCCAAGCATCAACTTTTTTATCCTCTCTATCCGGAGGGATAGTGGGATATGCAGTTTGTTTTGATGTGGATGCTGCCTCAAGAACTAGACTTTCTGGTGTCGGATGCCTGTTTAAATATTCAGGATCCGTACCAGCTGGTCTGTATTTCTTGGGGAAATTACTATTTGCAGCAGCAATGCTCGCAGGATTTTCCCAGTTTTTCTCCACTGTCCTCTGAAGAGCCCTGTGGAAGGGGAGAACTGGATCTTTTGGAGGACCTCTGACAATTATATCTGTCATGTCATCCTATTCGAAAACGGGCGAAGTGTTACCCCAACCCATGTATTCATGACTCCTGTACCCTGAGTCTGCATGTTCTGCAGGATCAGGTCTGACAAACTAATTCTGGGGAAGTGTCAATTCCACTAGCAGAATGTAGAGTGTCACTCAGGTCTCTCATTGTAGACTCTTGTTCAATGAGTTCCTCAGGAACTTATTTAGTGCCATATGAAACTCCAAAAGGAGTGACTTCATCTTCCTCCGAGCCAGATTCCTCATAAATTGAGGACATAGACAAAAAAGTCTGACCTGAGCAATGGAGTAAGTCTCCTTTCTTCCTCGACAATATGTGTCGAAGGAATGGAAAAATCCTTCGAAGTTGTCGAAGGAATTTCGATACAGGCGTAGAAGACACTTTTGGCTTCGATGCCGAAGCGATCGACGCCGATGGCACGATGAAGTCGTCGAAGCCTTCGACGACTTATGTTTTTTATATGGCACCGGAGAGGTGCTCGACTCTCGAAGAGTCTTCGACGGCTTAGCGTCGACTCGAGTATCCTCGACACTACTTTCTTTTAACTTGGTAGTTTTTGACTTCCCTTTGTCGTCCAATGGAGCGACTTTAGGGGTATGGCTCTTCTGAGGTTTATTCGAGGGAGTCGGGGCTGCATTCTCGAATACCGCCATCATCTTTTTACGGAATTCCTCCCATTTTCTGGGGGAATCCGATTTTGCCGGACATCGAATTTCTTCGGTCGACTCAGAAGACGACGATGAGGGAGATCTATGTCTCCTCTTCATTTTTTTAGAAGAGGAAGAAGAGTGTCTCGATCTACTACGAGATCGAGATCTCTTGGGATGCCTATGGCGATCCGATTCCTTCGAATCGGTTGCTTTTTTATGTTTTTTGGACATAACCTTCTTAGAGGCTTCCCTCCCCACCGACAGTTTGCCTCTCCTCTCACCCAGGGCCTTCTCGGTCATGGACTGACAGGAACCACAGTCGTCGGCTCGGTGACTTGAACCGAGACACCAGAGACAAACTCGGTGAGGATCCGTGATCGACATTTTCGATCCACAATCGATGCACTTCTTGAACCCAGTCTTGGGTGTCGAAGGATTCGAAGA
Source organism: Ambystoma mexicanum (assembly GCF_040938575.1). Taxonomy (NCBI): domain Eukaryota; kingdom Metazoa; phylum Chordata; class Amphibia; order Caudata; family Ambystomatidae; genus Ambystoma; species Ambystoma mexicanum. The sequence continues at coordinate 977,425,991 of NC_090924.1, forward strand.
AGACGACATTTTCACGCAAAAAATATCGAAGCGCGCAGTTCTCGATAGCGAAGCGATCGGAAAAACAGAACTAAAGCAACGGGCGCGGCTCGAGCTATTTATACCATCGGTGACGTCGACCGAGTACAGAGCCCATCGAGGGACAATCGACGCCACGACCTTGAGCACAGCACCCTCTTCCAAGAATTTTTTTTTTCCAAAGCATCGAAGCTGTAGATAACGACTTATCATAAAATGAGGAATACGTGGGAGGACACAATCCATTCGAAATCAATAATGTAGAAACAACAAATTTTGACCTATTCCAACCGAACCAACAAAGAAAAAAAAAATCTAAGAAATGATCTAGTCCATCTACAATCGAGACGCAGAAGAAACCGAAAAAGCAATCAGTGCAAAGCAAACAAAACTCCAAACAAAAGTCAAAGAAATTCATAGATAGTCTAACTACCCCCTAAAAAAGTTCACCAACCCCGTACAGATACCCCAGTTCCTCCTGAAGTACTAATCCAGAATCTCCAAGGTCCCCAAAACTCCAGCCTATTGCTCTGCCTCCGATTGCAACAAATGTGAATCCTAACAATGCTAATCCATTACCTGTGAATGACAACCCGTCTGACTCAGCGAACATCAATGCTGAGCTCATGAATCTCTCCGTTGATTCAGTTTCCTCTCTCCCCATCATAGATATTGTGCACCAGAGCCTACATTATCCTCAAGCTGTGTCAGGCAAGCTCAAACAAACAATTTGTGTAAATTTAGATGTTAATTTTCCAAACTTTAAGACTCTAGACCAGAAGAGAACTAAAATAATAGGATGCAACCATCCGCAGATAGAAATCCACCAAAACAGAAACAAGATATGCTCCAGTCAAGACCATCAGCCCAGATCCCTCCGAGGGACACAGGAATACCAAACTGTACCCTGACCCAAGGTCCCACTATTCCCCAGCCTGTCAAATCTGTCATGTTAGAATCAGACAACTTAATCCTAACAATGTTAGACAGGTTGCATACTGATCCCTACCCCAATAGAACCACCCTACTAACAGTTTTCCACTCTATCCTGGAACTAAAGCATATGTGCACAGAGGATATTGAAGCAATTAGATTCATTGATCCATCAAACTTTAACACAGTGGAACTAAACATTCCATCCCAAATTGTTAAAAATCTAGTATGGCAAACTAAAGAGGAACTAAAATCGAGTGGCTTTGATCTGCAAGTACAAAAACAACCACTCCGAAGTTGAATCGCACAGATCAAGCGCAACAATCAATTCCCTCATATCTGGAAAACAGGTACGACAGGTAATCAAGGTTACAATCTAATCCTCCCCACGAAAGGGATGAATCACGGCCTGAAGTAGAACTAGCCCAGCAGGGATGCTGTAAGTGCAATTGTGGTAAAAACTCTTCCTCACACCAAATTCAAATTCAGACTAAACAGTCCTAAATCCAAATGGACGTGGCTTTCTGAGGCTATCCAGACAACCAACCGATCAGACAATCATTAGCGGGACGTAAACCAACATCCATACTTATGCACCATGGGAGTCTGGAATACAAGAGGGTTCTCCCATCTCCTCAACTCCAAAGCAGAAATTCTTAATTCATACAACATCATCCTTCTCCAAGAAACCTGGATCACAGTACAACCCACATGGGCAGGTTTCCAAATTGCTTGGGTTCCTGCGATCAAATCCGCCAGAGGTCGCTCAGCTGCTGGTCTGTTAAAAGCATTAAATTCCACTCTCAAATCCACCTGAAAAGCTGCGCTTCCCCTCATCCGGGAATACAGTTAGTAAAAATAACCCACATCATCCTCTTTATCCTCAACACAGCAATCTTGAACATATACTGGAATCCGACAACCACTAATGAAGACCAGTTTCTAGGTCATATAGAATCTATGTTGGAACTCATTCTCCTTGATCCCGAAATTCGTACTACCATCATAGCAGTAGACTTAAACACCAACTGCTTTGTAATAAACACCAAGCAATCCCCAAATCGAGAAGCGGCTGTCGTTAATGCAAATAAGAGACTTCATCATGCTCAATGGTACAACTGAACAAGACACTCCCCCAGCTCCCACCTGGTCGAGAGGCTCTGCATGCTCAACCCTCGATTATGTCTTTATCTCCTCCAATGCCATCAGCCAAATTTCAACATTCAAAATGATTCCCAAGTTAACAAGCAACCATAAAATTCTAGAAGTAAAGTGGATTCCACATAGAACATCACTGCCTGAACATAGTAAACTTCTAGTAAGCTTCAATCAAGCCAGAAACCGCCTGATCTGGAAACTGTATAAGTTAGAATTACTAACCAGGCAGCTCTCCCAATCAATCGTAAAGAAACCCACATCAGTCGTGCAAGACTACACTGACTGCTTATGATTAATTGTGCAATCAACCTCCACTTTAAGTAGCCCAGTTTTCAAACATAAATATACTTATGACTCAGCTATTCACGATCTCAAGAAAAAACTGCACCATGCTCTGAGAGTACTCTGTCCCCTCACACAAAACAAATAACCAACCTAAAAACTAATTACAGAAACGCTGTCAAACAAATCATTGCCAACAAAAACCAAGAAAACGCGGAGAAGATGATGAAAGCTATAACGTCTAAATCAGCCTCTCAGATCTGGAACCTTTTAAATGAACCTAACAAGAGCGATATATCGTCACTGACATTAAACACCATTAGCAAGCAAGCGTGGACCACGCATTTCTCTTCCGTACTCAACAAACCCATACCAGAAACACTGTTCCCACCCACTCCTATTCCAGATATCTCAAAACAGACATGCAACAAATTAGATATTCTTCTGATAAAAAAAAAAGATTTAGCTCGTCAAGAGCCCCAGGTCCCGATAATTTGGCAAATGTCACCCTGAAAGCCCTCCTACAACCATCCTAGGGATGATCTTTACTCTTGTGATTAGAACGGGTCTTATTCCTACATTGTGGCAAGAGTCAATTGTAATTCCTATTTTTAAGAAAGGAGACCGAAATAATCCGATGTACTAGAAACCCATAGCTCTCCTGGATGTGCCCGGCAAGATCTTTGCTAGACTTATTTACAAGTTACTCACCCTAGTGACTAACGGCCCCTTTCCTCCATACTGTATGGGCGATTACAACTGAATGTAGCCCCAGGGTGGAGAGGAGACCCTCCTTAAGCAAACATGTTCCTTAGAACCGGCTGTCCGAAAGCCACGTCTGACTTAGAGCCGGCATCCAAACAGTAATGCTTACAGAAAGTTGAAGGGGTGGCCCAGGTAGCTGCCTGCTTATGACCTGCCACGGAACCTGCCGCTGGAATGCGATGGTCATGGCCTTGGCCCTGACAGCATGGGCATGCATATTGGCAGGCAGCAGCTTGCGCTGCCCCTCATAGGCCTCTCTGATGGCCGCAACCATCCACCTTGCGATGGAGGCCTTGGATGCCTGATAACCGGGTCTGGAGCCCCCAAAGGTGACAAAGAGTGCGTCCGACTTGCAGAAGCCCTTGGTCCTATCCAGATAGAATCTCAGAGTGCGTCTGACATGCAGACAGTGGAAGACTCTCTGAGCCTCGTCAGCAAAGAAAGTAGGTAGGACTATTTCCTTGTTTCGATGGAACGCGGAGGGTACCTTAGGTAGGAACGCTGGGTGAGTCTGGGAAAGCGGTATAGGGTTCTGACGCCACCAGAGCCTGGATCTCGCTGACTCTGCGAGCAGAGGTGAGTCCTACTAGCAGAGCTGTCTTGATGGTGACCAGCTTGATGTCCGCGGATGCCATTGGCTCGAAGGGTTTGTGCGTCAAGCTGCCCAACACCACATTGAGGTCCCACACAGGGCATGGCTTCTTGATGGGCAGGTAAAGCCTGGAGAAGCCTGCCAGATGTTTCTTGATTATCGGGTTGGAAGAGGAGAAGACCTCCTCCTCCGAATTTCTGTAAGCCCCTATGGCTGCCAGATAGGTGCAACATGTGTCCACCTGTACGCCTGAGTGAGCAAGGTGTGCCCGAGAAAGAGAGCACATCATCCAGTGTGCACGTCAGGGGGTTGTTCTCCTTAGAATCTGCCACATTTACTCCTTTATTGGCTCATAGTGGCCTTGCTCCTAGCACCCTGAATGATCTCCAGGTTAGCCTGAGATAGGCTCAGGTGCTTGAGGGTGATCTGCTCAGGAACCACGCTGCAAGGGTTAACTTCTGAGGAGCGGGGTGAAGAACCCTGCCCCCCAGCTGGTAAAGGTGAGATGCTGGGCCCAGAGGAAGGTGAATGGGTGGTCGGTCCGAGAGGCTGAGCAATTCGGAGAACCACGGTCTCACCGGCCACCAAGGCACTATTCACTATGATGCTCAGGTGACACACCTCCTTTATCTTGCGGAGTACCCTGGGGATCAGGGGTGTGGGCGGAAATGGATAGGCTGTCATGGCCTCCCATTGAATCTGCATGCGTCGCCCAGGGAGCCGGGGCCTTTTCCCTGCCAAGACGCAAACTGATGGCACTTCCTGTTCTTCTAGGAGGCAAATAGATCCACCTGAGGATGGCCCCATGTGTTGAAAACCACCGGCAGCACCTGGTCGCTCAATTGCCAATCGTAATTGTCCGCTCCCAGAGTGCTGAGTCTGTCCGCTTCAAAGTTGGCCTCCCCGGGGGGTGGACAGCCCTGAGGTAGATGTTTTTTTCCAGGATCCATTCCCACATGCTGACCGCTAGGTTGCACAGCGGAGGGGACCTGTTATCCCCCTGCTTGTTGACATAGTACATGCTGGTGGAGTTGTTGGTCTGGATCAGGACGGTACAGCCCTTGATGAGCGGAAAGGAAGGCCCTGAGGGCTAGCCAAATGGCTCTGAGCTCCAGCCAGTTGACATGCGACACGTGCTCCTGCCGGGTCCAAACTCCATGGATGCTGTGGCTGTCCAGAGTTGCTCTGCAGCCCTCTAGGGAGGAGTCCGTAGTAATGGTAACCTGCGGAGCTGGGTGCCAAAATGGCCTGTCTGTCCGCAGATTGCAGTCTTTGGACCACCATGTAAATACCCTGGGGGCTGAGTTGAGGCCAAAGGGTAAACCTAGTACTGGAAATGACAGCCCATGATTCTGGAACGTAGGAAGGAGTGATGGGGCTGCCAAATCGGGATGTGTCGGTAGGCGTCCTTCAGATCCAAAGAGCACGTCCAATCTTCCTTGTCTAGTGTCTCTGCAATGAGTGCTGGCGTAACCATCTTGAATTTTTGAAGAGGGAGGGAGAGGTTGCGAGTGGAGAGGTGCAACACAACTCTCAGGCCAGCCTGGTTCTTCTTTTGTATGGCGTAAATCCTGGAATAGAAGCCTAATCCTCTCTGGGAGTCTAGTACTTCTTCCACTGCCTGGCTCTCGACAAGCGACCGGATCTCCGCCAACAGAGTTGCCGTCCGAATCTGTGAGAGCGGAGGGAAGGAAGGAGGAGAGGGAGGCGGTAACCAGTGGATACTACTGAGAGGATCCAAGGGTCTGCAAAGTTCTGGTGCCAGAAATGCACGTGAGGCTAGCCTGACCCCCACTGGAGACACATGGACCCAGAGGGACGCGTCATGCCTTTTTGCTCTCTGAGGCTGCTGCTGAGGAGGGGGGGGACAGGAAGAAGCCCTTGCCCCAACCCCTTTTCTGTTGCTTGCACCGGTGCTGACTCAGCGAGCGATCAGGTTGTCTCAACCTCCATTCCTGAAATCCCCAGAATCCGCCCAACGACCTCCCCTTATCAGAGCGTTGATGCGACTGGGTGTACGCCTTGGGCGTGGCCTTCATAAGAATAGAATAAGACTTTGCGGTTTGCGAGCTGTTCTTCTTATCCAATTCCTTGTCTGTGGTAAAGTAGAAGAGGTCACTACCCTCGTAAGGAAGGTCCAATATGCGATCCTGGACGTCGGGTTGAACTTAGTAGCCTGAAGCCAGGCCGTTCTCATCATGTCCGTGGCGATGCAGATGTCCTGGCAAGAGGTGTCGATGTGGGCCACTGTGGACTCCATGATGTCTTGCGCTACCAGCTTGGCTTCTCCTAGACCCGCCTTAATGCGTGACTGGCGCTGCACCGGAAGTTCCAGAAGAACCTCCAATATTTCCAGCCACAACCTCTGGTTAGCCGCTGCAAGCATGGCATCTGCGGTGGCTTGACACAGGTGCAGAGAGGCATTGGAGTACAGCTTTTTCCTGTACGCCTCCAGGATCTTCTCCTCCTTGTCTAGCAGCGCAGAGGACAAGGTGGCCGAGGACGACTGAGGCTTAGAGTAGAGTGACGCCGTAGCGATCATCGAAGAGTGCGGCTGGGGGTGCGTTGATAGCAAGAGTGTATCCCCCTCCATCTGTCTGTACTTGGCATTGAGGCGCCAATTGACAGACTGGGCCGAGTGTGGCTTGAGCCATCCCTTCTTGGCCAGAGCGACGACATCCTTTTGCATCGGGACACCCATCTTGGGAGGGGGTCTTAGGGAGAGGACCTCTGCCAAGACACCCTCCTCGGGCTGCTCTACCTCAGGATGAGGAAGGCCCAGATATTCTGCCAAACCTGCAAGCCTGTCGTAAAAGGCCTTTGCTGAAGATGGCGTGTCAGGGTCCTCCTCGTCCTGGGTGTCCGGTTGGTCTGCCACGGGAGGAGGGGTGCTGAGTGCCATGGGCTGCGGTGTGGAGACCGGAGCCGGAGGCTGCTGCAGAGGCTGGCTCGGAAACGGCTGCACTGGGGGCGGATTCAAAGGAGCCGGCAGCGAGGGCTGCGCTGGGGCCTGTGGTGCCGGAGCCTTGGGAGGAATTTCTATGGGCACCGGTGGAGTGACCGGAGGGATTAAGTGCCTGACTGCATCCCTTAGGATGGCCCCCATGTGGGGGGTGTGCATCAGCCCCAAAAACCTTTCGAAGAACCTATCCTCGGATGCAGAAGAGGAGGCAGGGGATACTGACCGAGTGGCTGGGGGCTGCTGGGGCCGGAGCACACTCAGTCTGGGCTGCAGGGGGAACCTGCCCTGCGCTGCTGATGGATACCCTGTAGGCCACATACCTGGTTGACACCAGCCCCACCTCGAAACTCGTTCACCTGCCTGCTCTGTTCCTAGGAGTGGCATCTGAGGAGCGGCCATGTTGTCTGGTGTGGCAGTCATTTTGTCGGGCTGCGTGCCACGTGCCAGAGTCATGGTGAATGGCCTTCCAGACACGGCCTCGCCCAAGACTCTTGGTATTGGAACATGAGGCCTATCCCGCACCTCAGGTCTAGGCCTGGAAGGTGTATCGCCCTCGGCATTGTCGCTGGTAGTGCTGCATGCAGGCGCCCCCTCTGACATGTAGCCGGTACTAGGGAATAGCCCCTTGGGTGTAGACCCGGTAGAAGATCCTTGCGGTCCCTCAGCACTGATACCGGTAGGGTCCGAAGACCACTCGGCCGTAAGGCCGGTAGCTGGGTTAGCCCTGGTATGTGTGCTGGTAACAGAACCCAAGTGGTTCCTCCCGCTTGGGCGTTTCCTCAGGAAGGAGTCGACCTTACGGGGTGTGATGGAAAATAACGGCCCTCCCTTGGGCCTCGATCTCTGCTTGACAAACTTCTTCAGGTCCACTGGAGGTGACGCTTCGAAGCGCTCCCTCCACCTAGCTAGCCTGTTCTTCAGTGAGCGTGGAGTCAGAGAGTCGCACGCAATGCAAACTTCCCAGCCCTGGTCAGGACCAATGCAGTGGAAGCAAAGAGCGTGGGGGTCAGACGTGGGAAAGAGTCCCTCACAGGGTGGACACCTGCTGAAACCTGTTGAAGTCAACATGCGCCGGGGAGGAGCGTGATGCCAGAGGACCAAGTACCTATATGACAAATAAAGACAAAAAAATAAGAGAAGAATCCGGGAAAGAGCACTAGGAATTACATGGCAAGGCCAAACCCAGGTGCGATGGTAAAATCGACCCATTGCCGTTGACGTGGAAAAGGGGACTGGGGAGTGGCGCCGGTGGGCGGAGTCAGGGTTGCGCATGCGTCCATGGTAGCCCCCGGCACGCCTCTAAATTTAAAGGGTAAGAAGGTTTTTCTGGTTAAAAAGGTTCCATCTCCCGTCCCATGAAGGGGCGCCCATACAGTATGGAGGAAAGGGAACGGGATGTAAGAGTATATTGCGTGACCTCACTGCATGGATGAACTCTAACACCCTTTTTGATAAGCATCAATCAGGATTCATCAAAGGAGTAGGAACCCTATTAAACCTAACCATCCTTTTGGCTATCAAAAAACAAGCTATGGCTTCTAAACAACCAGTCTTTTTTAGCATTAATTGATTTTAAACAAGCTTTTGATTCCAGCTCGCACAAACTTTTATGGGAAAAACATTTTAATGCTAACTGTCCAACTCACATTTTTTACCTAATCCGTCAATTTTACTCTTGTACCTCGATAAAGGTGAGGCTGACCAACAATGGTTTACTCTCTAAGACAATCCCAACTAGTGTAGGACTGAAACAAGGATGTATTCTGGTCTCCATTTTATTCAATTTGTATATTAACCACATAAATAAAGCCTTTGAATCTGTGCGATCCTTTCCTCCAAAACTTGGCACAAGTTATAAGCGGATGATCTTGTTATATTGGCAGAACGCTGATGGGTCTACAAAGGAAACTTTCTGCTCTAGATTAATACGCCTATAACAATAATCTGATCATAAACACTCAAAAGTCAAATACTTTAATCTTCCATCATAATCTGACCAAGCACGGCTATGACTTTAGCTGGACACTTTCCAAAGCTTCACTGTCCCAAATCACCCAATGCAAATATTGTGTGAGTTTGGCCCAGGAGTTTGTGGACAGATCCTGCCTCATCTTTTTTCCCCTGGCTGCAAGACTCTGTGGCGGCTTTAACGTTTTGAATACACCCATTTCAAGGATTCAAATACACTCCTTGGCCCGTAGCGCAGGTGCAGGAGTTTGTGGAGTTTGGTGGAGCTTGACGGAGCGACGACAATGGTTTCCTCTACAGGCCACCCGTTGAAGCATTAATCGTTACAGCGGCCCGACTCTCTCAGCCCTGCCCCTCTCACACTGTAGAATGAACAAGAATATGGATACCGCCCCACTTCCAGAGAGCCGGCGCGTGGCATGGTTATCGTTGGATATAACGGACATTGAATCGCTTATGTCAAACCATAAAAAAAGAAATGCAGTATTTGGCCACCCATTTACAATTCTGTTGAAAATGCTGAATACAGATATGACATCTACACTGATGCAATATGTACCTCACATAGCATTGGAGCTTGAACATACTGCACCAAAGGTAAATACGGATATTCAACAGAATGGTCTTCGACATAACAATACCTTAAAGAGCACATAACAATACCTTAAAGAGCGAGATGAGATAGGAGGATCTGAGCTGACATCAGATGCAATAGTTGGAAAAGAGCAGAGAGAAATGACACCCGTCCACTGCCAATGTGAATCAAAGATACATGAACAGTATCCCTCAATCCCAACCACAATGTTAGATCTACAAACTCTCTCATGGCAGCATCGACACTTACCCTTACCCCATTTCTCAAGCACTATGAAACTATCAGTGATACAATGAAAGACCAAGCAACGCTGCTAGCTCTTATCCATACGAAACGAATATATATGGAAGCTTCCATGAATAAAACCCAACTTAGACTGGATACGGAAGCCGAGACATCGGTGCAATGGCAAGCTCGTCTGTTTGAGATTGCAAGGAGCGACCATACTGATAAAGCATGCATGTCAACAGCATTGATAGACATGATGAAATACATGCAGCGTGAGAACGTCCAATTTCGAGATCTTACTAAAGGACGACTGGCCTCGAGCTCAAAGGAAGTAGTGGAGAAAATAAATAAGAACACTGGTAAGCCATCCAGGGACCAAGCTAAAATACAACAAATTACAAAAGTGGAAATTATAACGATGCCAATACGGGTTACAAAAGAGAAACCCACACGAACATCATCAACTAGAATTGAAATTCAGACCTCTTTCCCAGATGAAATAGAGGCAAATGTGAACAACAAACTGAACAGATTACGAATCTAATTCCTATACCAACTCAAGGAATTAGACTGCAAACTATGAACAATCACCAACACAATCTGCAACAAAAGTCGAGGACGCAAGACACCTTTGCCATTTTTGACCGTGCACAAAAACAAATTAAAGTATGAAAAACCAAGAACAAAGGAAAAAAAAATCCAATAGGGAAAACGAAAGCTAGAATGAAGGGTTCTCGTCCTTAAAGAAATCCAAATCTACCTGCTCCTGCGACAAACCGAGGGACAAAAAATCTCTGTTTCAAAAGTACTGTCCAAGAGACCTGAGCCTGTGACAATACAGAAGTAACCAAATTCCAGATGGTCAAAAGACGAACCGGAACAACGCGATATCCTGATGAATCTTTCAGTTTATACATCTGAGGAAGATCATAGTGGTAATAAGCTCCAAAGAGAAGAGATGGATACCTCTTGTGATGAACCCTCAATTTACATCTTGGATGCATATGAAGAGGGACAGACCACTTATGATGTAGGAACAGACCTGTCATGTTATGTTATGTTACTTTGCATTTATATAGCGCCTTATGTACCATTGGTATGGTCTGAAGGCGCTGGTAGGTTGAACGCCCTTGGGAACCGAAGTTCAAGTCAGTAGAGAGAGTAGAGAGAGTCAAAGGTGCGTGTGAGCACCGGATATGTGTGCAGCTGGTGTGGCATTCGTGAAATAGCTGCTTCTTAGCGGTAGGTGTGGTGGTTGAGAGGTCAATAGTATGTGTTCGTTCTGGCAGGATTTATCCAGACCGATTGTGGCTGTGTTGGGCCTGAGGAGAACGCCTGGCTGGGGGGTGTGCAACCAGCAATGTTTAGTTAGAGTGATGGGGGGTTTGAGGCAGATGTTGGTATGAGAACAGTTATACCGAATGGTGTCATAGTATCGCTGTGTTCTATTTGAGTGGTGGTGTAAAGAAGAGAGTAAGCGTGGAGAAGTGAATATGGTGGTTTACTGTAGGTGCTTGAGATTGCATCCACTCCAATAGTTCTATGAACTTCATCCGTTCCATGTACTCCGGCTGTTCCGTGCATTACGACCATTTCAAACACTCAGACCGTTCCTTTCAAAGCTCTTTCAGATGTTCCATGCCTTCCAAACCATTCCATGTACATCACGCCATTCTGTGCACTCCAACCCGTTCCATGCACTCCCATCCGTTCCATGCACTCCCATCCGTTCCATGCACTCCCATCCGTTCCATGTCCTTCAACCATTTTATGCACTCCACCATTTTATGCACTACTCCTTTCATTCGTTCTACCCACGTTATCCTTTCTTCATTCATCATCCATACACATACATCATCTTCACACTGCTTGTTTCATTCGTTCTACCCATATTATCCTTACTCCAAGCATCATCCATCCACATGCGTCATCTTCACAAGTTCCATTCACTTAACTAATTGCAACCATTTCACTCGTTCCATGCACTTCATTAGTTCCACCCACTTCGCCGGTTCCAAGCACATCACCCGTTCATTCACCTACTTCATCCGTTCTACCATTTCACCTGTTCCACCCACTTCACCCATTCTACATCAGTTCATCCGTTCCATCCTCATACTTCACCCGTTCCATCGACATACTTCACCCGTTCCATCCACATACTTCATCTGTTCCAACCACATACTTCACCCGTTCCATCCACATACTCACCCGATATAGGGCATCCACTTCACCCGCTCACCCGACATAGGGCAGACTTTCTAGACTTTGGCACATTGACGTTATTGGGGACACTGTCAAATCCTGTTATGCCAGAGTGTTGTTGTTATATACACTTCTAGAATCAACTTTGTACCGAGAGGATATTAGGCACACTTCTAAAATCAGCCAAGGCACGCTATAAGGCACACTTCTAACTTCCACTTTGCACAAAGAGGATAATAGGCACACTTCTATATTCAGCTTTGCAGAAAGAGGATAATAGGCAAACAAAACATCTTTGCAATGGGGATGATGTTATTCAACCAAATTTAAATTTGCATAGTGAGGATATTCAACTAAGGCGCGCTAATGGGTACACTTCTAAGGTATACCAAGGGCACGCTATCAGGCACACTTCTAAATTCAACCAGGCCACGCTATTAGGCACCCTTCTAAAATTCAGCTTTGCACAGAGAGGATATTAGGCAACCCAATTCAACTCTGTACAGAGAAGATATCAGGCACACTTCTAAATTCAACCAGGGCGCGTTATTTGGCACACTTCTAAAATCAGGCAAGGCACATTAATAGGCACACTACTAAATTCAACTTTGCACAGGGAGGATATTAGGCACGCTTCTAAATTCAGCCAAGGCACGCTCATAGGCACACTTCTAAATTCAACATTGCACAGAGAGGGTTTTAGGCACACTTATAGATTCAACTTTGCACAGAGAGGATAATAGGCACACTTCTAGATTCAACTTTGCACAGAGAGGATATTAGGCACACTTCAAAATTCAACTTTGCACAGAGAGGATATTAGGCACACTTCAAAATTCAACGAGGGTACGCTATAAGGCACACTTCTAAAGTCAACCAGGGCACGTTAATAGGCACACTTCTAAAGTCAACCAGGGCATGTTAATATGCACACTTCTAAATTCAACTTTGCACAGAGAGGATATTAGGCACACTTCTAAATTCAACCAAGGCACACTAATAGGCACATTTCTAGATTTAACTTTGCACAGAGAGGATAATAGGCACACTTCTAGATTAAACTTTGCACAGAGAGGATATTAGGCACACTTCAAAATTCAACGAGGGTGCGCTATTAGGCACACTTCTAAAGTCAGCCAGGGCACGTTAATAGGCACATTTGTAGAGTCAACTAGGGCATGTTAATAAGCATACTTCTAAATTCAACTTTGTACAGAGAGGATATTAGGCGCACTTTTAAAGTCAGCCGGGCACGCTATTGGGCACATTTCTAAATTCAACCAGGGCATGTTAATATGCACACTTCTAAATTCAACTTTGCACAGCGACGATATTAGGCACACTTCTAAATTCAACCAATGCACACTAATAGGCACATTTCTAGATTTAACTTTGCACAGAGAGGATGTTAGGCAACCCAATTCACTAGATATCAGGCACACTTCTAAATTCAACCAGGCCGCGTTATTTGGCACACTTCTAAAATCAGGCAAGGCATGTTATTAGGCACACTACTAAATTCAACTTTGCACAGGGAGGATATTAGGTGCACTTCAAAATTCAGCCAAGGCACGCTCATAGGCACACTTCTAAATTCAACTATGCCCAGAGAGGATATTAGGCACACTTCAAATTCAACAAGGGTACGCAATTAGGCACACTTCTAAAGTCAGCCAGGGCACGTTAATAGGCGCAATTGTAGAGTCGACCAGGGCATGTTAATAAGCACATTTCTATCCAGATGCGGTGCAAGCTAAAGTTCAGTTCCCTACATGTGTGGCACTAGCTAAATTGGCAAGTAAGTTAATATGCAACACAAGGCAACATTTACAGTCCATTTATAGTGGTCACAAGTCTTCCTAAGTATGTATTGTTTAAGTCTATGGCAGTCTACGTTATGGAGGTAAGATAGAGTGACAGGGGCTTTCTGGAGTAGAGTGATTGGTCTACGCCCCACCCATGCCACACTCACGGTTTTGTTGGTGTCTGTTGGCTTCCTTGGCTTCCCCTGCTGACATCTGCAGACACATCTTGGAGCCGCCAATGTCGGAGCTGCCCTTGGCCTTGGGGCCCTTAGCCGCAGGGGCTGTCAGGCAGAGGGCTGCCTTGGTCAGTTCATTTAAAACCGGACAGTCAGCCAGTTACAGGGTGGAGGGAGGTCCGGGAGGCGGGCGGAGGGAGGGGAAGGGGGAAGTAAAGGAGACGGGGAATGGAGCAACACGAGGGGACATGCAAATGGGTTACAGGGGAGTCTGGGGGACCACGGATGGCACCAGGAAGGGGTGGAAAATTACACCCAACAAGCGGCTGCACTCACCGTCTCCAGAGGATGGAAAGAGCTGGAGCTGGCACGTGAGTCAGTACACTCGCAGCCCCACACTGGATGCACTAATGGGAGGGGGTGGGCGGGAACGGGAGGCGAGGGGCAGGGGAACCAGGAAATGGGTGCAGGCAGGGAGTGGGACACAAAGGGGTTACAGAAGGGTCTGGGGGACGACGGATGGCACCAGGAAGGGCTGGAAAATTACACCCAACAAGCGGCTGCACCCACCATCTCCAGAGGATGGAAAGAGCCGGAGCGGGCACGCGAGTCAGTACACTCGCAGCCCCACGCTGGATGCGCCAATGTGAGGGGGTGGGCGGGAGGGCATGGGAACCAGGAAATGGGTGCGGGGAGGGAGTGGGACACAAAGGGGTTACAGAGGGGTCTGGGGGACCATGGATGGCACCAGGAAGGGGTAGAAAATTAGACCCAACAAGCGGCTGCACATGCGCACTCTGTGCACCCTTCTGGTGAATGCCGGAGTGTCATTTACTAACTACGCAGATGACACCCAACTCATATTGGAGTTGGGGGGTAGGAACCACGCCACAGATAGTGAAACGCTCACCAAGGTTTATAAGCTAATTGATGACTGAATGCAGGCAAACTGGATGTGCCTGAACGACTCCAAAACAGAATTGATGTTGTTTGGCTCCAGTCGTCGGTTGGAAAAACTGGGAGCAGAGTACAGCTCTTTTCAAATTAAAAATGCCACTATCCAAGTGGTCCCCAAGGTAAAGACCCTAGGCATGATGGTCGATTCAGTTGTCGACTCTCACGCCCAAACCAACTTCCTTCAAAAAAATTCAGCTTATTATCTTAGGCTCATGAAAGCAATCAAACCATTGCTTAATGAAGCAAACAGGGCAACGATAGCCAGAGCCATCATTCTCTCACGGCTCGACTATGGGAATGCCCTGTTGTTGGGGGCCGCTTCCAAGGATCTATCCAGTTGTCAGGTGATCCAGAACAACGCGGTCAGAATAGTAAAAAACCTGAAAAGGAAAGACCATGTTACTGAAGAGAGGCTAGCGCTGCATTGGCTCAGGGTAGAGGAGCGCATTAAGTTCAAAGCCCTCTGCTTGGTTCACAAATGCCTGTATGGCTCAGCGCCTCCCTATTTGAAAACACACTTAAGGCCCTACAACCCCACCAAAAACCTTCGCTCGGGTGGAAAATGTCTTCTGCTCGTGCCCAAGTTTAAGCTAAAAACAGGGCTGGGCAGATCCTTTCTTGTGCTGGCTCCCAAACTGTGGAACAGCGTCCCTGAATCACTTAGGTCCGAAGTCAGTCACCCAGTTTTTAGGAAGAGGCTGAAAACATACCTCTTTAGATAAGAACCCGTGGGCACAGGTCCTTAGTTAGAGATCGCGTCGCCCTTTAGCTAGCTGTACCGTTTGTCCGTCCCATACGTGTTGTCTGTCTTCGGTCTCGCAGTATCGGTGTTCTATGTACAAGCGCCCTGATGCCTGCGGGCTATCGGCGCTATATAAAAACTAAATACATACATACATACATACCGTCTCCAGAGGATGGTGAAGAAATATCAAATACAGAATTAGACACTTCGCTTGGAGATATTCTGGCAACGAATTATCATTTTCAACAACATGATATTCTTGCAGCCTCGCAAGGTCCACTATTCCAGACTTCAGCGTTTTTGTGCTAATCGACAACTAAGACGAATGAACATGGAAACAAGTCTACCCAGCAATTAGAATGTGAGGTACCGCCTCAAATCTTACCCATCTTCAAAGACCCACGGCCTAACTCCACCACAAATGTTATTGTTATTGAAAGACTGATGGATGGAGAGGATGGATTGATCTTGAACAGAAACAACATCCTGCTACTTTTACATGTACTACCGCAATTACACTTCATCAAGTCAAAAGACATCAAATTGGTTGAATTTATACAAGAATCAATAATGGATAGGGTTGCAGTATACTTCAACTCAAGAAGAATCTTAGAGAGTAGACTAGATAATAACAGTATACCCTGTGAACTAGGATTTGAATTTTCAGTAAACATAAGAAAAAGTAGGCTGACGCCTGACAAAATTGATAGGGGACGAGGTGAGCATAACAATGATATATCATTGAGAGCAAAACAACTCTGAAAGATAAGAACGATGGAGATTAAAGACCTCGATATACCCCAGATGAAAATAAGGGTTGGTGGTTGTGGTACCTCACATCTACAGGATGGTCTATCGAATAATGGAATTCGAAGACATGCTCACCCATAACCCCAACAAATAACTGTAAATGTACCCCTTAAGCTTTGCTCTTGGAATACAACATGGTTCAGTGCACCTTTTTGAGGATGGATCAAGACCTGCCAAACTTTGATATACTTTGCTTGCAGGAGACGTGGTTTAGTAAGCAACCTATCTCAGAGGGACACTTAACATACATAAACTCCGTGATTACAAAGACAAGAGGACGCCCTTCTGCTGGTCTCCTAACACTTATAAAAGCTGAAGCAAGTATTGTGATCATTGAGACACATAATCCTAATCCCTTCAACCAAGTCACAATACTAGAGACAAGCGGCAAAAACCTACACAAGAAAAACCTGAAAAATAAAGAACAATAGGGGAATATACTTGGAGTGCTGATTTTATGCTGGAATCCAGCCGCCATAATTGAGAACATCTTTACTGACACAGTCCTATCAATCATTGATGATATACAGACGTGATACAAATCAGCTGATGTTATTTTATGCAGTGATCTGAACATCCATCTTTTCAACACCAATGGAGCTTTGAACCCACTGGAAAAACTGTCACAAGTATGGATGAAAGAGACAATAAGAAGAGATATTGTGCTAATGAATGGATATATGAGAGATGACATTCCGGCTATGCCCACGTGGTCGAAGGGACGGTCTGTAGCACATTTACACCACATTTTTGTATCAAACTCCCTATCTGTGAAAATAGAAGGGATGAACATCGACCCGACCACTAGGAGTGATCACCATAAAGTAACCTTGATATGCAAGGCCCAACAAGAAAGATCATCACAGCAGTTACTTCCAAGACTTGAACTAAACTGCAGATGCAATAGACTATGTATCACAGACAAACAAATTGAAGGATGAAAAGAAACCTTCATGAATACCACGAAGAAGGTAACCAAAAAACTTGATTACGAATGGCTCCTCATACCATTCAGAACCAGGAAATGGCAAAAATCGACTGAAAGACCTAGGCATACAAAGACTGCTATTAGGAAAAAACTATTACAAACAGATCTAAAAGCAATACAACATCTGAATATTGAAGAGGGTAAGAATGGGTCTAAAATGTATAAATAACATTACAGGAACTGGCTTAAAAACACTCCGGCATTACGCTCCCAAAATGATGTACAATGCATGCTTGGAGCGCTGTCCAAACAAAATACACGAGAACTATGGAGGTCTTTTAATCTCAGATGTCCCAGAAGCATCATGGGTGACCTATTTTAAAACCACACAGTGCAAAGAATTGGAAGATAATATGAGACTATGAAGACATACTGTCCCTCATTAAACATCTCAATATATCTCGAGCGACAGGCCTGGATGGGCTTACCAACAAAACCCTCAAAATAAATCCTGAAGCTTGGACAGGCTTATGTCTCCAGATATTCAACCTTATAATAGAGCTAAAATAAATCCCGACCACATGGAAAACGGCAACGTTGATCCCAATCTTCAAGAAGGGCGATAGAAAGCTGCCATCAAACTATCGACCAATAGCCCTGCTAGACCCGCAAGGCAACATTTTCGCTTCCATACTTCTGCGAAGATTGACAGAGTGGTCCACTGCAAATGGGAGACGAGACCCAAGACAAACAGGGTTTATTAAGGGAGTGGGCACAAATACTAATTTAATACTCCTGAACCTACTAAAACCGGAAGCAATAAGGAATAAACACCAGTCTATGCAGTCTTTATAGACTTCCAATTAGCATTTGAAAGTCTAAACCGCCAAAAACTATGGCAGAAACTATGCACCTGGAACTGCCCTACAGACATTCTGGAGGGCCGATCAAAGCACTTTATTAAGAGTAAGATTGTCTCAAAACAGTGCAGTCTCAAATATAATACAAACTTAGAACTGATTAAAGCAGTGCAGCCCCCCGTTCAGCAAGCCACTCTCTAACTTATATACCTCGGACCTAGCGGAGTCCCAAAATTCAATAATTGCAAATCCACAGATTCTTAATAGCTTTCCGTGCCATATATTATGTATGCGGATGACCTTGTCATACTAGACAGAACCCAAGTGGGCCTGCGATGGAGACTCAAGGCCCTAGAGCAATATGTAGTTGTCAATGATTTGACTACTAATATAACAAAATCACAGGCGATGACTCTCGTACACCAGCCAAGAAAAAAGAACAGGAAAACATATATATATATATATATATATATGGGATACATTACTCACCGTAATCGTATTTCTGATGCTTGTATCTGCTTAGATTCACATGCTGTGCATAGGCCGACATCTAGTGGACGCTGTGGAGTATTACAGTTTGTTTTTCGAAACTCGAAAATGGGCGTCGACACAGGCGTGCCAGTAATACTATCCCTAGTGTGACGTCCACTGTACCCAAGATCCCTCACGCGTCTAGGATCCTCAGATTGTATTTTTTCTGACATGAGGAAGCATGAGGAGTAGCGTGAGTACAGATAATCCAAGCAGATAGACAGAAAGGTAAGACTACAAGCAATCATGCGCCTTCTCTCGGAGGGGAGGAAGGGTGGGTCGCATGTGAATCTAAGCAGATACAAGCATCAGAAATACGATTACGGTGAGTAATGTATCCCTTCTGAGGCTTGTGGAATCTGCTTAGATCACATGCTGTGCATAGATTAGCGAGCAGTACCAGAAGAAGGAGGTGGGATGTGAGAAGGGTCATGAGCAAACAGGTGTCTTAGAACCGCTTGTCCCACTTGTGTATCTGTCTTGGAATGAGTGTCAATGCAGTAATGCTGAGTAAAAGTGTGAATAGAGCTCCAAGTAGCTGCTTTGCAAATGGTGTCGAGGGGAACATTTGCAATGAAAGCCAGAGTGGCCCCAATGCCTCTAGTAGAATGGGCCCTTGGCGTAAAAGGCAGAGTTTTTTCAGAAAGAGAGTAACACAGCTGTATACAGTTGATAATCCACTTCGAGATAGCGCCTTTAGAGACGCGATCCCCCTCTCTGCCTGTAGCTACGGAGACAAACAGTTGATCTGTTTTCCTTAGCGGTCTGGTTTTATTTACATAGTAGAGGACCGCCCTACGCACATCAAGGGTGTGTAGTTTCACCTCAGCTGAGCTTTGCGGGTTCTGGAAGAAAGCCGGAAGCTCGATGGACTGGTTTACATGGAACTTAGATATAAATTTAGGTGAGAACCTAGGGTGTGTGCGTAAAACCAGTTTGTCTTTGTGGATAGTAAAGAAAGGATCCTGCACTGACAGAGCCTGAATTTCACTGACCCTTCTTATAGAGGTAATGGCTACTAAGAAGGCCGTTTTATAAATCAGGTGTTTGAGACTACTTTTATGCATGGGTTCGAAAGGGGGGCCCATGAGTTTAGCTAGCACCACGTTGAGGTCCCATCCTGGCGGTGGGTTCAAAATAGGAGGGTGAAGTCTCTTTACTCCTTCCATGAAGGCTTTAACTACTGGTACTTTCCACCACAATACTTTGTTATGGGATGTGGTGTAAGCCGAGAGGGCTGCCAGGTGTACTTTCAGAGAGTTAAAAACCAAACCTGCGTCCAGCAGGTGGAGCATGTACGTTACAACGTTGGAAGGAGTGCAATCAACTGGGTTGATTTGTTTATTCTGGCACCAAATAACGAATCTCTTCCACTTGTCAAAGTAACAGTGCCTTGTGTTTGGTTTCCTGGATTCTTTTAGGATGTCCATACACCTCTGTGGTAAATTGAGATGCCCAAACTCTATGACTTCAGGAGCCATGCTGCCAGGTTCATTGAGTTGGGTTCCTGGTGCACTGTTTGACCTTGTTGCTGGGACAGTAGGTTGTACCAGGCTGGGAGTTTGATGGGCTCGCACACCGCCATCCTGCGTAGGTGTGGAAACCATGGTTGTCTCGCCCACATGGGAGCAACTAGGATGAGCGTCATCGATTCCTTGTTCATCTTGTACACCACCTTCCTGATGAGAGGAGTTGGTGGAAAAGCGTACGCAAACATCCCTGACCAGTTCATCCACAGGGCGTTCCCTTGGGAGTCTGGCTGGGGGAACCTGGATGCAAATCCTGGGCATTGTTTGTTTTCGCTTGTGGCGAATAGGTCTATAGTGGGGAAACCCCACTGAGAGAAGAGATCTTCTACGATATCTCTGTGAAGGACCCATTCGTGTTCTTCTGGGAGGGAGTCTCTGCTTAGGGCATCCGCTAGGGAATTGAGCTCCCCTGGAACATGTTGTGATGACAGGAAGATGTTCCGTCTGAGTGCCCATATCCAGATTTTCTGGGCAAGCTTGGACAGATTTGGCGAACGAGTCCCTCCTTGTTTGTTCAGATAGAACATGGCTGTCGTGCTGTCCGTCCGGATCTGTACCGACAAGTTTAGCAGATGAGGCTCGAACGCCCGAAGCGCTCGGAATACTGCCAGAAGCTCTAGCAGGTTGATGTGGTTCTTGGCTACTGAGTGAGACCAGAGACCCTGAGCTGTGTGGTGGAGATGGTGAGCTCCCCACCCAGTCAGGCATGCATCTGTAGTCACCACTGCCTGTACTTCGGGATCGTAAAAGGGTTTTCCCCTTGCGAGATTTTCTCTTGTCCACCAGTGTAAGCTCTGTACGAGTGTTGGCGAAACGACCACTAGATCGTCCCACTGACCACTTGCCTGAGACCACTGTTTCGCCAACCATTCCTGCATGGGACGCATGCGCAGACGCGCGTGGGGGACCAGGT
Source organism: Ambystoma mexicanum (assembly GCF_040938575.1). Classification (NCBI taxonomy): domain Eukaryota; kingdom Metazoa; phylum Chordata; class Amphibia; order Caudata; family Ambystomatidae; genus Ambystoma; species Ambystoma mexicanum. Next base: position 977,446,951 of record NC_090924.1, read on the forward strand.
AAATGCATGACGCCATCATGCCCAGTAACCGCATTGCTTTGTGTACCGTTATTTGTTGACCTGACTGATAATGTGGAATTTGCAGTAGTATATTCCGGATTCTCTCTTCCGAAGGGAAGGTCAACCCTTTCTGAGTATCTAGGATTGCTCCTAGGAACTGTTTTGAGGTGCTTGGCACCAGACTTGACTTCTTCTCGTTGATGGAGAAGCCTAATTCGTGGAGGAGGTCGATAGTCCTCTGAATGTTTGACCTGCAAATTCCTGGGGTTTCCCCCGTTATGAGCCAGTCGTCCAGATAAGGGTACACTGGGATTGCCTCCCTGCGTAGGTGTGCAGCTGCCACCGCCAGTACCTTGGTGAATACCCTTGGTGCTGAAGCTATCCCGAAGGGCAGTACCTTGAATTGGTAGTGGCGACTGTCTACCTTGAAGCGCAAGTATTTTCTGTGTGCTGGGAGCATGGAAATATGAAAATAAGCATCTTTCATATCCAAGGTTGCCATGTAATCCCCCTTTTTTAGGAGGGGGATTACCTCTTGTAGCGTAGTCATACAAGACTTTTGGGGCTTGACATACTTGTTGGCAGGCCGTAAATCCAATACTGGGCGCATTGTTAAATCTTTCTTTGGCACAAGGAAGTAAGTTGAATAGATACCCTTGTTTACCTGGTGTCCTGGGACGAGTTCTATCGCGTCCTTTTCTAGCAGAATGGCGATCTCCTCGAGAAGGATCTTCTGATGTTCTAAGGAGTGTATTCTTTGTCGTGGAGGGTGGTTCCGGGGACGCTGCAGTAATTCTATACAATATCCTGTGGACACTGTTGACAGCACCCATCTGTCTGAGGTGATCCCTTCCCAAGCCTGGGTGAAGTTGGAAATGCGTCCCCCTACTGGGGTTGCGTGAGAAGGGACCCTGAACTGAGCGTCACTGCTTTGGCGGAGGCGTGCCACCTCCCTTGTTGGGGCTGCCTCTGCCTCTTCCACGACCTCTCTTGTTACCCTTGCTGTAACTTTGGGTAGACTGCTGGTTGTTGTTCCATTGTGTACCCTGTCCTTGGGCATAGTTGCCTCTTTGTGAATTTTGGCCGCGTGGGCGACGAAAATTACTGTTCCCCCTCTGGTTCGGGGGTTTGTTGGTAAGCTGGCCAAGGGATTTGAGAGTCTCGTACTCGTCCTTGGCATTCTTAAGTGCGTCTTCGACCGCTTTCCCAAACAATAGATCTGGTTCCACCGGCTTGTCTATTAATGAAGCCTGTGTTTCTGTTTTGAACCCCGACTGCCGTAACCACGCATGTCTTTTGATAACAGTACCTTCTGCTATCAATCTTCCTGCGTTGTCTGCAGCGTCGAAAGTTGCTTTTAATATGCAACCAGACACGGCTCTCCCTTCTGCCGAGATCCGAGCCAACTGGCCCTTTAACGGTTCAGGAGCAGAGGCTATGAGCGCCGCGACCTCTTCCCATTGATGGCAGTTGTAACTTGCCAACAGGGTGGTGGAGTTTGCAATCCTTGCTTGGTAGGCGGACGTTGAGGCTACCTTCCTGCCAAACCCGTACAGTCTTTTGCTCTCCTTGTCGGGAGGAGCTTCTGACGACGATAAGGGTGTCCCAGCCCTCTTCCGAGTGTTGGTAACCACTAGGGAGTCTGGTTTAAGATGACCTCTTATATAAAGAGGGTCAGATTGGGCTGCCCGAAAAAGTTTTTCGACTCTGGGGTTGACGGCTCTGGTGAGGTTAGGATTCACCAGGGATGGAGCTATTCTACGTTGGATGGATTTAAGGATAGGGATGGTCTGAGCGACCGGCCTCCTCTCTCCCACCAACTCTTCTGCGAAGTCCCTTTCCTCCTGTACACCATGTGTGTCGATGTGAAAATGTTCTGCTGCGCGAGCAAGAACTTCATTAAGGAGGGGTTGGTTATCAACTGGCGAGTCGGTAACTGGGGCTTCGCTTTCTACCGGGGAATCTACTCTGTAAATTTCCTGCTCATCTTCTACCTCCTCCAGGTCCTCATCCTCCGCATAGTATTCAGACCCGGTTCGTTCCTCCACAATTGTAAACTCCTGGTCCCCTTCAGGGAAAGGTTTTCCTTGGTATCTGGGGTGTGGAGTAGAGTATGGAGTAGAGTAAGGCTGCACCTCGAAGGGGTCAGGTCTTTCGACCCGGGTCTTTTTACTTAGGGGGATAGGATCAGAGGAGCCTGAGGGTGTGGCCCCTTGAGGGTCATACGAAAGGAAATGTTCTGGGTTTTTGTCATAAAAATCAGCTAAGGAAGACATCCTTGACATGACCCTGTCTATGTCCTCACTGGACCATTCTTTGGAACAGGGTATGACTTTAGTAGGCAGCTTAGAGGACTTATCAAGGGTACCCTTGCTGGATGTTGATGTCCCAGTAGATTTATGTTTATCTGTCTGCTTGGGGTGGAAGGATGGTCTTACAGGAGTGGAAGGCTGAGCTTTCCGCTGTTTCCCTCCCTCCCCGTGCGTGGAAAAATGTTTTCCCTGCCCCTTGGAGGCCCCAGAGACTTTCGACGCCTGGCGCCGAGGGTCGGGAGAGGTATCTTGTTTCGAGCGTGGGGCCTCGCTGGTGTTAACTGCGCTCTCGGTCTCTTGGAGCGCGGCCTGGGGGTGGAAGTCGTCTTCGTCTTCCGACGATCGAACTTCCGTTAATCTAGGGAGCGAGGCACTCTTGGCAAGAGTGGATGATTGCCTTGAGTCATGAGGCGATCTCGATCGAGAGCGCCCAGAGGACACCGAGTCGGACCGTTCTATCCGTGCCTCTTTCCGAGAAGTCGACATCGTCGAGGTTCGGTTGGACTTAGTGTGCTTAGTGTGTGTAGGGTGTGTAGCGCTTGCGTCGCCGGGGGTCTTCCCCATAGCCGCCCTGCCGGACAACCTTCCGAGGTCGGGGACCTGCGCTCGGCAGTCTTTCGACGCCGTAATGCCCTCGCCGTCCGAAAGTACGGCGTCGCTGCCATCGCTGAAGGCGCCCTCCGCTGCCATGGCTGCCTGCCTGGCGTGGTGGGCCCAACGCTTTGTCGAACGGTCCTTAAGTGTTTTAGGTTCAAACCTACTACACGCTCTGCAGTTCGCTTCGGGGTGGTCCCTCGGCAAGCAGAGGTTGCACGTGGCGTGCCTGTCGACCCAAGGGTATTTGCGGTTGCACTTGGGGCAGAATTGGAAAGGGGTACCCTCCATACGCACCTTGAGGCAGCGGGCTGGTAAGTGTAGGAAATATATAAGGTGTACCTATATACCAAGAGTGAAGAGTATGTACCACCCCCCACTCTCCCTACTTGCAGGGCCGAGGCCAGCGGCCTACTAGGCCTGGGCCGAGGCCAGCGGCCTTCCGAGGCCCAGATCCGTCGTGCAGCAGCCGACGGTCGATGTCTTCTCCAGCCGTCGTCGAGTGTCGAGGGTCGACGTTGGGGTGGGGAAGGATGTCAATAAATAATTTTACTTCAATAATTAGCAAAAGTATGGCTAAGGCCAGGAACTCCGCAAGATGCTTCCGACCAGTATGGCGGAAAAAAACAGTCTGAGGATCCTGGACGCGTGAGGGATCTTGGGTACAGTGGACGTCACACTAGGGATAGTATTACTGGCACGCCTGTGTCGACGCCCATTTTCGAGTTTCGAAAAACAAACTGTAATACTCCGCAGCTTCCACTAGATGTCGGCCTATGCACAGCATGTGATCTAAGCAGATTCCACAAGCCTCAGAAATATATATATATATATATATATATATATATATATATATATATATATATAACTTCACACAACCAAATATCTTGGAATATGGTTAAATTGAAGGAGCTGCGAAAAAGAATGGGCGGGACACCACAAAAACAAATCTATTTCATTGTCCCGGCAAGGTCTAGCAATACATAGAAAATATGGAAAATTTTCTATAAGGCCACTTATCACCTTCTATCGCCAGAATGTAGTAGCAATACTTACATATGGAAGCGAATCCATGCTCAACTTTCCATGGCAGATTTGGGATCAACTTGAAGGGATTTTCTGGAGAAAAATATTGGCTTTTCCAAAATCTTATCCTGTCCAACGGATCCGCTTCAAATTGGCTCTCCCATCATAGCAATCAATTGTAATCTGGAAATCGGTAGATCTATTCAGGAAGACCTTAGCGGACGACAATGTTCCATCCATCAATGTGTTAAGATCAAAACCCAAGGTTAAAAAACTATACAATTCTAAACATCTGGAAAGAAGCCTGCATACAGGTGTTAGACAAAATGGATTCTGCCTTGGAAATGTTGACACGGCGACCGCTAGAAGTTAAAAAAAGAATTCAGTGAAACGATTGGATAGCAACAATTGACAAGAAAGCTCAATACCGACTTGCAATCAACAATAAGTCATAAATTAGAGCATTATATCAACTACCGTCATACCTGAAGATTTTTCTGTGCCAGCAGGCACAGGATCCATTTCTGCAAATGCGTCTCAATGTTCTACCTACAAGAGAAGCTTTAGCGAAAACCAAGCAATTGTCGGCTAGCGCTAACTTTTGCCACTTCTGCCAAAAGTCTGAACAAACAGAATCACTTCATCATATTATTATGGAGTGTACTGCTCTCACCAATGAAAGAAGAACTTTTTCTGCCATGCTACCAACATAATCTACCTCACTAACGAGTGAAGACAGATGGGCAGTGATTTTCTTGGGCAGTAACAAGAACCTTACTTTCAGAGTGCCCCAATTCTGAAAAAAAGTGATGGAATAAACTTGTTAAATGAAAGTGTCGATGTAATAGACTGAATTGTGAACTATCAGCCATTAGAGGATGGTTGAGGGAAACAATAGAAAGTGCCCAAACTAAAGAGTACTCGTGAGATACCAAATATTCAGACTCACAAATTCTTGCTCGACTATGGACACAGATCATAATCTTCCATGATGGTGGACACTGTAGTTGTTTTAATTCTTGTTCCCACTGTGAAATGATCTGTGAATATGTATTACTGTGTTAAAATGTAACCATAAAGGTAAAGAGAATGATGATGAAAAAGTTTGTAACCAAACTAAATCATATACCAAAAAAATGAAAAAATGTCTTGGTGTTAATCCCTCCGATTTACCATACAAAATTGAACTGAAGCCCAGAATGAAACTTCTTGCAGTCCAAGGCAAAGCTATTCAAGCCAAATATGGCAAATTGTCTTACAATCCATCGAAAATCTTCTATAAGCACAAAGTAATACCAATAATCACCTATGGAGCCCAAACCAAACTGCCATCCAATTCTCCTAAATGGGATGTGCTAGAAGGCACAAAAAAATGTATCTCTCCCCTTGAGTTTATCAATAGCTATATCAGATATGAGTTAGGGTTAATATCATTGTCCGCAATCGTAGCATGGCAAACCTTGTCCTCGTATAGAAATAGCCTTTTCAGTTCACCCAATAGCAACATTCTTATCCCAATTCTAAAATCAACCTTAAAAACTACTACTAATGGCCAACTGCAAACATGGAAAGCACATTGTATTTCAATTTTTGATGATGCTGCCATCACCGATAATTTACTATCAGAATTCCCTGACAAAGCAAAACTAAAGCTTTGACTATGGGTCTGGCGTCTCACTTGGGAAACCTGCAACACGTATACATCATTTGGGAGCCTTTTTTGCTAAAACCACTCCATGAAATGCCATCATATCTGACCAAGTTCCCAGATGCACAATATGCTCTCCCAATCCTAAAATTTTGCCTAAATGTATGACCTTCTAAAACCAGACTAGCTTGTTACAAAAAATCCTTGAATTTAGACACGACATGCAGATTCTGTAATATGACTGAATACCAAGATTCCCTCCAACATCTGATAACCGAATGCTCCTCACTTACACAATTAAGGAGAGAGTCCTACTTCAGACATTTTAGCGGATTCAGATTATTATCGAAAGAACAAAGGTGGATACACATATTCAACACAACCAAAGTCTCATTGAACATCTCAACAATCAAATTCCTGCTCGCGTTAAATCTATCAATTCATTAAATGCAAAATTGCAGGGCATGAACATTACAGAATTTCCTGATACGTTTACATTAGCCTTAAGATTTCAGACCAATTTCAGGGTTCGAAGTTGCCAGGAGATGGGAGCTATTTAGCTCCTGGTTATAGCCAAGGGGAGCCTGGTCTGCTTGAAACCAGGAGCTACTTTTGACTCCCCAGGCAAGTGGTGCCATACAAAAATTGTTGTGTTATATTAACTGTGTAGATTTGAGAATGTATTTAAAGGTGAATAAAGAACACACACACAAGGGACATTTACAGCCAATTGTATAATGTGTAAGGGACAAAAACCTAGATTTTGCAGCTTGCGCACATGTTAGATTTGCAGCGCGCTACAGACTCGCTCCTGGTTACCCAGAGGTAGCTCATGCCTAACTGGTGATGCCAGATACCCAGGAGCTGCATTTTGCTCCTAGTCAACAAATCTTAATTTCGATACCTGCAATTTACAAGTGCTGGTGAACACCTACAATATTTAGGAATAAATATAACGCCCAGGTATACTTCGATATGAAATGTTAATGTTACAGAATTTTTCAAAAACTGCGAAAAGGACCTTGGAAAATGGCAACTACAAGACATCTCTTAGTTGGGCAGTGTTGTAGAGGTTAAAATTATGTTTATACCTTTGTTACATTATTTCCAGCTTTTACACTTACAAGGAAGAATTCTCTCCTTTATTTGGAGAAACAGGACAAGGATTCATAGAAAAATTGTGCAGTAAACGGCACTGCTTGGGTTCAGGAGGTAAGTATGGGCATCACTGATGAAGAGGCTCCTCGATTGGCCGGTATTCTCTGGGTTGAAATAAACTAAAGGATATGGAACAATCTGTGTCCCTTATGATGCTAGAATTATCATTGGGTCCTTGTTGACCTCTACCAAGTGTGCCTTAACTTAATGGGACAGAAGCTGGTTAACATTGGGTTTCCCCTTTCGAAATGGATAGGCTTAACCCAGTATTAGATATACCAGAGTTTCTTTCCGGGATGCAGAAAGGCAGTAACAAAGCATAAAAAGTACGCCGCCAGATGACTTTGAGAGACCTATATTAAGAGGGGACCCCACTCTCATTCGAACAATGTAAACTGCAATAAACATTCCCAAGTCATAATGCTTTCACTATATACAATTAAGACACTTGGTTACCCGCAGAGAAGTGATTAAGGCCGGAATTCCAACTCCAGGGGAAATAAAGCTGTCCTTGCTTGACAGTATTTCCAATAAAAAGCTGGCTCAATTCCACACACTTTTCAAGGGTTCCTCATCAGAAAACACACAAATTATGCACAACCAGTTGGGAGCAGAAACTAGGTATAGAGATTTTGGAGGTGTCATGGAGGCATATTTTGTAAAGACCTCAAAGCTTCCAAATCTACCATGATCAATGGGTAGGTGCTCCAAATCTGCGTTTGGTGGCTCATGACACTCCTAAAATGAAGTAGAATATACCAAGATGCATCACCACTGTGCTGTGTAGTGAGGTGTGGAAATTATTACAGGGGTGGTGGAGATGCCCTTGCCTGCAAGTGTTCTGAAGCTATATCAAAATGATTATAGAGATAGGTCTTCCAATGAACCCACTGACAAAAAACGATAAGTTACTCTTAGTCCATACTCCCCTTTCCTCCATATTGTATGGGCGTCCCTACTAGGGACGGAGACAGAACCTTTTTCCCCAGAAAAAATCTTCTTCCAGTTTAAATTCAGAGGCACGTGGGGGTGCAGGTCTGGGAGCATGTGCTCACCCGACTCCACCCACCGGTGCGACTCCTCAGTCCCCATAGACGCGTCTACAATATTACCATTGCCTAATGACACCAGTTTTATTAGGGGGGAGGATGGTGGGACGTATGGAGGTAAGGGGACTATGGATTAAGAGTATGTTAGTCAATACGGTGAGTAACTATAATTACTCTCACGTCCCGTCCCCTTTCCTCCATACTGTATGGGCGATTACAACTGAATGTAGCCCCAGGGTGGAGAGGTAACCCTCCTTAAGAAAACAAGTTCCTTAATACTGTTTGCCCGAATGCCGCGTCCAACCTGGAGCCGGCATCCAAACAGTAGTGCTTGCAAAAAGTTGAGGGAGTGGCCCATGTGACTGTCCTGCTGATGACCTGCCACGTGACATGCGTCTGGAATTCGACTGCCATGGCCTTGGCTCTGATAGCGTGGGCATGCATGCATGTTTGCCGGATGTGGCTTGTGCTGCCCCTCATAGGCCTCCTTAATGGCTGGAAGCATCCATCTTGCTATGGAGGACTTGGAAGCTGGATATCCTGGCCTTCACCCACCGAATGTGATAAATAGAGCGTCAGATTTGCGGAAGCTCTTGCTTCTGTCCAGATAGAAATTCAAAGCTCGCCTAACATCTAGACAGTGCAGGACCCTATGAGCATCGTCCTTGGGGTCTGCAAAGAAAGTCAGGAGTACTATCCCTTATTTAGGTGGAACGCCAAGACTACTTTAGGTAAGAATGCGGGATGCGTTCTGAGGAACACCTTGTCCATATGAAGGTACTGTATGGCTCAGACGCCACCAGAGCTTGGAACTTGCTGTCACGACGTGCAGATGTAAGACCCACCAAAACGGATGTCTTCATAGTGACTAGCCGGATGGCCGCAGACGCCATTGGCTCAAAGGGTTTATGTGCCAAGGCGCCTAACACTATATTGAGGTCCCACAAAGGGTGTGGCTTCTTGATGGGTAGATAGAGCCTAGTGAGGCTCGTCAGATGTCTCTTAACCACCGGGTTGGCGGATAAGATAACGTCCTCCTCCGAGTTCCGGTAGGCTCTGATGTCCAACAGATAGGTGCAGCATGTGTCTAACTGCAACCCGAAGTGTGCAAGGTGTGCTGAGAAGGATAGCACATCGTCCAGTGCGCAAGTGAATGGATCGACCTCCTTAGACTCTGTCCATTGGCAAAACCTAGTCCACTTGCTTTTGTACTGGCTCCTAGTAGCATCGATCCTAGCACCCTGAATGACGTCGAGGTTAGCCTGGTAGAGGCACAGATGCTTCAGTGTGACCTGTTCAGGAACCACGCTGCAAGGGCTAACATCTGCGTGGCGGGGTGGATGAACGTGCCCCTCTGCTGCAGCACTAGATGAGCTGGGCCCAGTGGAAGGTGCATCAGAGGTTGGTCCGAAAGGCTGAGTAGCTCCGAGAAACATGGCCTCGCAGGCCACCACAGGACTATCAGAATGATGCTGAGGTGCCGGGACTCTTATCTTGCAGATCACCCTGTGTACCAGTGGATTGGGAGGGAAGGCATAGGCGTTCATGCTGTTGCACTGTATCTGTAACGCATCGCCCAGAGAGCCCAGCCCCTGTCCTTGCCAGGATGCGAACTGCGGGCACGTCCTGTTGTACCAGGTCGCAATGAGGTCCACCTGAGGATGACCCCACCTGTTGAAAATCTGCTGAAGGACCTGATCGTTCAATTGCCATTCATAATTGTCAGCTCCCAACCGGCTGAGCCTGTCCGCCCCCAGGTTCGACTCCCCGGGAGGTTGATCGCTGTCAGGTGAATGTCGTTCGCCAGGGCCCATTCCCAGATGCTGACCGCCATGGTGCATAGAGGAGGAGACCTGGTGCCACCCTGCTTGTTGAGGTAATACATGCTGGTGGAGTTGTCTGTCTGAATGAGGATCATTTTGCCACTGATGAGCGATAGGAAGGCCTTGAGAGCCAGCCAGATGTCATTCAGCTCTAGCCAATTGATATGGGCCTCCTGTTCCTGAAGGGACCAAACTCAGTGGATGCTGTGGTTGTCCAGGGTAGCTCCCCAGCCCTCAAAGGACGAATCCGTGGTGATGGTAACCTGCAGTGCTGGTTGTCGGAAGGGCCTGCCTATCCGCAGATTGCAGTCAGTGCTCCACCAGACTAGGTCCTGGTGTAGGAAGGGAGGACTGCTGACGAGTTCCGCCTGTGAACCCCACTCCTGATTCCATGAGGCTGCTAAGTGCAGCTGTAATCTCCTCATTTTGAGTCTTGTGTAAGGCACTGCCAGAAGACATGCCGCCATGATACCCGAGAGGTCTTGGTACCACCATGCTGTGGTCACCTCTCTGATGAGAAAATGACTTGTGGCCCTCTTGATGGCTGCGATCTTGTCCTCCGAGGGGAAAACTCTCTAGGATCTCGTATCCAGATGAGGCCCAGGAACGTTAGACTGTGCGTCATCTCCAGCTGAGTTTTTTTGGGATTGATGGAAAATCCCAAGTCGTGTAGCATGTTCATGAGGGCGGAGGAGGTATGATGGACCGCCTCCAGGGATCTCGCCCTGACGAGCCAGTCGTCTACGTATGGATAGACATGGTGACCTCGGGCCATGAGAAGGTCTGCCACTGCATTCATAAGCCTGGTAAAGACCCTTGGGCTGAATTGAGGCCAAAGGGTAGAACTTGGTATTGGAAATGGAAGGCCATGATCCTGAACCGCAGGAAGGACCGATGGGGCTGCCAAATCGGGACGTGTAGTTAAGCGTCCTTCAGATCCAGGGAGCACAACCAGTCTCCCTTGCACAGTATCTCCGCAATAAGCGCTGGGGTAACCATCTTTAACTTTTGAAGCGGGAGGAAAAGGTTCAGGGTGGAAAGGTCCAACACAACTCTCAGGTCAGCCTGGTTCTTCTTGTGTATGGCGAAAATCCTGGAGTTGAAGCCCATACCCCGCTGGGAGGCTGGGACTTCTTCCACTGCCTGGCTCTCTGTGAGCTATCGAATTTCCGCCAACAGAGTTGTTGTCCCAATCTGTGGGAGTGGAGGAGAGGGGAGAGGGAGGAACCGGTAGGCGGTAACCCGTGGACACTACTGATAGGATCCAGGGGTCCACAAACCTGCGCGTCATTTCTGTGCGTGGAGGGCAAGCCTACCCCCCACATACGCACGTGGACCCCAGAGGGGAGTGTCATGCCTTTTTTCCCTCTGAGGCTTAGGCTCAGGAAGGGGACTGAATGAAGCCCTTATTTCCCTCCTTGTGCTGTTTGCGGCAGTGTTGACTCGGAGATCGGTCCGGTTGCCTAGGCTGTCGTTCTTGGAAGCCCTGGAAGCGGAAGGCCTGACCCTTGTTGGAACACTGGTGTGTTTGACTGTAGGTTTTGGGCGTTGACTTTGTGAGGATGGATAAGGATTTCGCAGACTGGGAACTGTTCTTATCAAGTTACTCATCCGTGGAGGAATGAAAGAGGTTGCTACCCTTGAATGGAAGGCTCCTGGGCGTCCGGGTGGAACTTGGTAGCCCGGAGCCAGGCAGTCCTTCTCATGTCCATGGCAATGTAAATGGCTCGGTCTGAAGTGTCAATATGTGCAACTGTGGACTCCATGATGTCTTGAGCCACCATCTTTGCTTGTGCCAGCCCGGCCTTGAAGCGTGTCTGACTGTACACTAGATTATCCGGAAGGAAGTCAGCTATTTCCAGCCAAGGTTTCTGGTTAACGGCTGCGAGCATGGCATCTGCATCAGACTGACAAAGGTGCAGTGCGGCGTTGGAATAGACCTACTTTCCATACGCCTCTGAGATCTTTTCCTCCTTGCCTGGCAGAGCCGAGGATGAGGTGGCTGATGAAGACTGTGGCTTTGAGTATATGGAGGCCGCTGCAATCACAGAGGAGTGTGTTAGACGGTGTATCCCCTTCCAACTGCCTGTACTTGGCGTCGAGGGGTCCGTTGGTGGGCTGCGCCGAATGAGGTTTCAGCTATCTCTTTTTGGCCAAGGCGACAACGTCCTTCTGCATCGTAATCCCTGTTCTAGCCGCGGGGCGTATTGTGAGGACTTCAGCCCCAAATATTCAGCCAATCCTGCAAGTCAATCATGGAAGGCCTTGGCTGAAGATGGTGTGTCGGGGTCCTCCTCCTCATCGGTGTCTACCACGGTGTCTGACTGATCTGGTGCCGGGGGAGGAGTGCTGGGAGCCGTAGGCTAAGGTGTGGGGACCGGAGCCAGAGACTGTTGTGGAGGCTGGTGTGGAACCACCTGAACTGTAGTAGGCAGGGGTGCCGGAATCCTAGGACCGGCGTGGGCAGCTGGGGCTGCACAGTGGCCTGAGGCATCAGAGTCATATGGGGATTGTCTATGAGTGCTGGCGGAGGGACTAGAGGCAGCATGTCACTGATTACATCCCACAGGGTGGAGCACATCTGAGGGGACCTCATCAGCGTGAGGAACATGTCCAAAAACCTATTCTCACAGACTGGTGGGGTGGCAGGTGGTATTGACGGAGTAGCGGGTGGCTGCTGGGACCTGTGTGTACTCTGCCTTGCTAGTTGCAGGGGGTAGGCCACGTACCTGGTGAAGACAAGTCCCACCTGGACACTCGATCTCTTACTTTCCGAGTGGGGGTGGAGTCGGACGAGCAGCCATCTTGTCTGGCACAGCGGCCATCTTATCGAGCTGCATGCCACGTGCCTGCGTTGTGGTGCCTAGCTCGCTGGGACTGGCCTCCTCCTGGACTCGGTGGAGCTTGAGGCCTACCCTGCACCTCAGAACGAGACCTGGTAGGCGTAGTGCCCTTGGCTGAGTTGGCAGTAGTCCTGCGTATAGGCGCCCCATCAGACATTTGTTCTGTAGGTTTTTGTTCGGTAGTAGGGCATAGCCCCTTGGGTGGCCTTCGGTCTGGCGGCCGGTAGCTGAATGAGCCTCGGTACCTGCGCTGGTCTGAGAACCTGAATGGTCCCTCCCGCTTGGACATTTCCTAGGAAAGGAATCGCCCTTGTGGGGTGCGATGGAAAAGAGCAGCCCTGCCTTGGGCCTTGACTTGTGCTTGACTGAGTTCTTCAAGTCCTCTGGAGGAGACTTCTCAAAGAGCTCCCTCCACCTTGCTAACCTGTTCTTCGGTGCTCGCGGTGTAAGCGCGTTACACGCAGTACAGCCCTCCAAGCCGTGGTCGTGCCAAGGCACCGGAGGCACAGTGCGTGGAGGTCAGACGTGGGGAAGAGCCCCTCACAGGCTGGACACCTGCTGAAGCCCAAAGAGGTCGACATGGGCTGGGGAGGAGCATGGCACCAGAGGACAGAGTACCTGTTTAAAGATTAGAAAAAAAAGTCAAAAAGAGAGTATCCGGGGAAGAACGTGTGGAATTACAAGGCCGAAGCCAAACCCAGGAGCGCTGGTGAAAGCGGTCTGTTCCCATCGACATGGAAAAGAGGACTGGGGAGTGGCGCCGGTGGGCGGAGTCAGGGTCCCAGGCCTGCACCCCTGCACGACTATAAATTTAAAGGGGAAGAAGATTTTTTCTGGTGAAAAATGTTCCGTCTCCCGTCCCTAGGAGGGACGCCTAGTGTGGAGGAAAGGGGATGGACGTAAGAATATAATGGGTATGACAAACAAGAGGAGGCCTTTAACTTCTGGCTTGACAACCTCAAAAACATCACACCTTTTAAATGCTGCCCATTTAACCATAGTTCAGTGTTATGGTGTAACTTGATTTGATCCCGCTCCAGTGTTGTTCTCGAAATCTGCAGGGTTTGAGAACGATGCCGGAGACCGTTAGAAGGAGACCTTTGCGGATGATTCTGCATCCATGAGGCTCTTTTAATAAAGCATATATCGTTATAATACACTTCTGTATATAAGTTATTTATTTACCACATTGGCGATGAGTGAGGCCGAGAGCCCCTGGGGTCACCCGTGACAAAGGAGAGTCGGCAGCCAGCACTCAACGGAACAGAGAGCTCCAGTGTGTCTGTGCTGAGAGGACCTTGAAAAGTATCCTTTTGTTTGGTGGCACAAGATATTGGTGTTTCAGGGGGACGGCAGACGCAATCCAAACGTCTTACAAACTAAGAACAGTGGGCATGCTAGCCCATTAGAGTAAAGGATCCCACAACATTTCTCAACATGAGGCGGTCAGCTTATTTACTCGCATCTTCATAGCAACGCTCGATACAGAGCGTATAGACTGCTTTACTGACACAAAGTGCCCCACAACGTGCGGCAACCATCCTATTTAAAACTATCTCCACAATTACTTGAAATATTGACTACATTACCGGCACTAGCATAAAGTGCACAAAAAATGTAATAAAGGAAACTGGGTTTGGAGCAATAAATAATACAGCACATAGTGAGTGCTCATCTGAACACGGGAAAAAAATCCAGAACACAAAATGCAGAACATACCCTCCCCATGCCCATTTCTCGCTAACCCTGGCAGCCCCATCAAGCCATGGCAACAGTGGACAGATTCCTTCCTGGTATACTTAAGGGCTATTGGTGGGGCAAAGTTCAATGATGATTTGAACGAAACTACCCTATTGAACTGCATCGGAGCAGACGCTCTTAGAATATTTCGCACCCTACCTGACATAGTGTGCACTGATGAAGCATGAGATTTTAGCAACACAGGCACAAACAGACGTTATGACATGGCTATTCTTAAACTTGGGAAACAAATTGGAAACAAAATAAATGTTGACCTAGAAAGATGATAATTCTTTTCAAGGAAACAGAGTAAGAGGGAGTCAGTGGATGGGTACATAGCAGCATTAAGAGGGCTTATGGCAACATGCAAGTTCACGGGTGCTGCTGACGAATATCTGAGAGATCAACTAGTACTGCACACCGGCTGACCCTCATACCCAGCAAAGATTGTGGCAAGCAAAAGATCCCACTTTAGATCAAGCCATTGAGATTGCAAGAAAAATGGAGATGGGTGACAAGTTCATGAAGGAACTGCAAATGAAGAAGTAGCAAATAGAGGTCAAAAAGATACACATCGAGGAAGAAGACAACGAAGAGGTCATAGTGGCATTAATAAGGAAGATGTCAATTGAATTTAAACCCTCCGACAGAGGAAAGAAAGAAAAAAGTGCCAATGCCCCCGTTCAGAAGAGCCAATAGAGATACCACAAGTGTGGGCAGAACAGACATCCCAATGGTGACAGAGATTGCTCAGCTATTTCAGCAGAGTGCTTTAGGTGTGGCAAGGACGCCAAAATAGATACAAAAAAAAGAATGAGCCCCAATTTCAGGTCAGTTGAGGAAAATGTTGGTCCAAGCAATTGCATCAGAACCCTTGAAGAAATAGGTGGCTGAATCAGCCTTTTGTCTGTAACATATGGTGAAGAAGAACAAACAGTACACATCCTGACAATTAGTTCTGTGTAAAAGAGAGGCCCACGAGAGTACATAAAGATTAACTCCAGGCCTTTAGGTGCAATGATAGATAGTGGATCTCCATACACAATGGTGGATGTCTACACATTTGAGAAAGAACTTAATGGTCGATTGGAAGATCTAAGAGTTGCCAATATCAGAGCCACGGGATATGGGAAACGCCCAATTAACATTGTAGGATACAAATGGATTCACCTCTGTTTTAAAGACAGAGAAACTTATTGCAAGTTGAATGTAGCAGAAAATTGATCCTCTGTAGTGGGGTGGGAAGAGCAGGCGGTTCTTCGATTAAAGCTACACCCAGGTGAAGCAACCACAATAATATGTGTATCAAATCAAGATTTGAATTGCAATAAAGGTCTAGCAAAAAGCTTTCCCTTAATAATTTTATGAGTATTGGAATGCTTAAGGGATTCAAACACAGAAATGTGTTGAACAGACGAGTAAAACCAATTGCACACAAGGTTAGAAATATTCCGGTGGACAAAAGGAGCCAACGAGACACTGCGAGCAGAAATTAATCGAGCCTATATTTTATTTATTTTGATTTGTATAGCGCACGGCGGCCCTGAGGCATTGTGGCGCTGTTACAGAGTGTTTGCTTGGTACATACATAAATGAGTCAAAAAACATTACAGCAAATGGACAATGGGTGCATATATAAAGCGAGGGAAGGTATGCTATAGAGTCCTCTAAATGGTTATCACCCATTATAATTGTCTGAAAACTTGACATCTCCATAAGGATGTGTGTGGACCTTAGAGATCTACATGCCAACATTTGGATAGAAAGACATCCCCTTCCAAATATAAATGAAATGCTAACAATTAAATCAGCAAAATTTGTCACCACGCTTTACTCGTCATCAGCATATCATAAAGTGGAATTAGATGAAAGCTCTAAACACCTGACATGATTTGTTACTCCCCTTGGAGTGTTTAGATACCAATACATGCCATTCGGTTTAGCATCGGCCAGAGCTGTTTTTCAGAGATTAATGCAGCAATTTTTCAGTGTTCTTGAGGGGGTATACTATTTCCAAGACAACATTCTCATTGCAGCCATAACAGAGGAAGACTACGATGACAAATTGTTGGGCATGCTGCAGGTAACACAAGAGAAAGGGCTTACCCTCAGAATCGACAAATGTAAAATTAAGGTCAAAGTGGTTTGAGTGGGGAAAATTGGAGGACACGATAACGAATGGAAAGCTCATCCAACTTTTGGAGGATGGGTTCAGCAGAGAGGGTGATCCACAGGAGTTAGTATCGGATGCTGGAGCACAATTTGTGTCAGAAGAGATGCAGAAGTTCCTGAAGGACCGAGCTATAGAGCACAGACTTACCTCATTATATCATCTGATGGTCAATGGGAAGGTAGAACGTATGAATGGATTTGTCAAAAGAATAATCCAGCTAGCTGTGGCAAATTCACTACCTTGGAAAGACACCCTCAAAGAGGCACTCAATGCTTAGAGAATGACCCCCGACTCCACCACTGAGGAAGCGTTTGTTATGATGGGAGGAAGAAGGCATGTTATCCATTGGTCACAAGAAAAGGATTGACATTGAGGATATTGTCAACATAGTTTGAGAAAAACAACAAAGATAAAAAGTTGAGTTCAAAGAAGGGGATTGGGTGTGCGTGCGAGAATTTAGGAGGGTTCAGAAGGCTTTGTCCAAATTCAGAAATGCACAAATGGTGGAGAAAGCAACCAGAAATTATATGATTTTTGGATGATGGGAGAAGATGGTTGTGCAATGACGTGGTGAAATCTTCCAAAGACAACAGATCAACTGATGCTACATGTTCCTTTAGAGGCAGAAGTACAGCTCATGAACTGGGACCGTTGATGGAAGATCCAAGATCACAGTCATGGGGCAATGAAAACTTGGTTGGAGTGACACCTATGAGGAACAGAAGATATGCTCCGAATTTCAAGAGCGACTATGTGTATTACTTTATGCCCTCTTACCCCAACCACCCTCCCCGACCTCTTTTTCAGTTTCTCTTTCCCCTGTTTTTTTTTCATTCTACCATGCTCTGTGTTTACCCCATGGAGGGGAGAGGTTATGATGTAACTTGATGTCATCCCGCTCCGATGCTGTTCTCGAACTCTGCAGGGTTCGAGAGTGATGCCAGATTCAGTTAGGAGTCCTCTGCAGATGATCTTGCATCTTGGGGGATCTTTAACTACTGGTACTTTCCACCACAAGACCTTGCTATGGGAAGTGTTGTATGCCGACAGGGCTGCCAGGTGTACTTTCAGTGAGTTAAAAACCAATCCTGCATCTAGCAGGTGGAGCATGTATGTAACAATAGTGGAAGGAGTGCAATCAACAGGGTTGATTTGTCTACTCTGGCACCAGATAACGAATCTCTTCCACTTGTCAAAGTAACAGTGCCTTGTGTTTGGTTTCCTAGATTCCTTTAGGATGTCCATACACCTCTGTGGTAAATTGAGATGTCCAAACTCTATGACCTCAGGAGCCATGCTGCCAGGTTCATTCAGTTGGGTTGCTGGTGCACTGTTTGACCTTGGTGCTGGGACAGTAGGTTGTACCAGGCTCGAAGTTTGATGGGCTCGCACACCGCTATCTTGCATAGGTGTGGGAACCACGGTTGTCTTGCCCACATGGGAGCAACTAGGACGAGCGTCATCGATTCTCTGTTCATCTTGTTCACCACTTTCCTGATGAGAGGAGTTGGTGGAAAAGCGTACGCAAACATCCCTGACCAGTTCATCCACAGGGCGTTCCCCTGGGAGTCTGGTTGGGGGAACCTAGATGCAAATCCTGGGCATTCTCTGTTTTCGCTTGTGGCGAATAAGTCTATAGTGGTGAAACCCCACTGAGAGAAGATATCTTCTACGACCTCTCTGTGTAGAAACCATTCGTGTTCCTCTGGGAGGGAGTCTCTGCTCAGAGCATCCGCTAGGGAATTGAGCTCCCCTAGAACATGTTGTGATGACAGGAAGATGTGCCGTCTGAGTGCCCATATCCAGATTTTCTGGGCAAGCTTGGACAGATTTGGCGAACGAGTCCCTCCTTTCTTGTTCAGGTAGAACATGGCTGTTGTGCTGTCCGTCCGGATTTGCACTGACAGGTTTAGTAGGTGGGGCTCGAACGCTTGAAGCGCTCTGAATACTGCCAGAAGCTCTAGCAGGTTGATGTGGTTCTTGGCCACTGAGGGAGACCAGAGACCCTGAGCTGTGTGGTGGAGATGGTGAGCTCCCCACCCCGTCAGACATGCATCGGTAGTGACTACTGCCTGTACTTCGGGATCGTAAAAGGGTTTCCCCTGTGCGAGATTCTCTCTTGTCCACCAGTGAAGGCTTTGTACTAGTGTTGGCGAAACGACCACTAGATCGTCCCACTGACCGCTTGCCTGAGACCACTGTTTCGCCAACCATTCCTGCATGGGACGCATGCGCAGGCGCGCGTGGGGGACCAGGTAAATACATGACGCCATCATGCCCAGTAAACGCATTGCTTTGCGTACCGTTATTTGGCGACCGGACTGATAATGCGGAATTTGCAGTAGTATATTCCAAATTCTTTCCTCTGAAGGAAAGGTCAACCCCTCTTGAGTATCTAGGATTGCTCCTAGGAACTGTTTGGAGGTGCTTGGCACCAGGCTCGACTTTTTCTCGTTGATTGAGAAGCCTAACTCGTGGAGGAGGTCGATAGTCCTTTGAATGTTTGTCCTGGAAATTACTGGGGTTTCCCCCGTTATGAGCCAGTCGTCCAGATAAGGGTACACCAGGATTGCATCCCTGCGTAGGTGTGCAGCCGCTACCGCCAGTACCTTGGTGAATACCCTTGGTGCTGAAGCCATCCCGAAGGGCAGTACCTTGAATTGGTAGTGTCGACTGTCCACCTTGAAGCGCAAGTACCTTCTGTGCGCTGGGAACATGGAAATATGAAAATAAGCATCTTTCATATCCAAGGTTGCCATGTAATCCCCCTTTTTTAGGAGGGGGATTACCTCTTGTAGCGTAGTCATACGAAACTTTTGGGGCTTGACATACTTGTTGGCAGGCCGTAAGTCCAATACTGGGCGCATTGTCAAATCTTTCTTTGGCACAAGGAAGTAAGTTGAATAAATACCCTTGTTTACCTGGTGTCCGGGGACGAGTTCTATCGCGTCCTTTTCTAGCAGAATGGCAATCTCCTCGAGGAGAATCTTCTGATGTTCTAAAGAGTGTACTCTTTGTCGTGGAGGATGGTTCCGGGGACGCTGCAGTAGTTCTATACAGTACCCTGTGGATACTGTTGACAGCACCCATCTGTCTGATGTGATCCCTTCCCAAGCCTGGGTGAAGTTGGAAATGCGTCCCCCTACTGGGGTTGCGTGAGAAGGGACCCTGAACTGAGCGTCACTGCTTTGGTGGAGGCGTGCCGCCTCCCTTGCTGGGGCTGCATCTGCCTTTACCACGACCTCTCCTATTACCCCTGCCGTAACCCTGGGTAGACTGTTGGCTGTTGTTCCACTGTGTACCCTGCCCCTGGGAATAGTTAGATCCTCTCTGGGAATTTTGGCCGCATGGGCGACGAAAATTACTATTCCCTCTCTGGTTAGGGGGTTTATTGGTTAACTGGCCAAGGGACTTGTATGTCTCGTATTCGTCCTTGGCATTCTTCAGTGCGTCTTCGACCGCCTTACCAAACAACAGATCGGCTTCCACCGGTTTGTCCAACAATGATGTCTGGGTTTCTGCCTTAAAACCAGACTGCCGTAACCACGCATGTCTCTTGATAACCGTGCCTTCTGCTATCAATCTGCCTGCGTTGTCCGCGGCGTCAAAGGTTGCTTTCAAAATGCAACCAGACATGGCTCTACCCTCTGCGGAAATCCGAGCTAACTGGCCCTTTAAAGGTTCAGGAGCAGAGGCTATGAGTGCCGCGACTTCTTCCCACTGATGGCAGTTGTAGCTGGCCAACAGGGTGGTGGAGTTTGCAATCCTTGCTTGATAGGCGGACGTTGAGGCTACTTTCCTGCCGAAACCATATAGTTTTTTGCTCTCCTTGTCGGGAGGAGCTTCGGACGATGACAAGGGTGTTCCAGCCCTCTTACGAGTGTTAGTGACGACTAGGGAGTCTGGCTTCAGTTGTCCTCTTATATAGAGAGGGTCAGACTGGGCTGCCCTGAAAAGTTTTTCAACCCTGGGATGGACTGCTCTGGTGAGGTTTGGGTTCACCAGGGACGGGTCTATTCTTCGCTGAATGGACTTAAGGATTGGGATGGTCTGGGCAACAGGCCTCCTTTCTCCCACTAACTCCTCTGCGAAGTCCCTCTCCTCCTGGACACCGTGGGTGTCAATATGGAAAGTTATGCTGCACGTGCGAGAACCTCATTTAGGAGGGGTTGGTTATCGACAGGGGAGTCGGTAACCGGGGCTTCGTTTTCTACCGGGGAATCTACTCTGTAGGTTTCAGGGTCTTCCTCTTCCTCTTCTTGGTCCTCATCATCCCCATAGTATCCCGTCCCGGTTTGCTCTTCTACCATGCCAAATTCTTGGTCCGCACCAAAGGAAGCCTCTCCTTGATACAGTGAGTATGGTCTTGAGTACCTCGAAGGGGTCTGTAGACCTCATCAGTGTTTCAAACTGGGGCTTCTTACTCGGGGGGATAGGATCATTAGAGCCTGAGGGTGTCGCCCCTTGTGGATCATACAAAAGGAAATGGTCTGGATTTTTATCGTAAAAATCAGCCAAAGAAGACATCCTTGACATGACCCTATCTATGTCTTCACTGCACCATTTTTTGGAACTGGGAATGACTCTCTCAGCAAGTCTCAGGGATTTATCTTGAGTAGATTTGCTGGTTTTAGACATATCAGCAGACCTGGTCTTGTCTGTCTGTTTAGGGGGAGTGGTGTTTCACAGGTGTGGAAGAGTGCAAAGGCTGCTTCTTCTGCTGTTTTCCCCCCTCCCCGTGAGTGGAAAAATGTTTTCCCTGTCCTTTTGTGGCTCCGGAGGTTTTCGACGCCTGGCGTCGAGTATCGGGGGTAGGGTCCCTGTCCTTCGAGCGTGGGGCCTCGCTGATTTTGTCTGCGGGCTCCGACTCCTGGAGCATGGCCTGGAGGTGGAAGTCGTCTTCGTCCTCCGACGATCGAACTTCTGTTAGCCTAGGGAGCGAGGAACTCTTGGCAAGAGTGGATGATTGCCTGGAGTCATGCGGCGATCTCGATCGAGAACGCCCAGAGGACACCGAATCGGACCGTTCTGTTTGTGCCTCTTTCCGAGAACTCGACGTCGTCGAGTCTCGGTTGGGCTTTGTGTGTGGTGTGTGAAGCGCTTGTGTCGCCGGGGGTCTTCCCCATAGCCGTCCTGCCGGACGACCTTCCGAGGTCGGGGACTTGCACTCGGCTGTCTTTCGACGCCGTAATGCCCTCGCCGTCCGAAAGTATGGCGTCGCTGCCGTCGCTGAAGGCGCCCTCCGCTGCCATGGCCGCTTGCCTGGCGTGGTGGGCCCAACGCTTCGTCGAATGGTCCTTAAGTGTCTTAGGTTTAAACCTACTACACGCTCTGCAGTTCGCTTCGAGGTGGTCCCTCGGCAAGCAGAGATTGCACGTGGCGTGCCTGTCGACCCAAGGGTATTTGCGATTGCACTTGGGGCAGAATTGAAAAGGGGTGCCCTCCATACAGACCTTGAGGCAGCGGGCTGTTAAGTGTAGGAAATGTATAAGGTGTACCTATATACCAAGAGTGTAGAGTATGTACAACCCCCCACTCTCCCTACTTGCCGGGCCAAGGCCAGAGGCCTTCCGAGGCCCGGGCCGAGGCCAGAGGCCTTCCGAGGCCCAAATCCGTTGTGCAGCAGCCGACGGTCGATTTCTTCTCCAGCCGGCGTCGAGTGTCGAAGTTGGGATGGGGAAGGATGTAAATAAATTAATATTTTAGCAAAAGTATGGCTAAGGCCAGGGGACTCCGCAAAAAGCTTCCGACCAGTATGGCGGAAAAAAATAATCTGAGGATCCTAGACGCGTGAGGGATCTTGGGTACAGTGGACATCACACTAGGGATAGTATTACTGGCACGCCCTGTGTCAACACCCATTTTCGAGTTTCGAAAAACAAACTGTAATACTCCGCAGCTTCCACTAGATGTCGGCCTATGCACACCATGTGATCTAAGCCTCAGAAAAACACACACACACACACACACACACACACACACACACACACACACACACACACACACACACACACACACACACACACACCCCCCCCCCCCCCCCCCCCCCGCCAGCTCTTTATGGAAACCTTTTGAACCACAAGGGGGTGGAGATAGGCACTGCATCAGTTCCTCTCCATACCGTTGCACGCCCCTCACGCTGAACATGCCAGAGCCAGTATATATGGAGCTAGCTGAGTGTCATTACCTCAGTTCCACTTTTTTCCCCAAGCACTCAGCAGCTGAGTGACTGCAGAACAGCAGGAAGTGTACGAACTATCCATCCATCAGAAAGAGCATTACAAAGAAGTAAATCACAAAGAGCTGATCAAGGGAATCCGCCACTATGAACCTCAGGTACCTCCAGAGCGTCCAATGGATGGGCACATGGCAGTAGGTGTCCTGAAGGTTTAGTGACACCTGCCAGTCCTGGAGTTCAAGGACCTGGAGGATCTGGGCTTGAAGAACATCTTGAATTTTCCCTTGTGCAGGGACAAAATCAAAAGCCGCAGATCACAGATGCGATACAGACCCCAGTCCTCACTAAGCACCAGAAAATACAAAGAGTACCACCTTTTACCGCACTCTGAGGTAGGCACCAGTTTGATGGTGCTCTTTTACAAAGCATCTGCAGAGCTCTGCCAGTAAGAGAGGGCTCAGAGAGGGACGTGAAGGAGGATGATCAGGTAGGTGATGAACAAAAGGAAGACAGTATCCCTGCGATACAACATTTAAAGGCCCAAGCGTCAGAAGAGGCCCAATGCCATTCCTTGGGGAACAAGGCAACCTCCCTCTAAGGACAAGTCCAAATTAACAGGGGTTTGGACTAGGGGCAGCAGTGGCGATAGCAATTGTTATTGGTTATTTATAACGTGCATAATACCCAGAGGTTTCTAAGCGCAGACCCGGGGATCGAACGTGTGTGTTGTGCCGCGTCGTCTTGCTTCTAAGGCGAGCACTTTGCCCCTGAGCTATCCTCCCGGCCCAAAGAGGCAGCCACCCCACCCCTCTAAACAGGTCAACCCCTGCCATGACAAGGTAAGCGCAGTTTTCACCTGAAGGCACCCCACCCCAACCGCAGTGGGCAAAATAGGGGGAAGGTGGAAAGGAACGGCTCCTTGATGCGGAGGGCTGTTAGATAGCTAAACCAAGGACTTAGCGGTACCACCCAATTTGTTTGAATCAAACTGTCCATATGGACGTTTTGATCGAATTAGGGCGATACCATTTGTTCGAGGTAAAATATACCGAATATGAGGAGCGTGGGTGCAAGGGTGGCCCCCGCCCGTCATATTCGGTTTATTAGGATTTGAGAGTTGCAGGGGACAACAAAAAAAAAAAAACGGTCCCTGCGACATCCGCTCCAGCCTGCGTTTGAGGGACGGAACTGACACTGCGAGCTGTGGAAGAAGCACCGGCAGCCGGCGAGAAGAGGTAAGGGGGTATTAGTAGAAGGCTTCTTTCGGTGCTGGGGTTTGGATTGTTTGAACAAAGGTCAAACAGAGTTGCAGTGGAATCGACTAAGAACAATTCTGCCGCAAACTATTTGAATTAGGTCAAACAACCCAAATCTCACTTAGCCATGACCTTGGAGGTCTTAAACTTCTCCAAGGACTCATCAGTCTTCGGTTCAAACAGGTTGCCTCCGTCAAACAGCATGTCAAGCAGTTTGGCTTAGACATTCATAGAAAACACATAAGCCCTCAATCAGAAATACCTGAAATTACCGACCCAGTGTCCATACCCCGGGCAACACAGTGCGACGGGTCCAGACCACGTCCGACACTGGCTTTCTTTCCAACCCGGACCAAGGAGACAAAACCATCTTTCATTTGGTGTGTCAGAAAACTGTTGGCAGCCTTACAGATCCAATCCCTTGAGTTTGGGTGTATTTTGCCAGAGGACCAGTGGTGTTCATGGCGCTGAGGACTAGGCTGCCCAAGGATAAAAACGTGCCTTTCCAATCATCCAAATTCTTGCTCTTCCTGTATGGGGCCAAGGAAATGTAGGTAGCCGACTTTGACCCCCACTATGGAGGCCTGAAATAGTAGGCTCTAAGGCATGAAGTAGATACAAATCTGCATCAGAAGGTGCTGGTGTGTGTTTCGTTTCCAGGTCATGGACCACTGAAGGAACTGAGGCAGGTTTCTATCATGCAGTCATAACAGGGACCATCACATCAGGATTAAAGGGAAGCAGGGACTTCTTAGGAGGATCTTTCCTAAATTATCAGTCACAACTAACTGTAGGTCTAATGGATGCTGGCAGCCCCACAGACTATAAACCTTGGCAATGATCCCCTGAAAGGATGCATACAATTTTTCAAATTTGAGGGATTGCAAAAAAGACTACCGCTGGAAAGGTGTCAAAACCGCTGACACCCTTTAATCCAAATGCCAAAACAGCCAGGACAACATCCTGTTGGTAGAACTCCATTGGACAGTCTTCCCCTTCCCTGGCATCCAAAGGTTCAAATTCATAAGGTAAAGGGTCCCCTGCCTCAGACTATCTGACCCAACTTCCACACAAACTCACTCCTAGACACTGAAGCATAATCTAGTAAAGCACCAGCGCCACTAACGCTGAAGTCTGCGCCAAAGCTTCTACACCTGGAGCAGAGCAGTGTGGAAGTGAAGCAGTCTACAAAGGAGGGTTGGAGCTCAGCCAGCAGACATGTGGTTATGTGCTGAGAAAGTACCTCTGTCAACTTCAACAAGCATTGTGGGACCTGGTTCTGCCAGTGAATCCATTTGCGGCAAAGCCTTGGCGAAGATGTCAAGCATGTCTCAGTAAGAAAGACTTAGTAAGGAAAGGTACCTGCGTAGGTGATGACTCCTCCAAGATCTCAAACACCCCTTCGAGCGTGAGTGATAGCTTCGATTCCTCATGGAGAATGAGACCTCTTGTGGTGATGCTTTTTCTTGTGCTTTCTAGCCGGAGTGACCGGAGGAAGGAAAACACGCCGGGGGCTTAGACAGCATCCTGTATGCACCTTTGTGGATGTGAATGTTGGGATACATTGGCTGGCAGTATTCATAATCCTCAATGCCATGATACTCCCCAAGGAAAATGCGGGGATCCAGCACCAACATTTGCCTCCAGCAATGAAAGCAGGGATTGAAGCCCGAGACCTTTATGGTAGAAGGCATGACACAGTAAATTAATTAAAGCTGAAGCTAGCGGTGTGTGCAGAAAAAAGGAACTGAGGTCATGAGGCATGGCTTGCCCAGCGTCACATCTTGCACGAGGGGCAGGCAACAGCACCTGGCAGAACCGACACGGAGCTGCGCGGCAAACCCTGGTGGATGAAAATATAACCGAAGATAGCTGGCGCTGGAGAAGGTACATCTAAGATGAGGAATCCAAAATGATCCAGAGGATCATAGCTTGGCAGGAGGTTAGGATTCAGGCTTTGCCCTCCTATGATAGCGCAGAAGGTACTGGGACAATCCCAAGTACCAGTAATGTAGTAACTTGTGCCATTGTTGAAAGGGGCAGTGATGATGACGATGATGATGATGATGTGTCCCATGATTCGCTGACTGGCTCTGAGGCCATGCTAGAATTTAAGAAGCAAGAGCTGCTGTTTAAGCAGAAGGAGCTTGAATTCCGCATGGAATCCATTAGAAACAAAGATATAGCCTTTAGATTCCAGATACCTGATAGGGAACACCACCAAAAGGACAAAAACTATAAATATTAAGAGGTAATCGTGACTAGCAACATGATGCTAACTTACCCTCAATATTTAAGTATGC
This sequence comes from Ambystoma mexicanum, assembly GCF_040938575.1. NCBI lineage: Eukaryota > Metazoa > Chordata > Amphibia > Caudata > Ambystomatidae > Ambystoma > Ambystoma mexicanum. The sequence continues at coordinate 977,473,054 of NC_090924.1, forward strand.
ACAAGGTAGGAGGATGTGGAGGCTACTTACTAGCGTTGCCTCGGGCAAAATCCTGTATCTGTGTGCCAGGTATTATTTTCCTAATTCCAGGTGCACCAGCTGAAAATATTTGAGTGTTGCCTCTTTGTGACAATCATGTTACTTTATGATGCCAATCATATCCACATACTTTCTCTGGTGATATGGAAATCCAATCAGATCCACATACGTTCACTAGTGCGATTGAAATGCAGCAAAAAACAGAAGTGTGCACATCAGCGCATAGTGACTTCCCTACAACTCTTTATTTTGGATTTCTAGTTGGGGACTGCAGCATTACCGCAATGCTTAACTAGGAGTCCCAGCATACATTCCACTATCCTGGGGGAGGGCACCCTAAATGATATATGATATGATAGTTTATTTATATAGCGCCTATACACAATGTGTTTGAAACCACTGCCCCATCCCAGTCACTTGCCAGTGAGGCAGTTTTAGAGGTGGATAATCCACTGATGTTTCCCAGGCATGATTATTTTATGATCCACCCGGGCCTCTTTGCATAAAGTAATAAATAGACATGAAAAACCAGGAATGATGGCAGGACTGTCATAGCTTCCCTACCATCTATATACACACATGCACGCACGCACACACAAAATAGAACATATGGTAAACATCATAACTTATCAATAACTCTTACCTGGCTAGAAATAAGGACGAGAAGTTCCCCTAAAGCAGGCAAAAGGCACTGTTTCAATTTGCTATTTCTGAAGTTTTCCCGGATTAGGTCAGTTAATAAGGTAACAGCCTAAAAATAATCAAAGAATTAATTAAAATTCATGTTTTCACACTGTTTGGCAAATCTTTAATAATACTAATTATAAATACACAGGAATATCAAGCTATCCACCTCAATTGTTTACAATGTCTTAGGTTCCTAAACTTTTACCAAAAAGATTTGTCACCATTGAAATGTTACTCAAATTAAAACAAATGTCATGATATTGAGAAAACACCTTTGACTTGTTAGTTTGTCCTTAAAGAATACTGCACATTTGATCAGAAAACATATGAACACCTGCATTCAATAAACAGGCACAATCTGCAAGCCATAAACCAAGCAATAAGGCTCGTATAACAAGGTGAAACAAAAGCAGGCTTTGAAAGTATATTTTAAGACTTCAGTAAATTGGTATTTTAAATAAAACAACACATTCACATGTATTTTCAAATTGTTCAAATAAAAATTTAGGAAATGGGCAGGTCGCATGCACTGCAAGGAACCACTGCAAGTGGCCGGTTGCTGCGCTGCATCTCCACCGTTCTCCATGTTTGGATGTTGTGCTCAGACCTTTGCATTGCTTATTGGAAAACATGGCAATGAATGATGATAAAATCAGCAGGTGGCCAGCAGATGGTCAGAGCGGTCACAGCTCTTTGTGGTGGATAAATATTAATTAATCGGCTTGATGCTTTTTGAAAGGATTGACACAAGCTAATATCATTACTGAACATTATTCCAGATGCCACGGTGTCTGAGAAAGTACTTCAGTTGCCATTACTGCTATTAGTTATCAATGTTTTAAAGATCATTGGTTTGCAAATGTTGACGGAGAAAAAAACAATATCGGAATCAAAGAAAATGTATCCGACGCTGGTGTGTTGGAATCACTGTTCCTATCTGGCACATAATGGCCCAACGTATGTTCAATTCGAGGTACATCATTTCCTGCTAGCTAACATTTTTCCCTCACCTGTAACCTGCCTGTCTCTCACTTCATCTGCCTCCATTCAAGCAATTTACCCATCATGGTTACATCCCGAGCACAGCTAGCCGTATCAACTAGATGCACTTAAAAATGTCCAATGTTGGTTGTCCCTAATCTATGTTTGCCCACTTATGTAATGGCCCCGGTGACAGTTCCATTTACTCCCCTCCACAATCTCACAACCTGGTCAGAATGTCCCTCGAACTCACCCCATTGTAAGAAGCTCACTGCTTCCTGTAAAATCGGATTTCTTATCTCTCCCTCTCATATATATACAATATATATATATTAGCAGAGCTTCGGTCAAAGTGGGCTTTGTTTCCTTGGCGAATCCTAAATATTGCTAAGGATTTATAGTCGTCAGCACTATGGTTACCTATATTGTGACTGCTGCAATATATTTAGACATCGAATTTTCTCTATTGGTGTCCTTTTTTGAGTGCCAGCTATATGTTGATTTTTAGGGTGATTGCTTTTTCACAATAATCACAATTTATTTATTTATTTTAATTTATGTACCGCGCCACATGCCTGCAGGCCTCAGGGCGCACAATGATCCATCCATCATTTTTTTCAATATTGCTTTTTTAAATTTTTTCCTCACACACATAATTTTCTCTCTACTTGTGTTTCACCATAATTTTTTTCCATGGTTCATCAGGAGAGAATCTATCAATAAAACCAATCATTTACAAGACATTAGCATCATTCATAATTACATTCCTAAACACTCTTTAGATATATTTACATGGTTCCATAATACTTATTTTGTGCATATTTGTAACTCCCCTATTCATTGTTTAGAGTCACTCTCGAAAATTGGAAACTGTTTCTCAGTTTTTCGATTAGCTTGCTGTGATTTTCTAATTGTTATTCGGTTACCTTAAAGAAATTTTGTTTAAAGGAATGGTTCGGTCAGAAATATTATTGTCCCTATGGTTCGGCCATGTGTTTTTAACCATAAGTCGATCGATCGTACAAGCATTTCCTATGCACTTTACCCGAATTTTCATCTCTTGAACACAAGCGAAATCAGGCAGCAGGGCACGGCAATCTTGTCATAATCTTATCACTTGCCGCATCGCCCTGGGTGACCTGCCTTTGCGGCACTAAATCATATCCCCCGCCCCTGAGCCTGACATCACCAAATCATTGATATTCTCCGCCTCTCTCTGTGACGTTACTGGGCAGCGTAGCCAAACGCGCCCAGTTGTCATATACCCGACTAGACGCGGAACCCGGAAAACAACACACATCGTCTCACAGCGCAGCGCGTCACTATTAGGAATATGAAACTGTACTTTAAAAGGAAACAGCAAGACTGTACAATTGGTAAAGTACATTTATTTCACATTAAATGTTTCGATAACATTCGGCGTCTGACATATTCAATCAAAATGGGACTTTTTTTCTTTGCTCTCGATCTGCAAATCCGCAAATGTTTATCGTGAGTCACACGCTGTTCCTTTTTGGTAAACAGGATGTTCGTTTTGGCTAAATGAAACACTTCAGTCGCACAGTGAATTGCAAGGCTGGTGCATCAACTTGGCACTAGACCACCGTAAAGGTTAGGTTGCACCTAATCGCTGGTACCGCGTAGGGGCATATTGGCCCTTGTCTGTCGTCCTAAAAAATGGTTAAGTAAATCCAGTGATTGACATGTAGCTGCAGCTGGCAATTGAAGAATCCATCGGTCGGGGTCTGGAATAGATGACAAGCGCAGAATGGCACGATGTACCTGTTTGCAAAAGATAAAAATAGAAATGTGTCTCAGTTGGCGATCTTTATTAGAATTAATCATTTTCTTTATTAGCGCAGAGGCGACACAATGTGAACCGAGAGAATACAACGTGGAATATAAAAGTACTCCGCTATTTGCTTCCGAGGATAGTGCAATGGAGCACGTCGAGCTCTAAACGTAATGCGTAAACTGAGGCAACAACACAATGTAATGATTCATTAGCGTAGAACCAGGGGGAAACCAGTGGTGGTCTACATGCGTCTCGATGCTGGCCTGCCCATGTGCCCGGTAGATAGCCCAGCACACAAAGGTTGTACTAGCACTTCATTGCAATATGCCACACAGAACGAACAAGTACAATGTAACCCAGCAATAACGGTCAGCTATTCGTATTTCGACTAGTTCTGGTATAAAATCGTCTAAAGAGAAACTTACATTATATTCGGCATTTCCATTCTCTTGGCGTAATGCAGTCTCCTCCGTTCGTGTCAACTATTTTTCATAAACTGAACTTATATGTAACTAGGTCCAGTTTCGGATTGGACAACCTTATCATATCATATGTTATTACACCCCCCTTCAATTCAATCCCTATCGGAATGGTTCCTGTCCCTCAAGGTCAAAAAACAATAGAACCTTATACTGTGCCGGGACGTGTGGACCTCCCAGCTCCCAAGCAAAAATTCAAAGCTGGTGACCTTCACTCACAATTAACATACATTCTAACTTTGCAACATCCCGTGTCAACGCATCCATGAGAACATGAATTTTGAAGCACGGGCCCTGGAGGAAAAAATTGGGGGCTGTCGCTGCTCGTTGTTCGTGGTGCTGCTGAGAGGTAGGGGAGACTTGCCAATGACAGAATGCCCCCTACTCCCAAATTATAGTCGATGTAACACAAAAACTGAGTCAAAATGTGTCTAGTAATAGGCCCACCTCTGCTTATCTCATGGCCTCCTACCCCATGGCATGTTTTCGCAGTCAGTACTTCTTGCATGCCTAGTATGTTATGTAGCCTAGGTCTAATCCCTTTTGTGTGACGAGCAGATATTCAGCTGTTTGGGGAACTTTATGGCCAGGCAACTGCCAAAACCCAAAGATTCTTAGACACTGTTATCCATTGGTCATTAACACGAAAAATGAAGGTCCCACAGTAACTCGACTAAACTGTGAAATGTGAAAGCAATCGTAATAATTGTACTATTTTTTTTAAAAATGGACTAAGAGGATAGATTTCAAAAGACAAATTGCATACATTATTTGGACACTTTATAAAAACATTTTTGGCAAAAATACAAACAGATGGTAATCATTTGTACCGGGATTTGAACTGCTCAACGAGCTCTGCTTTGGGTGGACATGGCACGTTGGCAATGTTTTGTGGCAATGTATGTGTGCTCTGAACAGATTTGTGCGCAATTCCATGAGTATGCATCTCTACGACATTAATAGGATCTTTCACAAAATCGAATACCATTTTCGCATATACTGGTTTGACAACCCATTTTTTGCTTCTTTTTGTAAAGGCCATAGTGTAGCGAAGTATTCCTAAGTTTCCTGCAGTCCTAGATTGTTCCCCGACCTACATTCTCGTTATGCGCTAATACCGCTAGTAAAGTTCTAGATTTCATCCCTTGGATGCCGAAATGCAATCTCTTTGGCCTGTACTTTAGGCACATAGTGTGGAACAACTCCAAATCTCCTGTGTGACAGAATTCTGTGAGTCCCTTCAGATCTCTTGATAGAGTTTTATCAAACACAATCTTCTCAAGGGCTTTTGTGTGGAGGTGAAGATGGGATCAACAACTTCTTCTTCCGTGCCTGCTCTGGGGACAAAGGGCCATGTTCACATTGGTGGAAATGTTGGTTTTCTGTCCAGTGGAGAACGTTGGAACAGTGGTGCATTAGTGAACGCCATTTTTCCAGTAGAATTTCCACAGACCCATCACATGTTTTCGAGCTCCACCAAAGATGGTTGCTGAAAGACTGACCATTGTGAAATACTTTCCAAACCTTTTTTTTCCCTGCACCCGAGATTTTTTTATTAATTCATTTGGCAACATGCCATACATCAAATTGATGTTTAATATTTGGATACTACTGCCTCATTGTCTTGGCTATTGAAACGTGTCTGTCTGTGGCTATGAGGTCGATTTGCACTCCCCTCGATTGTAGATCTTCCAGTGATTTTATAAAACCAAGTTTCTCCATGGCCACTAAGGATTTACATTGGGACACCTGCACGACCACCAAACTCACAATTTCTTACTTTCCATGTCCTGAAAATAGTATGTGCAGTACTTAGCAGAAAATCCGGGGCTGTCACACTGTCCATCGCATGCTAGCAGCCTGAACCGTATGTCGGAGAATGTACTTTGAATAGCCAATTGTTCAATTTTCCAAGCTTCACTAATGGCAGGGAATAGATAATAACGTTGGTATTTGTAGTATTGCGTTTTAGAAATGAAATGGAGTCCCACAAACTGAAAGAAACTGGATAACTTTGTGAAACTAGAGCCACTGAAAAGTAAAGCTGTTACACACAGTAGATTGCCAGCTGGCAGTTTCCCCAGCATCGGTTGAGCGGACCATGAAAATGTTCTATGTAACTTTTCACATGTGGCATGGATTTTGAGGTTACTGCTTTGTGTTAGGCGAATCACGTTCACCAATGGCTTCCCACATACTTCCCCTCCCACTGAATGCACACATTTCAGCATCTTTAGAATCTCCATCAAGCTGCTGTCGAATACTATGTATTTGGCCTCTTTTATTAGACTGTCATCTGACAACACTGTTGTTTCGGACTGAACCGTTGTGGACATATCAGCCAAACTGGACATACTATAGTTAATATCTTTGTCTAGTTTGTCGGTCAATAGTGTTGATGCTTCAGTCTCTGTCATTTCAACATCTGTTACTTGACCATGGATAGGACAAAACATCAATGTCGACTGTTTTTTTGGGGGTTATTTTTTTTGGCGGGTGTCGATTGTGTCTAGTGCTCAACGAGTAATGTAAAACTATCTTCTATAAATTCAATTTCATCTTCATCTGGTGGAGCAGGCGCATTGTAGCAATGGTCCAAAAACACTTTGCTGGATTCGCCGGTTACATTAAATTAATTTTCTGGCCATTGGACATAGGCATCTTGAGTGTGAACACGCCGCGCCTCAATTAATAGTTCCTCCATGGTAAAAACAGTTTGGCAAGCAGCATCTGTCATTTGTATCGCTGTCTGTGTCTGCATAGTCCGTACTCCATCGGGCAACTACAGGACAGATAGGAAAAGGGATGTTCAGTGTAAATCCAACATAGAGTGTTGTACAATTTACATTAAAAAAAAGCATATAATGAAGGCCTCAGCACAAAACAATTGCCAAAAATATAAACTGTTTATAACTAACCTTATTTTTCTTTCTTTTCTTTGAAACATTCTTTACTCTAACATCACCATCAGCAAGCTGGCGCACCGACTCAGATCCACGTACCTCCTGTTCAATATACAGATCTTGCATACATCTCTACAAAAAAAGAGTATCCATTTAAAATAAGTCATTTGCATTACACATATAATTAGACCGACTTTCTTTCATTAGAGGGTACTGTCAGTACGCATACCTCTGGCTCTGGATCAACTACAAGGTCTGGCTCCGGATCAACTACAAGGTCTGGCTCCGGATCAACTACAAGGTCTGGTTCCGGAACAACTACAAGGGATAATGTAATTGTAGAGGACGCTCCAGCATCTCCCTGAAACACAGTACTTGCATTAGTGTGGATTAAAATATTGGAAACTGGACACACAATTTGGAAAGACGACAAAGGTACATATCAATAGAAAAGTATGAATGAAACATTGTGTAAAACAATTCCACGATATGTAAATATGATCAGATTATCTCGTTCAATTGAACTGTCAAGACCCATACATCTGATCAACTACGAGGGATGTTGTTTAGTTTAGTTTATTCATTTGTATTGCGCACCAAACCCGAGGGTATGAGGGCACAGGAGCAACAAGGTTATTCACAACTTCGTTACACGTTACAATGCATTACAGTAATTACAATATGATCAAAGATGGTTTGCAGATTTACAAGTATACATATTTACATAGTGGGTAACAGAGGTGGATAGGATGGAATTAGTGGTCATTGTTCTTTATCCAATGTATGTAGTTGCGTCTAAAGTGTGAGTAGGTTTGGGGTGTCCTTAGAAGGGGTGGTAGGGAGTTCCAATGCTGGGCTGCTTTCACTTGGAAGCTGTTGCCACCCATTTTGGTGCGTTTGAACCTGGGAACTGTGAGTAGGTTGGCGTTGGAGGTTCTAGTAGGTCTGTTGGACGAGTGTTTACTTATTCTATCGACTAAGTAGCGGGGGGCAGCGTTGTTGAGGCATTTGTGTGTTAGTGAGGCTACTTTGAGGAGGATTTCATCTGTAGTGTTGAGCCAGTTATGGGCTCTCCTAATGTTAGAGATGTGTTCTTTCTTGGGGATGCTAAGCGCTGCTCTGAGAGCGTTGTTTTGTAGCATCTGTATTTTGTTGGTAACGTGTTTGCTAGCTCCTACGTAAAGGGCATTACAATAGTCCAGTTTTGATAATATAAGGGCTCTGGCTAATGTAATGCAGCACTGGGTGGATAAGAAGGGTTTGGCTGCTCTTATAATCTTACATGTGTAGGCCGTGGAGGATGCTATGGAGCTAACCTGTTTATGGAAGGAGAGGGAGGAGTCAATGTATATTCCTAAGGTTTTCACTTCCTTAGCTACTTTAATCAGGTTCCCGTCTATTATGAAGCTGGTGTGGTGTGGTGTAATTGTGGTCCAATTTGGTTAGGTTTGCAGTGGAGCCAAGTATGATGAGTTCAGTCTTGTCATCATTCAGGCATAGAATGTGAGATGCCATCCATGCCTGGATGATGAGGTACACCTTGTTCACCAAGGCCAAATCATGGTTGTAATCTCCCGTCAACGGGATGAGGATCTGGGCATCATCGGCATAATTAGTGTAGGTGATACCTGGACCATCTAGATCATCAAACAGGGGCTTTGTGAACACGTTGTACAGTGTAGGGGAGACGCATGAGCCCTGGGGGACTCCGCATGTAATGGGGATGGGGTCGCGGGCAGCTGTGGTGGAGAAGACATGCATGGATCTGTTGCTGAGGAATGACTCGATCCAGTCGATGGCTTCTTGGGAAAAGTGGGCAGCTGAGTCTAGGTGATTGCATACGATTTTGTGATTAACTAGATTAAATGCTGCTGGGAGGTCTAGGAGGAGCAATAAGACAGTTTTCCCATTGTCTCGCAGAGTGTCAATTTGAGCCTTCAGGTCGATAAGGGCTGTTTCTGTCCCGTGTTGGGGTCTGAAGCCTGATTGCCGAATACCGAGGAGATGGTTTATTTCAAGGAATTTCTGGATTTGTTGGTAGGCTGTCTTGTCCAATATCTTGAGCAGGCAGGGGACGGTGGTAATGGGTCTGTAGTTGGTGGGAATGGAGGGGTAAAGAGAGGGCTTTTTGAGAAGGGGGAGGACCCAGGACTCTTTGAGGTTGCTGGGGACGGTACCTGAGGAGAAGGAGGCGTTGATGAGTCTTGTGATGAATGGCGAGAGGTCTCTTGCTGCATCTTTAATAATTTGTAGGGGGCAAAGGTCACCCTGACAGTTGGATGGTTTTAGACTGAGAATTATTTTTTCCACTTCAAGAGTGGAGACTTTGGAGAAGCAAAAGCGAGAGGGGTTGGGCAGAGGGTGTTAGGGCGTGAGGCGCAGGGTCGTGTTAGTGGGGTTGGTTGGTTTGGCTATGGAATCTTTCTTGTTTTTAATTTAATTTGAAGGCCTGTGACTTTATTGTTTAGGGCATTTTGGACACTAGTGCACCATTGCTTGTCCTTCACGCAAGTGTCTGGAGTTAGCACAGGTGTTTCCAGTTCTTTAATGATCGTAAACAGCTCGTGGTGCTGGAGTTGGATTGTGGAATTCTCTGGTTGTAAGACTTGTTTGGCAGCTATGATTTCTTTTTTGTAGATGGACCTTATTTTATTTAGCAGTATTTTGTTGTGGTCTGTGGGAGATTGTCTCCAGGCTTGTTCCTTTTTGCGTTTTTCTAATCTAAGAGTTTTAAGGTGATTAGAGAACCAATGGTTGAGATGCTTTTTCGGTTTACATTTTCTTAGTTTTAATGGTGCAATGGAGTCTAAGGCTGTACGCATGATTTTGTTATAGCCTTCAAGAAGGTCGTGGGGGTTGGATGTGGCAGGGAGTTAGTTAAGTGTAGGGAGGATGAGAGGGATCAGTTTTTCCACTGTGATATTTTTCTTACTTCTCGTGGGGATGGCAGAGGCTAGCCCGTTTTTGGTGATGGGGCTCGAGGCTTCGTAGGGTGAAGGACAGGAGATGGTGGTCGGACCAAGGTTGAGGGGAGTTATCAGTGATGGAGGCCGTGCAGTTTTAGTCTGCTACCCAGTCGAGGGTTCTCCCTTTGTTATGGGTGGGGCCAGATACTTTTTGGGTAAAGCCTAATTCAGAGAGAGTATTGTTGATGAGAGTAGCCTGGTGATCTTTGGGGTCTTTAAAGCCTAGGTTGACGTCCCCTAGGAGAAGGCTCTGGGAGGAGTTTTTTAGGTTATTGGTGAGGATGGTGCGAAGGTCTTCCTCGAAGGATCCTAAGGGTCCGGGAGTTCTGTAGAGTAATTGTAGAGGACGCTCCAGCATCTCCCTGAAATACAGTACTTGCTTTAGTATGGATTAAAATATTGGAAGCTGGACACACAATTTGGAAAGACGACAAAGGTACATATCAATAGTAAAGTACGAATGAAACATTGTGTAAAACAATTCCACGATATGTAAATATGATCAGATTATCTTGTTCAATTGAACTGTCAAGACCCATACCTCTGGCTCCGGATCTACTATGAGGGATGTTGCAATTGTAGTGGATGCTTCAACATCTCCCTGAAACACAGTACTTGCATTAGTAAGGATGAAAATATTGGAAATTGAACAAACACATTGGGACGCGGACAAAGCTACATATCAATATCAAACCACGATAAACATTGTGTAAAGCAATGATACGTTGCGAAAATATGATCACATTATCTAAAATTCCGTGCATAAAACCAGTCTGGAACAGAATAGCTAGGTAAGTTTACCTGATACGCGCTTGAAGTGGTTGATGACTCGAGGCAAGACATGGATGCTGAATCTTGTTGCTTCATATTCGGTGGATAGTCATGGAGTTGTAAAGGGAAAGTTTTTCGCGCCTTGAAACACTTGTGTATAGGCGCGTTACAAATGCCATATCATATCATATCAAAGTATTATTCGATTTAGAAATGCCAACATTAAAAAGTGGCATGTAAGGAGACTGAATACGAGAAAATTATGCTTATGTAAATGCATAATATAGCATAGTTATCTGTGCCCATAAATCAATTTTCTATGAGGGTTCTCAAAAACAAGGACTGATGTTTAGCAAAATAAACAGCTATTCAATTATATAAATATCAAAAGTATTATAAGTGACATTTACACCGAAAATACAGGCGTAAAGCTAAATCCGGAAGCGTGACTCACCTGTGGCGGCATTTTCACGAATAAAGTCGGAATAGCGTTTGGTAGCAATTTTTGAGTTGTTCTCAGTTGATTCTTCTTTGTGTACAAGGATGTGTCGTACATATTCGGGGTAAAGTGCATGCTGCAGATGCGGTATCGCTGACCCCTCTTGTCCTCCAAGACTTGTTTGACTCTACTTTCAAGCTCTTCCGGTGGATATCCGCAATATCTGACCCATTCTCTATTCGATCAACAGTCTTAGGGAATACATGCATTGTAATGCCTTCAGATTTGTCATGGGTCTTCGAAGGGCAACCGAAAATAGAACATGCAGGTATTGTTGTAAATTCTGCAAAATAAAGGTCAACATTATTCGAAAATTATTTTGCAAAAAAATGTGAGAAAGAAGGAAATGGACCATACATTGTTCATTGCACGCTTTCTTTTGGGCACCACAGCAAAACCAGTGCAGCGTGGGCGGATGTATTATAGGATAACTATCACAAACAATTCATTGATGTGTTGAAAACCAGAACATGTTACTCGTCCCTTGAATGTTCTATCGTGCATGAAAAGGAAACATGCTTATACTATAGACACGGTCCACGAAGGATGCAATTCGATGCCAATTGCCACTGATACAAATTGATATATCGATAACATAACAAAAGAAACTCAAGTCAATAGCAATGAGACAAATTAACATAGCGCTATTGAGTACATTACTTCGAAATAGTTATAAATTTACAAATGAAGGAGATATGATTAGGAAATATGCCCTTACCTTGACCAACAAACAGTTAGATTCAGCAAACAGAGTAGTTAGTGGCAGGAGAACAGGGAAATGTTCACAGGTAGCACACTGACGAATTCACTCGAAGCGGTCACAGATGTTCACAGGTAACACGACGAAGAGCAGATTAGCATCCGTCACCGGGCTTCTCGAGTAGCATGTTCACGAGTTAACTTGCAGTGCTCAAAGATGTTCTCATGATAAATATCAAGTGGTTTATAAATAATTACAAAAAGGGGTGTGTTTGTGAATGAATGACGTGTATATATTGTGGTATTATGTGTATTGCAGGGGTGCGGCCTGGGGCGTGCAGACAAGGCACCGGAACACTGCTGAATGGAAACACACTTGATTCACTTAAAAACTGAACAACCATTGATAAAAAATATGTTGTGTTTTATTTGGTTTCTTATTTTGATGGCACACAACTACTACACATTGTAAAGGTCTGGTTGCAGCACAGCGAGGGAAAATCCCCTGTACTGACCGCTGTCACTGGGGAAAGTTTCTCTAATGGCACCAACGACACAGGCGGGTATTACTCGTCGAACTCGGTGTCCAAGCCTCCCATGAAGCCACCATGTAAACGAACAATAGGCCACCAGCCTGTACCACCTGTGAAAAAGATAGAAAGTGTTTTTAAATGACCAATATAAGTGTATTAAACCTTAGTTGTCAATGACAATTCTTGTATCGAATGGCATTTTTGCCAGGACAAATGCTAACTAGACACTGCACAATATTGAACGACTTTTATTTGACTATTATTTGAGATTTGATAGACTAAACTGATATGACAATGATATATTGAAGTTACGAGAATATAGGAGACAACCATGAAATAGTAGTGGCCTAACTGACATCACAACCAAAGTATACTTACTCGTTACTTGGATTACGAGGGCGAACTGTTGTGCGAAGTTCGTGCATAAGCACCATCAAAATCCTCAACACGGACCGTGTGAGGCAGGCTGCCCTGAAGTCTGGCAGCTCGGTAACGCATTGCGGCTGTGGATCGCCTTGCGATATGTAGCACAAGCATCCAGAGTTTTCTCGGCATCAGCAGTTCTCCTCCTCGGTTGGCATTAGCGCGCACTGATTTCAGGTACACCAGGTGGAGACGCCGTCCATGCGACTAGGCCCCGGCTCTTGATCTGTTGAATCGTCCTCCCAACTGCCATCCGAAGTCCCATTGTTTCTGCATCTTTCTCTTTCCAGTAATTCCTCCTCGGAATACTCGGGCTCGTACAGGAAGGGCATTATTGTAGCCATTGTGTGGTAAACAAACGAAAATAATTTATAGCAATGGTACTGGTATCTGTTCACACGGGCTACAAGCAACGAAGGTAGCTGACCAGAGCACAGAAACGAGTCACAGAATGCTCAAAGAAATACAGTGAGAGGAATGGAATAGAAAATCTGCTGTTGTATGTTGTGAAACAGTCAGTTTATACTTATTGAGGAAAGAGGCGTCCTGCCATTTCCATGGCGACACGTCATTGGCTGAAGCGCAGGGAATGTTGACACGAGACGTGCTTTGGCGTTGTGAAATGGGCGGTACGCGTCTCGTGTCGTCAGGCTCAGGGGCGGGGGATATGAATTAGTGCTGCAAAGGCAGTTCACCCAGGGCGATGCGGCAGATGATAAGATTATGACAAGATGGCTGCGCCCTGCTGCCTGATTTCGCTTGTGGTCAAGAGACGAAAACTCGGGGAAAGGTGCATAGTAAATGTTAGTACGATCGATCGACTTATGGTTAAAAACACATGGCCGAACCATAGGGACAATAATATTTCGGACCGCACCATTCCTTTAAGTTTTACTTTTCATGAGTGAACTAGTTATTTGACTCAATTCAACATTTTCTAATTTTTGCCCCAATAAAGTGTAGTTTTGATTTTTGAAAAACTACACTTTACAATTGACATTACATTATTCTCCTTTTTTTTGGCATTCATATTGCTTTCTGTCTTTGGATAGATGCTGAAGCCCAATTTCATAGTGCATCATGTTCTGGGAAATCAGTCCTCACCCTTCAAATATTCCATTTAAGGCTTGTTCTCAGATTTTACTTTTTTTTAAAAAAACTTAGTTGCTGAGGGTGGGGTTGGTGGAGAAGGACAAGTTCATTCTTCTTACCTGAATGCTCTTATTCGTATTTGATTGTCCCGCACAATGCCATTCCGCGTTGTGTTGTAGCTCTTTCTGAGCCGCTTTAAATATACAAGCAGGGTGACGTCATAGTGTGATTTTACGCAATGACGTCATTACGCTAAACGTCCCACGGCCATTTTGAATGCTGCATTACCTGATTTTGTCAATGAGACGTGTTTGTTTCCCTGGGCGCTAACACTTTTTCGTGGGCTAAGTCTTAACCATCCCATGCAAAGGTGTGAATGGAATCTATGGGTTAATTTTCAAAGGCTTCTATAATAGGATTTTTCAAAATTAAGAAGTGTTCATTTCTCTTATACTATTATTCCCTTAGTCTTGCAAGATCTTTTTAATTTTTTTATTTTATAATTTTCAAATTGGATTTGGAGTTGTAGCTGCGGCTATCATAAATTCATTATTTATCTCTAGCATAGCAGTATTAAAATGGGTTAACAATTCTGATGTGAATAATTGCCTCTCAATGATTAATAATTCTTCATCTCATTCTGTGTTTTTCATCATAGTGCTATATAAATTGACATTTTATCTTGGTTTTTCATCATTATACTATACTGTAGGTAGACTTAAGTCACACTGCTTCCTATCTAGGTTTTCAAATTAACCAGATAACAAAGATAACAGATCTTGGTCTGAATTCCAATCTGTTTACCACATATGTAATAACCAATATGACATTTTGTGGTCTGAATTCAGACCAGTAGTATAGGTGTCCATAAGGCAAAACCATTTTGCTTCCTTTTTTCTCAGTAGTAGCTCCCAGTTTCCTCCTCTTGCTGGAGCACTCACTTTTTCTAGTCCAAAGAATTTAATTTGGTCAATTTCTTTGTCTTTATGTTCCATGCAGAAATGTATTGCTAGGGGCTACCCGAGGTCCTTGTTTTTGATGGCTCTCATATGTTCAAACAGTCATATTTTGAAGACCGTAATTGTGCTTCCAATATACAGTTTTTGGCAGACGCATTTAATGGCGTAAATCACAAATTTGCTGTTACAATTAATGAATTGTGCAATATGCTTACTTTTTCCATTCGGTAGAACCAGACTATTAATTCCACTAAGTATCTGTGGGCATAATTTGCAGTTTCCACACCTATGCATTCCAATAGGTGTTGGTAGATTAAAGAAACTACTGAGGTCTTTTGGCAGCTTCGGTTTGAGGAAGCTTGGACTGATCTGTAGTTTAATAGTTGGGGCTTTCCGAAAGGTGATGGTTGGGCTTTCATTCAAGTATTTCCTAATACTTTCATCTGTTTTTTAGAATGTTCCAATGCTTTTTTAATATTCCTTTGGTGATGTATGCATCACTGCTGTATGTCATAATAAAATTTACTTTAGCCGTTGTGTTTTTTGCTTTCGATTTATCGGTTAGCAAATAACTTCTTGAAATGTTTTCCACTTTCTCTACTGCTTTTGTCAGGATTTTAGGCTGATAGCCGCTTTGGCTGAATTTCTCCTTTGTCTTTTTCACATGTCTTTGGAATGTTTCAGTTGTGCTACAATTCCTTTTAATTCTGAGTATTTCTCCATACGAGATATTTTTAATTATGTGGTGTGTATGGTTGCTGTGTGCATGCAGTATAGTGTTGACTGCTGTGGGTTTGATATATAAGTCTGTATGAATTTTGTCTCCAAGGATGTATAATATTTTTTTTTCAAAACGTTTTTATTGCAATTTTCCATAGATAAAACAAACATTAAACACCCCCTCCACCCCCAAACTCCCCTCCCTGGGCCAGCGCAGTTTCCTCAACCCTAGTTCGTAAAAGCAACTAGTCCCCCAAATTCAATCGCTTTCCTCTTCTTTCGCCTCCTTTCCCTCCTCTCGGCACTTGAAGGGGGTGGCCTTCAAGCCAGCCCCAAGAGCTGTGCTCTCCATGGGCACCAGGCCCGTTTGTAGTCCTTCATGAGAAATCGCAGCACCAGGTCCCAGTCTGCTAAGAATTTGACATGGCCCCCCCTAATCTCATACGTCACCTTTTCCATCACGGCAAAGATCCACATTTTGGATACCCACTCGTGTTCCGTTGGGAGGGTCTCTTGCTTTCCATTTCTGCACCACTACCAAAGCTCCTGCCATCACCAGAATGACAAACCTTTTGCTGAGCCTTCATAGCCAGATTTTGAAGCCCACCGTCCAATCCCAATATAAACATGCCCAGATTAGGGTTTTTCTCCATCCCCAAAATTTCCCTGACCGCCTCTTGGACCCTGTCCCAGAACCTCCCCACTGCCGGATAACCCCACCAAATGTGACTCCAAGTCCCATCTTCCCTTACCAACATTTCCCCTGAAGTCTTCGGGTACATTTTCTTCAATCTGCTAGGGGTGAGGTGCCATTGGAACATCAGTTTCAGCCAAATTTCTGGGATCTGCAGCGAATGTGCCAGTCTAGGAATACCATGCCATAATGAGGCCCACCGCTCTTGCTCGACCTCCTGACCTACCTCCCTTTCCCAATTTGCCATGAACTTTCTGGGGCCTTACTCCTCCCCCTCTTTGATCAACCTATAAAAGGTCCCCAACTAGGTGCCTGTCCCCCGACCTTGATGTTACATACTTCTCAAAGGGGGTTAGAGCTTGCGTCGCAGCCGCCCTATTTCCAGGACTTAATGCCCAATGCCTCAACTGCGCATACTGAAACCTAACCTCCTCCCCTACTCCAAACACACCTTTACATCCTAGGAACGTCTTAATCTCATCCTCATCGAAAAAGTCCCTCAATTTACTGCATCCCCTTTCCAGCAAGCTCTCAAACCCCTTACCCTCCAGCCCCGGGGAGAATTGTGGGGTCCCATAAATCGGAGTGAGCAGCGATGGAAATGTGGTAATTTTAGAGAGTTTTATTACCTCATCCCATGTGTTCCCAACCAGAGCTTCTAGTGAGCCTCAATACATATTCCGGGGACTATCTTTCCTTGGTAGCCATAATACCTCCTCGATGTTAGAGCCCACCACCGCCCTATCCATTTCCCTCCAACTCTTCCCCCTCTGTCATCCCTCGACCAGTCCATCACCAATCGAATTTGGGCCGTCCGATAATAAGCAATGAGGTCTCCCTCCCACCCCCCATTCCACCTCTGGTCCGGCTAAGAAGCATCAGTGTGTATGGTATCCTCGGTTTCCTTCGAGCCCAAATAAACGACTGTATGTGTCTTTGAACTGCTCTAAAGAAAGACTTTGGAATCTTTATGGGCAGGGCCATGAACGCATATAACAGCTTCAGTTGTATCACCATCTTAATGGCATTTATTCTACCCAGCCAGGATACTGACAACGGGCATACAGTGTCTGTTTTATGTCCTTAAGCAGGGGGGGTGGGGGGGTAATTGGCGTCGAACAATTGGTCAATAATTTTAGTTAGTCGTACTCCCAGATATTTCAAGTTGTTCTGAGCCCAAGCATACATTGATCTGGCCTTAACCTCAGTCAGCACCAGGTGCAGCTACAGGACCTCTGATTTGCTTCTATTTATTTTCAACCCTGACACACCCCCAAACTTAGTCAGCTCCCTGTCTACCTCCTCCAGCGACTTACCCAGGTTGGACAATATAAGCAACATATCGTCTCTAAACGCAGCCACTTTATGTTCTTTCCAACCGAACGGGACCCCCTCAACATTTCGATGGGCTCTAATCCTGCTTAGGATGGGTTCCAAGAATATGGCGTACAAAAGAGGGACAGGGGGCACCCCTGTTTAGTTCCCCTAGATACTAATACCAGTTATGTGAGCTCCCCATTGATCAGCAGCCTCAGGGACGGTGATTTGTAATTAGCCGCTATCTTTGAGATAAAGGCCTCCCCCATATCCATCTTGCGCAGCGTACTAAACAGAAATTGCCATTCAATCCGGTCGAATGCTTTTTCGGCGTCCCACCCCACTACCAGTGCTGCCAACCTTTTTTTGTTCACCTTCTCTATGATGTGTGTTACCCTCCTAATGTTATCATGGGTCTGTCTTCCCCTGATGAAGCCCGATTGGTCAGGGTCAATTAGCCCGGGAAGGAGCGAGTCCAACAGGGACGCCAGGATCTCAGTATATATCTTGGCATCCGTGTTGATGAGCACAATCGGTCTATAAGAACTGCATTGGGTCAGGTCCTTCCCAGGTTTAGGTAGCAGAACCACTTTCGCCTCCTCCATAGACAGCATTATTCCCCCATCTACCCCAAATGTATTGAAGAGATCCACTAAGCACGGGACTACCTTGTCTGCATAGGATTTATAGAATTTGTTGGAGAAGCCGTCAGGGACTGGGGACTTGTTGAGGTGAAGGGAGGCTATAGCTCTTGCCACCTCATCCCTAGAGATCACCATCTCTAATATTTCCCTCTCCCGAGACGTTATCTTTGGCAGTTGGCAACCCTCCAAGTATCCCTCCAAATCTGTCCCCGTACTCTGACCTATAGACACTCCCATAGTACTCCACGAATTCCCTCTTAATAGAGGTGATATCTGATGCGGCCCTTATCTTTAGAATGGTCCTCTCCTTTTCCTCCACTCTGAGCAACGTTGCCAGCAATTTGTCTGCTTTATTACCCCTTGCATAATATTTCTGTTTAAGATGTACTAGTGCCCTTTCCGCTCTTCTTGTGGTTAGCATGTCCAACTGGCTTCTCACTGCCCTGTATTCCCTTCGGACTTCTCCTGTGGGCTTAGTTGCCATTTGGAGAGTGAGTCCTCTGAGTTTTCCCACCAGATCCCTCTCCATTTGCCCCAGTTCCCGCTCCCGCCTGGCCTTTATCTTGTCCCAGATTGTGGCCTTGAAGGCGTCCCACACAACTCTCTGGCCCACCCCTTGTGACTCATTATTTTGGAAGTATAAATCGATTTCCTCGCTCAGTCGTCTCTACAGACCCGATCCCTGAAAATATGCGCCGGGTACCTTCACTTCCATAAGCCCACTGGACGGCCTGGCATAGCAATTGAGACCATGACGGGCGCGCGGTCCGACAATGTAATGGCCCCCACTTCCACATCCCTTACTCTGCCCAACAGAAGGCGAGAAACCCAGACATAGTCAATCCTGAATGCTGTTCTATGCACATGGGAATAAAAGGTGTACCTCCTTGCCTTGCCCCTCTTTGCCCTCCAGGTGTCCACCAGTGCAAAATTGTCCATTAGCCCCTTTAATTCCTTGGAAGGCCTACTTTGCGCGGAGAAGGTCACTGCGCTCCTAATCCTCGCGGGATCCCATGCGAGATTAAAATCCCCACTCGAGTTCTGAGCGGCAATACTCCTCCAGTATACCCATATGCTAGTCCTCCCAGACCCATCTGAGATCCAAGATCTCACCCTTCCGCCCCCTGCCTTTGATTCATACAAGCAAGTGTAGCCCCCTCCCCAGGAGCCTATATTGAGAGCAAAACATAACCTTGGCTTCAGTCTTGACGATTTGTGGCCGAGGGCGCCGCCGGCAGCGGCAAATCCTTCTGTGAGGGGTTTCGGCCCCTTGGACCCTGCCTGACCTTCTGCTTCTTCCTCGACTCCTACGTTGTCCATTCCCAATCTTTCCTTTTTTTCCCAAGTCTCTCTTAGGGGCAAAAGCTTCCACATTCTCACCCTCGACCTCAAGCCCCAAAATCTCAGTGCCTTCCTCCACCGTGGTGGCTCTCCTCTGTCTGCCGTCAATCTCAAAGAGTAGGCCAAAGGGAAAGGTCCTCTTGTATCTCTTTTTGCGCTTCACCAACTCCCGAGTCACAGGGCGCATTTGGCTCCTTTTATTCAGCGTTATTTCGGATAGGTCCTGGTAGAGGAATACAGCCATCCCATTGTACTGGAGGTCGGACTGTCTGGCTGCCCTCAAAATATTTTCATTCTGCTTGTACTCGTGAAGAGCTGCCAAGACGTCCCAGTGTCTGGCCCCCAGTTCCATGCGCTTCGGGCCCACCCTATGCACTCTGTCCACTTTTATCTCCCTCGGGTTCGACAGGGCCAACAGGGATGCAAATATTTGCTGAACAGTTTGTAGCAGGTCAACATCTGCCACCGCTTCTGGAAGGGTCTTTATTCGAAAGTTAGCCCTCCAAGAAATATTTTCAAGGTTTTCTGTCTGGAGTTCCAGATTGTGCGTAGCATTGGCCAGTTGTTCCATCACGTCCTCCAATCCACGAATGTCCTCGGACAATTCCCATAGGGCCCTCTCATTAGTATCCACTCTAGCTTCGATGCCGTGTAGCTCCTGCTTGATTTCTTTTATTTCCCCCCACCGACAGGTCACCCTTAATTTTTCCAGCTGCGTCTGTATCGTGCTAGCCATTCTGTCACCAAAGTCCCGAAAACATTGCTTCAAGAATCTCTGGGTGACCTCTTGTTCCACCTGGGATTCCTCTCTTGGGGCATCTTCCTCACTCCTGTCTTCCCCCGCTTCCACTTCTTGCGGAGGCCCGCCATTCATATTCCATGTCTTCTGTAGTTGCCCCTCTCCACTCCTCTTGTAGCCGTTTCCCGGGGTTGGGGCCTCCTTCCCTCTGGTCTTTGACATCACCCTACTGCCCGGACGCCGGGCTCCCTGGTCAAGATCTCCCTCACAACTCTCTTTACTTCTCTTTCTTTGTCTTTGTCTCTTTCTCCTCCTCTTGACCTCTGTAGATTCAGGGAGTGTCTTCCCAAGCTTCAGCGTGGATCTGAGCGGATCTTCCGAGGGATCAGCCCTTACCTGAATACCTCCTACAGCTGATAGATGCCCCCAGCACCTGCTGTAGGTACTCCGGCAAATGTCCCCCTTTTACCTCCAGAGGGATTAGCCGCCCATCTGCTGTCAGCTGAATCACCTCTTCGCCCCTTCACTCACGTTGCCGCTTCAGGTTTCCTGGAGGTGCCCCCTGTCCACAGCGCTGCTGTGAGGGTACTGACACGTTGCACTTTCTGGCTTGGGTCTACCCCCCCCTTCCCTGCTTGCAGCCTGATTGTTGCTCTTCTCGCTCCTACCTTCTCCTTAAGTCTTGTTCCTTGTAGGGAGGGGGTTCGCTTTCAAAAGGATCTCCCTCACTTCAGCGGTCTGCTTTCAAAAGGATCTCCCTCACTTCGGCCCTTCTCCCCGAGGCCCAGCCGCCTGTGGCGACCATCCCCTGGTGTGCTGTACCTCTTCCCGGCTCTGTAGTGATGTTCCTAAATGCAGCCCACCTCGCTCACCCCCTCTAGCACCACCGCCACAAGATAGCTCCTTCTAGGCCCCCCCAGGGCGGGGGGGCCGGCAATCCCACGAGACCTGTGGGGTAGGGGGGAGAGGCGGCCTAAAGCCCAGGCTTACCACAGCTCCCGAATCTCCTAGTCCCTCCTGGTCCTGGCGTGTGGCTGCTCGCTGGCAGGCTCCACACAAGTTTTACGCCTCCTTTCCCTGGCCTGTTGGAGCCCCTCCTGGAGGCTCCCTCTCGATGCTACGGGAGCCGCCACTCCTTCACCCGCTAATTCGCTGCTCCTGCTGCCCTGTGCCACGTGGGTGTGTCCTGCCTGCTGCGGTCCATGCCCCGTCTCCCAGGCCCCTCGGACTGCGCCACCACACGCTAACTGTTCACCCGGGGCACTGTGCTGGGGCTCATGGTGCTGCGTTGCCTGTCACTGCCTCAGCGGACGGACCGCTGCAGGTCCTCTCCCCAGGTCCGACCTGCGTGCTGAGTTGCGCCGACCAATCACTTGTCGCGACCCTGGGCCATACAGAGTGTGCCTCTGCCACTCTCTCGCGGCGCGCTCTCCACTCTGCAGTTTGTCGCTGTGATGGATTTTGGTCTCCCTGGACCCAGATTTCTTTTCCTGGGAACTGCTTCAGCCTGTGGGACAGGGATTTAGCATGAGCAGTATTGATGAGGGATGGGGAGCACCATGTCACAGTGTTCCCAGGATGGTGGCCATCTTGAATTCCGAGGGTGTATAATTTTTAAGTCCAAAAATTCCACCTTTTCCTTACTGTCTTTCATAGTGAATTTGATATTGTGGTTGTTGTCGTTTAGATACTTCACATAATCTAAAATACCTGTTCTTTCTCCATCCCAGATCATTAGCACATCATCTATGAATCGTCCCCAATAGATTGTGTTTGTCTTCATTGAAAGCGCTATGTTGCCATGCATGGTTTAATTCATAGTATCCCATGAACAGATCTGCATACTACAGGGCAAGTTTTGCGCCCATGGCCATACCTTCTAGCTGATGGTATGCTAATGTCTTGTAAATGATTGGTTTTTTGGATAGATTCTTTCCTGGTGAACCATGTAAAAAAAACTATGGTGAAACACGTGTAGAGAGAATATAAAGTGTGTGAGGAAAAAATCGATGGATGGATCATTGTGAATATTTTAAAAAAGCAATCACTCTACAAATCAACATATAGCTGGCCCACAGAAAAGGACACCAATAGAGAAAATTCAATATTATATATTCAGTAAAAAAACGTTGTTAAAGGGACGTTATGGTTAAGTTGCGCTACTAAAAACCTATGAAATTCAGTATAAAAAAAAACTTTGTTAAAGGGACGCTATGGTTCCAAGTAAAACCGAAAAACCCCTAAAATTCACCAGTTATGGTAAGCTAATCAACCATAACTCGCGCCTCCACTGTGCACTGCTAAGACTAATACCCAGGACATCAAAGATGACATCACAAAAAGTACTATATTTGTAGACCTTACCATTCTCATATGTTCTTACAATACTTTCCTTAGGGTACAGTTACATCATATGATACACATACATAGGAGAAGGAATCCCGAAACAAAATAATCTTTTCTGTGCATGAAGTTAATTAGTTCGGTTATAAACACTTTCTGGTAATACTGCAGTTTTTTTTGCTTACTTTACGTTCCCTGTATATGCTTCTATTTGTATGCATTGTGGCCTCTTTATGTTTTGTGTATAATAGTACAATTATGCAGTAAGGGAAGCATTCGTAGGTACTTTACACAATATGCAAAATTCTGTAATGGAAGCATTTATCATTTTACTATGCAACATAGGAAGATTTTGAATATTGCACCTCTACGACGCATGCTGCAGACAATGCCTACGTTTCTTCATGAGTTTGTTCATGTACTGAAAGAACTCATTAATGCAATGGAATTTATAGCAATGCATTGCTTAATGAACTATTTGGCATATGATAGTTCTTCAATGATCTCTGATAATTTTCTGCCAATATTATAATGACAATCCCTTGTGGAGGCTGTGCATGGCATGAAAACTAAATGCACATGTGATGTCATCAATGACATTTGTGATGTCATCGTTGATGTCCTAAGTGTTAGTCTTAGCAGTGCACGGTGGTGGCGTGAGTTATGGTTGCTTAGCTTACCATAACTGGCAAATTTCAGGGGGTTTTCGGTTTTACTTGGAACCATAACGTCCCTTTAACAACGTTTTTTTACTGAATATACATATTCATAGTGTGAATTTGATAGATGTTTACTAGGAATCCCGTACTTTATACTGAACCCCCTGCCGATGATTTTGATGTCCGCGGACTGTGCGTATGTCCGCGAACGGACGCAGACAACATCAACACTACCCAAACACTCAAGTGGTATCTTAAATTGTTCTAACATGCCATGTGAACACTGCACAAGTTCAGAAAGCAGCACATAAACACATTATATGTAATAATAAATAAGAAGTGGAACCCATATATCTAACACATCAACCATCCATTTATATACCATATGTACTAAAATGGAATATATCAAAACAAGAAAATATCCCGCCATCATAATTACCGCACAGAAACTGCACAGCTAGGAGCAACAGTAGACCTAAACAACAGTAAGAATACAACTTACCAGAAACTAGTAAGTAAACTTCATTTTTCTTATATATTTCTAAACCTTTTGTATTGGGTACACTAAAATTAATATATTTTTGTTTTTTACACAGAAATGTCCAGTACTTTGGAATGGCTTGAGGAAAATTTCCCATGTGAGGAAATGTCTGAAGACAGTAATACTAATGTAATGGTAGACATTTTTCTTTATAAGCAAATTAAAAATCATTACATTATGTGCACTTGACATATATATATATTTTTTTAACAGACCATACACACATTGAAAATAAGGAACAAGTCACTTACCTGTAACTGTTGTTCTCCAGCATGGGTCTGGAATGGATTCACATGCTCATGAATATTCCCCGTCGTCAGGCTGGGAATCCTCAGTAAAGAAAATATCAGTATCAGTTTCATTTCTGATCGGTCTTACTTAGTAGTAACCAATCACTGGTCTCTGGGTCATACTGCTCCCAGCCAATGACTGCCCTCTCCCTAAGCCCTGCCCCTGGCAGCCATCCTCAGATTTGGTAACACGTAAAGTGGCAGTAGGACCAAGTGAAGAGCCGCAGAGGGGTAGGAGGGAGGGTTCGCATGTGAATCCATGCCAGACCCATGCTGGAGAACAACAGTTACAGGTAAGTGTATGGCATGGTGTCTGGCATGGATTCACATGCTCATGAATATAAGAATACATAGCAGTACACACATGCACAATCACGGGAGTTGGCAAGACTCAACATTAAGCAATACATAAACTCAACATTAAGCAACTCTTACCTCCGCACCAGGCCCATCTTCAGGCGAACAGGTTGTGCAGCACTGCTTGGCCGACTTTGGACTCCTCCCTGGAATCCTAGTCGGCGCAGTAGAATTTCGTGAAGGTGTGCGTCAACCTCCACGTAGCAGCCCTGCAGATGTCCAGCAGGGGCACATCAGACAAGAACGCCGTAGTAGCAGCAATCGCTCTGGTCGAATGGGCTCTCGGACGGCCGGGTAACGGTCGGTTTGCCAACCTATAATAGTGCATGACGCAGCCGGAGAGCCATCTGGAAATGGAAGCCTTCGAGAGGGCCTTCCCTTGATTCACAGGTCCAAAGTTCAAAAAAGATGTGATGTCTTCCGAAAACTCTTCGTGCGGTCCACGTAGAACTTCATGGCTCTAGCTACATCCAGCGAGTACAAAGCCCTCTCGGCCAGCGACGGGAAGAAAACTGGCAACACCAAGGGCTTGTTGAGTTGGAAGTCCGACGGCACCTTGGGCATGAAGGAGGGGTGCGTCCTCAGCACCACCCTCGTCTTGTGGAAAGTCAAGTATGGAGGCTTGCAGGATAGGGCCTGGATTGTCACGATCACTGTTTCCCCTAAAGAGATCTTCCAAGGTTTCCTGGTCTAGGAGTGTAAATTCATGGGTCAAGGGCAAATAGGACTTGGTGGCTATTCTGTTTAGAACACTTCATTATATTCCCAACATGGCCACCCTATTGAATTCCTGGTAATTGAATGTGCAGTCTAGTGGCAGTCACTCTCTGGGTATTTAAGCCCCTCCCCTTTTTCGTTCCGCGCTTCGCGTCGTATTATCTTCAGTGACGCTTACCGCGGTTCGGAATTCCTGTCAAGATTCCCTCAGAATAATTTCCCTTTTTTGTCCGTAGTAATTATTTCCCAGTCCCGTGTTCTCCTCTAGTTCCACCCTTATCATTTCCTTGTTGTTTTGCCTTTCGAATTCTCCTTGCATGAGTCAGTTTGAACTCCTATTGGAACTATTGGAGCTGACGTTTCCCCGGTCACCGCAAGTATAGCTTTACATACTCAGGTGTCGTGGGTAAAGGCACTGTTTCTTGGAATGTAAACGGAACCCTTTTAAGGTGCTGAGGGTCGAAGTTGTTGTATTGGAATGAGTGAGTAGAACTCGTGGATATTTGTACGCCGCTCCATGTAATGCGCAAGTGGGTTTTCTGTGAAGAGTTGCTGAGGCACGTTGTGAGTTGCTCTCCTCATTAGACACACACATTTAGTGAAGAGTTGTTGCAACACTTGTACAATGTTTACTCCACACCATGCGCACATGCTTTTTGATGAAGAGTTTATGTGAAACATAATTATCGCCTGCTTCTCATTGGGCGAGCATTTTTGAGTGAAGAAATCTTTGAGGCACTTTGTTATATGCGCTCCACTTCATGCGCTCATGTTCATTTTATAGATTGGTTAAACGTTGGTAGCACTCTACCTTTAAGCTCTCACATTTATGCACAGCAGTTCCAGTGAATTTTGAAATTTCATTCTTTCGTTTTCTGAGGAACTTTTAGTTTCTTTAAGTACTTCCTAAGCATTTCAGACTCAGTACTCCCTGTCTGGTTATCCTGTTAGTGCCTCCAGTTAGTGGGGTTTTCTAAGCCATAACCGTCCCCTGTCTACAGAACAAGCGCCCCTGCATAGATGCAGGATGGAGAGCTCACCACATAACAACCTAAGGTAATAGTGAGGGAATAAGAGGAATTAATGGTCATTTCCAGGTTAACGTGGAGAGATTCTCCCAACTAGTTGCCCCCTGTGTTTTCTCATTAGATTCATAGTTCAGGAAGGAGGGTAGTGGATTAAGAGAAGGTTGAGCACAATGCACCCAGAGAAGAGAGTCATCATCATTGGGAGTAGTGTCCCCGCAGGGTCTAAGGTAAGCATTACATGGATCTCTCCCACTCGTCGTGCAGAGCTGACGGCCACAAGGAACGCTGTTTTCCACGACAGAAATTTCAGCGGTGCAGAATGCAGAGGCTCGAATGGCGGCCCCATGAGCCTGGTCAGCACCACGTTGAGCTCCCATGCCTGGGCCGGAGACTTCACCAGCGGGAATGATCGGAACAATAAACTTCTTCATCAGTCAATGAAACCACAGGGATGACTGTCCCGTAGTTCTGGTGTAACGGGAAATCGCTGCAAGATGGATCTTGATGGAAGCGTGAGCTAGCCCCGTCTTGGCCAGCGACAGCAGGTACGGCAGCACTTGAGGGGCTGTAATTCGCAGAGGGTTAATCTTCTGTGCACGGCACCAGACAGAGAACCTCTCCCACTTGTGTCTGTAGCACTTCAGAGTTCAGGACGCCCTGGCCTTTGCAAGCACCTCCTTGCAGTCCGCCAGGTTATCGTACCCTCCAAATGCTAGTAATGCACGAGCCAGGCCTGCAAGTTCAACGACTCCGGGTCGTGGTGGAGGATGGTGCCTCCTTCTCTGGAGAGAAGATTTGCATTCGTCGACAGTTTGACTGGGGGGGACGCTGACAAGTCCAGAAGGTCCGGGAACCAGATCTGTCTCGGCTACACCGGTGCGACGAGGATCATCCTGCACCGGGACCTCTTGAGTTGGTTGATGAGTCGGAGCAGCAACGGCAATGGAGGGAATGCATACAGGAACAAGTCGTCCCAGGGGAACGAGAAAGCATCGCCCATTGCTCCTCGACTGGGGAAACCTGCTGGCGAACCTCTGGCACTTGGAGTTAGTCGCAATCACAAACAGGCCGATCTGGGGTTTGCCCCATCGTTGGAAAAGCCGATCCACTTGATCCTGACGCAGCTCCCACTCGTGGCACGAGCGCAGCTCCCTGCTGAGTGAGTTGGTGATGACGTTCTTTGTTCCTGCTAGATGGAAGGGCACCAGAAACATCCCCTGGGCGACAGCCCAGTGCCACAGATCCTGGGCCTCCTTGGACAGGGCTGGGGATCTGGTGCCTCCCTGCTTCTGGATGTAGAACATCGTGGTGGTGTTGTCGGTGAAGACCCTCACCACCTTGCCCTTGAGGGACGGGAGAAACGACCTGAGGGCCCAGAACACTGCTCGTAGCTCCAGGATGTTGATGTGGAGTGACCTCTCCTCCGGGAGCCAAAGGCCTCTCGTGTGCAGATCTCCGATGTGCGCTCCCCATCCCTCCAAGGAGGCGTCAGTCGTCACTGTCTCCTGATGTACCGGGGTCTGAAAGTCCTTGCCCGCCGCGAGATGCGCATGGGTGCCCCACCATCGGATCACTTGGTGGAAAACCTCGTTGAGCGGGATCCTGTCTTCAAAGCTGCCCGTCGCTTGTATCCAACGGGCGTCGAGGAACTCTTGTAGAGAACGCATCCGTAGCCTGCACAGGCACACCAGGTAGATGCATGAGGACATCATTCCGAGCAGGGACTTGATGGATCTCACCCTGGCCACGTCTGTGGCCAGCAGGCACTGCACCTTGCCCAAGATGGCCTTCATCCTTTCCTCAGACGGTGAGGCCAATCGCGCCACTGTATCGAGCTTGGCTTCCAGAAACAGTGTGACCTGCGACGGGACCAGGTGGGATTTCGAGTAGTTGATGGAGAATCCCAGGTCCGTGAGAAGTTGGATGGTCTCCGCTGTGTGTTCGACGGCGAGTTCTCTTGACCTTGCACGGATGACCCAATCGTCCAAATAGGGGTAGACGTGGATCCCCCGCAGGCGCAGCTGCGCGCCACTGGTACGAGACACTTGGTAAACACCCTGGGTGCTGACTTCAGCCCGAACGGGCTTGAACTGGTAGTGCCTTGAATTGGTAGTGCCGCCCCCCCAGCACGTGCTGGAGGGTGAACATCCTGAACTTTTGCGCTTTGATGTACTTGTTTAACCGGCGCAAGTCCAGGATGGGGCGCCAACCGCCTGTCTTCTTTCTGACGAGGAAGTACCTTGAGTATACTCCAGAGCCCCGGAGCCTCTTGGGGACGAGCTCGATGGCACCTTTCTTGAGCATCGCCCTTACTTTTAACAGCAGTTTAGGGATGTGATTTTCCTTCCTGGCCACGGGAGGAATGCGGGGGCACTTCTTTAGAAATTTGAGAGTGTGTCCGTGCGCCAGGGCATCCAGCACCCAACGGTCGGTGGAGATGGACTCCCACATGCTGATGAACTTTGCCAGCTGGCCTCCCACCGGGCTGCTCAGGTGGGGGCCCGACGCTACGGCCGGTTCAGTCCTGCTTGGAGGCGGCCTTGCCACCTTTGCGACGACGACGAGATCCTCCTGACTTGCCGCGTCCTCTGTAGGCCTCCTGCGTCGAGGAGCCGCCGCCGGATCCCTTGGAGGCACCCTGTCTGCCTCCAGCGTTCCCAAAGGGCGGCCGTCGTTGCTGCAACACTCCCAAGGCCCGAGCCATCTCTGTGTCGGTCTTGATGGCCTGAAGTGACTCATCCACTGTTTTTCCAAACAGGTTCTTCCCATCCAAGGGCATGTCCAAAACACTGGTTTGCACGTCCTGGCGGAAATCAGTTGCCTTGAGCCATCCCCGCCGTCGAAGGCAAACACTGTTGCCCAACTGGCGGAATCCGCTGTCAGCGATATCCGTGGACAACGTTATGGCATGGTCCGACGCCACCTCACCTTCCTGCAGGTTCTCCAGATCCTCCGACCTCTTGTCGTCCGGTAGGAAGTCCAGCAGGGGTGCGATCTTGTACCACAGCTCCCCGTCGTAGCGGACCACAATCGCCAAGGCGTTGGCTGCCTTAATTGTCATCGCCGCAGACGAGATGACTCGTCGTCCCATGATGTCCAGCTTCTTTCCCTCGCCGTTAGGCGGGGAGGTCGAAGTTGAGGATGACGCCCCCACCGCTTTTTTCTTGGCCGCCGCCGAGACGACCGAATCCGGAGTCGGCTGTGCCCTAAGGCACAAAGGGGCGGAATCGGGGACCCTGTACTTCTTCTCTTACCGATCCCTCTTGGCAGGCGTCATGGACGGGTTCTTCAGGATTGAAAGTCCCTCTTCCGAGATGTCCTCAATCAATGGTACCGCGAGGACCGTCTTCCTCTTGGCCTTGCACTGCTGATAGAGGAAACCTTCCTTCTTCTGTTCCTCAGGGCAGAGCTGAAAAAGCTTGGATGCCCTGGCAATCACGGCGTGGAAGGAGCCAATTTCGTCGGGTGGGGAGGCCCGAGGGAGTGGTGATGGAAGGCCTGTCCCGTCGTCACCACGGTCGTCATCCGTCCCCGTTGTGGCCGTATCCCTTCCTGTGTCATCCACTGGGACAGGGGAAGGAGGTGATGGCTGAGTGGGCTGCGAGGGCTGGAAAGGCGGGGGAGGATGAACTCTCCTCTGCTTGTTCGGAGGGCTTCCCGACGGGCCCGGCTCTGTTGGGTCATCCGTTGGGGTGAGCAGCAATCTCGCCCTTATCTCTGTGCATAAGGTTTGGATTGCCATCAAAATGGTCACCGAATCGTCCTGAGGCTTGGTCCCCGGCTGCGTGGGTGCGATGGTTGCTCCTGCTCCACGGGAGTCTCGTCAGCCACCGCCCCCCCTCTTTTTCCACCAGGGTCTTCACGGGGGTCTTATCGATGGGCTGAAAAGAGGATTCCCTCTGTGGCGGCAGGGAAACCCTGGGCCCCGAGGTCGCCTCCACTGGGTTAGCCTCCACAGGCTTCACCAGGGTCGCCGCGACTCCCTCGATAGAGGTCTTCTCCTGGTGAATCAAGGCCTTCACCACCTTGGGCACGCTTGAGGCCTTCACCTTGAGGGAGGGGTTACCGCCACGCTCCCCCTCGGCTGATCCCTACAAGATCGACCGGGGCCTCTCCAGAAGCTTAGCCGGGTTCTCGGATTTTCTCTTTCCCGAGCCAGAGCGTTGGCTCGTGGTGGATGGCGTCGGTGAAAGTGCGCCTTGCCTGGCAGCCGAGGAGCCCGACCCTTCGGCGCCCCGGTGCCCGTGGACTCGCAGTGCTTTGCCTTCTGTTGGGCCCCCGTCGCCGGGGTGCCCTCCCAGGACTTAGAAGACCGCTCGGACTTCTTCTCACCTGCTGGGCCCTTCTCCAACCAGCTGGCGAGGTGGGACCGACGGATCCCTCATAGTCCGCTCCGAAAGGTTGTAGCAAAACGCACAGTCCTTTTCCACGTGCATCTTGTCTTCATGAAGGCAGTAGAGACATCTCGAATGCTCGTCCTCCTTGAAAACAATCTGTAATCCGCATCCAGGGCAGTTCCTGAACAGCTTGGATCCGGGTGTCGAGCTTGCCTTGTCCTGGGCCATGTCCACGAGGTAGGCCTCAGATCTTCTGGAACCTTCCAAGAAGTGTGACTCGACGAAAACGTCGCCCTTGAGGGGCGTAGAAAATTCTGAAACGGGTCCCGTTGATCGGAAGTAGAAACGGTGGAGCTTGAGGCTCGATTGATCGGAAAAAAGAGATAAAACTCCTTGAAAAAACGCAAAACGCAGTAAAAGCTTGAGAGCTATAGCACAAGGACTCCCAACACTTGAACGTGTGGTAAAAATCTGAGGGTGGATGCCAGGGGCGGGGCTTAGAGAGAGGGCAGTCATTGGCTTGAGGCAGTATGACCCAGAAACCAGTGATTGGTTACTACTAAGAAAGACATCTCAGAAACGAAACTGATACGGATACTAATTTTTTCTTTACCGAGGATTCCTAGCCTGACAACGGGGAATATTCATGAGCATGTGAATCCATGCCAGACCCCATGCTGGAGAATACACCAAAAAACACATTGGAAAATACTCTGCAGCGCATGGAACAAAAAATGGACATGCTCATGGAAAATTTCAATCTTTTGAAACATTTTGTGGAGGACCACATAAAAGAAAAAATGAAATACCATCATCCCACATGTACCTGTTCCCCCTCTCCATGTCCCAGTCAACTATCCCCAAACCCTCAACACCAAGAAGAACGTTTTGATGAGACTTCAATCCCTTGATCTCCTCCCATCCATCCTCTCCAAACGCCTAATTCCTGTATTTGTATCAGTTTCTGCTTCCCCCTCTCTTTCATAAAATTTGTACCTATATATAATAAAAAGAAATATTGTGTCTTTTAATTCAATCCTTTGCGTCTTTTTTTTTTTTAAAGTCAGTTGGGGCGTCCGCGGACAGCACGCCTGTCTGGAATGTCTGTAATTAGCAAAATGGGGGTGTCCTAAGGACACTAGACCTGTCTGTAACGTTCGCAACCAAGATGGAACTGTTTTTAGAACACACCCGGTGTCTGGGATGTCCGTAAGTGAACAAAATGGAGGTATCCTAAGGACACTGTCCGCACCGTCCGCTGGCAAGTTGAAACTGTCCTAAGAACATGCGCGTTGTCCGGGATGTCCATAGTCAAACAAAATGGAGGTGTCCTAAGGACACTATACCTGTCCGTACAGTCTGCAGAACATATACGCATATGCGTACCACACCCGTAAATCCTGCGAACATCGCGCCTGTCCGTAACTGTCCATCTCACTTGTGTCGCACTTTTAATTTGTTTGAGGACCTGAACACTGTCCATAGAACACCCGCGCGCATGCGCACGACCGTTCCCGTGCATTTGGTGTCCTGTGGACACCTGTTCCCTTCGTGGGCGTGTTCCCGACATTATGTGACCGCACCCACGCTGAGCATTTGTCCTACCTAATTTGTGGACACTGTCCGGTTCCCCAACATTTTAAAATAACTTTTTCAGACAATCCAAATTATTTTACAATAAAAATGCACCATTGCACATGTCCCAGACAATGACTGTGGCTTTCCACATACTTTTTGGAACTTTTCGAACCTTTTTGGGGTGTTCGATCTGTCCACGAAGCACACCCCTCCACCCCTATAAAAGGCCACACCCCAGAGCTGATCTTCATTGTGCTTCTGGCTATTGCAGATTGACTTTTGCTGCCTTTGCTGCTCTTGCTGAGATTATCTCATCAACCCTGATGGCATCCATGGCTGCTGTTGCTACATCTGCCTCAGCACCACCCCCAAACTCTCCACCACCACCACCACCAGCTCCCCAAAGGCCTGCAGAGGGGAACAGGCGTGAGGATGTAGAGAACGAGGATGAAGAGGATGAAGAACTCCCTACTACCAGCACTCGCCAGGAGTTTTGGGTGTGGCGGTTGTTTACCATTCATGGTAACGTATCAAAAGCATGTGCGAACAAGGTCACCTGCAAACAGTGCACAATGGTGCTGAGTCATGGGAGACGTGGTTCGTACAGCTAATGTTGTTCCACGGTGGGGCCATTTGCAAGGTTGTACTTTGTGATCAACGTAGTAGGTTGAGTTCCTCTACAACATCCTCCGTTTCCGCTCCTCTCACCACAAGAGACACTCCTGTGGGAGAGTGCATCCCTCCAGCTGCCTCACAGGCCATTCGAGATGCTGTTGACCCTTACCTTTCGAGGGTTACAATATTTTGTATGTACTGTGACGCAGTACTCTGCAGGGGGGAGAGTCTTCGAAGTGCTTTCGAGACTACAGTCACGAGCACCAGAAGACCTGCTACCTACCTAAGGAAGGCCCACCCTACATCTTCCTCTCTCCACCTGCCATTTCTTATCCCCGTGGTTGGTGTCCCTTCATTACCCTCCTTTCCCCTCCTCTCCTAGTCTGTCGTGTAGAAAAAAAAAAAAAAAAAAAAAAGAACAAAAATCAACAAAAAAAAAGAGGCTCTTTTCAGAGCCGCCTTTCACAGTTTAAAAATAGTAGTGGCAAATACACAGTGCAGGTACCTGTGCATTTTTTGGAAGTCCTAGGACATATAAAGTTTTAGGGTGCTGCCCTAGCAAAACCAATGCACGTTTCTCTGGGAGAAAGTGGTAGCTCTGAAAAGAGCCTTTTGATGGTGTTTTTTTGTGTTTGAAAAACTTGAAATCGCCAACATCTACTGCAAAATAGATGACCAATTCCAAAAAAGGTCTCAGAAAAATCTGATTGCCAGCATAAGTAAGATGGACTCCATCTCTGCGAAAAATGTATGTGCTACGAAACATAATATTTTCATTGTGAAAAGAAGACATGCCAACATCTCTTATAAAGGCACAAACAGCCTTATTGACATTGCGCCTAGCTTTCTCCATTTGTGGACCAAATGAAGAAGAACGCAGCCACATTTGTCTTTGCGCAATACGAGAAAAAATAACTTGGGAATTTGGAAACATGTCCATGACCTTCCCAAGTCCTTCTCTCATTGCAAATTGCAAAGAAATTCCAGACACATGTCCTAAACTGTTCCCTCCACAATGAATTATAATTATGTCTGGATGATGCTCTGTCTCTAAAGTAGCACAGAGAGGTACCAAGTCCAGCCACTTCATTCCACGCACTCCATGCAAATGCACTTCCACATGAGGGAATCCAAGATCTGCAGCTACTCCACAGCGCTCTGCATGCACCTCCAACCAATGCATAGATGAGTCTCCCAAAATCCAGATAATCTGTTATCGGAAACACACAGCCATAGCTATCTGTTCTTCTCTCAGGAAAAAGACGTTCTGACAAACTATCCTTACACAACACACCCAGTAAACTTTACTGACCAATCCCTAGCTCTGCTCATTCTCATTTGCATGCCTCTCCATCCCAAAACCCCTGTATGTAATACGTGGTGTCCGCGGACTACTGCCATGTCCGCGGACATATTGAAAATCCGAGCATGGTGAAGGAACAAGTTACTTACCTGTAACTGTTGTTCTCCAGCATGGGTCTGGCATGGATTCACATGCTCATGAATATTCCCCGTCGTCAGGCTGGGAATCCTCGGCAAAGAAAAAATCAGTATCAGTTTCGTTTCTGATCTGTCTTTCGTAGTAGTAACCAATCACTGATCTCTGCGTCATACTGACCACAGCCAATGACTGCCCTCTACCTAAGCCCCGCCTCAGGCAGCCATCTTCAGATTTGGTAGCACGTGAAGTGGCAGTATGACCAAGTGAAGAGCCGCAGAGGGGTAGGCGGGAGGGTTTGCATGTGAATCCATGCCAGACCCATGCTGGAGAACAACAGTTACAGGTAAGTAACTTGTTCCTTCTCCAGCATGGGGTCTGGCATGGATTCACATGCTCATGAATAAAGAATACATAGCAGTACACACATGCACAACCACGGGAGGTGGTAAAGGCTCAACATTAAGCATTACATCAAACTCAACATTAAGCAATTCTTACCGCCTCACCAGGCTCACCATAGGCGAACAGATTGCGCAGCACTGCTTGGCCGACCCTGGAATCCCGATCGACGCAGTAGAATTTCGTGAAGGTGTGCGTCGACCTCCACGTAGCAGCCCTGCAGATGTCCAGCAAGGGCACACCAGATAGGAACGCCGTGGTAGCTGCGATCGCTCTGGTGGAATGGGCTCTCGGACGGCCAGGCAGCGGTCGGTTTGCCAACCAATGATAGTACATGATACACCCGGAGAGCCATCTGGAAATGGAGGCCTTTGAGAGAGCCTTCCCCTGATTGACAGGCCCAAAGTTCACAAAAAGTTGTGACGTCTTCCGAAAACACTTTGTGCGGTCCACGTAAAACTTCAGCGCTCTAGCCACATCCAGCGAGTGCAAAGTCCTTTCGGCCGGCGACGAAGGCGACGGGAAGAAAACAGGCAACACCAAGGGTTTGTTGAGGTGGAAGTCCGAAGGCACCTTGGACATGAAGGAGGGGTGCGTCCTGAGCACTACCCTTGTGTCGTGAAAAGTCAAGTACGGGGGCTTGCAGGAAAGGGCCTGGATCTCTCCCACTCTTCGTGCGGAGGGGATGGCCACAAGAAACGCTGTTTTCCACGACAAGAACTTCAACGGAGCCGAGTGCAGAGGCTCGAACGGAGGTCCCATGAGCTTGGTCAGCACCACATTGAGCTCCCACGCCGGGGCAGGAGCCTTCACCGGCGGGAACGATCTGAACAGTCCCTTCATGAATTCTTTCACCAGACGATGAGACCACAAAGACGTCCGCCCCGTGGTTCTGGTGTATCGGGAGATCGCAGCAAGATGAATCTTGATGGACGCGTGCGCCAGTCCAGCCTTGGCCAGCGTCAGAAGGTACGGCAGTACCTGGGGAGCCGTAATCCGTAGAGGGTTAATCTTCTGTGCGTGGCACCAGACAGAGAACCTCTTCCATTTGTGTCCATAGCATTTAAGAGTTGAGGACGCCCTGGCCTTTGCAAGAACCTCTCTGCAGTCGGCCGGTATGTCGTATCCTCCATACTCTAACGCTGCAGGAGCCAGGCCTGCAAGTTCAGCGACTTCGGGTCGTGATGGAGGATGGCGCCTCCTTCCCTGGAGAGAAGATCCGCGTCCACTGGCAGCTTGATTGATGGGGACGCTGACAAGTCCAGAAGGTCCGGGAACCATATCTGCCTCGGCCACGCAGGTGCGACGAGGATCATCCTGCACTGTGACCTCTTGAGCTGGTTGATGAGCCGGATCAGCAATGGCAATGGAGGGAACGCGTATAGAAACAGGCCCTCCCAGGGGAACGAGAAAGCATCGCCCATGCTCCTCGGCTGGGGAAACCTGCTGGCGAACCTCCGGCACTTGGAGTTCGTCGCCGTCGCGAACAGGTCGATCTGGGGTGTGGCCCACCGTCGGAAGAGGCGGTCCACTAGATCCTGTCATAGCTCCCACTCGTGGCACGAGCGCAGTTCTCTGCTGAGCGAGTCGGCGATGGTGTTTTTTTATTCCTGCCAGATGAAACGGCACCAGAAACATCCCTTGGGCGACGGCCCAATGCCACAGATCCTGCGCCTCCTTGGACAGGGCTGGGGATCTGGTACCGCCCTGCTTCCTGATGTAGAACATGGTGGTGGTGTTGTCGGTGAAGATCCTCACCACCTTGCCCTTGAGGGACGGAAGAAAGGACCTGAGGGCCCAAAACACTGCACGGAGCTCCAGGACGTTGATATGGAGGGACTTCTCCGTCGGAAGCCAAAGGCCTCTTGCGTGCAGATTTTCGGTGTGCGCTCCCCACCCTTCCAGGGAGGCATCCGTGGTCACTGTCTCCTGGTGGCCGGGGGTCTGGAAGTCCATGCCCGCCGTCAGATGCACGCAGGTGCCCCACCACCGGATCGCTCGTCGGAAACTCTCGTCGAGTGTGATTCTCTCCTCGAAGCTGCCCGTCGTCTGGATCCAGCGCGCGTCCAGGAACTCCTGCAACGGGCGCATCCGGAGCCTGCACAGGCGGATGAGATAAATGCAAGAAGACATCATTCCGAGGAGGGACTTGATGGACCTCACCCTGGCCGCGTCCGCAACCAGCATCCGCTGCACCTTGCCCAAGATGGCCCTCGTCCTTTCCTCCGACGGAGAGGCCAGAAGCGACACTGTGTCGAGCTTCGCTCCCAGAAACAGTGCGTCTTGCGCGGGCAACAGGTGGGACTTGCCGTAGTTTATGGAGAATCCCAGGTCCGTGAGCAGTTGGACGTACCTTGCCGTGTGCTCCACGGCGAACTCCTTCGTCCTTGCTCGGATGAGCCAGTCGTCCAGGTAGGGGTAGACGTGGATCCCTTCTCGGCGCAGCTGCGCCGCCACCGGTGCGAGGCACTTGGTGAACACCCTGGGTGCCGACCTCAATCTGAAGGGAAGGGCTCTGAACTGGTAGTGACGCCCTTGGACCATGAACCTGAGAAACTTTCGGTGTCCCTTTAGGATGGGAATATGGAAGTAGGCATCCTCCAAATCCAACGACGACAAGAAATCGCCCTCCTCCAGTTGACCCAGGACGTGTTGGAGGGTGACCATCCGGAACTTCTGTGCCTTGATGAATTTGTTCAGTCGTCGTAGGTCCAGGATGGGACGCCATCCTCCAGTCTTCTTCTTCACGAGGAAGTATCTTGAGTAAACTCTGGAGCCCCAAAGCCTCTTTGGGACGAGCTCGATGGCGCCCTTCTTGAGCATCGCCTTTACCTCCAAGAGAAGTTCAGGGACGTGATGTTCTTTCCTGGCCACAGGGGGGACGCGCAGGCACCTCTTTAGAAACTCGAGCGCGTGACCCTGAGCTAGGGCGTCCAGCACCCAACGGTCGGTGGAGATGGACTCCCACACGCTGACGAAGCTCGCCAGCCGGCCTCCCATCGGGGTGCTTCGGTGGGGGCCCGACCCCGCGGCTGGTTCAGTCCTGCTTCGACGAGGCTTTGCCGCCTTGTCCTCCTTGGCGACGACGGCGGGTCCGCCTGACTTGCCTCACCCCCTGTGACGACGAACGGGCCGCTTGATGGTAGGTGGAAAATCTGCCGCTGGAACCTTTGGAGGCACCCTGTTTGCCTCCACCGCTCCGAAAGGGCAGCCGCCGTTGCTGGAGAACCCCAAGAGCCTTGGCCGTCTCCGTGTCCGCCTTGATGGCTTGAAGGGAATCGTCCACTGTTTTCCCAAACAGGTTGTTTCCGTCGAAAGGCATGTCCAAGACTCTGGTCTGCACGTTCTGACGGAAGTCAGTAGCCTTGAGCCATCCACGCCACCTAAGGCACACGCCGTTGCCCAACTGGCGAAATCCAGTGTCAGCGATGTCCGTCGCAATCGTAATGGCGTGGTCCGACGCCACCTCTCCTTCCTGCAAGATCTCTAGGGCTTCAGCCCTCTTGTCATCTGGTAGGAAGTCCAGCAGGGGGGCCAGTTTGTACCACAACTCTCTGTCGTAGCGGGCTACGATAGCCAAGGCGTTGGCCGCCTTAATCGTCGTTACTGCCGACGAGATGACTCTGCATCCCATCGTGTCTAATTTCCTTCCCTCGCCGTCCGGCGGGGAGGTTGACGTAGAGGCCGCGCGCCCCCGCTTTCTTCCTGGCCGCCGCGGAGACGACCGAGTCCGGGGTCGGCTGTGCCCAAAGGCACAAGGGGGCCGCGTCCGGGACCCGGTACTACTTCTCGTACCGATCCCTTCTCGCCGGCGTTGTGGATGGGTTCTTGAGGAGGGCAAGGCCCTCATCCCAAATGTCGTCTAGTAGAGGTACAGCGAGGACCGTCTTCCTCTTGGTCTCGCGCCGTTGATAAAGGAAACCTTCCTTCTTCTTCTCTTCCGGGCAGAGCTGGAAAAGCTCGGATGCCCTGGCGATCATGGAGTGAAACGATCCAATCTCGTCGGGCGGGGAAGCCCGGGTGGGAGGTGACGACGGGAGATCCTCGTCGTAAACCTCGTCGTCTGTACCCGTCGCGGCCGTGTCAGTCCCCGTATCATCCCCACATGCCGTGGACGGGGAGGAGGGCTGAACAGGGCGCGATGGCTGAAAAGGAGGTGGAGGATGAATCTTTCTTCTCTTAGGGGGAGGGCTCCCAGAAGGGCCTGGCTCCGCGTCCCCCGTCGGGAGCGGTTCCTCCGTTGGTGGTAACGGCAGTCTCGTCCTTATCTCCGAGCATAAGGACTGTATAGCCAACAAAATGGCCGCTGAGTTGTCTTGCGGCACTGGTTGAGGGAGATCCGACGGGCAATCAGGAGCCCCGTCGGCATCCTCGACGCCCTCGTCGTCTTCCACGTCGGGGTCCCTCCCGACAGGATGGCCTTCTTCCACGCCAGAGCCGTGGCCTAAGACTTTGATCAGCTCCTCCTCAGAGGTTGAGGCCGAGTCCACGATGACCTCCTGCCCCGCCTTTTTCTTCTCCGTCGGAGGTTTCACGGGGGTCCTGTCGATGGGCATGAAAGAGGACTCCCTCCGCGGTGGCAGGGAGATTCTGGGCCCCGGAGTCGCCACCACTGGTGTAGCCTCCACAGGCTGAGCCAGGGCCGCCGCGACTGTCTCAATAGAGGCCTTGGCCGGATGGATCAAGGCTTTCACCACCTTAGGTGCGCTCACCGCCTTCTCCTTGGGGGGAGGGTCACCACCTCGCTCCCCCTCCGATGGGTCCTTAGGGCATGACCGGGGTCTCTCCAGGAGTTTCGCCGGGTGCTCAGCCTTCCTCTTACCCGAGCCAGAGCGTTGGCTCATGGTTGATGGCGCCGGGGAGGATGCGCCCTACCTGGCGCCCGTAGAGCCCGACCGTGCGGCGCTCCCGGTGCCAGCGGACTCGCGGTGCTTGGCCTTCTGTTGGACCCCCGTCGCCGGGGCGCCCTCAAAGGTCTTAGAAGACCGCTCGGACTACTTCTTCTTCTTCTTGCCTGACGGGCTCTTTCCTTCCAGCCAGTTGGCGAGACGTTGATGGCGGTCCTTCATGGTCCGCTCCGACATATTGCCGCAAAATGCACAGTCCTTCTCCACGTGCGTCTTGTCCTCATGTAGGCAGTAAAGGCAAAGGGAGTGTTCGTCCTCCTTGAAGACATTCTGAAGCTGGCATCCAGGGCAGACCCTGAACAGCTTTCCGGGCGTCGAGCTTCCCTTCTCCTGGCCATGTCCGAGATGGGCCTGAGAAACTTCTGGAGTCCTCCAAAAGCGTGGCTCGACGAAATCTTCACCCTTGAGGGGCGTAGACGAATCCGACACGGGTCCCCGTTGATCGGATGAAGAAACGGTGGAGCTTAAGGCTCTTTTGACCGAAAAAAGAGAAATTTTTTGAGAAAAAACGTGAAAAATAGCACTAACGCTCGAGAGCAATAGCACGAGGATCCCAACACTTGAACGTGCGGTCAAAATCTGAAGATGGCTGCCAGAGGCGGGGCTTAGGTAGAGGGCAGTCATTGGCTGTGGTCAGTATGACGCAGAGATCAGTGATTGGTTACTACTACGAAAGACAGATCAGAAACGAAACTGATACTGATTTTTTCTTTACCGAGGATTCCCAGCCTGACGACGGGGAATATTCATGAGCATGTGAATCCATGCCAGACCCCATGCTGGAGAATGTAAATTTAAATAGTGTGCCCCATTTCCTCTTTGAGGTTGGCTCTGAAAAGAGCCGTTTTTTTTGCAGATGCTTGACAGACACCTGTTATTTTGTATTTTTGGGGGGGGGGTTTTCTTCTTACTTTACTACTAAAATCTTCACATAACCTTCTCCAAAGAAACCGTTATATTCCAAAACAGCATAGCATTTCCCAAAAAAGATAAGGAAATGCCATCTTCTTTAAAATAAACAGCATTACTGGAATCAATACTCTCATTATTACAGAAAAACATACCAGCTCTAAGCATGAAAGCACACCTACCAATGTTTTGCTGAGGACAAAAAACAGAACTATTGTCCCATATTGCCCTAGGTAGTAATCCAGAACAAAATACTTTGGCATTTGGAAGGATGTTCATTACTGCTTGAACCAAGTGTTCCAAACCTGCCAACAAAGTAGCAGCACTGACATAGCCGAAATGGAAAGCACCATAGTGCAAAACTACCAGATGCGGACTGTTCATCCTGCCCATATCTTCACAAACTTGTACAATTCCCTGTACATTGCAATCTGGCACAGTGCTCTACACCACCTCCACTCGTTTAACATCGGAATTGTTTGCCACATGCCTGCATTGAGCATACTGCTGTAAACCATGCACAAACATATCTCCAAGCAGCAACACCCTGACTTTCTCCACATCTGCCATCTTCACTACACACAGTCTCTCAACACAAATCCACAACCTCAACATCTGATTGGCTGATCCCTACAGTCCCCTTTCCATGCTGGATTTGCTGGAAAACCCCGGATGTGGCACACCCTATCCGCGGACAGCCGCGGAGTCCGTGAAGCACTTAACTCTTAGCCAGCCCTTCTACCCTTTCCACATCACTCTCGGTGCCATTCCCTCATTGGATACAGCTAAGCAGTCACACAACCATCCACCAATCACATCCAAGACCTCTACATCTAACTCCATCATCAGAGTTCCGCACTTCAAATGTACTGTTGATCACTCTGAATACAAGTCTCATATCATTGGAAAGCACCTACTACCAAACCTACTCTACAAGTCTCCAAGATTTCTATTAACAGCTGCATGCATATCCACATGCATGAATACAAACTACAGGTATGCATATTTTATTCACAGTACATGTACAACTCTTATGAATGCATATAAACAGAGTAATGCCACTAAACCTGCATAACCTATAAAATGAACTTATTGCAATTTTTCCCATCTATTATAATCAACTGTCACTTCGAAATCAGTCTGCTCTCTACAACACATCTTTAAAAACCAAGTGAATTTCATACACTTAAAATTCTACTCATTTGCAAACCATGTTGAACTAACATATTATAAATAAAATATAAAGGCTGCACGTAGTCAAATGAAATGCATGCATACACTATGTTCAGATGTCAAACAAGAATACTACTACAAAAACATAAAAATCAACGTCTAAATTAACATCAGTGTTATAAACACACAAAATTACTAACTTCTTTCTTTTACAATTGCAGTGGAGACCACGCTCCCGAAAATCAGCAGCATCTGAACTACAAACAACATATCCGAAGAAACCTACTCATTCCACAAAAAAAGAGTAAGTACAATACTACCTTAATATTCTTACTGTTACTCAAACACACTGTGTAGTTCATTCATGTAATTTGCACACCGAAACAACTGAGATTTCTGAACCATTCTGCCCACAAATCCCCATTTATTAAACAGGGATTAGCAGGCAGAATGGCACACAAATCCCCGTTTTCTGGAACACAGATAACATAACTCAACCCCTAGAATGTTAGTACTACAAAACAAAGAACTGTTTTAATTTTATACCATTAGATTTACTATTAGTGTTTCTCCTCACCACTAGCTGAGTTTCTACTGTCATCTGAACCGCAGTATAGTAACACACAAATAGAAGAATAGCCTTCTCAACTAATTGTAGCTGCCCAATGCACAATCACACACCACCACATACATCTTTACCATCAAACTCAGACACTCATGCACACAGCACGCATACATTGCATAACGGCCCAAACCTACCTTCTTTTTTTTTTCAAAAGACCCCAAAGAATGCCACCAAAAAGCAAGTCCGTAGAAAGCAACGCAGAAATAGAGCAAATTAAAATAAAAGTGTCCAAAATAAGCATCCATCTCTAGCAGAGTTTGTACAAAACGTTCAAACACAACAGCTGATAGTCATTTAGCGAAACAAAACAAGCTTCCAGTACAGAAACTTTGCCTCCTCTATCAAAATGTAAAACGAAACAAAAAATGATTAACAAGAATTCAGCTACCACTACTGCTAAAACTGCTCCTATAAATCTTGATATACTAGCAAGTAACCATACCAAAAAAAAGTATTTTAGCAAAAATGTTCCGCCACAGAGTCCTTCAGAATCTTATCAAAAAAGGAGACAAGTCATGCACAACCCTTAAAACCTACCATAGAAAATTAATCTTAGACGCTTTGATAGACAGTGCAATCCTTCTCAAAAGAAAGTTATTTATTTTAGTGTTAAACAGAATGAAAC
This sequence comes from Ambystoma mexicanum, assembly GCF_040938575.1. NCBI lineage: Eukaryota > Metazoa > Chordata > Amphibia > Caudata > Ambystomatidae > Ambystoma > Ambystoma mexicanum. The sequence continues at coordinate 977,515,879 of NC_090924.1, forward strand.
TACTAACAAAACTAACTACTAAATTACAAAAAAGACTTCTCAAAAAACGGAATATCAACAAAAATAACTTCTTAAATATCTGTGGAGGTGAATGGAGTCACACAACAAGCACAGAACCATATTTTAATGAAGAAGCATACAAACAAAACCAAACAAGCACAATTGCCGTACATAGCAGTGGACGAGTTTATGAAAAACTTAATAATACCATAATGCAACAAGAAATACTGCTTACAAAAATATACCCAGAAAACTCTCTTCATTACCTCTCCATTCGACTGAACCAGAACGTCCAGTATACAAATGGCCATGCACGTTAATGTGTAACATTCCCAAAAATCTTTCAAAACTTTACGCCATTCCTCCATCAGTATGTAAAAGGCAAAGACAAAATCAAATTGAAACTGCTGCAAAATATGGATACCTGTCCAGTGCGCAAATAAACAAACAGGACTACAAGGACATTCATTAGCCTGCATTTCAGGACCAATTTGCAGAAGCACCTTCCATCAATTCAAAATGATAAACACATCATTCAACTATAAGAAATCTAGTGTATAAACTGTACTATGCTAAAAGTCGTGCTTTAGCACCAGTCAATTTAAATAACAATCTTTTACATGGTACAGCCAAAGACCTACTGAAAGAAATCGAGCATATTCAGAAAAAATATTTTGGAAGTGAAAGCCACTTACAAAATGCAATAGCTTTACAACAGACTAGCAACAATTCTACACATGGCAACCTTCTACTACACAAATACAAAAAAGAAATACTAAAATTTAAAAGTACATCCGCTGAAGTACCAAACCATGTGTGTGTGTGTTGCCGCAGAACATTTTATAAAAGTAACACAAAAACCTTAGATGTAACATACAAAAGAGAAGACAATAAATATTCCAAATGGTTTGAATTTGCTCTGTACGTTATAGCAGAAAACAAATATGAAATGACTGACCCCTTAATACTTTGCAGTTACTGCACTACAAAACTTGACAACAACCAAACTCCTCCACATGCTATCACAAATAACTTGGAATTATTCCCACTACCAAAACCCCTGCAACAACTCAATTTATATGAGAGCATCATAATTCAAACAGTGCACCCATTTCAAGCAATAATATGCCTTCAACCAAAAACAGCAAAATTACCTCCCTCTGAATTGGTGAAAGGCATTTGTGGCAAAGTAGTTTATTTACCATTAGATCTCAAAGAAAATGTGCACACTCTGGGAGTGCAATGTCCAATAGAGCAATCTTTAATTGTCTTAATAAATGGTGTACCTACAAAAGACAAAAAAATTTGGCAACAACTCGTAGACTTACATAAAGATAGACAAGCCTTTCAATATCTAAAAGACAATAATGAATACTACAAAGAAATAAATATTGAAGAAAACTTAAGGGAAACAACTGAAATAATTCAAGAGTCACCAGAAACTGGTCAATTTGAACTTCTAGATCCTGCTACAGTATCCAATATTTTAGACCATTATACAATTCATCTTTTACTCTCTAATGACACCATAGATGATGCACTAGAAACGTACCAGATGTGACAAACCAAAGGATCACCAATCAGCATATGGGAAAAAGGTATAGAAGCACATGCTTTTCCTCTACTCTTTCCTACTGGCAAAGGAGGAAGGTACGATGATAGACCTATTCAGATAACAGCATCAGAATACCGCTAGTTACGAATGTATTCTGAAGATCTCAGATTTAGACAAAATGTGGAATACATATTCCACCTACTCTTTGAAAGTGAACTAGCAACTCCATGTTATTGAGTTGCACACACATTGAAATCAGGAACCTACTTTCAAAATATGTCAGCTACGCAATTAATACAAAAAGTGCAAGAAAAATATGAGGTTTTACAATCAAGCATTACAAATCTGTTAGCAAACATGTGTGGTACGAAAAAGTACTGGTTCTGACGTCACGGAGATGTACGTTGTATGAGAGGAAACCTTGGCCCACCCACTTGGTTTGTTACATTAAGTTGTGCAGAATATGCATGGGAAGATTTAGATTATTTCCTACGCATATCAAACAAAAACAAAACAAACATAGATATACTAACACCTGGAGAACTTTGCTCTCTAGATCCTGTTAATGTTATTTCCATCATCGTTTCATTGCTATGCTACACTTTATTTGTAATAAAACTGTTCCTCCCCTCCGAGAAGTGAAACACTTCTTTTGGAGAGAAGAATACCAAGCCAGAGGAGCACCACATATCCACATTATTTTATGGATTAAAGATGCACCTAAATTTGGTCAAGACAGTGATGCCACTGTTTTACAGTTTATCGAAAAATATGTCACTTGTGAAATTCTATCGGAAGCAACAAATAGTGATCTTCATGCACAAATTGTACAATTTCAAAGACACAAATGTGGCAAATATTGTTGTCGCAAATATAAAAACAAAGGGAAATACTACACCAAATGCCGCTTTGGTTTCCCTAGACCAGTTACAGAAACGGGTCAAGTGAACAACTTCATGTCTTCAGTTAGACATAGTGTTAAAGGTAAATCACCTAAGAACACATATTACATAAAAAGAACAGAAGAAGCAAAATATATCAATGATTACAATGCAATCATTGCCCTCTTATGGAATGCAAACATAGATGTGCAGTACATTGCAGGCCATTCCACTGCAGTTGCACGGTATGTTACAGCCTACTTAACAAAAGCAGAAAAAACAGAGCTTCAAGACATCTGGAATGACTTATCATCGGACAAAACACTATCTCAGAAATTGTACAGCTTAGGCATAAAAATGCTCTCTCATAGAGAATGTGGCTCTTATGAAGCAGCAGATCGTTTAACCGGTACTGCTTTGTATGGAAAATCTGAAAATATAGTATGGCTAAGTCTTGGTCCTGCTAAATCTAGAAAAAGAGTTCTCAAATCATACGACGACTTACAAACAATGGCCAAAAATGATCCCAACAGACAAGACATTTTGAAAAACAATTTACTAGACACATACTACCCAAACAGGATTACCACTTTGGAAACCATGTGTCTATACCACATAGCCCAAAACTTCACATACAAAAATAATATAAAACCCGATGAGAAAAAAGGTAGATATAGAGTGAAAAATTGTGAAGGTAGCTTACTGAAACTTACCAAACGAAGCTTAATTAATCATATCAAATTGTAAATAAAAACTCCTCAACATAAAGAACTATATTACATGTCCCTGCTACAACTTTTTAAACCATGGAGAAAGAAGAGATACTAGAAAACTAGGACTCCTATGAAGACGCTTTCAAAGCAAATGAAAGCACTATCACCGATGTAAACTTTACACAGTACAAAACAATGTTGCACAATGAACAGCAACACGAAGAAGAACTCCAGGCCCAACTAGATAAGGACACTCCCAACAGAAGTCAACCTTCTGTAACAGAAAGCCAAGAACCACTGGGACAGCCACTAATGGCAAATGAGGCAGAATTAGCTATGACAGAAGTAGAGAACACCATGTGTCACTATGAAGAAGATACAGAAGACTTAACTTTACTACAATCAAAATTGAACAAAGAACAGCATACCATTTTTCAAGAAGTAACAGAACAAATTGCACACAGTGTACAACATGAAAATAAAGAATGTACCTGCCAAAATTACAAACCTATACTACTATACGTCAGTGGTGAAGCTGGTTCATGCAAAACATTCTTAATCAAAATCATCAGCAAGTTCCTTCAACAATTGACAAACAACAAACTGTCAGCTGTTGTAGCTGCCCCCACAGGTTTAGCTGCGTACAACAGTCGTTGTCACTTTACACTGATTACTACTCCTTCCAGTAAAACAACAAAACAAATTAGAATATTACAAACTTTCTACAGAAGCTGCAATAGAACTACGCAGAGTGTTAAAACAAATGAAAATGCTACTAATAGATGAAGTGAGCATAGTCTCCAACCTAATGTTGGCTTTGATTCACCTCAGATTACAAGAAGTACTTAAAACAAACTACAAAGAGCTCTTTGGAGGAAAACACATTATTGTTTTCAGAGATCTTCTTCACTTGACACCAGTGAAAGGTGAACCTATTTTTAAAACCTTAGGACACAAACTCTGCCGTAAAACTGTTGGCAGCATAGGAAATTTCAACCTTTGGCAACATTTCCAATACAGAGAATTAACAGAAAACATGCAGCAATCTGCAGACCTCACTTACGCCAACATTTTAAAACACAGCTGGTTTGGAGAAAATATTAAAGTTATCTTTAAACTGTAGAGTAATGCTTAAACGTAACCTTGATGTGGAGCAAGAACTAGTTAATGGAGCACTGGGTACAGTTGTTGGCTTTCAAACATACCCACGTGACAACAACATTCAGTTTGTCAATATTCTCGTTGACAGACTGTCAGAAGTAAAAAGGATAGGGTGCTCAAAAGCTCGATTCCGTCTTTTCAAAGACATGTATGTACGCAGAGAACAATTTTCTCTAACTCTTGCATATGCAGTCACCATTCATAAATCCCAAGGTCTTACCCTAGACAAAGCATTGATAAATATTGGTAACAGTCTTTAAAGAAGGCATGAGCTACGTAGCTCTATCACGCTTACGTACACTCGACGGTCTATTTCTAATCAACTTTCGTTCAAGTAAGGTAAAAACTGACATTCCTTGCATTTTAGAATACAATAGGCTATGTTCACTATACACCCCCATCTAAAAACATATCCTGTTCCACAAAAAGGAAAACGTTGTAAAAGAAAACTAATTCAAACAGAAAGCAACAGGATCTCACTGCAAATCCTCCAAATTGAGTAAAAGAAGCTAATACTTCATCAATTACCACAACCAAAGAAGAATCTATTACTCAAAGTAACTCAGGTACTTCTTCAAAGAAGCAACACACACTCCGAAAAAATTACTTGGACACAGAACTTTCTGGTCCATTCAAATTTTCAAATATAACTGGTGTAAGTTGCTACGCAAATGTAGCAATCAATATTCTATTTCAATTGCCACCAATTGTTGACAACATTTATTTACACAGTACAGACCAATTTTGTTTGCAAATGTTAGTCCTTCATTGAAACGCAACAAACAATCCTGACAACATATATAGTGTTCATGGAATAAGACAAGAATTGGACTACTGTGCTGGAATGGTGAAATTCACTATAAACTCACAAGAAGATCCACAAGAATTTCTAATGTACTTACTACAAGCACTGGAAAACAAAAACATACCTATAAATGAAATCTTCCAGATTTCATACATGTGGAAACATACATGCACTATCTGCAACAACGTGGCACAGGAACAAATCCCTAATGAGCGCTACGTGTATGTATCCATACCTAATTGTGAATCCGTTCCATTTCAGCAACTTGTACAAAATGCAAACCATGGTAGATTATGTACTACCTGCAATTCAGATAATCGCTCCACCTTACTAATTCAAACACATATTAAATACGTAATACTAATGCTTCTACGTTACAATGCAGATGGTACCAAAAACAACTGCAAGCTGACTGGATTCCCACATGGTCAAGTATCACTTGGTAAGAAAACCTTCACAACAATAGGTATAATCTACCACGCAGGAGCCAGAACGAATGCAGGTCACTACACTGCATATATAAAAAAGAAATGTGGATGGTTCGAATGTAATGATAGTACCATTACTCTAAAGCAGAGATTAACGGCAGATCTTACAAACGCTTATTTAATGTTCTTCAAACCAAAATTTAATAACTAATCTGTACTTAAACATTAACAAAACTTCAATTAAAAAACTATAAACAGTTAGAATACGCCAACAGGTATCTAACTGCCCCAAGATTCTATAACAACCAAACAGATAAATCAATACCACTAAATTATAACAAGAAATAAACAATTAGAATACGCCAACATGTATCTAACTGCTCCAAAAATCTGCAACAACCCAACAGATAGATCAGCAACTTGAGAATATAATTAAAAAACTATAACCAGTTAAAATTCAACAAAAGGTATGTAACAATCTGCAACAAGCCAACAAATGGAACATTAGCCAGAAACAACAAGTAAACACTGAAAACAAACAAACAAATAGACTGTAGCATAACAAAAAAGGTTTTTTTTAATCCAACATGGATTTTTTTCCCACAGACCCAATGATTTAAAAAACAAACAGAAAATGGGCAAATTGCACTGTACATTGGTTTGTAAACTACTAAATATAAGGGTCGAAAAAAAGCTGAAATGTTTATTTTGCAATGTAATAAGTCTTTATAAAAGACCTGCACTAACATGATCTTTTCTTTTATCTCAGAAATTGAAAAAGAATATTTGCTCCAGTTACCCAATACATGAAAAAAATATATCCAATCACAAAAAAATCAAACAGTAAGTATATTCTAATAGAACACATAAATACTGCTGCATAACAGAACCATTGAAGCAAACATCTAAGCATACACCACAATACAAAATGTTTACTTCCATGGATATGTTATACTGCAGTGCTGGTTACCAAACTCTACAATCTTAATGACATGACGTAGCCAAAACTTCACATACAAACTATACAAATCAAACAGTACACAAACTGTAGATTTGCAAATATTTGATAGATATTCAATTCTATGGGTGTGATCTATGGGCGTGATATGCTGCGGTGGTTGTGTCCGGGCCTAGACTCTTGGGTGCATGGCCTACGGCCTATGGCCTTCGCCCTTGCACCAAAGACTTTAGGCCCTGGCCACAACCAACGCAGCATATCACACCCATAGAATCAAACATTTTAACTGTGCCATATGGGTATTTTTTATGTCACCGGATACCGCGCGTGTCCTTAGAGCAGTTTCAACTTGCCTGCGGACAGCACGGACAGGAATAGTGTCCTTAGGGCACCCCTCATTTTGACTAATTACGGACATCCCGGACAGCGCGGGCATGGCGAATACATCAGGGGCACCTGCCACCTAAACAAATAAAGTATTTGACCCATCTCTTACTCCCCAAACCTCCCCAAGCACTCTTGCACACCAAAACACTCCCCGAAACTGCATTTTGCCTCTGTTGCCTGCGGCGCTGTCAGCGGATCCAAGACGGCGGGCGCATCGGATCAATCTGACGCACTTCACGCTCTTCACCATCCAATCAGCGAACACGTCACATGTCCGCAGAGATGACGCAAGCCGATTAGCCAATCAGTATATGGGAAAAAAGAAATTCTGGGACCCCCCTATAACTTTGCCCCCCCTGGACCAAACCTCACCAAACTGTGCATAGATATTCAGAGTGGGCCATATACTTTTTTTTGCAAAGTTTGGTGAGGATTCGTCCAGGGAGAACGAAGTTATAAGCCACCCAAAAAGTGTTCTTCCTATAGGATTAGCAACTTAACCATAACATAACTACACAGCCACTAGCGTGGCTGTGTAATATATAAATAGTTATTAACCATATGGCTGTTTGATTAAATTACTTAGTAGATCTTTGTAATTTTATCTATGAAGTAGGTGGCAATATTGTTAGATAGTAGTTGTATAGGAATGACATTGCGCTCTTTAACAATTAAGTTTCTGAACGTATGGGTGGGTGGATGTTATGTTATGGGTCATACAGCTTCATCTATTGCCTTAATAATTGGTGTTTTGCCTCAATCATATCTTTGCATAACCAAGGATGGTTAAGCTTGTTGGATGTGTCAAAGATGGTTTAACAATTTGCGGACCTCCTGCGGCAAGTCCCTTGGTTTCTGCATCGACAGACACCTGTACTTCAAAGAACACATAGCAAGGAAGACACAAACGGCTTGCTACCAACTTTCTATCTTGTGGAAAATCAAGCCCTTCGTTGCAGCAAACAACTTCACATCTGATGTCCAAAGGTTGGCCCTCTCCCACCAGGATTGTGGAAATACCCTTCTGGAAGGCCTTCCGATAATCACCATGGCACCCCTGAGATGTGTCCTACATGCTGCAGCACAATTCATGAAAGGACCACATCACCCAGACCCTAATCGAACCTTACTGGCTCCCGCGCTGGAAGCACATATCACCTTTGAATCCTGCTGCATTGTCTACAAGGCTGCCCCACTCAAATCCTCAAGCTACCACACTGACAAGCCCTGCATCTCTAGATACCTACGATACACTAGAAGTAAGAAAACGTGCAGACTTGAACTCCACTGATGCAGGAAGGAAAGAACCAGAACACAGAAATGTTCTCTCTACGCCACGTGATTCTGAACCTCTTCCCTGTCAACATGAGACTCACCCTTTCACTTCTACATATATTGGCAAGGAGCTCAAGAACCTCCTCTTCAAGGAATGGCTCCAACCTAACACCTAGGTCCACACAGACTGACAGGTCCATTTTAAGGAATGTTGTGGTCCCTCTGCGACCCACGGAAATTAAGAGATCCTGCATCCCGCGTCCCAGTCCCACCCCCGCAGAGCAAAGTATGCATGGGTACTCCCTTGCAATCACCTTCCCCTCTTCATGCTTGCTGGAATCAGAATAATAAAAAATGGACAGTTTGAGGACAAAATAAGTAGTCCAGGAAAAACAATAAGTGCCATGAGGAAGGTGTAGTTAAGCTGCAGGTCTCAGATCAGCAGTTGTATGAAAATGGTGAACATACACCAGCATAGACGGAAGACTCACGTTAGCACTCTCACCTAATGGATATAAATTAGAAGCTACAAAAAGGTACACATATCTTGCATAGACTGAGATTGAAAGAGAGCCATGGTTTTTAAATATTAGTCAGCAAGAAACAAATGGCTTTGTGGTGTGTAATAGATCAATGGCCACTATTATTATATATGAAGCAACACTTACCAGTTTCACCGGAGTGAGACTTTTTGAAGAGCATACCGTGAGAACTAAATCACTCTTTTTAGGGGCTGAGCATTTTGAAATCTTTACAGACTGGCAATTTTGACACTATGCCATTAAATGAATTGCCCAGGATCACATACGTTGTTTAGAGTTGAAGCTGGGATGTGAGCCCAATCTGCGATTTCTGCACTTGACCACTTGTTACCCATTTTTATTGTAGAGCATGGTACAATTACTTGTGAATGTTTGACTCACATGATTTAAAATAATACCCATTTTTTAAGAGCTGACTTGGAAAGTACACAAATCGCATAACCCAACATGACAATATTTAAAAATAAAACTTTATAGAAGCATGTTATGCAAAGGTAGAACGAGTCTAACTTCATTTTTCTCTCTCATGAAGGCAAGCATACAAGTACCAGAATATTAATGGATGTGATCTTAAAACGTTCCATCTGGATTTTTTAATTCGATTTTAAAGCTTGAAATAAACCCAACACAGCCTTGATGACTGCTATTTATGATGTTCTGAAATACATTTGAAATTGTACAAAAAAGAAAAATAATTTTTGTCGCAAATGTGGAGACCTGAATATGCACTTTCACTTAAATGGCCCACTAAAATGAAAGTTATTAGGCAATGGCTAATGGGCTAAACAATTCCACCAGTATGTAAAAATGCAAACCTTTCCACGGAGGCTGCCGAGCACTCTACAGACAGGGGATGATTTGTCCAGAATCACTATCGTCCGCTGGGAAAGCCAGGATCTGAGCCTCAGTACTTTGGTCCCAGTGTCCTGAATTTGACTACCTAATCATTGCTCTCGTCTAACACTTTATGCTCTGTGGTGGCTGCCAGTTTTAGCAATCCTCGTTTTGAGGGACAAAGCTCTAGACCTGCACCATGCTATGTTACATATAGTTAGCGTTATCTGGTGCAGGTATGTTGTGTTGTAGAACACTAGGTTAGTTACTGGTTTGTTACTATATATCTATATCTATATATCTATATATATATAGATATAGATATATATATATATTACATGGCCTGCGGTAGCGGCCATGTAGTTATGGTTAAATTGTTCATCTCATAGGAACAGCCTTTTTTGGGCGGCTTATAACTTCCCTCCCCCAGGACGAATGCTCGCCAAACTTTGCAAAAAAATGTATATGGCCCACTCTGAATTATTTTAAAAGTTTGGTGAAATTTGGTCCGGGGGGGAAGTTATAGGGTGGGTTCCACAATTTCTTTTTTTCCCATAGACATAATGGGAAAAAACTTTGCTCATGCCTACAGCCCAAACTGATGTACGGATTTTCACCAAATTTGCAGCAGGAGCGGCGGCTTGGTCCCGAAAGCGGGCTTTTGTTAATTTGGTGTAAATCCGCCCAGTTGTTTTTTTAAAAATGCCCAAAACGTGAGGCAAAAAAATGTGTTATATCTATGTCCGCTCCGCGGATTCACTTCCCTGTTCGGTACACGGACTGCCCTCTGATTGGCCAGAAAATTCGCTGACTTTTACGTGGTCCGCAGACATCGGGATACGGCCGCCGATTGGCTGGTGAGAAAACGTGAAATGCGTGAAATGCGTCAGTTTTCCTGAAGCGCCCCTCATCTTGGATTCACAGACTTTTTTGGGGTCCGCAGACAGCACAGTGAATTTTCTTTTTAAAAAGCAGCATTTCACATGTCAAACTCAACAATCAATCTCTGGGATTTTGTGGGGGAGTGGGGATGAGGATTGGATTGGATATGGCCATAAGAAGCCAAAACACAGGTTGTTTCACCCCCCGAAAGTCCGCGAACGCTCCAGATGTCCTGGGGCAGTGCGGTGGTGTTCGTGGACACTTCTGTTGTCCTAGGACATCTGTACCTATTTCTGCATTACAGGGTTGGGGGAAAGCAGTTTTTGGATGGCTTACAACTTTTGCACCATCCAATGAAAGTTCATGTGATTTTGCAATTTCATTCTAGGACTAATCCTGAATGGTTTTGCAAAGTTTTATGGGATTCTGTCAAGAGGTAGAGGGGGGGTCCCAAAATATTGTAAAGGCATATAAATGTGGTGTCATTTGACGATTCTGCACAACATTTGGCAAAATGATTTTGGATCTAGATATAAATGGTTTTCTAAAGTTTGGTGGGATTTGCTCAAGAGGGGGCGAAATTAGAGGGGGGGTCTTAACATTTTTAGATGGCTTATAACTTTGTTGCTATTGGACGAATGTGGACAAATGTTTTGAGAAAGATTATAGACCCAACCTTCAAAGTTTGTGTAAAGACTGAATGGATTTTGTCAAGCTGGGGCTAAGTTATATGACTAATGTATGTACATACATTTTGACACTTTTTAAAAAATAAAACATGGGCGGTTTTCGAGCAAACTCGTGAGGAGCATTGGCAAGGACATTAAAGCATGGTTTTGCAAATGTGCCCGTGTTTTATTTTTTTACAAGTGTAATAATGTAGGTACAAAAAATAGTCATATACCTTTGGTGACTGAGGTATAGCCTGTGGCCGTGGGCAGTAGCCAGATTGTCTGGGTCATGGCATAAGGTCATGAAACGGACAATCTGGCTACTGGCCATGACCGCTAGGCATGAAAAATGGTGTTAAGTGGCTATATCTACCTGGGACCGGCTGTGTGGTAAAGTTATTCGAAGGTAGGATAGGGTTGAAAGGGAAAAAAGTGCTTGCGGTAATATGTTCATAGGGTTTTGCAGGCTGCCATGGCAAGGGAAGAGGGGCTTTGTACGGAGCCCCGCCTTCTCTTTCCCTGTTGGCTGTCTTGGAAAAAGATTTTCCTTCCTTCTTACAGCGGGGCGCCGCAGGCATCCCACTATAGGAAGAGAAATCTATGTTTTAGCACCCTGGGTTCCCGCTTTGGGAACCAGGGGTGCTAATGGCCATTATCCCCATTTCAGGGGCTGCAATGGATGATAATGGTCCGTAGCCCTCCTTATTTATTTATTTATAACGCACCAATGCCCGCAGACATCAGGCTGTGTGGGTACAGTATTTGTTGAGGAAGATAAGGTGGAGGAAGACAGCTTACTACTTGCTGAGAAAGGAACAACCTTTCTGAGAGCATTGCGGTCATTGGATTTGGTGTGGCGGCGCATGGAGGTGGTCCCGTAGGAGTACTGTCCAGGTAGTCTGCGACTGAGTGCACTCAGTGCCATTCACTTTGGTAGCTTTAGCCTTTGGTACACTCCCAACAGTAGCAAAGAACTGGCACACCCATAATTCGATCTTGGTGCTAGAAGTAGGCACTTCCTCTACCTCATCTTCTTGGTCCTCTTCATTGTCTTTGAAAGTACTGCGCTTTTTTTGTTGTGAAGGTCCTCAAGCTGGTGGTGGTGGTAGCTCTTGGAGAGGAGGGATGGCAATAACTGATGCCATTTTCAAGATAATAGCAGTTTTGCTAAAATTCTTCCAAGTATGTACTGTGTACTAGATTGGTAATGGATAATGAGTATGAACAGGTGTAGGAGGTGTGCAAGGGAAATTTTGAAGTTGAAAGTTCCTAGATCAGTAGAAAATGCAGTTCCGAACTGTCCGCGAAGGACGGATCTTATTGTGAAGTGCGGACGGGTTTTCGGAAAGGTCATCATGCCGCGTGCCAGCTCATGGTCATGTGGTGCTGTCCGGAAGGTCCGCAATGAAGTCAGATGTTTGTAGAGGTCTACGGATGCAAAACTAGTTGAAATAGTTGCAAAAAGTGTATAGAAGTGTTAAAAATGATTCTAGAAAGTGGGAAATGGCAGAGTTTTAAGGTGACACTTTGTAAATTGGACACAAATATTGTTATATTTGGTAAGTATCACATTAGTAAGTTGTAGGAAAATTGCATACTCTGGTATAAACATGAAATTCACTGAAAAAACGTTGTTAAAGGGACGTTATGGTTAAGTTGCACTAATGAAAACCTATGAAATTCAATGAAAAAACTTTTTTAAATGGATGTTATGGTTAAGTTGAACTTTTAAAAACCTATGAAATTCAGTAAAAACCGTTAAAAGGACGTTATGGTTACAAGGAAAATTGAAAAAACCCTGAAATTCGCCAGTTATGGTAAGCTAAGCAACCATAACTCATGCCACCACTGTGCACTGCTAAGACTAACACCCAGGACATCAAAGATGACATCACAAATATCATTGATATCAGGTTTTTATTAGTGCAACTTAACCATAACGTCCCTTTAACGAAGTTTTTTCAGTGAAAAAAAAAAAAATATATAAATATATATATATATATATATATATATATATATATATATATATATATATATATGATACATTACTCACCGTAATCGTATTTCTGATGCTTGTATCAGCTTAGATTCACATGCTGTGCATAGGCCGACATCTAGTGGAAGCTGCGGAGTATTACAGTTTGTTTTTCGAAATTCGAAAATGGGCGTCGACACAGGGCGTGCCAGTAATACTATCCCTAGTGTGACGTCCACTGTACCCAAATCCCTCACGCGTCTAGGATCCTCAGATTGTATTTTTTCTGACATGAGGTAGCATGAGGAGTAGCGTGAGTACAGATAATCCAAGCAGATAGACAGAAAGGTAAGACTACAAGCAATCATGCGCCTTCTCTCGGAGGGGAGGAAGGGAGGGTCGCATGTGAATCTAAGCAGATACAAGCATCAGAAATACGATTACGGTGAGTAATGTATCCCTTCTGAGGCTTGTGGAATCTGCTTAGATCACATGCTGTGCATAGATTAGCGAGCAGTACCAGAAGAAGGAGGTGGGATGTGAGAAGGGTCATGAGCAAATAAGTGTCTTAGAACCGCTTGTCCCACTTGTGTATCTGCCTTGGAATGGGTGTCAATGCAGTAATGCTGAGTAAAAGTGTGAATAGAGCTCCAAGTAGCTGCTTTGCAAATGGTGTCAAGGGGAACATTTGCAATGAAAGCCAGAGTGGCCCCAATACCTCTAGTAGAGTGGGCTCTTGGCGTAAAAGGCAGAGTCTTTTCAGAGAGTGAGTAACACAGCTGGATACAGTTAATGATCCACTTCGAGATAGCACCTTTAGAGACGCGATCCCCCTCTCTGCCTGTAGCTACGGAGACAAACAGTTGATCTGTCTTTCTTAGCGGTCTTGTTTTATGTACATAGTAGAGGACCGCCCTACGCATATCTAGGGTGTGTAGTTTCACCTCAGCAGAGCTTTGCGGGTTCTGGAAGAAAGCCTGAAGCTCTATGGACTGGTTTACATGGAATTTTGATATAAATTTAGGTGAGAACCTAGGGTGTGTACGTAAAACCAGTTTGTCTTTATGGATAGTAAAGAAGGGATCCTGCACTGACAGAGCCTGAATTTCACTGACCCTTCTTATAGAAGTAATAGCTACTAAGAAGGCCGTTTTATAAGTCAGGTGTTTGAGACTGCTTTTATGCATGGGTTCGAAAGGGGGGCCCATGAGCTGGGCTAGCAGCATATTAAGGTCCCACCCTTGTGGTGGGTTTGAAATAGGAGGGTGAAGTCTCTTTACTCCTTCCATGAAGGCTTTAACTACTGGTACTTTCCACCACGACACCTTGCTATGGGAAGTGGTGTAAGCCGAGAGGGCTGCCAGGTGTACTTTCAGTGAGTTAAAAACCAATCCTGCATCTAGCAGGTGGAGCATGTATGTAACAATGTTGGAAGGAATGCAATCAACCGGGTTGATTTGTCTACTCTGGCACCAGATAACGAACCTCTTCCACTTGTCAAAGTAACAGTGCCTTGTGTTTGGTTTCCTAGATTCCTTTAGGATGTCCATACACCTCTGTGGCAAATTGAGATGTCCAAACTCTATGACCTCAGGAGCCATGCTGCCAGGCTCATTGAGTTGGGTTGCTGGTGCACTGTTTGACCTTGGTGCTGGGACAGTAGGTTGTACCAGGCTGGAAGTTTGATGGGCTCGCACACTGCCATCCTGCGTAGGTGTGGGAATCACGGTTGTCTTGCCCACATGGGAGCAACTAGGACGAGCGTCATCGATTCCTTGTTCATCTTGTTCACCACTTTCCTGATGAGAGGAGTTGGTGGAAAAGCGTACGCAAACATCCCTGACCAGTTCATCCACAGGGCGTTCCCCTGGGAGTCTGGTTGGGGGAACCTGGATGCAAATCCTGGGCATTGTTTGTTTTCGCTTGTGGCGAATAAGTCTATAGTGGGGAAACCCCACTGAGAGAAGAGATCTTCTACGACCTCTCTGTGAAGAACCCATTCGTGTTCCTCTGGGAGGGAGTCTCTGCTCAGAGCATCCGCTAGGGAATTGAGCTCCCCTGGAACATGTTGCAATGACAGGAAGATGTTCCGTCTGAGTGCCCATATCCAGATTTTCTGGGCAAGCTTGGACAGATTTGGCGAGCGAGTCCCTCCTTGCTTGTTCAGGTAGAACATGGCTGTAGTGCTGTCCGTCCGGATTTGCACTGACAGGTTTAGTAGATGGGGCTCGAACGCCTGAAGCGCTCTGAATACTGCCAGAAGCTCTAGCAGGTTGATGTGGTTCTTGGCCACTGAGTGAGACCAGAGACCCTGTGCTGTGTGCTGGAGATGGTGAGCTCCCCACCCCGTCAGACATGCATCTGTAGTGACTACTGCCTGTACTTCGGGATCGTAAAAGGGTTTCCCCTTTGCGAGATTCTCTCTTGTCCACCAGTGGAGGCTTTGTACCAGTGTTGGCGAAACGACCACTAGATCGTCCCACTGACCACTTGCCTGAGACCACTGTTTCGCCAACCATTCCTGCATGGGACGCAGGCGCGCGTGGGGGACCAGGTAAATGCATGACGCCATCATGCCCAGTAATCGCATTGCTTTGCGTACCGTTATTTGTTGACTGGACTGATAATGCAGAATTTGCAGTAGTATATTCCGAATTCTTTCTTCTGAAGGAAAGGTCAACCCCTCCTGGGTATCCAGGATTGCTCCTAGGAATTGTTTTGAGGTGCTTGGCACCAGGCTTGACTTCTTCACGTTGAAGCCTAATTCGTGGAGGAGGTCGATAGTCCTCTGAATGTTTGACCTGCAAATTTCTGGGGTTTCTCCCGTTATGAGCCAGTCGTCCAGATAAGGGTACACTGGGATTGCTTCCCTGCGTAGGTGTGCCGCCGCCACTGCCAGTACCTTGGTGAATACCCTTGGTGCTGAAGCTATCCCGAAGGACAGTACCTTGAATTGGTAGTGGCGACTGTCCACCTTGAAGCGCAAGTACTTTCTGTGCGCTGGGAACATGGAAATATGAAAATAAGCATCTTTCATATCTAAGGTTGCCATGTAATCCCCCTTTTTTAGGAGGGGGATTACCTCTTGTAGCGTGGTCATACGAAACTTTTGGGGCTTGACATACTTGTTGGCAGGCCGTAAGTCCAATACTGGGCGCATTGTCAAGTCTTTCTTTGGCACAAGGAAGTAAGTTGAATAAATACCCTTGTTTACCTGGTGTCCCGGGACAAGTTCTATCGCATCCTTTTGTAGAAGAATGGCGATCTCCTCAAGGAGAATCTTCTGATGTTCTAGGGAATGTACTTTTTGTCGTGGAGGATGGTTCTGGGGACGCTGCAGTAGTTCTATACAGTACCCTGTGGATACTGTTGACAGCACCCATCTGTCTGATGTGATCCCTTCCCAAGCCTGGGTGAAGTTTGAAATGCGTCCCCCTACTGGGGTTGCGTGAGAAGGGACCCTGAACTGAGCGTCACTGCTTTGGTGGAGGCGTGCTGCCTCCCTTGCTGGGGCTGCCTCTGCCTTTACCACGACCTCTCCTATTACCTCTGCCGTAACCCTGGGTAGACTGTTGGTTGTTGTTCCACTGTGTACCCTGCCCCTGGGAATAGTTAGATCCTCTCTGGGAATTTTGGCCGCGTGGGCGACGAAAATTACTATTCCCTCTCTGGTTGGGGGGTTTATTGGTTAACTGGCCAAGGGATTTGAGAGTCTCGTATTCGTCCTTGGCATTTTTCAGTGCGTCCTCGACCGCCTTCCCAAACAACAGATCGGCTTCCACCGGTTTGTCTAACAATGATGCCTGAGTTTCTGTCTTAAAACCAGACTGCCGTAACCACGCATGTCTCTTGATAACAGTACCTTCTGCTATCAATCTGCCTGCGTTGTCCGCGGCATCGAAGGTTGCTTTCAAAATGCAACCAGACACGGCTCTACCCTCTGCGGAAATCCGAGCTAATTGGCCCTTTACCGGTTCAGGAGCAGAGGCTATGAGAGCCGCGACTTCTTCCCACTGATGGCAGTTGTAGCTGGCCAACAGGGTGGTGGAGTTAGCAATCCTTGCTTGATAGGCGGACGTTGAGGCTACCTTCCTGCCGAAACCGTATAGTTTTTTGCTCTCCTTGTCGGGAGGAGCTTCTGACGAAGACAAGGGTGTTCCAGCCCTCTTCCGAGTGTTGGTAACCACTAGGGAGTCCGGCTTCAGATGTCCTCTTATATAGAGAGGGTCAGACTGAGCTGCCCTGAAAAGTTTTTCAACCCTGGGATTGACTGCTCTGGTGAGGTTTGGGTTCACCAGGGACGGATCTATTCTCCGCTGAATGGATTTCAGGATAGGGATGGTCTGGGCAACCGGCCTCCTTTCTCCCACTCCCGTGGGTGTCAATGTGAAAATGTTCTGCTGCGCGAGCAAGAACCTCATTTAGGAGGGGCTGGTTATCGACCGGGGAGTCGGTAACCGGGGCTTCGTTCTCTACCGGGGAATCTACTCTGTATGTTTCCGGGTCATCCTCTTCTTCTTCCTGGTCCTCATCATCCCCATAGTATCCCGTCCCGGTTTGCTCTCCCATCATATCAAACTCTTGGTCTCCACCAAAGGAAGCCTCCCCTTGATACCGAGAGAATGGTGTTGCGTAAGGTTGTACCTCGAAGGGTTCAGACCTCATCGGGGTTTCAAACCGGGCCTTTTTACTCAGGGGGATAGGATCAGTAGAGCCTAAGGGTGTGGATCATACGAGAGGAAATGCTCAGGATTTTTATCATAAAAATCAGCCAAGGAAGACATTTTTGACATGACCCTATCTATGTCTTCACTGGACCATTTTTTTGGAACTGAGAATGACTCTCTCAGCAAGTCTATGGGATTTATCCTGAGTAGCTTTGCTGGTTGTGGACCTATCAGCAGACCTGGACTTGTCTGTCTGTTTAGGGGGGTTGGAGTGTCTGACAGGTGTGGAAGAATGTACAGGTAGTTTCTTCTGCTGTTTTCCCTCCTCCCCGTGCGTAGAAAAATGTTTTCCCTGTCCCTTAGTGGCTCCGGAGTTTTTCGACGCCTGGCGTCGAGGATCGGGAGAGGTGTCCCTGTCCTTCGAGCGTGGGGCCTCGCTGGCTTTACTTGTGGGCTCCGCCTCCTGGAGCGCGGCCTGGGGGTGGAAGTCGTCTTCGTCTTCCGACGATCGAACTTCTGTTAGCCTAGGGAGCGAGGCAATCTTGGCAAGAGTGGATGATTGCCTGGAGTCATGCGGCCATCTTGATCGAGAGCGCCAGAGGACACCGAATCGGACCGTTCTGTCTGTGCCTCTTTCCGAGAACTCGACGTCGTCGAGTCTCGGTTGGACTTAGTGTGTTTAGTGTGTGTAGTATGTGAAGCGCTTGCGTCGCCGGGGGTATTCCCCATAGCCGCCCTGCCGGACGACCTTCCGAGGTCGGGGACCTGCGCTCGGCTGTCTTTCGACGCCATAATGCCCTCGCCGTCCGAAAGTACGGCGTCGCTGCCATCGCTGAAGGCGCCCTCCGCTGCCATGGCCGCCTGCCTGGCGTGGTGGGCCCAACGCTTCGTCGAACGTCCTTAAGTGTCTTAGGTTTAAACCTACTACACGCTCTGCAGTTCGCTTCGGGGTGGTCCCTCGGCAAGTAGAGATTGCACGTGGCGTGCCTGTCGACCCAAGGGTATTTGCGGTTGCACTTGGGGCAGAATTGAAAAGGGGTACCCTCCATACGCACCTTGAGGCAGCGGGCTGTTAAGTGTAGGAAATATATAAGGTGTACCTATATACCAAGAGTGTAGAGTATGTACCACCCCCCACTCTCCCTACTTGCAGGGCCGAGGCCAGCGGCCTACCAGGCCCAGGCCGAGGCCAGCAGCCTTCCGAGGCCCAAATCCGTCGTGCAGCAGCCGACGGTCGATTTCTTCTCCAGCCGGCATCGAGTGTCGAAGTTCGACGTTGGGGAAGGATGCCAATAGATTATTATTTTATAATTTTAGCAAAAGTATGGCTAAGGCCAGGGGACTCCGCAAGATGCTTCCGACCAGTATGGCGGAAAAAAACAATCTGAGGATCCTAGACGCGTGAGGGATCTTGGGTACAGTGGACGTCACACTAGGGATAGTATTACTGGCACGCCCTGTGTCAACGCCCATTTTCGAATTTCGAAACACAAAATGTAATACTCCGCAGCTTCCACTAGATGTCGACCTATGCACAGCATGTGATCTAAGCAGATTCCACAAGCCTCAGAAATATATATATATATACACACACAAACACACACACACACACACGATAGGTGGCATATGTACACAAATCTTTGTAACAAGTGATTAACACACTGAGCTTTCTACTGAACAATCATGTCACCCAAATCTATAAATCTATCCTTACACCGAGTATACCATCAGAATGTTACCTAAACCTCTTCAGCCTATCACTCTCAACGGGGAGAGTACCGCGAACATTCAAATCTGCCCACAGCAAACCACTCCTCAGGGACACAACAGGTGATGTGGAAGATCTCTCAATCTACAGACCAATCTCAAACGTTCCCTATCCAGCAAAACTATTAGAGACTTATGTCTACGAACAAACACTGAAACATGTAGAAAATCACCAAGTATTGGATCAGGTAAAAGTTGGATTCAGACCCATGAGAAGGACGGAGACGACACTTCTCTCTATATGGGACGACCTAAAGACTAATGCAGACTCCAACACGAACCCGCCACTGATACTACTGGACCTCTCTGCAGCATTCGACACAGTCAACCATAAGGAACAAGCTACTTACCTGTAACTGTTGTTCTCCAGCATGGGTCTGGCATGGATTCACATGCTCATGAATATTCCCTGTCGTCAGGCTGGGAATCCTCGGTAAAGAAAAAATCAGTATCAGTTTCGTTCTGATCTGTCTTTCGTAGTAGTAACCAATCACTGATCTCTGCGTCATACTGACCACAGCCAATGACGGCCATCTCCCTAAGCCCCGCCTCTGGCAGCCATCCTCAGATTTGGTAGCACGCAAAGTGGCAGTATGACCAAGTGAAGAGCCGCAGAGGGGTAGGCGGGAGGGTTCGCATGTGAATCCATGCCAGACCCATGCTGGAGAACAACAGTTACAGGTAAGTAACTTGTTCCTTCTCCAGCATGGGGTCTGGCATGGATTCACATGCTCATGAATATAAGAATACATAGCAGTACACACATGCACAACCACGGGAGGTGGCAAAGGCTCAACATTAAGCAATACAACAACTCAACATTAAGCATCTCTTACCTCCTCACCAGGCTCACCTTAAGCGAACAGGTTGCGCAGCACCGCTTGGCCGACCCTGGACTCCTC
Source organism: Ambystoma mexicanum (assembly GCF_040938575.1). Lineage (NCBI taxonomy): Eukaryota > Metazoa > Chordata > Amphibia > Caudata > Ambystomatidae > Ambystoma > Ambystoma mexicanum. Next base: position 977,536,282 of record NC_090924.1, read on the forward strand.
CCTGGAATCCCGCTCGACGCAGTAGAATCTCGTGAAGGTGTGCGTCGACCTCCACGTAGCAGCCCTGCAGATGTCCAGCAGGGGCACACCAGATAGGAACGCCGTAGTAGCAGCGATCGCTCTGGTCGAATGGGCTCGTGGACGGCCTGGCAGCGGTCGGTTAGCCAACCGGTGGCAGTGCATGATGCAGCCGGAGAGCCATCTGGAAATAGAAGACTTCGAGAGAGCCTTTCCTTGATTCACAGGTCCAAAGTTCACAAACAGCTGTGATGTCCTCCGAAAATTCTTTGTGCGGTCCACGTAGAACTTCAGCGCTCTAGCCACATCCAGCGAGTGCAAAGTCCTCTCGGCCGGCGACGAAGGAGACGGGAAGAAAACAGGTAACACCAGGGGCTCGTTAAGATGGAAGTCCGACGGCACCTTGGGCATAAAGGAGGGGTGCGTCCTAAGCACCACCCTCGAGGCATGGAAAGTCAAGTACGGTGCTTTGCAGGATAGGGCCTGGATCTCTCCCACTCGTCGTGCAGAGGTAACGGCCACCAGGAATGCAGTCTTCCACGACAAAAACTTCATGAGTGCGGAATGCATCGGCTCGAATGAGGGCCCCATGAGCCTAATCAGCACCACGTTAAGTTCCCACGCCGGGGCCTTCACCGGCGGGAACGACCGGAACAGTCCTTTCAAAAACTCTTTCACCAGTCGATGGGACCACAGGGACGTCCGTCCTGTGGTTCTGGTATATCTGGAGATCGCCGCCAGATGAATCTTAATGGCGGCATGGGCTAGCCCAGCCTTTGCCAGCGATAGCAGGTACGGCAGAACCTGAGGGGCCGTAATCCATAGGGGGTTGATCTTCTGTGCTCGGCACCAGATAGAGAACCTCTTCCACTTGTGACCGTAGCATTTGAGAGTCGAGGACGCCCTGGCCTTTGCAAGAACCTCTCTGCAGTCGGCTGGTATATCGTACCCTCCAAACTCTAGCACTGCAGGAGCCAAACCTGCAGGTTCAGCGACGCCGGGTCGTGGTGGAAGATGGCGCCTCCTTCTCTGGAGAGAAGATCTGCGTCCGCCGACAGCTTGATGGATGGGGACGTTGACAAGTCCAGAAGGTCCGGGAACCAGATCTGCCTCGGCCACGCCGGTGCAACGAGGATCATCCTGCACCGGGACCTCTTGAGTTGGTTGATGAGTCGAAGCAGCAACGGCAACGGAGGGAACGCATACAGGTATAGGCCGTCCCAGGGGAACGAGAACGCATCGCCCATGCTTCTCGGCTGGGGAAACCTGCTGGCGAACCTCTGGCACTTCGAGTTCGTCGCTGTTGCGAACACGTCGATTTGGGGTTTGCCCCATCGTCGGAAGAGTTGATCCACCTGATCCTGGCACAGCTCCCACTCGTGACACGCGCGCAGCTCCCTGCTGAGCGAGTCGGCGATGGTGTTTCTTTCTCCTGCCAGGTGGAAGGGAACCAGGAACATCCCCTGGGCGACCGCCCAGTGCCACAGATCCTGTGCCTCCTTGGATAGGGCTGGGGATCTGGTACCTCCCTGCTTCCATATGTAAAACATTGTCGCGGTGTTGTCCGTGAAGATCCGCACCACCTTGCCCTTGAGCGACGGGAGGAACGATTTGAGAGCCCAGAACACGGCTCGGAGTTCCAGGATGTTGATGTGCAGGAGCTTCTCCTCCGGGAGCCAGAGGCCTCTTGCATGGAGATCTCCGGTGTGGGCGCCCCAACCTTCCAGGGAAGCGTCCGTCGTCACCGTCTCCTGGTACGCCGGCGTCTGAAAATCCTTGCCCGCCGTGAGGTGCGGTCGAACGCCCCACCACTGAATCGCCCGCCGGAACACCTCGTTGAGGGGGACCCTGTCTTCTAAGGTGCCCGTCGCCTACGTCCAACAGGCGTCGAGAAAGGCGCATCCGTAGTCTGCATAGGCGCACCAGGTAGATGCAAGAGGACATCATCCCCAGGAGGGACTTGATGGACCTCACCCTGGCCACGTCCGTGAGTAGCAGGCGCTGCACTTTGCCCAGAATGGTCTTCGTCCGTTCTTCCGACGGTGCCGCCAGGCGCCTCACTGTATCGAGCTTCGCTCCCAGAAACAGGGCCACCTGCGACGGCACCAGGTGGGACTTTGGGTAATTTATGGCGAATCCCAGGTCTGTGAGTAGCTGGACGGTCCTCGCAGTGTGTTCGACGGCGAGTTCCTCGTCCTTGAGCGGATGAGCCAGTCGTCCAGGTAGGGGTAGACGTGAATCCCCTGCAGGCGCAGCCACGCCGCCACATGTGCTAGGCACTTGGTAAAGACCCTGGGGGCCGACTTCAATCCGAAAGGCAGTGCTCTGAATTGGTAGTGGCGTCCCTGGACGACGAACCTGAGGAACTTTCGGTGACTTCTGAGGATGGGAACGTGGAAGTATGCATCCTCCAGGTCCAGCGACGATAGGAAGTCGCCTTCCTCCAGCTGTCCCAGCACGTGCTGGAGGGTGACCTTCCTGAACTTTTGTGACCTGATGTATTTGTTCAAACAACGAAGGTCCAGGATGGGGCGCCAGCCGCCCGTTTTCTTCCTAACGAGGAAGTACCTTGAGTACACCCCGGAGCCCCGGAGCCTCTTCGGGACGGGCTCGATGGCGCCTTTCCTGAGCATCGCCCGTACTTCCAACAGCAGTTGCGGGACGTGATTTTCCTTCCTGGCCACAGGTGGAATGTGAGGGCACTTCTTTAGGAATTCGATAGAGTGTCCTCTTGCCAGGGTATCCAGCACCCAACGATCGGTGGGGATGGACTTCCACACGCCGACGAACTTCGTCAGCCGGCCTCCCACCGGGGTGCATCGGTGGGGGCCCGAGGCCACGGCCGGTTCAGTCCTGCTTGGAGGAGGTGGCCTTGCCGCCCTGGCCACCTTGCCGACGGCGGCGAGGTGCTCCCTGCTTGCCGCGACCCCTGTAGGCCTCCTGAGACGAGGAGCGTGCCGCCTGGCGGTAGGACGACGAGGCACCGCTGGATCCCTTGGAGGCCCCCTGTCTGCCTCCGGAGCTCCGAAAGGGCCGTCGTTGCTGAAGGGCTCCTAGGGCGCGGGCCATCTCCGTGTCCGTCTTTATGGCTTGGAGGGATTCGTCCACCGCCTTCCCGAGCAAGTTGCTGCCGTCAAACGGCATGTCCAACACCCTGGTCTGGACATCCTGACGGAAGTCGATCGCCCGGAGCCAACCCCGTCGTCGTAGACAAACTCTGTTGCCCAGCTGGCGGGACCTGGTACCGGCAATATCCGTTGCCACCGTTATGGCGTGGTCCGACGCCACCTCGCATTCTTGAAGTATTTCCAGGGCCTCGGACCTCTTGTCGTCCGGTAGGAAGTCCAATATGGGGGCCAGCTTAAACCAGAGCTCCCTGTCGTAACGGGCCACGATCGCCAGGGCGGTGGCCGCTTTGATCGTCGTCGCCCCTGACGAAATGACCCGTCGCCCCATGGCGTCCAACTTCTTTCCCTCGCCGTCCGGAGGGGAATTCGACGTTGAGGCTCCTGACCCCGCCGCTTTCTTCTTCGCCGCCGCCGAGACGACCGAGTCTGGCGTTGGCTGGGCCCTGAGGCACAGGGGAGCGTTCTCGGGGACCCGGTACTTCTTCTCGAACCGGTCCCGTTTGGCTGGTGCCATGGAGGGGTTCTTGAGTACCGACAGGCCCTCCTCCCAGATGTCATCGATTAGAGGCACCGCAATGACAGTCTTCCTCTTGGCTCCCTGGCGCTGATAGAGGAAACCTTCCTTTTTCTGCTCCTCCGGGCAGAGCTGGAACAATTCGGACGCCCTGGCGATCCTGGCGTGGAATGAGCCAATCTCGTCGGGCGGAGATGCCCGTGCGACGGGAGACCCATTCCATCGTCGTCGCCGTCGCCCTCAGAACCTGTCGTCGAGCCCACCGCACCCTTATCTCCCGACTCGTGGGAGGATGAGGAGGGAACTGCAGGCCTTACAGGGGCGAGCGGAGGAGAGGGTTGGGTCCTCCGTCGTTTGTTCTGAGGACTTCCTGACGGGCCAGGTTGCGGGTCCTCTGGCCTGGGCCGTGGTAATCTCATCCTTATCTCAGAGCATAAGGACTGGATCGCAAACAAAATGGCCGCCGAGCTATCCTGAGGCCTAGGTTTCGGCTGCGCCGGAAGGGAAGGCTGCTCTTCCTCGCCATTGGCGTCTTCCTCGTTTATCTCCCGAGGATCGTCCTTGCGGGACCCAACCTTCTCGAATTGTACTTCGAGATTCCTCGTGACCTCGGTCAGTTCCCCCTCCGAGGCTGACTCCGAGCTCGAGGAGGCTACCATGCCCCCCCACCTTGTTCCATCATGGGGGCCATGACGATGGGCTGAAAAGAGGATTCCCTCCTTGGCGGCAGGGAAACTCTAGTCCCGGAGGCAGTCTCCGCTGGCGGGGTCTCTGCCGGCTTGGCCAGAGTCGCCGCGATCGCCTCGATAGAGGCCTTTGCCTGCTGGGTAGGGGCCTTCACCACCTTAGGTGCGTCCTGTGCCTTCCCTTTAGTGGGAGGGGCGACGCCTCGCTCCCCCTCTCCCGAGATCGGACGGGGCTTCTCCCGAAGCTTACCCGGGGTCTCGGACTTCCTCTTCCCCGAACCGGAGCGCTGGCTCGTGGTTGACGGTGCCGGGGAAGGGGCGCCCTGCCTGGCGACCGAAGAGCCCGACCTTTCGCCGCTCCCAGAGCCAGCGGACTCGCGGCACTTGGCCTGGTGTTGGGCCCCCGTCACCGGGGCGCCCGCACAGGATTTAGAAGCCCGCTCTGACCCTTTCTTCTTCTTCTCACCCGTCGAGCCCTTCTCCAACCAGCTGACGAGATCAACGGTCCCTCATGGTCCGCTCCGACAAGTTCTTGCAGAACTGGCAGTCCTTCTCTACTTGAGTCTTGTCCCCATGAAGACAGTAGAGGCATCACGAATGTTCGTCCTCCTTAAACACGTTCTGCAGCCCGCATCCAGGGCAGCTGCGAAACAGCTTGGGTCCGGGTGACGAACTCGCGTCCTGGGCCATCTCGAAGTAGGCCACGAATCTTCTGGAATCCTCCAAGAGGTTGATTCGACGAAATCTTCACCCTTGAGGGGCGTAGGAAAATCCCGCAACGGGTACCCGTTAACGGGAGTAGAAACGGCGGAGCTTGAGGCTCGATTAACCGAAAAAATTTGAAAATTCACCTGAAAAAAAGCGCGAAACACGCAGTAAAAGCTCGAGAGCTAAGCACGAGGACTCCCAACACTTGAACGTGCGGTAAAAATCTGAAGATGGCTGCCAGAGGCGGGGCTTAGGGAGATGGCAGTCATTGGCTGTGGTCAGTATGACGCAGAGATCAGTGATTGGTTACTACTATGAAAGACAGATCAGAAACGAAACTGATACTGATTTTTTCTTTACCGAGGTTTCCCAGCCTGACGACGGGGAATATTCATGAGCATGTGAATTCATGCCAAACCCCATGCTGGAGAATATCTTCATCAAGAGACTGGAAGAAATAGGGATCACCAACATGGCGCTGCTCTAGATTAAATCCTCCTTGTCTGAAAGAACAGAAACAGTATGGATAAACCATTCAAATCTGCATCGTGGGACACCACCTGTGGAGTACCACAAGGATCCTCGTTATCCTCACTCCTCTTCAACATCTATATGACGCCACTAATCAATCTCATCAAAAGACACGTCTTCACTTGCTACAACTACACAGATGATACCCAAATCATCTACAAAATCGGCGATGAACAAGGGGAGAACAAAACGCTAATTAAGACTGTCTCAAAAACTCTACCAATGGATGAACACTAACAACCTCACAATCAACCCGGACAAGACGGAAATCACAATTACATCCAACAACCAAGGAACAAGCCAGTACATCCCATGGCCCACAGAACTGGGAACACAACCCACACCATCCAAGGTTGTCAAAAACCTTGGAATCCAAATGGCTACCCGTAGAATAACAAGTAAATGCTCTAATTAAGAAATGCTTCTTTCATCTGCACAAAATCACAATGATTCTACAGTTCTTCTACCTTCACGCACATAAACCTCGCCATCATCTCACTCATCATGTCCAGGATAGATTACGCCAACAGCTTATACCTCGGAATGGCAGACTATTTACCGAAGAAACTGCAATGCATCCAGAAAGCAGCTGCCACACTTCTTCTCAATTACTCACGAAGGGACCACATCACTCCAGCGCTAAGGATGCTACATTAGCTCCCAGTCAAAAAACGCATCACCTTCAAAAGAATGTGCATAACACAGAGGAATCCACGGCTAGGAGCAGAATTCATACAAAAGGAAATCAACATCTACCAAGCGACTAGAACACTCAGATTCAGAGACGACCTCCGCTGAGAAACTAAACTATACACGAGGAAAAAAAAAAACTATACACGAGAAAAAAAGACAAAAAAAAACTTGGTGGATCAGCATGCTCTTGCTTCGCCGTAAAACTTTGGAACTCCCTCGCCAGAGAAATATGAACTATGAAGGACCATCTAAAGTTCAGAAAACTTCTAAAAACCTGGCTCTTCAGCTCCATACGTGACAAAAACGACTGAACAGCAACCATGCACCATGAAATTAACACAAGCCTGAGAAGGAATGGGGAGGAGGCGTAGTGGAGTGAAGGGAAGAAGAGAGGTGTCTGAAAGGGAGAGGTGTTTTTTTCTGGAGAACTAGGTGTACCGTTCCCTATAGAAGGTAAAAAGGGAAACAAGGGAAAGAGATGGTTCTGACTTAATTGGACCACTGAGAGGGGAAAGAGAGATGTCCCGATCTCGGAACAGATGGACAAGAGGGTACGCATCTTGCCCTAGAGGAACTCGTAGGGATGCAATTGCTGCACACCAAAATATACCAAAGGAGGAGGGATATGGGCGGCATTTAGTCTAAACACTGTGGGTAGAAAAGGTTCTGCCACGAAATAACCCCATTAAAAAAACAGTTCTGCACACAACATAGGAGTGGTAATTGTAGCACACCCGAATGTACGACAGGGGAAGGGATATGGCCCAAAGTTAATCAAAACAGGGCGGGTAAAGGGTTACTGCCACTAACCAAATCTACCAAAAAAGCCTCACCTTTCTACATACACCTCTCAATCTCTGAACTAAACACAACCATACCTCTACAGCACAACAAACTGCACGCACTTCATTACACCACCACAACGACGAAACAAACCACACACAGCCTCTTCCAACAGCACATGACGGCTATCAACCGAAAAACACACCTATGCTCAGTGAAAGGTGTCAACTGAACTGAAGTTGCCAACAGCACATCACAGTTCTCTTGCTCTTTCTCCGGCTCAGTCCCACTAACTACCATTGCCCTTTGCTTTACAGATCCTCCAGAGCACCAAGAAACCACGCAGGTGGCAACAGTGCACGGTATAAGAACATAACAATATGCATTTCAATTTTCGGTATTGCACATGATTTATATATTTCCCACAAAAGGTGAGAATGCTACAGGTGTTATGCAATAGTCAACGGACAAACTGTATGTACTGCCGTGAACATAGTATAGTAGAGAGCAAGGAAATTCAGCTCTTCTAAAAATTCAAAAGGTTAGCCAGTAGATCTAATTATGGATCATGCTTGTAATGTATAAGTTATATGCATTTTAACTATTTGAATGTTTATTTTATTTATTTATTGTGATTTTGGTTAAAAATACTTAAACCTTCCAAAAAGACAAATAAAACGATAAAATCAAATTATTAGAAAATTACATATAAATCTATATAGACTCTCAGAAGAACATCTTAAAGTGCAACGTGCCTATACAATGTATACAAATATCATCAATTAAGAAGCAAACAAAGTGCATAAAAACATATGTAATGGGGGGCGTGGCTAACCGCCATGTAGGAAGGACGTGTTCGGCGCAGCTCCGCTCGATACGATTATGGATCCGCCACCAACTACCGCTTAAACTTGACTGCAGCCACTTGAAAACAGAATATAGGTCGTGTGAAGGAGTGTTCCGCCTGTTGACGAAGTTTGGGAGCCTCACGACCCTCTGAGGGCCCGCACCATCAAAAAGAAACGGAACGTCGTACGAGGACAGAAAATGGCGGCCATGACGATGCCCAGCCTGACGCTGTAGCGGAGCCCTGTGACCGACCGGGAGGAACCCGCAAGGGGCCAGCCTTTATGGAACTCGATCTGAAGTGGCAGAGATTGCCTAAGCTGAGACCTGTGCTCCTGTGTCCCGAAGAAGAGCAGCGAGGAGACGGAGGGGGGAGCGCCTGATGCGGCCTTAACTACACCCTCACCGGGCCCTGCTGAGCGGCCCACTGGCGCAGCCCGGCGGGCGGCCGACGCACAACCCCCCCCACGAAGCATCCCCAGCACGGCGCCATCGGACACAGACTGTGTAGTGCCTGCCGAGGCCTGACGGACCACGAAGATAGGACATGACCACTAAGGGCGCCCGAAGCAGACACCGCCAAACTACCATGGAGTCCTTCGCGGCCGCTGGAGCGATCGGACCCGCGGAGGCTTCTGCCCCTGTGGAGGTGCCGGGCGCCGCGAGACCCGAGCCAGCTAACTCCCAACTGCTAGAGGCCATCAAGACACTCCAGAAAACTATGGAGGACAAGATTGATGCGGTTGCGATCGACCTGAATTTACTGAGGCAGGATGTGCGCTCTATCACCGGCAGAACGGACGCTCTCGAGATCCAAGTCCGAGACAATACCGATGCCAAAACTCAACTTTTAAAGGATGTAGACATTTTGGCGCAGAAAGTGAAGAACCTAGAGGACAGGGCTGAGGAGGCCGAAGGAAGGGCCCGCAGAAACAATATCAGAATTATCGGCCTGCCCGAGGGCATCGAGGGCAACGACCCTACCAACTACGTCGAGAACCTGCTCATACAGGAAATTGGGGCCGGGAAACTGTCGCAGGGCTTCACTATTGAAAGAGCCCATCGCTCCTTAGCCAGGAGGCCCCCACCGGGGACCCCACCAAGACCCATAATAGCCAAAGTCCTCAACTATAGGGACAGGGAATCCATTTTGGCCTTCACCAGGATGGGCGGATCCATACAGAGGGACGCCGCAAAGATAGCAATCTACCCTGACTACACCCTGCAGGTTCAAAGGAGCAGGGCCCAGTTCCACCACACCAAGGCGAGACTCAAGGAAGCAGGCCTGCGCTATCTACTCCTCTACCCGGCTAGACTCAAGGTCCTGCGCAACAACAAGGCCCACTTGTTTGATAACCCAGCAGAGGCCTGCGAATGGATGGACAGAGAACAGATCCCGGACATCGAACGGAAGCAGCGCGGGCCCTAGCCGCCCGCAACATAGGAACTTCTCCACTCATTGACTGCAGTCGCCGATTGTACATTCATATGACAATAGTCGTGGCGACACTGATGGAACCGGAGCCGCGCCGGTCGTGGCGCACCTCCTGACAACACCTTCGGAGGCAGCCCCCTTCCTAACCCCAGGATACTTTGGGTGAGTTCACCCGCCCGTAGGGCACCGGAAGACCCTGGTCTGATGGGGCAGAAACGGGGATGTCAGAGCAAGGGCAACCTCGCTAGACGTGTTATGTTTGAAGTTGTGTTTTTTGTTAAGTTAGACGTTGTTGTTTGTGGGGGTTCGAACCCCAAGTTGGGATTGCAGTTTGAATTGGACACAAACCGGACCGGGACCAAGCGCAGCAGAATTGCAACCAGGACGACCAGGTTCGTCAAACCCCTCAACCTCACGCTTCCCACAGCCGCACGACCACACACAGACCATGGCTGAGAGGATCAGAGTCATGTCCTGGAACGTCAGGGGGCTAAACAGCTATATCAAACAGCGACGCATCCACGCCTACATGAAACGCCACAGGGTCGGAATCGCCCTCCTTCAGGAGACCCACTTATGTGGCCCTAAGCTTGCAGCGTTGGCCAAGGTCTGGCGGGGCACCCTAGTGGGCTCCCCCTACTCCACCTACGCCAGAGGCGTCTTGATATGGATCGCCCCCTCTGTCCCAGTCAAGCTGACCCACACCAAAACGGACAATGAAGGTAGGATGGCCCTGGTTCAGGGCACCATAGAGGGGAGGGACGTCCGCCTGATTTGCACCTATGCCCCGAATCATGATGCCACTGTTTTCTTTCGCTCGCTGTACGCTCGGCTGACCCCGAGTGATGAATGCATAACGATATGGGGAGGTGACAATAACTGTACCCTGAACCCTTGCATAGACAGGTCGGATGGTAAACACGGGGACCCCTCCCCACCCGCCAAGATATTGAACGCCCTCACGCAGCAATATGCCCTGAAAGACCTGTGGAGAGTGCAAAACCCCGAAACCAGAGGCTACTCCTTTTACTCCCCCCCACATAAGGTCCATACCAGGATAGACTGCCTGTTCATTAGCGAAGAGCATGTGGCGGGATTTGAGGACACGCAGTACCTAGCCAGGGTACTTTCAGACCATTCCCCTTTGATGACCTCGTGGGTGACCACGACGCCCAGGCCCCCCATCCCCACGTGGAAATTGAGAAGCGAAGCGCTGTTGGACAAAGCCTTCAGCGAACAAATCAGGGAGGGTTCCACACATTACTGGCAGACCAACATTGATAGCGTCAGATACTTAGGCACAGCCTGGGAAGCCTACAAGGTGGTAACTAGGGGGGAAATGATAGCCGCGGCTGGAGGGGCCCTAAAATCCGTCACGTCCCTGCTAGCGCACGCTGAGACTGAACTCCAAGATCTCGAAGCCACCCCGTCCCCTGATCCCGCCCACTTGCAAAAGATGATTGATCTTAAACAAACATGCCTAACACACTGGGAGACGCTGGGGAAGTTGAGCTATACTAAATTCACGGAGAGGAATCATGCCCTGGGCGATAAACCCGGGAAGCTTCTTGCATGGCTTTATAAACGAGAAACCCCCAGATACCCCATTTGCTCCATTCGTAATACAGACGGCCTGACCCTCCACACGCAAGTGGGTATCAATGCAGCGTTCAAACAATATTACCAAACCCTTTACTCCGATCCAGCCCCGCCCCCTGACCACGCGATCGAGGACGCCCTAGACGCCATCTGGCTCCCATGCCTGGAGGACCACTTGGCAGATCCCCTCGGAGCCCCCGTCACCCCCGACGAGGTCACAGCCACCATTAGGTCATTGCCCTCGGGTAAAACGCCGGGACCGGACGGTCTCCCGAGCGAATTTTATAAGGCCTATGAGGATATACTGGCCCCCCTGTTGTCCAAAGTATATAACGAGGCGTATGACATAGGCCACCTCCCCGACACCATGATTGAAGCCACCATCATCCCCCTACTTAAGCCCGACAAGGACAGCTCTGACTGCGGCTCATACCGCCCACTATCCATGTTGAATGTAGACAACAAAATCCTCACCGCATTACTGGCCAGAAGGCTTCGTGCAGCCGTCCCATACCTCATACACCAGGATCAGACGGGCTACATGCAGGGTCGCTCTATGTCCGAGAACCTGCGAAGGCTGCACCACGTGATACACAGCACAAACGGCATGCCCGGTAAATATGCAGTTGTGTCCCTCGACGCCTCTAAAGCCTTTGATTCGGTCCGATGGACATGGCTTTATGCCACCTTAGCAAAGATGGGGATCGGAACGGCTTTTTTGAACTGGGTAAAACTCATTTACACCAACCCCACCGCCAGAGTGCGTACCAACAACACTTTTTCTGAAAAATGGAGCCTGGCCAGGGGCACTCGACAAGGGTGCCCCCTATCCCCTCTACTTTACATCTTAGCGATTGAACCAGTGGCAGCATACCTTAGGCAGGAATACGGTGACGGGGGAATAACGATAAATGGTGTGAACCACCTTGTCTCCATGTATGCGGATGACATGCTCCTCTACCTGAGGGATCCCGAACACCTTCTCCCCTACATCCTGGAAACCCTAGACGGGTTCCACAGATGTACAGGGGTCCAGATTAACCACAGCAAGTCTTGCTTATTCCCCCTGGCTGCACTTAGTGGAACCAAGGAAGAACACCTCCCCCCTTTGGCCCTTAAATGGGAACCCACTACGTTCAAATATCTGGGCGTCGTGATCCACCGGGACCCTGAGACCGAACATGTTCTGAACACGGGCAGGGCTAAGGAGGGACTGGCTAAATCAATCGACCTATGGTGCAAACTGCCCCTTTCGATGGCTGGTAGGGCGGGACTCCTTAAAATGGTAGCACTCCCCCGTCTCCTACACTTCTTCACCAACGTCCCCTACAACATCCCCCAGCGTTTTTTCAAAGACCTGGCCATGCTATGTAGGAAACTCTTATGGCGGGAGGGGAGGCACAGAGTTGCCCTAGACATTACTCAAAGACCGTACGAGAGGGGAGGCCTGAACACACCTAACTTTGAGCTCTACTACATAGCGGCCCAGCTTAAGCACGTGATCCAGTGGATGGCTGATGATGCCATGACGGACACACGCCTATTGCAGCCCCCAGACGCACCATGGCTGCTCAGGGACCTCCTCTGGATCGGACCAATGCCCAAAACGCTGGACGCGCACCTCATCCGCCTAGGCACCCAAATTTGGAGTCGGGCCTGCAAGTTGGTCAAGCTGTCCGACCCTTACTCCCCACAGATCCCTATAGCCGCCATCATGTTCACTAGGCCGGAAGACCGGAGGGCGATCCGGAATATATGGGAGCCCTCTGGCGTCGCCACTCTGGGCGATCTGGTGGATGACCAGGGCATCCACACATTTCCCGAGCTGCACGAATTGACTGGGGTCCCACTGGGTCAGTTCCTTCTATACGGGGCGGTGCTGGACAGACTTAGGAGGCGATGGCCGGATGCAGAATCCCAATGCGCCGGACACGAGGCCATAGAGAACCTGATAGGTGTGGCAGAAGGGGGACACGAAACCTCTAGGCTTTATGAGATCCTAATTGACAACACCACACATAGCGAACTCACATGCAAGAGCAAATGGGAGGCCGAGCTGAACACACTATTTGGCGACACGGAGTGGGAAACAATAACACACTATCACAAAAAGGTCTCTAGGAATGCCCGATTTCAACTTATCCAATTTTACATCATCCATAGGGCCTACCTTACCCCAGCTGTCATCTCGAGATTCAATGGCGCTGATGTGGTGCGGTGCCCCAAGTGCCAAGAACCTGCGGCCTCCCTGACCCACATGTTTTGGGCCTGCCCGAACATACGAACCTTCTGGTCGCAAATTCAGACCAAGGTAGCAGAGGAGGACATAACGCTAGACGTGCAATCCCCCAAGGCATGTCTATTGGGCTCGTACCCACGAGGGAAAAAAAACAAATCTCTCAACAGGCTCAAAGATTTGATGTACATCCTCGCTAAAAGGCGCATCGCAATGGCCTGGAAGTGTCCCAGAGCCCCTAAACTTGTAACATGGTGGGAGGACCTTCGCAGATGGACTGTGGCTGAAACCGGGGCCTGGGAGCTGGCGCAAAGACAGCAAAAAATAAATGACTCGGAGGACCTCCTGCAGTGGATTGCCCTCACGACGGCCCTGTTCAGTCCTAAGGAAGCCAGCACCTCAGGTGAGGACCCGGACAGCCCGGGCTCACCCTAATGCCAGCAGCAGACTGCGTAACCCCGGTCCGGGTTCACTTGGGGAGGGAGGGAATGGGAATTATTGCGGATATTTAATTGATTGTCGTGTTGATGATACTGGTTGTATGTTTCTTGAAAAAAACAATAAAAATATATTTAAAAAAAAAAAAAAAAAAAAAAAAAAAAAAACATATGTAATAAGAAAATGTATAATAGGAAAACCTAACCAGGTACTCAGACAAGCCCTCCTTCCTAATATCAATACACAATAATGTGAATTAAGTTACCTCTATGCGGTAGAGGTCACTTTTGATAAAGGTTAACACTGCACTGTGATTGAACAAATTGGCAAAAACTTTGCCTGGCACCAAACTGCAGAAAAATGCACACACAACACAAGACCATTCCGTTAATAACCAATAGAAACTCGCAGACACGAGGACACGTATTCCAACAGCCCGCACTATTCCCGTTCCTTCAATTAGCTGCAAGCACAAAACACGCCGTCATCCGTCGAGAGCATTTCAAATGTTTCTTAACGTTTTAAGTAGACATTTTAGAGAAGCTGTCAATTTACTGGACCAATAAGGCTACACAAGGAACCTGGTAGTTTAACATATATATTGGCTTTAATTTGCACGCAATACCCACCGAAAAATTATAGTGCGAAAAAAGATGTATTTTCGAACTACACTGGCAGACTCTAGGAAGCATCTAGAATGTTCTTGGCTGGCCATGCTACCCAGACACCGACAAGGAATACATTCACAAATATACACGATGTTTCCGCTTAATTTGCAGTGTACTGTCTAATTCATTATCACAAGCTGTCAGTTGGTGTTCATGCACTTAAAACACATCTTAATCTAACAGAGACTACTTTAAAATGCAGAACTAGCTGTGCCTTATGCACAAAAGAAATATATATATAGAACCGAACATCTAAGAGGGAGATAAGCACTGTGCAATGTGAGACGGTGGTGAGAGGACAGGCACACACTTTTTAACAGCCTTCTCTGACAGACTCCAAAACAAGCTAAATATAGCATTCACGTTTACCAGATACATAAGCGCAAATGTTAATATTTGCGGCACAGATCATGTTATGTTTGGTAAAAAAAAAAAGCACCAAGAATAGAAATAGCATTCCACCTATATGAAACACTTGTGTATAGGCGCGTTATAAATGCCATATCATATCATTTCGGGCGAGGGGAAGAGGGGCCTAACTGGTGATGGGTGGGGCCACTTCAGAAACTGGGTGGGGCAAACTTAGAGGCTCTGCCCCCTCTGTTCTACCCCAAGACTTTTCTGGTGGGGAGCCCATTTAGCTCCCTTTCCCCCCATCCCTCTCCCACCAATCAGCATACCCCCACCTCTCACCCTCTATCCGCCAGAATTAGCTCACATACACACAGTTACACATTCAATCACTCATTTAAAATCCCATTGACCATACACCCACTCATTTATATGCGCACCCAGCCCCCATACATCATCCACTCACACAGGGCCTTGGGATCTCTGCAGCTCCACTGCGATTCCAGTCAGCAGCTGTGCCCCTGGTCCCTCGATGCCTGAAGATGCCCTCCACACCATAGATTCAGCACCCCTTGTAAAGATGGCTGCCGCCGATAAACCGATCTGCCCTGCTGCCTCACTGCGACCTGAAGAGCCAGCCCTCTGATAGGCTCTTACAGAGAGAGCATGCATTGGCTCACCGAAGCCGGTGTAACGTCACTTTTTGCTATCTGTCAGAAAATCCTATCGGTAGGAAAATCTGACAGGAATTGTAATGTCATTTTTTGCTACCTGTCAGAAAATCCTACCGACAGCAGGCATTGGGCAACCCACCCAGGGGTAGGAAAAAGAGACGGGGTAGGAAAATCTGACAGCCTAACCTGTCATTTTTTCCTAACCGTCAGAAAATCCTACCGACAGCAGGCATTGGGCAACCCACCCAGGGGTAGGAAAAAGAGACGGGGTAGGAAAATCTGACAGCCTAACCTGTCATTTTTTCCTACCCGTCAGAAATTCCTACCGACAGCAGGCATTGGGCAACCCACCCATTTGTTGATGGGTAAAGGAATGACCGTAAGCGCCATGTGTGATGTTTGTCACTCAAGGACCAGATGCCAAACTCTGCACTGAGCAGACAGAGACACTGAGCAGACACAGGCAGTGATGTAAGTACAAGGAGTCCACATTAAATATATAATGCTGAAATTCAGCACCAAAGTGTGAAAAATAGTTCAGTTTGTTTCAACATTACCAACAGCATTAACATTGGTGTGGTTCATACTGTGTGTCCAGTGGGAAAATGTCTGAGTGGAGACCTTCCAGTGGCAGTGCAGTAACAATGGGAGCAGACTTTCTGGCCAATAGCTTAGCATTCTACATGAAGCAGCAATACGAGTCTTAACCTGTAACTACCACTGACTGAGATTGATGAATTTGGGTGTTGGCTCCAGGAAACACAGGAACACAGCACCCCCTCTCTCACTGCCCCCTCATCCTTATGCCCCATACAGGCCCTGACTGCCGCCAATTTGTCCTCCAGGTCCCTCTGTTTCTTTCTCCCCCCCCCCAATCGACTTTGCTTGTCTTTTCCTGTGCCCTTATGCCTCAAGAGTCAACCCTGATCCAAAACCCTCCTTCCCTAATCCCTGAATCAGTCCTTCCCTTACCCTCCACAATACCCCCCCTTTGAGCCCGCTGCCTGCTCCTTTTTCATAATCCCTACCACTGCTTCTCATCCCCTTTGAAGTCAGTAAGCCTTCACAAAGAAATTATTTCCGTTATGGTTTGGTCCTTAACGGAAATAATTTCTTTATGAAGTCAGAGTGACTTCAAGAAGAAACAATGGGTATCAATTGGCAGTAACCGTGCCGTTGCTACCGGCAGGTTGCCGCCTGACCCGTAATGATTTACTGGTGCCTGACCCTCTTCCCCCCCCCCGCCCATCACCCCCAAACCTACGGATTAGCTTAACTTGGCTTTGCTTAGTGTGTGATGTCTACTTGAGCACAGTTTTTGCAGATAATAAGTATTTCCAAAACAGCCAAGAACTTTGCTTCATACGTCAGAAAGCTAAATTACTTTGCACCTTGTCACGTCGTCCCCCCACGCTAGGTACATGGGATAAATATTCCACTAATTCAAAGGTATATTGTCCAGTCGGGTAATTATGTGATTTGCATTGACAGTCACTGTGCGACTGGTTTTCTGTCCAGTTTGGGCCAGCCTGCCGAGCCACTTCGCCATGCAGCTGAAAGCTTCAACCAGTCTTTTGACCGGGTTGTTAAAAAGAGCAGTGCTGTTGAATAGATCTTCTTTAACTTGTGCAGTTCGGAACACTTTTGTCAACCTCATCCCGTGACCCCCTGACAGTGCCACAAAAGGAATGAAACCCCACATGTCACTGTGTACTGACAAAATGAAAACAAATGGCCAACCCTTAACCAACCTATTCCAAATTGCCAACAAAGGCGCACAGCCCCAACAGAGAAAGTGTGGGCCCTTTCCTTGTAACTCCTTTTCTAGTTTGTCATTCTTAGTTGACTGTGGTGTGTTTCAATGCCCCGTGCTACCCGGAGCCCGCATGGCGCGTTAACAACACTATGCATGCCTAATGCCCCATCCTTTAATTCTGCATGACACCAATATTGGCAAGTACCTTTTCCACTCTCGGTTAACCTGGCACATGAAACCACGGAGACTGCATGTTGCTATAACCTCACCATGTATGCCTATTGCCCCCTTGCTTAATTATGCCTGGCACCAGTATTGGCAGGTAGCCTGGTGCATGATTATGCAGCTTGGGACTGCCCGTTCAGAATGTTCCAATTAGGTCTACCCATCTATCTACACATCCATCTCACTGGAGCTCTGTGCCCCTTTGCACTTGCACATTCTCAATGTCACTGAGCCTAGTAAAATCGCTGTTTCGTTCCCCCTGTTCCCCTCCCTCGCCTTGTCATGGCAAAACGTGTAAACTTCCCACAAGAGAGGACCCCCGCACCTGTGAACGGTCCTACAAGACCCCAGTACACAAGTACCAACACCTCGAAACTGTGATGGAAACAACAAATGCTACTTCCAAACAGTAAACACGCTTCCCCACAGATATGGGGAGGTAAGCAGACACTGATAGCATATCATAGCATCGTCCATTACCCTCCAGGCAGAAGCAGAAAACACATAGGCACAGTACTGCCACTTCAAGGCAGACTCCGGAAACACATATGCACATTACTGTCACTCCTAGGTGGACTAGCCTATAGGGAACTCTGGAGATTACCCGTTGGGCCTCTGCACCCTGGCCCTCTTTATGTGGCATTCCCACATTTTTCGTAGGAAAAGCCTTGGGCTTGCTGAAAATGAGTAATATTACTTCCAGGGCCTCTTTTAGTTCCCAGTCCACCCCTGCAGTGCCATCTACGAACAGACGAAAAGCATTCCATACGCAATAACTGACACTTCCAAATAGATCCGAAAACCTTGAGCGGACGGAGGCAGCGCTTAGAAACAGATCACCAAACACTAGCTGTCTACGCCCCACAGTATGACGAGCTGCGGCCATTTATCTTTTTGCTGCTGCAAGCAGCGCAGGATACCGTACCGTGCTACGCTGTGAGCTTTGGTAGTGCCTTGCTGCTAAGCATCAATTTTAAGCGCTATACAAAGAAGCCTAAGGGCACATCTTCATGCACTGCTCTGGTGCCGGTTAACATGGTACTGCCATTTGCAATGGCGTACTGGTGGCACATGTTCTCTAGGCACTGGTTAATAGGTGGTCATGTGTTTCTCGTCAGTGCAGCTCCAATTTCTGTGCTCGTGCGTGGGTGCACAGGTCACTGTAAAACGTCTTGCACTAGTGCAAAATTGTGGTTTTTTACTTCTCAGAACCTTTTGCTTTTTGATAATGCGCACACCCTAAACACTTTCCCGCCCTCCTGCGGAAGTAGAGCGGTCTCTAGAGCTTCAGTGTTGACATCGTTTCTAAATTTTTCATACAGTCTCGACAAACGATCAGAGGCTTTTGGACTGAATAACCAGAAGCGAAGAGCGTTCCCAGCAGGCCCGAGGCGGTGGAGATCCTAGAGAAGAGTCACACCGAGCCAAGAGAAGAGACAGCCACAGCAAGCCTGCCGTCACGGAGAAGAGCATCTGTAGACAGCATACCTGGAAGTGGTTAACAGCACCAAAAACACCGCGGAGCGGAGCGGAGTTGCGAGCTGAGTTGGGAGCAGTCTGCTGCAGTCTGCTGCTTACGCGGAGTCGTAGCAGGATGGAGCCTGACGTGAGACCGCATCCAGTTTCCCCCGCGTGGTCACCCCCCATGGGAAAGAAATTAAGAACTAAATCCGAATCGGCCGTGAAACCGGCAAGAATTGGCGCCGTGCAAATGAGCACGGAGCGGGTGGAAATCCTGACAGCGATCCAAAAGCATCTGCCTTCAGAGGGAACGGTGAGTGAATCTGTCATCTTAAACTCCCCCACTTCACCTTCACCTCCCTCTACGATTGAAACTTTTTCTGAAGGTGCTCCCAATGCTCGGCCGGAGAGGTCAAATCAAGGGTCGAGCAAGCACAGTGCCACGACTCCACCTGTATGTACTTCTATCAGGGTGCCGTCCCTCACCCCGGGTGAACCTAAGAAAACACAAAGTAAACGAGATGTCGATGCTGACGCATTTACACCTTTGGAAGCCCAGTCCCTAGCTGAGCCCTTAGGGAGAGTAGACCTCCTGGATCCTAGGACCTCCATCCCTACCTCTTCCGTGAGTCCAGGGGACACCGCTAGGGTGCGTCTGGAGGCCGCTGGTAAGGTGAGCTGGGAAAACGCGACGGGTGACAAGGGGACGCCCGGCACGCGGGTCACCGAGTGCCATGGAGTGTCGGGTCAAAGGGAGACAACTGACTCGAAGGAGCTCCAAATGGTGAAGGAAAATGAAAACCTGCGGGCGTGCACTCGCGAACTAAGCCATAAACCGGGTGGTGCCCCACATGCAAATATGAGTACACAGTTCGCTGATATAAATTCTGAGAGTGGTGAAGGAGCGAAAGGGGAAACCCAAAATCCCCAACAACCCCCGCTCAATGTACCACAAAAGGAAGGCCTAGATGGCAGCTACAAGGTCACTCAGGTAACGGCATTGATCCACGGAAATCCTAGTGGTGTGTCACCCACTTTAAAACAAACAAAAAAAGCGAGTAAACATCCTAAAAGACGATCAAATGAACGAAAGCGCTGCTCGGAGACGAGCAGCAGCGAAACGGACTCAGACCTAGATACGGACTTAACTACAGATGCAGAAGAACGGATAAGATACGACGAGGCAGCGATCGAAGTGGACTCAGATACTGAAACTACAGAATCGGCTGACCTGATAAAGAAATCAAAGGTTGCATCAAATTCAGAAATCTTGGAAAAAGGGGGAACTAAAAGCTCAACCGACCACACCTTCTTAAAAATAGGAAGAAAGAGGGTACTCCAAGAAAGCAAAAAAACTGGTCACAAAAGATCAAAGTTCGTATCAGAGACGCCAGAACAAATGAGCAAAAAAGTACGAACTAGAAGAGACGCGCAACTAAAGGGGCCTTCCATCCCCCCAAACCAAAACTTCTTGAAGGCCTTTTTCACTCAACATCAAAAAAAAAATATTCTAACAGAAGACGAATATCGGACGCAAACATGTTGGAAGCAGTAGGGGACCTCCCACAAGCTCTTAAAGTGAGAAAATCTGTTTTCGACGCAAATGACATCCAGAGACAGGAGCAGCAAAACGAAAAAGCAAAAGTACAAAGTCTAAAAGACACGGAAGAGCTATTAAGAAACAATATAACAGCTGAGAATACGAATCAAGGCGCGAGGGAAAAACTGATGGCCTCTTCAATTAGCCAACCTACTTGCTACCCAAAGAAAGCAATTCAAGAGACGAAAAGCCAAACAGAAAACCCGAGCAAGGGATCGGAGGTGGTTAAGGAAGTAGAAGGGCAGATCATTAGCGATTCAAACCCAGAGAAAAATCAAGCAGTTGATGGGGAGCAGTGGGTGGCTTGGACCAGACCACACCTGTCGATGGTCTCCCAAAACAAACCAGTCTCAGAGGTAAGGGATTTGTCCAAAACCCTTTGGGACCAGGTTTTAGCGAACAAGGGGCGAAGTAATCAAACCATGCTAAATGAAAACGGCCATAGCCCTCGACGAGACTCCTCATATAATGACCTCCAGGCAACTACACGAAGAAAAGAACAAATCCTGGCATCTCCGAAAAAGAGACGATTAAGTGATATAGCGGCAGCAATGCAAAAGGACTCGCCGAGTAAAAAACCAGACATGATTGCTATCATGTCGGCTATGACTATTGTGCTGGCCCCATTTTGCAAATTATATGAGGCGATCAAAGAAGAGGTGAAAGACAACACCGCTATTCTATCCAACATGATGAATAAAATGTCTCACGTTGAAAGCTCTATCACAGCCATAGAAAATCGTGCTACCTCTCCTCATCGCAATTGGGAAAGTAAAATCAGTAAACTTGAGAAAAAGATAGAAATTATGGAACAAATAAACAACGAGCAGAGGGCTCAACTAAACAGCCAAAAACCACAAATCCAGTTATCACAGCCGCAGCCTAAACTGATAGGAAATACCACTCAAACGCTGTTAGCGTGGAAAGAGCCAGTTTTCATCAACAAATCCACATCCAAAAGGCTTGACGAAAACCAACACCAGACAGTCGATTTAAGAAGTCCACCTAAAGACGAAAATCAGTCCCGAGTCCTAATAAACAGCAAAAAAACGAAGGCAAACCTGCAAGAAAAGGTAAATTTAAACATCCAATAAAGATGCATAAAGAAAGTGACCTCTCCCAAATCACCGCAAACGGCAGAAGAATTTATGCTAAAGTCTGACTTAATGAACATGTCGATCTATGAAGAAAACGAGCAAACAGAGAAAAGCAGAGACATAGAGCAGATAGAGCAAACTGTCGGACTAGATTTACATCAAAAGGACCAAAACAGAGACAACAGAGGGGTCGAAATGGAAAATGGAAATAAAGAGGCCACGGCGACACCGTAACAAAACCGAGGAGTCGCCGCCCCTAAAGAGAGACCTAAGACAGCTTCAGAAAAGGCAAGTACCAAGCCTAAAGGACTCAATAAAAAAAGCAGCCCAGTGAAATTAAGAGCCCAAAGGGGAGAAAGAGGAGATCATAAAACGAATAAAGACGTACTAAGAGTGTTCAAGCTTGAGCAAAGAGAGTCAGAGAGCGGCCACCTGATTTTCAACAGACCCACAGTCATGAAGATTATGAACAAAACGAAATCTTTATACAAAATCAGACCAGCAGATGTGGTGTTAGTAGAACCATACCACAGAGAGAAAAGGGCCAAAGCCTATGTTCACATTAAAGCAGGAGAAACAGAGCGGATTGACCAACTGGCGTACGAAGAATTAAAGTAATTGGGCTTCACCCTGACTGAGATTACAAAGCCGACGGAGTTAATATCTCCGAGCAAGAAAAAGGCTGATATCGCTGTTAGATCAGTGCACTATAAATCAAGGACGGAAGACCTGTATCGCCAAAACCGCAGACAAGAGGCAGTAGAGAAGGATGGACTACGAGGGCCCTACCGTGACCACCACTGGGACAAGGAGATAAAGAAAACCACACGAAAGAGATATCACGACACTCGTGACGAAATCTGGCAACGTTACAGAAGTGATCAGCGGGACAGGGTTTATAGTCGTTCTGAAGGTAGTCCGCCTCGAGGAAGAAAATCAGAGCAACAGAGTGAAGTAGGCAATGAAGCAAGGAGGAGAGACGATAAAAACAGCTCTCTAGACCTCAGAAATGGTGTAAAATCTGTAAACCAGGAATCAGGCCCCTGGAAATGGTTCACTCAAAAATGGAATAAAGACAACAGAAAATAGCAACGACCTGGGTCGTTCAACGTTGGCGATTTTACACTTTGCTACGATGAGGAACGGCCTGAAATAGAGACCTTTACTCTGTGCTCGTGGAACACAAGAGGGCATGCCCACTTGACAAAGGTCGGTGAAGTAAACCTGGGGTTTTACGATATGATATGTCTCCAAGAGACATGGCTGATGGATAAACCTGTATTGGACGGCTACACAGTTGAAATTTCAGCGGCAGTGAAAGGCTTACTAGGCAGACCATCGTCTGGCCTGTTGGTGGCGATTAAAACTGGCCAAGGGTTATCGGCTCCAATTAAATGGAAGGAGGCATACGAAGTATTGGTGGTGTTGACCTTGTGGAAACAGATAAGCGACAAAAATGAAATCAGCTCTACAAAAAATGTAGCAATTATAAATTGTTACTGGAACCCTCAACGGATGTCTATTAAAACATTCTGTGACAACATGAGGGGCACCATCGATAAATTGTATGAGAACTTTGACTCGATCGATATCATAATATGCGGTGACTTTAACGCAAAATGCAGTGTCCTAAGGCCCACTGGTTTGGGTAATGAAAAAGGGAACAGATCAAGAGAAGCAGCTTACGAACGAGGGAAAGCCTTGAACCAAGTTATTAAAGCAAGAAACATCCAAAACGTTGCCAATCTCTTCCCCTTTACAAGTAAATCTCCCAACATGGGAACGAAACTCTGCAAACGCGACCCTTGATTACATTTTTATTTCTGACGGCCTTACAGCAGGTATCACAAGCTTTAAAGTAATAAAAACAGAACACAGTGATCATAACCTGCTTACTTGTGTTTGGCAAGGCAGTAAACCGTCTAAAGAAACATATGGAACAACGCTCGACTTAAACTCCCAAAGAACAAGGCTTAAGATAAGCGAAGCGGACATCGCTAAAATCAAGCAAGGTTGGGTCGAAAAGGTTGATAAATCGCAGGAATTAAATCGTGATGAACGACCAAACTATTTACCCTTGTTATTGGCCTACGAGACCCAGGCTAAAAAGTCCACTAAGATACTCGGGACCGGAAGACATGCATTTAACAAAGCACTGGTTGATAAAAGAAAAGAGGTGCGCAAACGAAAAAGAATAGCGAAAAAAACAAATGCCTCCGCCGATTGGGAGAAATGGAAGCAAAAAACAAAAAGGGTACAAAAATTGGCTAAAACAGCAGAGAGCTTCCCAACTTCAATTAGATGCAGAGCTTATGATGTCCAAACTACAGACAAAAAAATCCAGTGAATTTTGGGGCCTTATAAAAGAAATGACAAACACTCCAGGCTCAGCGCAGACAAACGCGGTGGCCGAATCCAGCTGGATTGCTTATCTGACCCGAGAATTCAAGAGACCAGACGGCGAAGTGTACACGGAGATAAATCGGTCGAATTCATCCTGGATCGATGTATCCAACCCCAGTGAAATAGAAGCATCAATTAACAAACTAAAAAAATCAAGAGCCCCAGGTCCGGATGGCCTTACTAATATGGACCTTAAGCGGTACCCGAAAAAATGGTCAGAATTGATTAGCAAAATCTTTCAGGAGTGTGGCAGAAAAAAGATGATCCCCGAAACATGGCGAACTGCGATCATCGTCCCTATTTACAAAAAGGGAGCCCGAAATGAGCCAGTAAGCTATAGACCCATCGCTCTTTTGGACATTATAGGCAAGATCTTTGCGACACTGCTATTGACCCATTTTAAATCATGGGAACAAAACAGCCCGTCGAGGGACTTCCTACAAACAGGTTTCCAAAAAAACGGGAGCACATCAATAAACATCCTAATCCTCAACATCCTGAAAGCTAAGGTCAAGGATGGGGCGCCCAGGTTTTTTTTGGCTTTCGTGGATCTATCGAAGGCCTTCGATAAGATTGATCGTAACAAGTTATGGTCAAAACTATACCACTGGAAATGCCCGGAAGAGGTGTTGGAGCCAATAAAAGCTCTCCACGAGAAGACAAAAATCAAGGTAAAACTAAATCAGCAGGGTACATTATCTGAAGAGATTGAAGTCTATAGAGGCGTCAAACAGGGCTGTCCACTGGCCCCTGCCCTGTTTACTGCATTTTTGGGAGATTATGGCCAGTCAGAAAGCAAAATTAGAACATTTCCCCCAAAAATAGGAAATACGGAGATCCCTCGCCTGTTGTACGCTGATGATGTCATACTGATTGACCAAACCCCAGTTGGTCTTCAGCGCAAACTTACTAATCTGGCAAAGTATATGCGAGAAAATAACCTGGAGATCAATGAGTCAAAAACCAAGATTTTGGTCTTCGAAAAAAGCAAAAAAAGAACAAAACAGCAGACATGGTTTCTGGAGAACACTGAAATCGAAACCGTAAAAACCATCAAATACCTAGGGGTATTGATGGATTGTTCTGGAGTGGACATGGCCTGGCAACTTCAACTATGGGAGAAAACAAAGCGGCTGACCGCCCAAGTAAGAGCAGTGGATAGAAAATACGGCAAATTCTCACTTATCCCAGCCATAACCTTCTATAAAACAAAGGTGGTTCCATCAATACTATATGGTGCCGAGTCATCGCTGTGTTTACCACACAAGCTATGGCCCAAACTGGAGGGTTATGTATGGAAAACAGTCCTGGGTTTACCCAAATCGAACTCCATGCCAGCAATTAGGCGTGAATTGGGCCTAGTTTCACTGACATCCATGGTGGATCAAAGCGCGATGAGGCTATTTAGAAAAATCATCATGTCTGACTCCCTGCGAATATATGAAATTCTGAGGAAAGAAAAGGAAAAAGGGAAATGCTCTGCCTTATCCAACTGGGCAGAGAAAAGAGAAAATGACCTAGCCCAAATAGCCTGCTCCGAACAAGACCTGAAGGAAAATCCGGATCGTGTCAAACGCAAAATGGAAGAGTGGGATTGGATCACCACAGTGGCAAAGGCAACTAAAAACAAACTTTTAGCCACCCTACCTCCCACCTTCAACAAATTAAAGATGCCTTTAAAATACTGTCAAAAATTCCCGGATAAAAAACTGAGAAACCTTCTATTGAAAGCAAGATTGAACTTACTCCCTACGCGGGAGATTATGGCCATTCGTGACCCTAAGACCACAAAGTCCTGCCGCCTCTGCAAAAACCTGGATACGATTGAATCTGTCAAGCACCTTGTGATTAACTGTCCAATGACCAGAGAACACAGAATAGCTTACCTTCGCCCTCTGCTAGACAACGCCTGGATCTTGGAGCCCGACGAGTGGTGGGATAGACTAATCTCAGGAGAGAAAACGAATTGGGCAGTGGCAATGGCGAAGCAAATAGAGCTAGCGATGAAAGAAAGAAATTCGCATAACACCTCATCGCAACCACAATAAAGGATAGACTTTCTTTCTTTCTCTGTCACCCACTTAAAGTCGCAACGCACAGGAAGCGTGAACTGTGAAATTTAGAGCCGGAGGAAAAAAAAAATTCGATGGTGGCGTTGCGTGAAGACTTTACCTCGGAAAGGGAAGGAAAGAGAGAGGACAATTTCGTTTTACTTTTGATAAAACTCAGTTTTTCTTTGTTTTTAAACTGAGTAAATGTTTCAATAAAAAAAAAAAAAAAAAAAAATTGTGGTGTTTACGTTTAAAGTTAGGGCTACCATCCCAGGTACAACTCAATCTCTGTGGACCAGTTTGTTTCCAGCCCCAAGCCTTCCTTTTGCAAACCTTGATAATCTGCTAAATGCCATTGAAGTAAATGAATACCACAACTCCCAGAATGCATTTGGTTCTTACACAAAACCCAGACCTGTCTGCATTTAGTGGTCCAATGTATATACCATGCCCTAAACCTCATAAAGGCACACTGCCTTGGCAAACATTCTACAAAACATGATGATGAAAAGTTTCTCCCGTTTCTCATTCCCGAATTCCCCCCCACTCCACTCTTGCTCCGCCTGCCCATAACTGACTACGCCCTCTACATTCCAGATTTCTTGATCACCACAACTTGACGCCACCAAGTCCCCTCTCCCCCCTACTACAACCTAAATTCCCTGCCGCACGCACCCTGGACCACATGTCTACGCAACCTGGCTAGGTGCGTTGCTACGGCCATAAACTTCAGGCGCCAAGCCATACCGATCTGCTATTTAACGTTTCCTTTGGTGCTTTTATAGCCGGCATGTTTCGGTTAGCACTCACAATTATCTGTATAAATTCTAGCACACAGCCGAGTGCGTTTTAACGGTCAAAAGCCCATGCACTCCAGAACGTGCAAT
This sequence comes from Ambystoma mexicanum, assembly GCF_040938575.1. Taxonomy (NCBI): domain Eukaryota; kingdom Metazoa; phylum Chordata; class Amphibia; order Caudata; family Ambystomatidae; genus Ambystoma; species Ambystoma mexicanum. The sequence goes on from NC_090924.1 coordinate 977,563,070, forward strand.
GCGACAATATTGCTTCCATTATAGTGCTCAGGATGAAGCTTCGCAAGTCCCTTATAATACGCTACAATCCAATACAAACAATCCTGGCGGGGACCATAAATACTCTTCGCCAAAGTGAGTCCCCAAAAAAACAACATTTACCCTGGAGCTGTATGTATGCAGGTCTGCCACGTTATGTGTGCCTTATGTCACCACCAAGGCAGGAAGGTTACTTACCTGCAACAACAGCGCTTGGCATTTGCGCCTAGTACAGGTGGCTATGAGGGCAACCAACTGCCCATTCTGTAGCAACGGGGCCTCAGCCACACTGTCTCCGTACATTTGATTACATTTTCCAGCCGCTTTAAAGACATGTGTCCCACCCTTTTATCTCCCTCCCACGTTCCCGGGCCAGGCCATTAGGTGGTCAGGCCCTCTCTAAATTTATGGCCTGACTTTATGGCCCAAAATGATGGTCCTGCGTTGTTTTCCCAAAGTGACACCGAACACTCTCACCCTTATCTCCCACTTGGCCCGTCCTGCATTACCAAACGCTGGCCCCCCAACCCTTGCCTCTTGGTATGCAATCTCGCGTTCCCAATCACCCCCAGGACATACCGAACACCTCGGCCCAACCGTAACTCCCTGCACCGCCCTACTTTTCCCGGCCTGACTCTTCTCCTACCAAGCTGCCTTACGCCCCTCGCACCATGCCTCCTTCTCCCCTGCCAGAACCCCCACGAACATCCATGTTCCCTCCCTAACCTTCTACCTCGTCTCCCCTCCCTGCAAACTCCACACCCTGTGCGTCTTGCTGGTCCCATACCAATTCCCCCATTAAAACCCTTTGTTATATTTTTTGCACGTTACCTTTGCACATCTCTCCCTGCGATGCGGCATAAAACGCCCCCCTTATGCAACAGGCAAAAACCCAATCTTTTAGTTCGTGCTGTTCACCGCACAACCGCGTGACCCAACTTTTACACCCCCGCTCCCTGCCGCATCCCGCTTACTGCACCGTATTCATGCATGCGCCTATCCGCTCATTTATACCCCCGCCCTTGCCGTGTCCACTACCTAACCTCAATTTACCATTCCATTTTCGCCCAGCCCTGCACCCCATCTCCTCCCTCCCGACAATTCCTCCTACCCCCTGCATGAAGCCTGTTCATCTGCCACCTATAACTCACGCTGCCCTTATCCCCAGCAAAACGCACCTACCCCCATCTGCAATAAGCGGCTTGGAGACCGCACGCCTTGATATTTGAACAAAGTTATATCACCACCCTAAATCATCCAATGCCCAATAACCTTTTCGCCCCCTTACAGCGCTTGCCTGGATCTCCTAAGGAAACCCTAACACTGATACACACCTAACCATCTTTGAGGCACAGTTGCCAGCTCATGAAAGTGCCAAATTGACACGGAACCGCCGAATACTTGTACTGGTAAAACATATTCATGAAGGGGTACCACCACCCCGCCACGCTCAACTGACGTATGTATGTATGTATGTAATGTATATGCTATGCGCAAGGGTACCGCGTGACGTTCATCCCCCATTAATTGACGCGCCCAGGATGATGCTTGCGATATCCCTCATAATATGCCACAATCCACTACAAACAAAACTGGCGGGTACCATACTCACTGTTCGCCCATGTTGCTTCCCCGAAGAACATTCCACCACCGTACCCTAATACCCAAACAATAATTGCCGCAGGTGCTGCCTTGTAAATAAATAGCCCGTGGTGCCCGCCCCATACATCGCTTGTGCTCCACCGTGCTTTCCTACTGTAGCGCCCCCTCCGTTCCCGACTTGCATGTCCCCACTTGAAATATCCATGCATGCAGAGTGCATTCGTTCATGTTTTCTTGTAATTAATCCGCAAACCATTGATTTTGCATATGTCTGCAATTCATTCAGGAGTTTCTAACTCCCACATAAGTCTGGTCACACAAGGCCAGATCGTCAACATATGGAACACAGTATTCCCGACTTGCGTGTCACACTTGAAACGCCCAGTTGGCTTACAACCCTATAGGCCCCAAACCCTTATTATGAGTTTACAGTCCCTTACCTCGAGTATTTACCTCCTATAAATATTCTAGCACTACACATGACTTTTTCCTCGTTGGAACCGACCCCTCTTCGCTGGAAGTCACTAGTCAGCCACATATGCCCTGTTCTTGTACAGCTGCAGAAAAGATAGCTCACTGTGTTGGGTACCTGCTGCTGAGATCTGTGCTCACAGCATATATATTACACGTACAATCGTACTAAGGAACAAAACAGGTTTTTTCATTCTGGTCAATAATGAGTATTAACACCAGTGATGCTAAGAATCACTATATTGAAGTGTTTACAGCTATGTTTATTTTTGTTATAGCTTGTGCACACTGCTGCCAGTGCAGGTCCCCACTGTGTAGGGTATTCAATTCAGGCTTCCTCACACGCGCTGAGCATGCGCACGCATGCGCAGTCAGCCAGACTTATCACGAATATGTACGTTTATGTGAACTAAGTGCATTATTAGCACGTAAATAATGCACTTAGTTCACATACACATACATATTCATTTTTGATGAATTCTTTAATGTTTTGCACATTTCGTGGTTACTAGAATCCTGTGAGCCTAGAAAACAAAGTGTCCACTGGGTTCAGGTTCCTTCGTCCGCTGGGTTTGTGGTTTTTATGTCCGTTTTGGAGTTGCTAGTGACACGGCTTCACCGTATTATGTAATTTGAGAGAGCCTGGCTCTCAAAGTTAAACGTATTGCACCCCCGGGACCCCAGAAAGACAGGCACACCACATTCCTTGTGTCAAAAAATCCTATCCTTTAAGTAATGACTGAGCATGCGCACGATAAGATTTTCTGACACATAGCAATAAGTGACGTTACACCGGCCGCCCCACAAGGCCTTCGGAGCTCTCTGCAGCTCGCCAATGTGGACGTTGGACAAGGCTGACCAAAACCTCAGCTGGCGACCGCAATCGGAAGGTAAGCCCAATGTACGCCCCTATAATGCCGGCTCATATATTGCAATTAAAAAGGGTCTGGCCCACCTATATTGCTGGTGCCATTTCCCCATCCCTTGCCCTACACGCTTCCTCCCGTCTGGAGTCACGTTTGGAACCCCCCCCCCCATCTTCGTCAATCCATGAGAGACCGCTGCCATCACTACTCCCGGTCCTCCAGCCATCTCACGCTCGCACTGAACGGTGGGCTGGTCAAGACGGTAGGCACTACCCATTAGAAAATCCTCACAATAGTAATCAATTAACAACCATCTCACCAAACGCAGCATCCCGCCATATGCGACCTTTACTTAAACGGGGCCAGAAAGCCATAAAGGCCAGTCCTCACTGGCAGATTACAAAGCCACACACCATACCTCCCAAGTATGACCACCCCCCATCGCTACCCGAGCCACATACTAACACCCCACCAGGTCCTGGAAGGAGAAAATCCTGTAACCACCAAGCGACCACATACACCTCTCACCCTGTTCCCAAATGCCCAGCCTTGTTCTTACAACTTGCTGCCAGTAAGCACACACAAGCCGTACTCACTGCCCCAGCTACAACCAAAGTAAGGAACAATATACTTGGCATGAGGCCACCCAAAGCGAACCGCTCTCACCTCCCAGCATCCATAGCAACTAGGAACCACCACCTTAGGGCCAGAACCCACATCAAACATCACCACCCACACCATAGCATCAAGGGCACCAGGTGTAGTACGCTCTCAAGCATAACTCAATTTAAAGCAACTTCAACAAGGAATGCCCCTTTGCCCCAAATAAATGGCCTGAATCTGTCCATCCCCTATCATGACCTCCACCTGGAAAAGAACCATAAGGGCCACAAGACGCACACTACAGTACACAGTACCAGGGTGTGCCCCCTGTAAGGAACTCATGGTAGCAACAGTAAAGACAGTCACAAGTAATCGCAGTTCAAGGGTGTTTAATAAACTGTATGGGTAGGTTGAAAAAATGCCTAATCTAAACCTAAATCTGAAAAAATAATAAGGCAGTCCTAGTGGCGTCTTGTCAAAAGGGCCTTTACTGAGAAAAACCTATTGCCAATTCTTACAACTAATACCAAAAGGGAGTGTGGGAGTGTTCACAAGAAAGAAAGAAGTGTTCACAAATGTTAAGTCAGGATGTGGTAGACGGGGGTCTCCTTTCCCCACGTTTTGAGCACGGGACAAAGCAGGATCCCCTCTTCCGGGCTCAGACCCTTCTCAAATGTTGGCTTCCCTCCGTCGGGGTCACTATGGCCTTTTCTTGTACAATTTCACCTGTTGTACTCACCAGTCTAAATGTCTTTTTAAACAATCCACTGTGGACATCCCTCTGCCGGGTTCACTCTTTGTAATGTAATGGTTCCTTTGTAATGCGCCTATACACATGAGTTTTTATTTAATTAATTTTATTTGACACTTATAGTGCACAAAACCCAGAGGTATCTAGGTGCTTTTAACTTAAGAATATAGTTACAGGAAGTGCTTCAGGTTACAGAAAGGAAGCGTAAGAGGTGAATTACAACATGGAACGTGCAAAAGGTAATACATCATACGGCAAGTGCAGAGGAGAATTACAAGGTAAAGGTGCTCATATAAAATGGACCAGACCCTATGTTGCCAGGCAGTAGCAGCCCATAGATGCAAAGTCAATCCATTGGCAAATACATGGTGCCTACCCTATGTTACAGGGCACACGTTACGAGGTGGCAGCAGCACACAAATGTGAAAAGTCAATCAGTGGGCGAATACATGGTGCCTACCCCATGTTGTAGGGCGGCATTGGCACACAAATGTGAAAAGTCAATTAATGGACACATGCATGGTGCCTACCCCATGCAAAAATTAGTTAGGGGGCACTATTGGTCTTTGTAGAGAAGGATGAGAAGAAGGGGAGGGGGGGAGGACATCAGGTCAAGAAGGGGGGGTAGGGGTGTACACAGCATCACAGGCGACAGGAGGGGGCGGGGGAAGCACACAGCCTCACAGGCGACCAGGGGGGTACGGGTGCAGGGGTGCACACATCACAGGCGACCGGAAGGGGGAGGGGGAGTAGGGGTGCACACAGCATCACAGGCGACCGTGGGGGTAGGGCTGCACACAGCATCACAAGCGACCAGGGAGGGCAGGGGTGCACACAGCATCACAGGGGGGTAGGGGTGCACACAGTGTTCACAGGCGACCAGGGGTGGTAGGGTTGCACACAGCATCACAAACGTCCCCGGGGGGTAGGGGTGCACACAGCATCACAAACAACCGGGGGGTGCACACAGCATCACAGGCGACCAGGGGGGTAGTGCACACAGCATCACAGGCGATCGGGGGGGGTAGTGGTGCACACAGCATCACAGATGACCAGGGGGGTAGGGGTGCACACAGCGTTCACAGGCGACCAGGGGTGGTAGGGGTGCACACAGCATCACAAACAACCGGGGGGTGCACACAGCATCACAGGGGACCAGTGGGGTAAGGGTGCACACAGCATCACAGGTGACCGGGGGGGTAGTGGTGCACACAGCATCGCAGACGACCAGGGGGGTAGGGGTACACACAGCATCACAGGCGACCGGGGGAGGTAGCGGTGCACACAGCATCACAGGCGACCCAGGGGGGGTAGGGGTGCACACAGCATCATAGGTGATCGGGGGGGTAGGGGTACACACAGCATCACAGGCGACCGGGGGGTAAGGGTGCACACCGCATCACAGGCAGCCGGGGGGGGGGAGGGGTGCACACAGCATCACAGGTGACCAGGGGGGGGGGGTTTGGGGTGCACACAGCATAAAAGACGACCAGGCTGGGGGGTAGGGGTGCACACAGCATCATAGGTGACCGGGGGGCTGATGGGTAGGGGTGCACACAGCATCACAGGCAACCAGGGGAGGGTAAGGGTGTGCACAGCATCACAGGCAACGGGGGGGGTAGGGGTGCACACAGCCTCATAGGCGACCGGGGGGGTAGGGGTGCACACAGCATCACAGGCAACCAGGGGGGTAGGGGTGCACACAGCATTACAGGCGACCGGGGGGGCAGGGATGCACACAGCACCACAGGCGACCAACGGGGGGTAGGGGTGCACACAGCATCACAGGTGACAGGGGGGTAGGGGTGCACACAGCATCACAGACGACCGGTGGGGGTGGTCACAGCATCACAGGGGACCGGGGGTAAGGGTGCATAGCATCATAAGGGACCAGGGAGGGAGGGGGGGCAGGGGTGCACACATCATCTCAGGCGACCGGGGGGGGGTTGGGGTGCACACAGCATCACAGGCGACCAGGGTGGGGTAGGGGTACAGAAAGCATCACAGGTGACCGGGGGGGTAGGGGTGCCACAGCATCACAGATGACCTGGGGTTGAGGGCGATAAGGGTGCACACAGCATCACATGCGACTGGGGGGGGGGGGGCTGTAGCAACCAGGTAGCTGACAGGGCCCTTAGAAGTGGGCCTTTGGCTGGGGCCGGCAAGCCTGCCGGCTTTCGGATAGGCTGTAAAAGAATAGGGTCTCCACCAATCAGGGCACAACATCAGGCATCAGGCACCTCAGTGCACGGTGAATGTGCGGGCCGCCATCTTAGAATGGCCGGCTCGCAAGACAAAGAGGATATCAAGTTTCAGCTGTAGCAGGGGAAACGGGTGATCAAACCAGATTATTCCTTTATCTCTTGGCCTTCAATACTGCCACGATCGTCAGGCCAAAATGAGGATATTTAAAGAAATAAAAGCACGAACGTGCGCAAAACAAGCAGAAGCCCAAGGGGCTTACCTCTGATCCTCAAGATGTTGCTATGGGCTCCGGAGGGAGGTCTCCCGATGTGCAGGGAGAGGTGCTGAATGAGCACAAGACTACTGCCTAGCAGGAGATGTGCAGAAGTGAGACAGGAAGGAAAGTGTCCGGGGCCCGGAGTGGGCCTTTGGCTGGGGCCGGCAAGCCTGCATGCTTTCTGATAGGCTGTAAAAGAATAGGGTCTCCACCAATCAAGGCACAACATCAAGCATCAGGCACTCCAGTACACGGTGAATGTGCGGGCCACCATCTTAGAATGGCCGGCTTGCAAGACAAAGAGGATGCCAAGTTTCACGTGTTTGTCTCAAGGTGCAACAAGGCAAGGGGATGGGGGAGAGGGGAACTATCCTACTAGGCCTTGTACATTCGGATCATGCAAGTGCAGGTATTTATAGCATGCTCGTTTTTGTTTTTTTAGTGCAGATTCGGGATTCGAACCAGTGTTGCTCAGCGTGGTCTTGCTTCCAAGACCTGCGTGTTGCCACAGATTTATCCTCCCTTTGTCAACACAATGTTCATTGGGGCTTCATGCTTCGTCCCGTTTGGCAGACATCCCTCCGTCGGGTTCACATTTGCCAGGCTCACAGTTTCTTCTACTTCATTCTGCTTTCTCAATATGCAGGATTCGATTCCCTTAGTCTTCCAATGGTTGCCGGTCAAAGACTTTCGACTGTACAGGGGATTTTGCTAGACCCTTGCATGAGCACTTTGACCATTTCCTGCTGGTTCTCCTAAGGCCTTCTGGTATCGGTAATTCAACGAAAAGGGGAATAAACCAGAGTTTCTCGAGTAAGCACCCACGTGGTGCCGGACACATTTGCAGCTGGTCTTCCCGTAAAACGTTAAGTTCTTTGAACTTTCCTTATTTTAACATTTCCCACTTTCTTTCAACACAGTTCGGTTTCTTATCGGTTTCTCCCCTTGACTCACCGGCAGTGATGGACCGCTTGGCTTTTCTTGCTTCTGGAGTCAAAGACGGTACCACGGTAGCAAGCATCTCTCCCTGTCCTGCTTATCATTGTAGGAAGCCTTTGTGTACCGTTGACATCTGCTGCAACACACGCTGGCTATTGTTCACGGTCTTCTGTTTCCTTCCACAAAGGTTTTGCGGGTCTGGGTTGGAAAGGGCAAGGTTGCTTCTCTCGTTGTCGCTCCTTCGGTTCTCGCCGCCTTTCTCCTCCTCTTGAAGTGCTGTGCTTGGATAGGTCTCTCGTCGTGCAGTCTGCGTTGCTCGTAGTGTGCTCTCGTGCTCTACCTTTTATGCCTGTAGGGAAGGGAAAGGGCCGTCAAGTGTGTGTGATTCTGGTCAACTGCCTGACTTTGCCTGACCCTTGTGTTGGGACATGTCAGGTAACCGACTCTGGTGTTAGTCCGTTGTCTTTCGTAGTGTGCAAAAGTGTTTGTGTCGGAAAAGGGGTGGGGGTAGAGTTTCTGAGTTTCCAATGTGGTAGGATAGGAAAAAGGTGTTATAAGAAGGGGGATAGTGCGTCTCACCCGTCGGTGTCCCACTTCCACTTCCTGAGGACCCTCCTTCCAGGTGATCCTCCCACACTGGCCCACCCCCATGAACTGGATCAAATAGTGATGGCGGTGTCCTGGCGACCTGGATGACAGATCACTGGGGACTAGCCAGGGATACACCTTCAGGTTTCTCACACCCACCTCAAGTACTGAGCCTAAGAAACCGATCTTAATAACCTCTTCTACGACCCCAGTTTCCCCTACAACTGTCCTCAACCCGCCCCCCTCCCTACACGGAGCACTCATCAATGCTAGGTCCCTACCGACCTATGCCCTAGACAATAATGACCTGATCACCCAAAAACTAAACCTACTTGTGATCACAGAAACTTGGATCAACCAAGCATCAGCCCCAGCCCTGTCCCTAACCCTCCCCGAGGGCTTTGCCATACCTAGGAGTGATAGAACTGGCACCTGAGGCGGTGGCGTCGCACTCATCTATAGAGATTCTCTGCTAATAAGACTTATCAGCAGCTCCATGGAGGGAAACTGTGAACTCCTCATTGCCTAATTCGCTTGTACCCCTTCTGACCATCACCTTACACATCATCTATAGGAAGCCCGGACACTCTGCTGTCTTTGAGAAAGAGCTCATTCACCTGATTGGAGATAACATCAAACCATCATCTATAGTCATACTCTTGGGTGACCTAAATGTAGGCCTCCATGACCTGCTGGGCCCCATAACAACAGGTGTGGCGAACGCCCTCACACACATAGGTTTCATCCACCAGGTCACAGATCCTACCACAAGCGGACTTGAACAGCCAGATCACTATCACCTCCAATCATATCCTCCGTTTTACCTTCCCACCTGGGAAAACAACAACCCCCAGCCACCTCAAGACTGCCACCCACCCTGGCCCGCAGTTCTAGGAACATCTCCAAAGAATCTATTTCCCCCTTCTCTCAGCCCTTCACCTGGATCACCCTAGACTCGACAGACCCAAGGATCCTAGCAGACTTACCAAAGCGGTAAACTTGTTACCCACCCTCTTCCCCCTAGAAAAAGCCAAGCCTACTAGCCATATCAATTCCTGGTTCATCCCAGACCCACCAACCATGGAATCTAAAATAAAGACAGGCTGAAGCCGTCTAGAAGAAAGACCCTACTGACCTCCCCAAAACCACATTCACCACTGATGAGACTTTGTGCATCAACATTCAGAATGCCATGCAATCGAAAATAAGTTCCCTACAGCTGAAAATCGTAAATAAACAAGCTGCGGCTCGCCCCATCAAGCTACCTTCCAACACCAAAATACATAACACTCCAGCTTTCCATTTCAGGGAAGTTTCAGAACTAGAAACTAGCAACATTCTGAGAAATCTCAAACCCTCTAGATGCAAAGCGGACAAATGCCCAGCTACCATTATCAAAGACTGATCTGAAGCCTTAATCCTGTTTATCACAAGATTCATAAAGGCCTCTTTCGCGTCCAGCCCGGTCCCAGCTAGCCTAAAAGAGTATTGGGTACTCCCCCTACTAAAGGCACCTTCTCTGGACCCAATATCCCCAAACAACTACCAGCCTATCACTACAGCACCCTTCTTACTAAAGATTTTAGACAGGGTTGCATACAATCAAATACAGTCATACCTTGAATCGAATCACATCCTGGGAATGTGTCAATCAGGATTCCGGCCCAGGCATGGTATGGAATCAGCACTATTAAACTTAAGAATCCAACTCAACGCTTTTAGATATGAGGGCAAACAGCACTCCTCTTCCATCTCGATTTATCAGCAGCCTTCCACCCGGATAGATCACAAAACCTTATTCCACCACCTCACAACTTCACCCAACTTCTCCATTGAAGCAGCATCCTGGCTAGCTTCCTTCCTAGAAGGTAGATCTATGAGTCTCTTCTCAGACATGGCAAGTGCTCGAGCCAGTTGGATGCCACCCTCTCACTTATCAAACAAGTGAATATGATCACCTCCTTGTCCGCTTTCAAAGCTAAAATCATAAACGCTGCTAGATATTTGCTGTCCCGGGACAGCTGCCCTACTATTGCCCAAGCAATTATTGGGGCAAGACTTGATTACTGTAATGTGCTATTTGCGAGAACCTCAAAACAGAATATCAACAAATTACAAGTAATCCCAAAAAATGGGGGGGGGGGGTGCACCAGAGCCCAGCATGAAATGTAAAAAAAAAAAAACATTTTTTTTTTTTTTACATTGGAGGAAATGGGAAATGGGAAGGGGCAGCTCACATGGTCAGACTGGGCCATTAAACGGTCTTAGGCACCAATGAAAAAAATGTCCAGCAGTTGCAAATGGATATTCAGTCCTTTAGTCATAGACTGTTTGAATAGTACCCAAGGGGTTGTTTTTTGTTCAAATGTAAACAAATTGTGATATAGAATATTTATTCAGCAACAATGGTCAAAACTACTAGCTGCATAGTGAAGTAACTCCTCAAACTGGCCCACATTGGCCAAAAAAGTGGCCCATTTTGACTGGCCTACACTAGCATTTTGCATTTTTGGTACGGTCATCGCCCTATTGCCCTATAGGCCAGTCCAAGCCTGCCGGCTCATCCATAATGGGTGAGGGGGTGTCCACCCACTGGCCACCTCACCCATTATGGAGGAGCCGAAGAGCCAGCCCAGTGAAACACTGAGCACTCCCTCAGCTGCTTTTTCCAGCTGAGGCAGTGCTCCTGGACTGGCTGAACTGTCAAAGGGAAACACTGTTTGCCTTTGACAGTTCTTTTCTCCAGCCGCACATGATCACTGAGCCATGCAACGCTGTGGGTGTTTTGCTTCGCCAGCCTTGCATAGCTCATTGGAAATGCTGGCTGGGGTAGTACTTGTATGTATGTGCGAGGGGGTGCTCCTGCGCCTCCTCGCACATACGGGCAGAGCAACCTGGAGTGGGGCATTTTAGCAACCACGGGCTGGCCCCTGCAGAAGGTATGTTTATGGCGATTTATTTTTTATTTAAATGTGTAGGGATGTGTGTATGCTTGTGTTATGGTACTGTGTTGGGAGTAGGATGGGTGCAGCACTGGAATAGTGGTGGGAGTAGGGTGGGGAGTGCCCAGGGTCTCTACTGGGAGTAGGGAGCGGTGACGGCACGCAAAAGTTCATAGCGATTTCTACATACTGTCCATCTGGTACTTTTGGGGGGGCCCGGCCTGCCCAAACTTTGTTCAGGGGGGGGGCCCAGGCCAAAAAAGTTTGAAGACCACTGGTCTAGTGGGTTGTTTGTATCATTTGTGGGTAGAAGATGCCCAACAGCTTCTTCTTGAAGACAACTTACATGTAACTGGAATGCAACAGCGCCCTGATGCCCTTGGGCTTAGGCGCTTTACAAATGGAATAAATAAATAAATACATTACATACACACCCCTTTCACAAATGCTCCTTTTTCAACATAACTTTATTCAGTATAAAAAAGCCATAAAAGCATAAATACATTGCATTAAAAAAAACAGAAGTAAAACAATCATTCAGTTTGTTAAGTTACAAAACCATGAGCGACCATGTGGCGATTCAATGGTAAATAAATTATTGATGGCAACCAATTCTCTGTTATAAAACTATCTAAAAGTCTAAGACAGGGAGAGTGATGCTGCAGCCCTGGAAATTAGAAAGACAGATTCAAAGCCCTTTTCCCAAGTAGCCACACCCTATGACTGTATCGTGCAGTTGCAAATATCACATGTGGGAGTGGACAATAGATTAAAAAGGACATTGCAGTTCTGGATGGGCGGAATGCCGACTTTATTTAGGATTGGTCTCAAATATACATGCCTCAATTGGAAGGACCTGTCGCATATCAAAAAGAAAAGCAAAACAGTTTCTTTGGTCCCTCCACACAGCGGGCATGTCCCCGGGGGGCGATTCACACCAAGTGTGAGTAAAAGATGCGACTGGGAGAGTGCCCAAACTCAGCCGCATGCACAATGAGCTTTCAAAGGCCCCAGGAATTCAATCTAAATACTCTTTGGGTCCAATCTTCAAATTGCGTGCAAGATAGTCCAACCCTAGTTTAGAGTTAGCAGCGTCAGCTAAAAGGTTTTCTCTAACTCGCATCCTGGCTTTCTTTTTTAAAATTTGCTCAGAGCCGCACTGCTGCTCTCCATGGGGTTTTTCCACAGCGCTGAGGCATCCAGGATATTAAGCATATTCTTTACATGCGCGAACCAATGAAGACTTTTCCCACTATTCAAAGACAAGTGGGCTAATGCCGCTCTGCATTTCCCCAATCCTGGTTGGTGCCAAATTCTTAATTGGAGAAGGTAGAGCTAAACATAGCCTTGGCACCTATCACTGTGACACAAAGCTGCAGGGGGGATAGCTGAAGGAGCACTTATGGATAGTATCAACAAATGTTTCAAAAATGTTTTCTCCTTAATATTTAATACACCACAGTTGGCAAACCCCCAAACCTGTGTCATACAGATCTAAGGCTGGGGATACAGCACCACTCCCATACCGCACAAAATAAGACCTAACAGCCCCACTGAACTTGTCGAGATTAACCGCTGCTTTACCCACTTGTGCCCCCAGCCAGGGTCTCCTGGAATCTTACCCCGAGATAGTCAAAGTGGTCTACTTGCTAAATTAAAATACCATCAACTTTCAGGTGAATAGATTAGCGTTTTTGGGAGCGAGGGTTAGATACCATTGAATTAGTCTTGCTAATATTGAGATTTAATTGAAGCTCCTTGCATTTAGCCTCAAAGATGGGTAGGGAGTTCTCTAGGCCCTTAGGAGTTGTTGATATTTAAACCGCGTCGCCCGCATAAAAGAGTGCTGGATATTTATTGGCTTATATTTTTGGGGGGTCTTGGCACCCAGTTAGTAATGCATCTATAATTTCTTGGATACATATATTAAAAAGAAGTTGGGCTAAGACACATACCTGTTCTACTCCTGTACTCACTGCAAACTGTGGAGTGGACACACCACCCAGACCAAATTGAAGACAGAATTTAGCTCTAGAATGTAGTTGGATAATTATAGAAATTAGGCTGGGAGGAACCTTGCGGGATAGTAAAATCTTACATAAAATCACCCTCAAAGTCTATAATTTTACTCCAGTCAATTTCTGAAACGAAAATGTAATCAATATGGGAGTTCCCATTTGCCCCATTGAAAGTGTACTGTGCAGGCTGATCTCTGGCAAATCTCCCATTGCAGGCAGGGACGTCATTTCACCAAAATGCCTGGGGTAGCGGAAGTGACATCACATGACCCTTCACCCCAGATGACATCACAGGAAGTGATGTCATTTGACCCACCCCGAAGTGATATCGTGGGAAGCTATGGAACACGACCTTTCACCCATTGACAAAACAGGGAGTGGCATCACACAGCATTGTACACCACCAAATTACTGTGAAATCAAGCAGAAGTCCATGACCAAATGATAATGATGTGTCATTGATGTGATTGTCTAGTTATATAGCACTTACGCTTAAGCGCTTTATATAGAAAAAAATATGCACCCAATTTCACCCAACCTGTGTTGGTACTCATTTATCAACCTCAGAAGGAAGAAAGGCTGAGTTGAGGCGTTTAAGAACAGTGATTTTTAATGAGTATAGAAATTGTTGTATAGAATTCCAGAAAGACACATTATTTTGTATTCCTATTCTTTCTTATTTAGGGCCAGTGCTGAAAGTGTTAGACTTGTGGCACTCCTGTTCTTATTTTTCATTTTTTTAAGGGGCCTGAAAAAGAAAGCCACCCACTCCAGAAGTAAAGAGCTACATGGTGCTGGCCTAGCCCAGGAGGCTGCATTACAAAAAAAATATATATATATATATATATTTTTAACCAGAGGTCGCAAGGGAGACCACAGAGGTCGCAAGGGAGACGACAGAGGCCGCAAGGGAGACCTCAGAGGTCGCAGTTGCGACCTCTTGCGACCCCCAAATGACATCCCTAATTGCAAGCCCTCAGGCACTGATTTGACAGGATACACGTAGACTCTACCGCCAAACAGTGGGTTCTAGTGGGGGATGCTGCCACCAAAGATGGGAGGTGGCAAGCAAGATCTTGGTTGTCCCATAGACCGTTCAGCTCTCTTAGCGGTTCCAACTGAACATTAAAATCCTCTGCGACAGTAATATATTTCCCTTTTGCTGGCAAAGGATCAAACTTGGATAAAAGTATTTGGAATTGGCGACGTTCTATTGATGAGCGCAGGGCCTATTATAGATATTAGATAAGCAAAACATTTCTTCCTTACTAGTCCAAATAAGCAACATTTGGAGATCTGGGCTATCAGTTTGAATTACCTCAATCTTCCAAATTAACGGTGATGTCAAGCCAAATGAAAAGGCCACCAGACGGCCTTCCCTTTGGGGCCTTAATTGCCGGGATGTGAAAAGACATATACCCCTGGAAGTGTACTGACTGCCCAGGTCTCCTTTAGTGCTATGATGTGTAACACACGTATAAAGGAACACCAGTCTGGGGCCGTCAACAACCTATTGACGCCTGCGATGTTCCAAGAAAGAAGTTTATGGCCACAAACATCATCCATTCCACTACTCTCTCCCACGTTTGGTCAGTCCACTGCTTCAAGGCCACTAGTTCTTCTGGTCATACCCTGTCTATGCAGAAGACCCTTAGCACTAGGACCCAAAAGCAATGGACCACGAGGATACGAGGGGCATTGATTATCAGCCTCTTGTCCAGGAGGGGCTCGATAAATGTAGTGGAAGAAATCACAGGATCTGATTATCATTGTAGATTTTTCACTTGGATAGCACCTATAGTCACACTCAATAGACCTTTCACCAAATCCTCTGATACAAAAACAATATGAATGTAATCAAAGTTAAAACCTACAACTGAGCCCTGCATACATCTCACAATATCCTCTCTGACGATTGAAAGGCAGCCCTTGTTATGGCAAACCCAATAAGTACATTTGTTAACTAGGGATTCAGGAGGTTCATATGTCCCACTTGACAGCATAGGCACATTTAACATGAATACTGAACATGACTGTTCTTTTCTCTAATCAGGATAATAACCATTTGATTACCCATACCCTCTTACCTTCCCCAGTGGATCAATATTAGAACCAGATAACCTTACATGTGGGGAGTTTGTTGAATTAGGGCACCAGACAACATGCGCTAGTCCCTGGGGATTGCTCTCGCTCAGGTGGCCAGGGCACGGCCATCGCCTTTGGATCCAGATCCTGGGGGTGGACCAGTGCGGGAGGATCACCTGGATGAGGGGTATTCAGGGAGTGGGATGGGTCACCTGATGGCGAGACGCAGTATCCCTCCCCTGTAACACCTTTAGGATACTTGGGAACTTAACCCCCCCCTCCTCCTCCCTTCCCTACACAAACACACAGACAGCCTGCTCTGGAAGAAAACAGACTCACACCCGAGCATTGGACCCACATGTCCCACTACTATGGTCAGGCAAAGTCAGGCAATTACTGTTAACAACTCACACATGACTTTAAGCTTCCCCACATGGATAAAAGGCGGAGCAGGAGAGCACACTCTGAGGGAGGCAAAGCACACGAAGGAACAGCGTTTTGCCAGACGGCAGCTGAACGAGGGGAGAAAGACAGCAAACCGAGAAGGAAGAGCAAGGAGGGAGATACAATTGACCTTTCCGGCGACAAACCGTTACTTTCCAGAAACCTTCAGATTGAAATACCCAAGGCAAGGAAATTATACTGAAGAATCCTGCATTGTGTGTCAGAGATACCCGGGGCCCTCCTGCATGACTAGTTGAGTCGGGGAGGAGCAGCAAGCGCTGTGGTACCATCCTTGGCGCCAGGATCATAGCAGCGCCAGAGAAATCAACACAGCCGGTGAGTTGGGGAGGCCGATGCATGACCGGCCTGTGGTGAAGTCAAGGTTGCAAGCGGCAACATTGTATGAAGAGCACAAGAGCGAAGAATATAAACGTGTGTGATGAAAGCCACAAGTGAAGCTCAATTGCCGATGGATGTCTGAACTTTTAATATGAATCAGAGAAGGTACGAGACAAAGTAACAGAGTGGTTTGGCACCGCGGGTGTGCTCAATAGAAGGTCTATGTGTGAAGTACCCAGCCAAGAAGTAGCAGAAAGAAAAGTAATAAAGTGAAACTAATGGATGAAGTGCATCGAAGTGGTCCTGCAATGGTTTAAGAGAAATGCATTGCACAGTGGAAAGTCTTCAAATTTTGATAACAAAAAGAAAGCAAAGAAAGTGAGATTGTAGGGGGGTCTGAGCCCGACCGAGGGAGACCCGTGGTCCGAGCCTGATCAAGGGAGACCAGTTGTGAACTTGTGTTTAAGGGGATCTGAGCCCGGTTGAGGGAGACCAGTTGTGAACTTGTGTTGAAGGGGGTCCGAGCCTGACTGAGGGAGACCTGTGGTGAACAGTAAATCTGAGAACTTGTGAAAATAAAAATCCTGATGAGAAAGGACCTTTGGTACTTGTTTGTTACGCCAGGCACTCTGCAATTAGAGACTTTTATCGGGAAAGACTTTGACACAGAAGGCCCGGATACCTATGTTTTGATCTGCATCCTCGTGGCAGAGAAGCCAGAATGTGTGCGAAGCTCGAGTGTGCCACCTTGTCCTGTGCTGAAAATGTGGGGAAAGAAGCCAACTGCAACTATCCTGACATATTGTTTCTTGAACACCATTTGTATTTAGAAGTAAGGATTGATATGATATATGCTATGATATGGCATTTATAACGCGCCTATACACAAGTGTTTCAAGTCAATAGGTTTCTTAGTATAGGCCCTTTTATTTTGACATAGACTCCACTAGGACTGTGTTATTATTTGATGGTCGTAGCTCGCTCCCATCCTTAGATTTAGGGTTAGATAGGCGTTCAACCAACCCACTGAAGTTCAATAAACACCCTTGAACTGTGATCACTTGTGTCTGTCTTCACTGTATGGTACCATGCCTTCCTTACAGTACCTGGTCCTCTTTGCCATCGAAAATCGACCGCATAGTGTCGAAGAACATTGATAGACACTCTGGAACAAGGGTGCGGTCGGCCACAGATGGCGACATCGACCTCAAAGGCGACGATAAAATTGGACCCCTTGGCACTATGGCCGGCATTCCGGAAATCGTGGTCGAGCACGAGGGCGTCGGACATGACTTTGCTTCCTTGCTGCCAGAGCCTCCCAGCACAACTGGAGCCGTGGGAGCCTGCAGCATTGAGACAGTAGTCGTACCGGCTGCAGCTGTTTTTAACACATGGAGCATCTGCTCCTTGAAAGCCTCCCACTCTGCTTTTGAAGCACCCTGACTGGGATAGGCATCACTGCGTTCCTCCGACAAACTGAAGTCATGCTTGCACCATTGGTGCCACTTCTTTTTGTGGGAAGACAAGGACGATGAACAGCTCCAAGAATGCAACCTTTTACTCGCCTGTCTTTCTCGGGGGTACGACCCTCTGGCTTGTGTCCCAATGACCAGTCGAATGAACCAGGGATTGCAATGGAGGTTTCTAGAGCACTAACTTGGCCAACCGGTCCCTCAATGACTTGGGTTTACCTGCTGACAAGAGCCACAATCCTCGATGACGTGATCCTTACCCAGACACCATACGCACATGCATTGCAGGCCGGTGATCCACATCTTGGATTTGCAGTCTTGACACCGCTTGAACCTGGATGCCTTATGAGTGGACATGTTGACAAAAGCAGTCGATTTGTATTGAATTTGCTATTTTTCTCATGAAACTTGTTCCGAAAAGCAGTGTACTGAGCGCGTGGAAAAAAGGAACCGAGGTACGGGGGCATAGTGACGTAGTATATATGGCAGCCAATGTCTTGTCATGAGCCAACTAGTGGCACAGTCGAGTCAAAAGGGATCGACAGTCGAGTCATACTGCGCTCCAGTGAACCCTATTCTCGCTTCTGGAGTTCCTCCGCTTCCCTGGCTCCCTTAATCACACAAGGTCCTTGATTACCCCTGCACCCTACTTGTAAGCCCTGGGTGTTTCACCTTTGGATAGCGCTCCTATACATCCCGGAAAGGTTCACATATAATCTATTGGCCTGAAGCCAAGGGACTGGATCTCTCCAGCCCTAAAGTCTCTCCACTGGCTCCCGGTTGCTGAAAGGAGCACATTTAAATCACTCTGCATCATCCATACGGGTGTATGGGGCCGGGGCAACGGTATCTGCAACTTGCTCTCACAAAATAGTTCCAGATCCCTCTAAACCTCCGGCTCCAACTCTCTGCTTGGAAAGCGCTTCTCTAAGCAGAGAGCGGGTGGCTGTTCCCTTTCCTCCTCTGGAACAGCCTCCCCCTTTCTCTCTGTCCTGAGCCAGATCGCCTCAAGTTCTGCAAGCACCTCACGACGTTCCTCTTCCTCCCCTGCAACCCCCCCTCCTCGATCGCTGTGATTGGTGGCCTGTGCCCTTATGTGTCCTTCTGGGTCCTGGCCTTTTTGTCCAATCGCCTGCACCATCCGCCTTACCCCCTGCACTTGCCTTCGGGCACCAACTGGCCTGTGATGTCTTAAAGGCATGCACTTGTTGCTTTGGCTGGTGACCCCTCTTCCACCAAGAGGCACTTACATGTTGCCTTTGCGCATATATCTCTCCCTCGCTCCCTTTTTTCCCTCTCTCCCTCTCTCTCTCTCTCTCTCTCTCTCTCTCTCTCCCTCCGTCCCTCCCTCCCTAAAAGGGTCGCTATTGTATTTTGCTCATCACTGTTATATTCCATTCTCTTGTTGTTCCCTTGCTCCCTTCCCTCTACTCTGTGGGCACTTTGAAACACAATACAAATGCCCAATAAATTAAATAAAACAAATCCTACGCACATATCACATGCATACTACTGCTATTTCCCGAGTGCACAGTCCAGACCAAAGAACATAGGCGATACATTCTGCATGCATTTGAACTGAATACAAGAGAAAGCAAAGATGATAATGCTTAAGAAAATGCTAAGTACCTGTGATGTATAAAGGGGGTGAGTGGCCTCAACATGGGTACTGTTTCTCAGCACAAATATCCTGTGCATTTGCCAGCCAAGGGCGGTGGAGGGGGAATTATTAGTTATTATAGTAGACCTAATGTAAAATTAATTGAACAATGTATATATTCAAAAGCAATCAAATTGTTTTTAAAAAGTGTAGAGCCACAGCTAGATCCACCTATGAACCCAGAAAGAACCGCATGACAAGCTAATTCCAATTAGCCAAAATCCATATCGAAAAGATGCAATATGTCTACATAAATGCACAAGGCCTCTGGGGAATCAACATTTCTGGCAACACTACCATTGGTAATTCATAGTGTCTTCAAAAACTGTAATTGTTATTCAAATCTCATTTTTCCCCTAATCGTAAAAGAAATCAATGTATTTTCAGAACTGTGGTTTTAGTAAAAATCCTGTGGGAATGGTAGCTTACTGTAGGTCTTTTTAACTGAATGAAAGAAGATTTGCTTGGCTTTCTGTGAGATTTTCAATGCCTGCTGGTATCAATACATATATGAACTAGATGCAATAAGGTTAATGACCATTTCAGGGTGTAAGTTAATCTTTTATTAATCTTAATTGTATATTTATGATCAATTTGTTACATTTAGAAATAAACATTGAACATAAACACGTAAAGAAATAGCATATTCAGGGAATGTAAAGCCTTCTGCTAACTATACGAGTCCTTTGCATCTTCATGGGCTGAGAGAAGGACAGACCTAAGAGTTTTGCGATGAAACACTCCCAGCTCTTAGTGCAACCTGCGTGTCTGTTGATGCTTTGGCGAATACCTACCCATTGGCCCTAACCTGCATAGTCAATGTTGCAGAATCATGGGAGTCATTGAGTACAACATCTGGGGTGTCATAAGTTGCAGACGCTTACCCTATGCGATCACGTTAAGGCTAAAGAATCTATGAGCAATTATCTGTGTTCTCCAGCCCATCCAACAAAGTATAACAGCAGAAACGCATGATCATGCCTTTTCCTCCAGAAAATCACCTATGTACCAGCACCACTACAGAGATATTCACAGGTTCCCGTAAAGGTGAAAGGCTCTCTCCAATATCTTAGCTGATACAGTCACAGTAGTTTGAAGTACCAGTTTTAGCTGCAGAATTTCATTAAACTGTTCAGTAGACTTATGAGATGTTTAATCTTTCTCAGGTGTGTGTGGATGATGTGATGAATCCTGTGGAGTCATCACTGAACCCCGACCTAAAATCTCCTCCCATGTGGCGAGAGGACGGCAGCCGCTACCTGATCCTGACCCTGGGGGTGGTATTATGAGGGAGGATCACATGGGAGGAGATGGCTTTGGGGGAGATGTGATGACCACATCCGGAGAGACGCTGTGTTCTTCCATTCATTTGAGGTTGTCCCTATAATACCTAAATTCCTGATGGCATCTTGTTGTTATAGCAATCCTTCCAGTGGTAAAGCCCTAAAACCCCTTTTTGCTAAACACCTTAGACACAATACCATTCACACGTCATATGTCCATAAATTTCACTTAACATCTCCTGTTAATGTTGGCTTTGATATGAACAAAAACCTAAAGCAAAATAGCTTTAAACGGTCAAAAACGCCTCTGGACTGCAACTCCCATAAAACCTTCAGTACTGGGTCAAAGAACAGGAGAAAGGAGTTAATGTGGACCAGAAGAATCAACAATGTGCAGGCTAGATGTTGTAGTAATGTCCATCAGCTGCACAGGATATTTAAAAATTGTGTGCTTTCGCATGGCAACAGTGAAAGAAGAGAAAAAAGATGCAGAGAAGGCACAGCAGGAAGCAGAACTGAAGGCAGACACACGTACGCTGTATGTCCGTTCTCCATTAACCAAGCACCCATGCAGGACAGCTAAACATGCAAAGCTAATGGCAGTTGTGTATAAATGGCAACTCGGGTATTTCAGGTGTAAGGCAGCATGCCATAAGTTGTTAACTCCTGATAAAATCCTGTGTGAAGAACTGAGGGTAAGTTTAATACTGCGCCTGATGCTGTGATGGGACTGTTCACACCGCCCCTGTTTTTTCATACGAGTAGGGTATGTAATTTCACGTTGATCTTTGTATAGGGAATTGTGATATTGTCATGGTAATTATGTATTATTACCGAGCCATTGGCGTCTATCACACTTTGAAACTGGTGATTTAAATTGGCATGGGTGCTTGGCTAATGGAGAAAGGACATACCACATAAATTAGCAGATCACATCACTGATGGGGTGACAGTGTTTTCCTTGCCCACTGGAGAGGGCCTTGAAAGCGCATGCATTTGGTGTCACTGAGCAGGTGAAATGACTTACCGTAATGTTCTTTTTATGGATTCTTCTCCCGCAGCTTCGTATTCAGATAGATAGCCCCTTCCAGCTTCAGTTGCTCGGAAAAAACGTCTCTCAACCGACATGCGTGGCTCTTGGGAGGATGAGATTTGATGACTGGGACCTCTCTGAGGAGATACTCGAGGTGCTGCTGGCTGCACGCAGACCGTCAACAAGATCTTTGTATGCGTGCAGGTGGAGAAGATTTGAGGCATGGTGCAGGGAACGCAAGATTGACCTTATCTCTTGCCCCACCACTACAGTGATGGAGTGCCTTCTATCACTGCCTTCTTCAGGCCTTCAGGTCATCAGAGTCAAAGGATACTTGGTGGCTTTGTCTGTGTTGAAAAGGTCAAGGATCTTTCTTCACGATTCTGGCTATGGCCCAATTCCTGAAGGGTCTTGAGAATACATTTCCATCTACTCCCTTTGTCGTTCCCGATTGGGATTTTAATCTGGTACTCACATTCCTTATGGTGGCTCCTTTTGAGCCGTTACATTCTTGCTCACTGCAATTGTTAACCTTGAAAACTGCTTTTCTGGTGGCCATCACTTCAGTCAGGGGGTTCAGCGAGTTGGAGGCCCTTTCTTGTAAACCCACCATTCCTTTGCTTTTTCTGTGAAAAGTTCTCTCTTAAAGTGATGCTCTGGTTCCTGCCTAAAATAGTGTCTGAATATCATCCCTATAAACAAAGACAAAAACAAAGAGGTGATGGCTGGAAGGTTTAGAATGAATCTTAACCACTGGCATTGCTCTGGGCAACCCTCCAGACCACCGTTCTTTGCCTGCCAAGCCATTACAGAAGGGGAAAGACCATATGCAAATGAGGCTTGGCCCCACCCCAAAAGGGGCAGTCCAGCCCGAACTGCTAGGTCACAACCCTTCTGCACGAGACCACAAGCATCCCCAAACATGTTTCGCCCTTGTTGGGGCTTCTCAGTGAGGAGTAGCTTGGGTCTCTAGGCCCAACAGGCACGGGACCCACGTCTGGGCATACCCGTCCCACTCGGGGAGACCAAGCTAAAACAAAGAGGTGATGGCTGGAAGGTTTAGAATGTATCTTAACCACTGGCATTGCTCTGGGCAACCCGCCAGACCATCGTTCTTCGCCTGCCAAGCCATTACAGAAGGGGAAAGACCATATGCAAATCAGGCTTGGCCCCACCCCAAAAGGGGCAGTCCAGCCCAAACTGCTAGGTCACATCCCTTCTGCACGAGACCATAAGCATCCCAACAAGGCCGAAACATGTTTGGGAAACCAGAGGGGTTTCTCCTTCTACGGCGCTGCAAAGAGGAGTACCAGTCAGGGACATCTCCAGGGGGGACGCGACCTGGTCTTTGCTTTATACGTTCACGAAGCATTATAGTCTGACCATCGCCCGTGGGGCTGATGCTCGCTTTGGAACGGCGGTGTTGCAGAATCTGCTGCTGTAAAGCTTTCATCCCAGCTCCCTTACTCCTACTGTTTAGGTAATCTATCTGATGAGGAATCTGTGGGAGAAAGGCAATCCATTAAAGGAGTACTGGCTTACCATAATGTTCTTTCTATGTATTCTTCTCCCGCAGATTCCGTATCACCCCTCCCATACATCTCCGCTAAGAAAGCGGCTACAGTAGGTGGTTGCCTTCTCCTACGAAGGAAGTGTTAACGCTGGTTCCAGGGTCTCTCGTTCTCTTCTAGGTAGCAAACATCACATCCAGAGCCGACGATCGAGCACTGAGTCAAGACGGATTGATGATTGACGGCCGAGTCGAGGTCCACTACGGCCCCTGTCGAATTTCCCCCGATCAGCTGAAGGTGGAAAGGGATATCTATCTGATGAGGAATCTGCGGGAGAAAGGCAATCCATTGAAAGATATTTTTTGTAATGGGGGGGGGATAAACAAGCTGGTTCTCACAGGAGTTTTGTTTGGGTTTTGATTCTCAGAAACTTGTCCTGCCTGGTGTCCATAAACATTGGATCATAGTATGATAGGACACTTGTGGAAAGACTGAGCTGGAGTCCCTTGTGCACTAACATTAGCAGTGCCTACCAGGTACTTTTTGTGGGTTTGAGTGGCTGTGGGTGCCTAAAGCGATTATGAGACTGGTGTGATTTTGGGCATGGTGTTGCCCGCACATTTTGTGATTATTATAGCCTTGCCCTATGGGTTTCTTTAAATTTCAGTTAGCAGTCATTTGAGGCCTTTTCACAAATGTGGAGTCCTAGTAATAAAGACTGGAGATTGAGAATCCATACAAAAGGAGATACCATGCATAATGAGCAGGTACCCATTTATTATATATTTTTGCTTTGTTTTGCAAGCAATAATCAGAATAAACAGATATTTGTATTCATCTGTGTCTTTGTAATTATACAATTGTTGTACTTTGGAATATGTGACTTTTTCCTTTTTTTACTGTTTATAGTGTTAGAAATGCTGCAGACATTTTTAATCAAGCCCACAAAAGTCTGAAATCACGTCATCGTTCAATTGTTAGCCCCTGATGAATGTCCAGTGTATTTACATTGGTTATAGAGACATAAACATGCATATTTGTAGTATGTCCGATTGTGTCATTGTATTAGTTGATTTATTAGTTAGAGGGAGCACTAATGTTTATTGTTTGTCATGTAATTTTTGTACTTGTTTTCTTGTGTATTAGTTAAATTTGGTGTCTAGTTATAAGACATTTAATATGTTTCTTGCCAAAAGCAAGTGAATTTGGATTAAAATAAATTAGGGTTTTTGTATACTGTGAAGCTACATGCTATATTGTCAATTTCTTCAGGACCTAGTGTGTTTCAAGCTGTAGGAGGAAAAAGACATACATATCTTGTTTTTGGACATCTCATTTCTCTTCTTTATAAACATTATTAGTTAATTCACCATGCGCTATTAGTTTGGACCACTGTTACTAAATAAATATTCTTTAAAATTTACAATTTGCATCACATTTTATCATAAAACTGGCCGTTGGGCACTAATCAAACAGTCTGTCACAAAATGAATGAATTGCCATTTGCCACTGTGGGCCACTTTTCCCACTGGTGCACGAGACAATTTTATGCTCCAGCCCGACCTGGTCTGGATGGTTGGGCACCCGTGCCAATGCAGCCCACCTGCCAATCAAGCAAAGTATTAAAACCTGCCAAGCAACGCCTCAGAACACTGATTTTAGACAGCGCTCATGGATTGTCAAAGGGAACGGGGGGTAGGGCACGTTGCAAAAGTGGAGAAAATGCAGGAGACGGCATGGAAACAATACTTCGTGAAAGCTCCTTTCCAATGGGAAATACAACATAACGATGTTGTAAAGTTGAATATAAAAAAGATGAAAAACATGTTAACAAACGTACATCATATGTTTGAAAATTCTGTGCTGGTTTATATTATGAATCCTAATAACAAGGCATTTGACAGCGCTGAGCACAAGAGAGAAAGTATAAAATAGTGTATGCCCCATTTGCCAGCCCAAAGAGAGAACTCTGCCAAGGAAGGCAAATGAAGATATCCGAATGGGGCAATGCTGAATTACTTGCAGTCTGCTAAATAACAATTCATACCACTGTGATACTGTGTGTGGAAGCTTGTTTGCCAAACTACTACATACTACTGTTTCCATTTCAGGAGCATAATGAAACGCACGAGTGAAAATATCTTTGTTAGAAATGTTAGGCTTTCACCAACCTGCCTTTGCTGTGACAATAAAGTACACTCTACATCCACAGGGCACAGCAACTGCTGACATGAACAGTTTCAAAAGATGTCACATCAACTAGTCAGCAGCATTGCAATCTAAATTCTAACTTATTTCTGCAGTGCTACTCACCAGAAGCAGTGCGTATTTTCAGGAATTCTGCATCATCTTGACTTTAGACAAATGAATATTTTATGTTCATTGCCAATCAAGGTATATTCTAAATCCAATACCTGGTGCATTATTTAGCCTAATTGAAAGCTGCAGCTCCAACATGTGCACATTTATAAATATACCTTGCTGCTGTTTCTGTCTTAAAAGAACTGCTATGCCATTTAGAATATGCATGTTCTGTGGAAATGATTAAATACACATTTAAGACCGAAGGATTGTCCCATTTTATGCTGAGCCAATTTGTGCCCTAATCCAACAACAGTGCATGTAAAGCTCGGATTCTTTCTTTTCAATTTTTATTTTTTATTGTGCTTTAGTTTACAGTAAACTTTACACAAATAATCTACAAAACCTTCATAAAAACATCAAAATTGTTGATAAAGAAAAAATATGAAATGCACTATATAAAAGAGATAATTACATTAATGACACAAAGCAATAATTAAGGAAACATTCTCTCCCCACATGAGCCGGGGCCAAAAAATGTTTTGCGAGACCTCAGAGCCAATGCAATCATTATCTTTATACAACACTTTATACCTTAACGAATGTAACTTTCGACTTTCGGTAACCCAATGCTGCACTGTTTCTAGCTGATCTTTAATATTACAAAACCGACAAAAGTCCACTTTTGCCACTGTGTCTGGCAAATATCAATTTTTGGTCCTATCTTGCGTGTGAAGTTGGTTAAACCTAAAATGCATATACATGGTTTGCAATTTATTAAATGGAAAGCGCCTAAGGTACAACAGAGGTTTAGCTCTTTTGCTTGTAAATTTCACATATTCCGAATACAAAGAATAATTCGACATTGTCTCAAGGGTCAACCTCCAATCCTCTCTAAAGAGTTTGAACTTAACATTGCCTGCACAATGCTTCAGTTATTGGGCCGAAGAGTCGATGCTTCGCAATAGATCCTGCATCTTATGCATATAGACATCTAGTGTAAACACCGAAGCGACCTTCGCCGTTTTGTGCAAATTGACATATCGAGAATTGTCCAGTGGTTCTAGGATTTTCGTGTAATTCAATAACTGCCTCCATAAGTACTGATCTTAAACCAGGGCAAGCTCACGACAGATAATGGAATTAGGGACTGTTAAGGCCAATCACAGTACCTTTTTCCATAGAAGACCCTGCAACACGTTCAGATCATCCCCTAAATTCACAGTGGAAAGGTTCAGCCCATAAAGAAGGACTGGTTCTATTTTCCCCAGATAATACTGTAATAATGGGAAGATCAAAAATGTACACAATATAGACATCAAACGTTTCATTTGAGCAATGTATGGTAGCAGCTTTTGCTGTAAGCTGTCAATCAACCTGGCTCTGGAAGAAGCATTCACAAGATTATATCCTAACTATCGCAAAGATTTACATTCTCAACTCTTTCCTTACCAATGAACCACCAGATCAATTTCGGCTTAGCTTTATTAACAAAGATGGTCACCTTTGATTTGATCCCACTGGCCACCAAGTTGTTTTTAGAGCATACTGATGGAACAAATTAAGTTTGTTTTGTAGCCCCATGGGAGTGCTATCAAAAAGTATGTCGTCATCCGCAAAAGCGAGCCAATGAAGCCTTAGATGGCCCAACCTACCCGGAACCATATTATTGGCCTTCCATAGTTCACCTACATCACTCACAAAAAGATTGAAAAGAGTGGGCGCCAGAATACATCCCTGTTTAAGTCTCTGGTCTGAAGGAACTGACCTGGTCATGGCTCTTTCCCGTGCGAGTCTGATCTTAAGAGAGGAATTCTCATGCATTAAAGCAATAAGTTGCACCAACTTTGGCGTAAAATTGAGTTTAATCAACTTTGACCACAAAATAGAGCGGACGGCGCAGTCAAAGGCGCAGGACATATCCAAAGAAGCCATGTAGATGGGTCCCATGCCCCCTCTTCTTGTCGCCCGCAAAAAATTAGCCAATTGTGGCATTCAAAGGAGTGCCCATATTCTGTTGAAAACCAACTTTGAAATGGGAAAGTAAGCTAGACTGAGGCATGGCTATGGTAAGATACCTTAAAAGTGTAGCAAAGACCTTACTAGTAGCATCAATAAGTGCTGTGTGTCTATAGTTCAGAGGAATAGTTGGATCTGTTTTTTTTTATAAATTGGATTAATAATGGATTGGGACCAGAGGGTAGGAATCCTATGGGTCTAAAAAATGTGGACAAAGCACAGCCTTAGAAGTTCTGATTCTTTCTTCAAGAGGCGAATTCTAGCGCTGTTTTCTTACACTCCAATATCAGTTATGCTGGCTCCAGTACTGTCTTGTTTCCATAGGAGGTGGGGAAATGCCCCACTACCCATTAAAGCATCCTGTTTAAATCAGTAAAGGGAGCAGGCTCCCTCTCAGAGCAGCCCTTAGGCAGAGACCACTAGTTGTAGCTGCACTGAGTGCAGGCAGGCAAATAAGTAAGCATGGTGTGACTAGGACCACAACAACCTACTAGCCAAAGGCGACTTACATGTTTGTCAGTCATGGTATTTTTTTGTACGCTTACTCTGCATGCCCATGTATGCGCAGGGCACTTCTATTGTGGACCACATGTGGCCCATGCTCAGTAAGTGCACACCCCAAGCCAGAGTTTCACTAGGACTTTGGCTGCCATAGAAATCATTAATGGAAGTTATGTGTACATTAAGGGAGGACTCAGGAGGATGGACTGACTGCATTGACGTCATTCCATCCACTCCTTGATCTTGACAACTTGCAGCCTCGATCTAGCAACTGAACTGTTCAAGAAGAATCGGGCAGAACCTTGTACCACCTGCTCCACCAGGTGTCTTCCTTGGTCGAGGGTGCAAGGGCTGTCATGGGAGTAAACAAGGTACTGTTAGTTTGTGGATATATATGTGGGACGGTTCTGCCAGGCAGACAGGTAAACTATTTCCCTAGCCACATGCTAAATAGTGCCACACACTACCTAATCATATGCCAGCATTACTGGTATGTAGTTGTGGAAAGTGGGATTCTTGTTGCTGGACACATAATGGCACTTCCTGACCTTGTGTAGGGGGTGAGGAGCGGCTACCATGAGAACCTTTTGAAGGAAAGCAGGCACTGGCATATGTGATGAATCCTACTGATCTCTCACTAAACCCCTGTCTAAAGTCTCTTCCCAGGTGGAAAGGGAAAGGCAGACGCTTCCTGAGCCTGACCTTGGGGGTGGTGTACTGCGCGAGTATCACCTGGAAGACCTGGCACAGTGTCGTGAGGAGATCCTGTGGGGTGAGACAGTATTTGTCCTTTAAAAGGGAGAACCTTTTAAAATTGCCAAATCATGTAATGGCCTATTGTCGTTATGATGTATCTGAACCACATATACAATCTGTGGATATAGGCAGGGACATAAAACAACCGATAAGAACAAAAAGACCATACAATGCACTTGAGGATAAAGATGCTCCTTACTCCCAACAGAATCATGGAAAGGAATTTAAAAATGTCACCTAAACAAACTGCCTTCCTCTGTAACAATGAATTCTGATGGTTCATCCCTGAATACTGTTGAGGAAAATACATATTCCCTTAAAACTAAGCAGCTGTCAAAAAGACCTAATTTTGAATTCAAAGACTACAAGTCCAAAAATCCCATAAGTACTGGGACGAGGATAAGGGCTGAAGAGGCATGTTGCAGCAGCAGTCAGGCAATTTAGCCTGACAGCCCACACCTGAGGGGAGCGGAGAGGCTTAAAAGGCCCACTTAGGTGCAGGCAATAGGAAGGAGCTTGAACTGTGGCAATAGTGTATGTAGCAGAAGCACAAGGAAGAAGGCACAATGTTGGCAATCCAAACAGAAGGGGGAGAACCGAAGGGACGCCCAGACCTTGATATAGTAGATTTCACCTGCTTGTCCTGTGAGGGTCTTGTTCCCCCAGACTCTGATGTGCTGAAGCTGCACAGTAGAAGGCGTGAAGGAAGACTGCCTATCCACATGTGAGCCTAATTGAGAGATTGTGTAGCAGGAAGCATGTCGGAGACCATGGCCCGAAGTTGCTTTGAAGCCGGCAGTCTCAGGAGCGAGAGGCCTTTGTATTTACATGGCTGGGCGGAAGACACCTTCATCGAGGAAGGGTGTAGGTCCAGAGTGAAGGAAAAAGTCATAGAAGTTGTGCAGACAGCCGAGAAAGGAACACAGAAGCTGGTGAGTATAACCAGGAGTTCTGTTTCCTTGCACAAACACTGCCAGCAACAGTATCCAGCTAAATAAGCACTCGCTAAAAGTAGAAGCGAAAGTGAAGTATTGAATCTTTAACAATGGAACAATTCAATTGTAGCTCTTGCGTGTGAAAAGGTATTCTCTCTCTTCACTCGCATAAAGAGAAAGCACGATGAAACACGATTGTTGAACTTAAACTTGTAAAAGCACACAAAGAAGTGGTCGCGTGTGCCTAATAAAGATTCTAGAAAGAAGCGTAACCTCTGAATCTTTTGTTAAAACAGTTAACAATTCTACCAAGAGAGACCAAGTGTTTAAACATTGTTACTATAAGGTTGGAGACAGCAAGCATTGCCCAAGCTAAGAGAGAACAATGTATTTCCACAAGTAAGACTGAAACCAGCCTTTCCCAGTGACAAATAACAGTCTAAACATTATTGTGAGCCAAATAGAACATCAGCATTGACGAAGAACAAGGTGTGCAAGCATTACCAAAAGCCAAGGGAATGGCAACAAAGCTTCTGGGTAATAGTAAAAAGAGGGATAAGACAAGGTTGAGGAAGAGAAACTTGCTACCATTAAATGTTCTTCAAAGTTGATACAACCTACATTGCCAGTGTGTCCTAGGGGAAATTCTAGTTTGTTGATTGTTGCAGACAGATAAGAAAGGCAAAGAGGCTGCCCCCACTGCAAAAGGAAGGTTCAGGGGAAGGGTGTCTTTCTTACTTGAAGGTGTGGAAGTACCAGAAAGTGAATCTTGTTAAATCTGAAAAAAACGACGGACTCCTAATCTTGTAAAGCGAGACATACTAAGTGTTATCCGAGAACTGCATTTCATTAACATTTGCAGAAGTTGTATTTACTTTAATCTAACAAAGAACTGTGGTATTTCTTCTTGGACAACTGGAGGTTGTGGCAGAGCATTGTGGCTGGGAATGACATTGATGCTATTTTGAGGAAGTGGAAAGACTTTATTTCACCAAGAAGAGAAGCTTTTCTGTTGTTCGAACTTTGGTTAACAGAACTTTACCTCGACATTGAAGGAGCTAAAATCAGAATGGAGACTGTATTACGGACGGGGAAATTACCTATTACCTTACCGTAATGTTCTTTCTATGGATTCTTCTACTGCAGATTCCTCATTTTAATAGATATCCCTTTTCCAGCCCTGTTGCTCGGAAAGGTTTTCACAGGGGGCGTAGAGGACCACAACTCGACCGTCGATTTGTCTTGTGCGGTGGTCGATCGATTGCTCCGGAAGTGACGTCAGGTGCTATACATATACCACGTCACTAAACTCCATGCCTCAGTTCCTCCCACTTTTCCCAAGCTCAAACGCTGCCTAGGAAAACACAAGGAGGTAATCAGCCTTAAATTTGCAAATATGGAAGAGAAACCAACAGGTTAAAAACATTCCAATTATAAAACCTATTTTTTTTTTATTTAAGTAACTGAGATGAGCACCCCAAAGCTATCGCCAACGCACCTCCTGAAATCAGAAGCGAAGAGCCACAACAGTTTCTGAGCGGGTATGGCTGGGAGGGGTGATGAGGAATCTGTGCGAGAAAAATACATAGAAAGAACATTACGGTAAGGTAATTTCTCCTTCAATGGATTGCCTTTCTCCTGGAGATTCCTCATCTTGATAGACTCCCCAAGCAGTAAGCTAAAGGAGGAGGGCAGAAAGGATTACACAAGCCGGTTCTGCAGAGCTGCTCTGCCAAAACGTGCATCAGCCCCACGTGCAACGCCCAAAGCATAGTGTTTTGTGATAGCATGTACAGAGGACCACATGGCAGCACGGCAAATGCCCTGAACAGGGAGCCCCCCCATTTGAAGGGCCATGGAAGCAGAGACTCCCCTGGTGGAATGGGTCCCGATACCCGGTGGGACGTCTTTTCCCGCCGACAGATAGCACTTGCGAGATGCATAAAATGATCCAGCGTGAGATGGTTTGTTTAGTAATCGCAAGAACTTTGCGGGAAAGAGAATGAGCGACAAACTACTGGTCTGTCTTCCTGAACTCTGCTGTGCGGGCAACATAAAAGCTGAGCGTTAGGGAGAATTCTCAAGACTGTGCTAATTTCCCTTACCTTTTGAGACCCCCAGCAACTTTGCTGGATTTCTAGGATTTAAATTTTTACCTGGAAAGAGTGTAAGCCTTTTTTTCCCACTCATGTATTTTGATGTGTTTTTTACTTTTGTGTTCTTTGGATATAGAGTTTTAAAACAACTCCATTGGCATCATCTTTTTCTTGCGTGTCACACAGCACCTTCAGTGCAGTGGCACAGGGATGTCGTTCAGACTTCCCAAGGTTTAAATACCTTCTCTGGGACGGACTACTGTCTCCCAGAGCATGTAAAGTTAAATTGACTTTACCAGTCTTTTTAAATTTACAGACCCAGCACACACTATCTTTCTATATGGTGCTGGAGGGGTTCCCTAGCATCCCCTGAGTCTAAACACTCGTGTAACAATCAAATGTTACCCTTTTCTACTTGAAATGGCTGGTGGCAGTGGTTTTTAACCAACTACCATGATTTTTTTCGATCGCGGAACCCGCAAGCTAAAAATCGGGTCAGCCATGTTTATCTATATGGCGCCCAAGACCTATCTATAAAAACAAACTCCGGACAACTTTTTTCGCTGTTTCTTTTAGAAAAGGTCCTTCTTGTATTTAACTCTGAGCACCAAACAAGGTTTGGTCCCTTTTGTTTGTTGGCCTTTGGCGGGTTTCAGTGCTGAAGCCCTCCTCTGACACCTGAGTGTCTGGGGTGGACAGGATGTTAGGAGGTGCCCAAAACTCCCTGTGCTTAGTCTCCTAGGAGACCGGAATGCACTCTGGCGTGATTGGCCGGCTGGCTGTCCGGCAAGGACAGCCACCCTGCTGTGTGAGTGACAGCCAGGCTGCAATGAATGGGGGAAAACTGTTTAAAAGAAGGCCTCTGGGACTTGAAAAGCAGAGTCGACCACTGGACCCAAAGAACTGAAGACGAGCTGAAGGAAGACGACTGCTGCAACTCCTGGTCCACTGGTGAGGCCCTGCTGCAGGTCCGGATTGCCTGAAACTCCATCGACAGAGAAGCCCTTCAAGGTTAACTTCTCCCCTTGAGTTTGGTGGGAACAACCAACTCGCAAGTCATCTGGACACCGTCCCTATACTGGTCGAATTTTCTTCGGAGTGCTGTTGAAAACCGGATAGCCAGTGGGAAGGATACCGATTTGTGGTCTTTAAGGCACTCACACCTTAAACCAATGTTTTGCCAAGCTTGTGGCCCCTTCCCTGGGCAGTGCAGGAACCTCCCGACGTCCTCCTTGTCCCCACGACTGAAGCCCAGGAACAGCGAGATCTGCAGGAACTGCAAGGAACAACTGCCTCAGCTCTTCTTCATTTAGAAGGTACTGTGCAAGTGCAGTCAAGAACTCCGGCTGCGGTGAAGGTTTGTGAAACTTTCCCAACTTTGAAGGCTTGTCCTTCCCTAAACCAACATCTAACTTTTCGTCTGACCAACTACTTCTAAAAATCGTGGCAAAGACTTAATCGTTTACTACCAGAACTGTGTTAACCTATCCAAGACTCTGAACCATTGACTTTGGCCCAGGCCTATTGAATTGAATTGCTGGTTGTAGTGAACTGAAACTATTTGCCCTACCTCTGAAAGTATTTGTGCTTTTGATTCTTTTAACCTTGTCTTTCTACCCCTTTTTAAAGTAACTGAAGTGCCATTTTGTGTATTGTAGTATATTAGATTGTGATATTGAGCTGCTCTTGCTAGTGGAATGTTTTCCAACCGACTGTAAATAAATGTATATTCTTTTACCAAGAAACCTTGAGCAAGTGTTTGAATCACTGTGATTGCTAGTCCTTTGTTTAACCTCTTGTACTGCTCACTTTACTCTTGTGATAAGTCTGGCTGCTCAGCCACTGCTACCACATTATTGTGTAGTACAGGCTTGTACCAAAGATGAAATTGTACTTACACTTGTAGTGTTAATTGTGTGTAGTATTCCCAAATGGTACTGCATGTTATTCTGCCTAACACCGAGGGCTCTTTTAGGATCAAGACGGTTAAACCGCTCTCCCGCCTTAGAAGGAGGAGGGTATTACACCATCAATTCAATAGACTGCGAAAGGTGAAATTCCGAAACAACCTTCGGAAGAAACCCTGGTATGAACTTAAGAGAAACCACGTCTCTGAATAAATGCAAAAGGGGGGGGGGGGGGGGCTTGCAGCATAAGGCCTGCAGCTCGCTAACCCTCCTGGCCGATGTGATGGCAACCAAAAAGGCTGTATTAAGGGACAACAACCGAAGTGAACAAAAATGTATAGGCTCAAACGGAGCCATCATAAGAAAGGTGAGGATCAGGTTAAGGTCCCAATCCGGAACAACAAAGGAAGTTGCCAGTAATTTGGTGAGAAGGCCCTTCAGGAATTTGGCCATGACTGGTATGGTAAAAAAGAAACCTTGATCCGGGGACCTTTTAAAAAACAGAAAAGGCCGCCAAATACCCCTTGACTGTTGCAACCTGAAGGTCTGTAGAGGCTAGCGACAGAAGGAACTCTATCACTGTTGTGGTGGGTCAAGAGATGGGGTGAACCTTGCTCCCTACACCATGCCTCAAATCTTCTTCACCTGCATGCATACAGAGATTTTGTAGATGGTATGCTAGCAGCCAGCAACAACTCAAGAACTTCCTTGGAGAGGTCCCAGTCATCATACCTCACCCACTCAAGAGCCAAGCATGTAGGTTGAGATTGTCCGGGGTCGGGTGCAGTACTCGACTCTCAGACTGGGTGAGGAGATCCGGCTGCCGAGGCAACCAGTGAGATGGACAGATCCAAGAGGTCGGAGTACCATATCCTCCTCGCCCAGTCCGGGCTGATCAAGATCATGGTCGCTTGAAACCTGTTCAACCTCCTGAGAATCCACGGAATGACGGGGATCGGAGGGAACGCGTAATGGAGAGGGGATGTCCAAAACACCAGAAATGCATCCCCCAGTGCACTGTTCGATGGGAATTCCTTCAAGCCAAATTGTTCGCACTTCCTGTTGGCTTCCATGCCAAACAGATCCACTGCTGGGGTACCCCAGAGAGCGAAGACTTCCTGGCACACTTCCCACTCGTGTGAGACCGTGCTCTGCCTGCCCAGAGCATCCGCCAAACAGTGAACTACTGAGACAGAAATTTGATTCTCTAGCAACCATAACCAGAGTTGCAGCGCTTCTGTGCAGAGGGTACGGGAATGCAATCCACCTTGCTTGTTCAGGTAGTGCATGGCCACTGTGTTGTCCGTCAGAATCAAGACATGCCTCCCCTTTAGCGATGGGGCGAATGCCTTCAGCGCTAGCCTGATGGCTCGCAACTCTAGCCTGTTGATATGCTACCTGGCTCCCGACGCAGTCCAGAGGCCGCTCACCAGTAAATACTTGCAGTGAGCGCCCCAACCCTTCAAGGACGCATCCGTGACCACTCGGGTCTGAGGCCACGGAGGCCAGAAGGGTTCCCCCCACCATAGGATTCCTGCGTATGTCCCACTAAGCCGAGTTTGCAAACTACCTGGCTGAACACACAGAGGATCTGAGAGAGCTACCAGAAACTGAGACCACTGGTCTTGCAGGAGCCACTGAAGCGATCTCATGCGCAGTCTGGCCTCTGGCATCACGAAAATGCAGGAGAAAAGGTGCCGCTGGTGAGGTGGTGTTTTTCTGG
Organism: Ambystoma mexicanum; assembly: GCF_040938575.1. Classification (NCBI taxonomy): domain Eukaryota; kingdom Metazoa; phylum Chordata; class Amphibia; order Caudata; family Ambystomatidae; genus Ambystoma; species Ambystoma mexicanum. The sequence continues at coordinate 977,598,394 of NC_090924.1, forward strand.
AACAACTGTACCATCTGTTGTATGTTGTCGGCTCTCTCCTCGGGAGGGAAGGCCCTTCCCTGCCCGAGCGTCTAGGACTGCTCCGATGAACTGGAGCCTTTGGACTGGTGTCATGTGGGACTTCTTTAAGTTCAGGGAGAAGCCCAGACTGTGCAGTAGTAGACAGGTGTCTTCCAGGTGAGACAAAACCTGTCCTGCTGACTTCCCCCGGATCAGCCAGTCGTTCAGGTATGGGAATACGTTGACTCCGGATCTCGTGGGGTGCACCGCGACTACCTCCCTGAGATTGGTGAAGAACCTTGGAGCAGAGGTCAACCCAAAGGGCAGCACTTTGAACTGATAGTGCTTGTCCCCAATGAGGAACCGCAGGAATTTCCTGTGCTTCTGATGTATGGGCACATGGAAGTAGTCATCCTGCAGGTCTATGGACACCAGCCAGTCCTGAAGCTCGAGAGCATGGAGAATTCCTCTCAACGTCGTCACCATCCTGAATTTGTCTTTTCTCAGGAACTTGTTTAGAGCCCTGAGGTCCAGAATGGGATGGAGACCGCCTCCTTTTTTGGGCACCAGGAAATACCGGGAATACCAGCCCGACCCTCTCTGAGAGGGAGGCCCCTCTTCCACTGCACCCTTCGACAACAGGGCTCTCAGTTCTTCCTGAAGCTCCTGTCACGGTTGGATCGGTGAAGATGAGGGCCTGTCCGGAGGTTTTCTTAAGAAGGGCAGACAATAACCCAATCGAAGTAACTGCAAGGCCCAGGCGTCTGAGGTTATCTCCTGCCACTGGGACCAATGCTCTGCTAAACATCCACCAACCGGTATGTAGTGGGAGGGGAAAATGAAAGCGGCTTCTAAGGTGCCGTCGACCCAGCCACAGCTGATGTCTGCTGGCCCTTAGAAGCTCTGCTGCCCATTCTGGGACACGTGAAATGACTCTGCCCTGCCTAGCTTGTGGGGGTGGCGCTTTCACGCCATAAGGCACATAGCACCTACAGCCTCTGCCTCTAGAGGCAAAGCTGAAATCAGGCTTAGCCGGCTGTGCAGCCAGACCCAGTGATTTAGCAGCAATTTTAGACTCCTTACATTTCTCTAAAGAGTCATCCGCCTTCTGTCCGAAAAGCATCTCCCCCTCAAAAGGCACGTCTAGAAGGCAGTTTTGTAAACTGGGGGAGATGCTGGAAGTTTTCAAATAGGCCTGCCTTCTCATAACTACGGCTGACCCCATGGAGTGGCCAACACAGTCAGAAACTTCCAGGCCTGTTTGCAAGGACTGCTTGGCAGTTTCCATCCCATCCTCCACCAGCTGTATAAATCCATCCTGCATATGATCTTCCGGGACGTATTCTGCCGCATGCTCAACAGCCTTCCACAAACCGTAGGAGAACTTAGTGAAACCACAAACTACCTTTGTGGCCTTGAGTGCCATGCTGCCGGAGGTAAAAACCTTCTTGGCCAGAGAATCTATCCCTTTCCCTTCCCTGTCTGTAGGGAGAATATATGTGGATGCCGCGGGCCTGGAGGATATAGTGGCAGCCTGAACTACCAACCCTTCCGGGGAAGGGTGTGTTGATGGAAGGAAGGGTCCCCTCTTGCCAGCCTGTACTTCCCTGTGGCATTGGTACTCATGGGGGGCAATGTGCATAATGTTCACATAATGGAAGCCAAAGGGTCAGCTATGGCCTGATTGAAGGGAATGTTATGCTCAATAGCCGGGGCCTCATCCAGGATGTCTGTAAGATCATATCCTTATTGGAAAAATCGCAGACGTCTTCAGGCCGAGGCTGTCAACAACCTTCTCTACTAATGTCCAAATTTGACGTGAGATTCAGTGTAGGGTTGTTTTTGTTGCATCTCAAGGTCTGGAGATGTGTCCAACCCACTGGCATCTTGAAGGCCCTGAGCAAGTGCCATCAAATTGTCTCGGTCCTCGAAATAGTCGACACCACCTGAACTCACAAAGATGGGGTTGATCTCTCTGCATTCCTCGGCCTGATAGGCACTGAAAATCGACCGCATGGAGTCGAGAAAGCCTGTCCGCGATAGCATCTGAAAGGCGCCAACATCGCTGGTCGTCATCAAAGGATTATCCCTCGGATCCATAGGTCTAGATGCCGAGGCAGAGGGCTTAGTCGCTTGCAGCGGAGCCCAAGATGCTGATGGATTGGGTTCCAGCTCCGACGGGTGATGGGCACCGTGGGAGAGGCTTCTAGAGGGCTATTTGCTTGCCTCGCGGGGCATAGAGCTCAAAAGCTTAGTCGGCGCCAAAGGCATCGACTTCTTGGCAAGCGTGGGGTCGGGGGTACTGAGCGCTGCTTTTGCTGCCGAGGCCTGCTGGTCGGGGGTGGGAGCTGTAACGACTGCTGCCTGTTGTCCAAACATGTCAAGCATTTATTTTTTAAACTAATCCCACTCTTCTCGAGTGGAAAGTCCCTTAGAGGGCTTACCTCGCTCTGAGAAAGATTCTGATTCCCGTCGATGGTGGCATTGCTTCTTCTTCCGTGAGGAAGATGATGAGGAATGGCTTTGGGAGTGGGACCTCTTTTCATTTTCTTGTGGTGCCGGCCCTCATCGTGACGAGTGGGCTCCTCGGCCTTGGCCTCAGACAACCGGATGAGAGAACGTGCCAGAGACTTTGGTAACTGTCGGCCCAGGGCCAGCTTACCGGCTCTGTCTCGCAGGCACTTGGGTTGCATCTTGGCGCACGAGGCGCAGGCCTCTGTGCCGTGAGTGGAACCCAAACACCACAGACGTTGTGTGGGTCGTCACCAACATTTTGGCCTCGCAATCGGAGCATTACTTGAAACCCGAGATCCGGTGCGAAGACATTGTCGAGGTTAATTGAAAAAAAGTTAGTGAAAACGTTTAAACTTCTCCTTCACACATTTGACTTAGTAGATATATGGAGGGTCATACACCCGTCCCTACACGAAAAGAATATACATTTTTCTCCCGGGTGAGAGAAAATGAGTACATAACTCATTCTCTAGAATTGATTATATATTGATTTCTGATAAACAAGACCCTTGAGCTGGACATTAGGGAGCAGGAAATCTCTTCTCACGTGCTGGTAGATCTTTGTTTGGATATTAATAGAAAGGTATCTTCTTTTTTAGGTGGCGTCTAAAAGTGGGTGTTTTAGGAGAAGCTAATGTTGTGACGGGTACTCAGGTGTTTATAGAGTTGTTTTTTAATTAAAATGTTGGATCCGCAGGCACCAGGATAGTGTGGGATAGTTTTAAAGCAGCAGTGAGGGAAGGGTTGATTAACAGAACCTCTTATCATAAGAACAATGTTTGGGAGACTTGAAAGCACTTGAGACAGACTTGTCACGCCTACAGCACAGGTTTGCACAATCTGGGAAATCAAGGGTAGATTGGAGATGGTTCGAGTTCAAGAAACCAAGCTAGTAAACAAATTCAATGGCGGAAAGGCGCCTCTTTTCTATGAGACAGAGGTATTGGGAATGTGGAGATAAAAGTGGGAGACTATTGGCTAACAAATTGAATGGGTTATCAGAAAAATAATTTATCCAGAGTATTGAGGATGAACATGGCCATTTCATGTTGAGAAATGTTGATATATGCAGTAGTTTTAAAACATTTTATGAAACATTATATACAGAAGAGGTATTTCCATCACATTTTGAGCTAGAGGAATTTTTTGATACTGTGGATATTGCGAAGCTAACATAAGAGGATAGCATGTCTTTGGACGCTCAAATTGAGTTTGGGGAAGTTTTGTTAGCAATTGAACAGCTTAAGGTTGGAAAATCTCCAGGATTGGATGGCCTACCTATAGAGTTCTATAAAACATTTAATGCAATTTTAGCTCCCATATTGAGTGAATTGTTTAATATTTTTATAAAAGAAGGGGAGATTTGTGCATCAGTGAGGGAAGCTATGATCACACTGATTCCAAAGGAAGGGAGGGATCGCAAGAAGTGGTAATTATAGGCCCATCTCATTACTAAATGTAGATGTGAAAATATTTGCTAAAATATTGGCGAACAGACTGCAAAAATGTATTGGGAAATGAGTTCATGCATCTCAAATAGGATTTATAAAAGATAGGTTTGGATACGATAATATAAGGATGATCGTCGACATAATAAGTCTACGCCAAAATGACCTTTCAGATACAGTATTAATTTTCATAGACGCAGAGACCGCGTTTGACAGAGTATATTGGGCCTTCTTAAAGTTTACAATGCAAATGATGGGATTTGGGAATAATTTCCTTAGGGCTGTCAGTTGTCTTCAGAATACAGCAATGGCGAGCATATAGGTGAATAGTGAACTGTCTGACTTGTTCATTCTTCGAAGAAGAACGGGACAGGGCTGTCCCTTGGCAACCTTTTTGTTCAATATTGCTTTAGAGCCATTGGCAGCTTACATACGATGTGAACAAGGAATCAAGGGTTTGAGATTTGGACTAACAGAGGTCAAGGTGCTTTCTTATGCAGATGACATGGTGGTTTGTCCTCTCTAACCCTGAGGGAGGTAGTATAATCTTGAAAAGCATTTTTGAAAGCATAGATAGGCTCTCAGGGCACAGAATCAACTGGGATAAGACAGAGGTGTTTTCACTTTCTATGACTTGCAGGAGTGGGGATTTAGCTGATTGGAATTGCAAATGGTCAGACTCCCATGTGAAATGCTTAGGGATGTATTTGATTAAAGATATGAAGAAGATGGTGGATTTCAATGTGAATAAACTGGTAGAGACTTTAAAGAGGGACATAAAGAGGGAACGGTTGACTTTGGGGATCTGGGCTAAGATTAATGCGATTAAGATGTCCCTCTTGCCAAAAGTGACCTAGGTTATGCAATCTCTACCCCTGATTTTCTCAAAGAAAATGATAAGGATGATGGACCGAATTTTTCAGGATTTTTTATGGGGTTAAAAAAAAGACTGAAGATCATTTTATCACGTAGTAGTAAGGAAGGGGGTTTTGGCTATCCAGACCTTGAAAAGTATTACAGAGGATACTTATTCAAGAAAGCAGCACTTTATACATTACCTGCGAATGGGCATGAACCAGTTTGGCTGTCAATCGAAAGAGATATGTAATCTCTACTGAAGTTGAATAACCTTTATTTGATGGGGAAGATACCTGCAGCAATTGCTAAATTGCTGTCTACTGTTGCGACCAGAGATACTCGTATTTGGTGGTTGTTTAATTTTAATGGAAACCTATATTATATATATTTACATTATAAGGCTTCTGTTTGGTGCAATCCTTGTTTGCACAAATTGTTAATAAGACCTTAAACTGGCAGAGCTCGATATCTAAAGGGATTTTAAATATAGGAGATATTTTATGGGATGGGCAGATATTACAGTTTGAGGAATTGCAACAGGTGTTTGGTCTGAGAAATAGAGATAAGGACAGGTTTAGAGAACTTGAATTCAGCCACCCATAAGTTTTCTGAGGCATGAGTCGCAACTGCAGGTCCAACTTCTATAACCCACACACCACATTTGTCCCCACTCACTATCTGTAATTCTACATCCCAATTGAGACTGGAAGGGTATATGCTAAGCCTAATTCACTCGGACCAGGTGGGGTTCATTATGGGGCGACAGGGAGCGGACACGATGTGGAAGACACATACATCTCATACATGCATCCCAGGACATGGAGGGGGCGTCTCTTCTTTCAATAGACACGGAGAAGGCTTTTGATCGGGTAAAATGGGGTTTTCTCAGGGCTGCCTTGGTAAAGTTCGGTATAGGGGAAAGGTTACTCAGGGTGGGTTTTAGCAGTGTATACATCCCCTATGGCATTGGTGATGGTGAAAGGGGGGATCTCGAGGTGGTTTGTGCTTGGGAGGGGTACCAGGGAGGGGTGCCCCCTCTCTCCAACACTGTACGCTCTGTCGCTAGATCCTCTAGCCCAGAGGATTAGGGATGACCCAGCGGTGCAGGGCATCATATTGGGAGGGGTGGAATATAAGGTCACCTTATATGCAGATGATTTATTGCTACACTTGAGCGAATCCCGGACTTCCGTTCCGGCGGCTCTCCGGCTGATTGAGCACTATGGCCGGGCTGAAGATTAATAGGAAGAAGTTGGTACTCTTCCCATTGGATAGAGGTATGGATGGGGATATTGAGAGGTTCACCCCACGTGGGTTGGAGACTAGTGTGTCCGTGATGAGGTATTTGGGTGCCAATCTCAATAGAGACTTGGAGAGCTTATATGATGCTAACTTCCCCCCCACTGAAGCAGAAAATACATGAGGATATAGAAAAATGGCAAAAGCAAACTATTTCCTGGTTGGGTCGCCTGAATGCACTGAAAATGGTGGTCCTCCCGAGGGTGCTATCCTTATTTCAAATGCTGCCGGTACGCATACCAGAGGGGTTCTTGCGGGAGGTACAGGGGGCGCTTCCCAGGTTCCTCAGGCAGGGGAAGAAGGCCAGAATCCCCAGGTCTACCCTAACGTTACCAACTGAGTAAGGAGGGGTTGGCCTTCAATATATGCAGCTCCACTATAATGCAACCCAGTTTAGAGTCTTGATCCCTTACTTGCGGTCCCAGTCAGATCACCAATGGGTGGTGATGGATAACTTCTACCTGAGCCCGGTCATGGTTGGGGAATGGTTGTGGGTGCCCAGGGATACATTGCTAAGGAGAATATGGGATCATCCCATCCTGGGAACTATATGCGAAATCTGGAGACAGGGGGCGGACATGAAGAGGGTGTTACGCTCACCTGGTCTCTGCGGAGGCGTTGGGGCACGGTTGCAGCCCTCTCTGGAGTTAGATCACCCCCTTTTGGTTTCTTCCCCTGCAGACAATTGGTTGCACTGATCCTGGTAAGTATGAATGATGAGCTCTCCGTCCTGCTACTTCTGGCAGGGCGCTTGTTGAGGTAATCAAGTTCCTTCACTGATCCCTGATGAGTAGTAGTCCAGTCCAGCTGCGACTATGCTCCTCTTTCTGCTTTCTCTCAATGTCTCTTGTCTTTTCCCCTTTTCTAGTTTCGATGTTATTACTCCTAATGTTGTTGTTTTTCTCTCAATAACGTTCCTCTCTGTTTTCTCCTAAATAGATGGAAATTCCGGCCCAACAACGGCTTTGGAGGCACGGAACACGGCTGAGCGGAAGATGGATGCGACCGCAATGTCCGTCAGCAGGTGAGTGATGGTTTTAGGGAAGGCGCAAGGTTTAATGGCAGCGCGACCTTAACTTAATGTCTGTTAAGTGTATAACCTTGTCTTTTGCCTTTCTTTTGCAGGTGCTGCGAGTGCGGATGGAGCGTGTCGTGCCGCGGTGCCCAGATGATGCTGTCTGTGCTTCGAGATGCTTTGCAGGCAAGTCGCGGTGCCAGGAAGAAGATGTCTGTGCTCCGAGATGTTTGCAGTTGAGCCGCGGTTTCAGGAAGAACCGTACCGGTGAGAGCAGGATCCTCCAGATGGTAAGTATGGATGTAGATGATTTCCCCAGGTAAGTTGAATCCCAGGCGACGGTGAGCGTTACGCTGCATGGAAGTGCAGAATAACGCGAAGCGTCTGCCTCAGGGATTGGAGCAATTTATATAGCTGTGATCGTGGGCACGCCCACTAGGCTTCGCTTGCCTGCCATACCCTGCCACTCCTAGTGAGTCAGCACGTGCCAGGCAAGCCAAGAGTAGCAGCCCCACCCAAGAGTGCATGTGGGGCTGCTGTGAAGATGACAGTTCCACTTGTTAAACACACAATGCACCAGAAATGAGGTGCTATGTCCATAATAAAGATGTTTTTGACCCAAATGGATTGTCTTATTGTTCTTTATGAGCCTGAAGCCAAAGGCGCCAGGACTGTGTCCACCCGGGCCCCCTGTGTGTGTGACCTTGTAAGGTCAGTGCCCCTGGCCTGATGACCATGACAGGGGTCACTACATGGCCTTCGCCTCTGGCCACCTGTAGGTACCTGAAATTAGAGAGACCATACATAACCCATGAAGGTTTCAGGGGTGGTTTCAGGGGTGGTTTGAAGCGGGCTTGGAGAGGATAGTGCAGCTCTTGAAGGGGGGCACTTTCATCTTGATAGCGGACTTAGAAGAAGCCTTGGGCATAGGCAAGCTCTCTGTATTCCTGTTCTTGCAGCTAAAAGGGGCACTCACAAACGCAAGGGTACGGGACTAGACTGGTAGAGAGCTCACCCCGTTTAAGAAGTTGCTTGACAGGGGCACGACGATGCAAGGGTTAATTCCGGCCATGTATGGAGCTTTGGTTTGGGGCGGGAGGTGGGACCACAGAGAACCTGAGAGAGCGAAGGGAAAGGGACATGGGGGTAGAAATCGATGAGTCCCTCTGGAACAGGCTTTGCAGGGGCGTTCAGAAGACATCACGATTGTGCCAGTACAGACAGCACGTGACCAAGCTCCTCCATAGATGGCAGTATGACCCGGTCAGACTGTCAAGGATGTTCCCCGATGTTACTCCACAGTGTTTGAGGGGCTGTGGAGGGAGGGCAGATTAATGGCACATGTGGTGGGCTTGCCATAGGATACAGGTCACCTGGGATGAGGTCCTTAGCTGGAGGGGATTCCCAGAGATAAAAATCCCCTTCTGGTTTTGTTTGGGATGGAGGAGGAGGAGGAGGAGGGGGGGGGGAATACTCCAGGCTTCCGAAAATGGCAGCAGTTTTACTGCTGGCCGCCAGAGCATGCATCGCCACTAAATGGAAAAAGGAATGCATACCTAGTAAGATAAAATGGGTGAATGTGGCCGAGAGCATTTATTTGATGGAAAGTATTATGGCAGGGCTCCATGGATGGCCGGGGCGGACAGAGATGGAATGGTACCCCTTCACTGTCAGATACTTGAAACCGGACCTGGAGACAGGGTGAAGGGAGGTGGATCCCATGGGGATTGGAGTTGAAGTAGAGAATGGCTGGAATGAAGTGGAGCAATTGAGAAGTTCCAGTACCGCTCAGCAGGTGATTATGGAGTATTGGGGGGATGTGGAATAAGGGCGCCTAAACGTAGGCTATGCAACGGACTAGGGCCTGTAACCTGAACAATGAAGGAGCACACAGTACCAGGGGGGCAGGCTGGGTCGGTGGGGATAGATGGCAGGGGTGTAAGTGAGGGAATTGGTGGGGAGTTTTACAGTGGTTGTTTCACGTTTTCTGAAACAACAAAGTTGTAATACTGTGACATTATGTTCTCCTGCAAAACAAAATAAAATTAAATGTGTATAAAAGGTACAGCGACAAGTACTATCCGCTCGTATATAAAGGTTTCTGCAGAACTGTGCTGAAGTTTTGACTTGGGGGACTAGTATTGCTTTTCTTGTGGTCCATACTGTTCCAACAGATGGTTATGTTTCTGTGTTGCAGTGGTGATAGTAGTGTAAAGCATTTGCATCCCACCCTGGTACCGCATCATTGAATTAATCACAGGGTCAGAGATGGTTTTGGTGGATTGATTCTCATTGGCCTATGTTGAGCTAGTATCCAACACGTTGATCATGAATTTCAAGTTATGTCGTTTGGATGATGGTGTGTCTTCATCAAGTCACATCAAAGAAAGGGGTCTCTGTCCATGGATAGGCAGTGGAGTAATGGATGAGGACTGGATACTTTTTTGGAGGATGTTAAATAAAAAATCAACTACAGGTTTCCTGGGTATCAAGGGAAATGCAGTGTTACTGCTGATTACATTTGCCGCCAAGAATATTCATTAAAGAAAGTGAAGCAGAATATGGATTCCAAACTCCCTGTACTAACCTAGTATAGTTTTCAAAAATAAAACAGACAAATTAGTACTTACTGAGATTTATTTGTACTTGAATGAGTAAAAATAGAGTATGGCTACTGCAGTGAGGAAACCCTGAGACAGCACATTCAACTATCGAACAATGCAGGGAGATCAAACATAATAAGGGTATGGGGTTCCCCCTTTCCAATCGCTATTAATAATTATTCACTGGTATGTACAAAAGGTCGTCTTGGCTTCTAGGGTTTAAATCCCAATTATAATCTGCAGTCCCTGCCATCTTCTCAGTTTACACTCAGTAGGTAGAGAAACTATGCTTCACAGCACTAAATACAAAATGTTCCAGCGCTACTCTACCTTTACAAAGTCAAAAATCCTATATATACATTGTGAAGGCATCATGAAGTAAGACACAGACAACAGACTAAGGTTCAAAATAGGATAATTTATTAAATGAACTTTGAGGATGGTAAAATGCCTAACTTGCCCTATGCTAAATTGGGATTTCTCGACCTGAACAAAACTAAGGATAGTCCGAGTCAAAGAGTTCAACTAAAAAGTCTGTGTCCAAAACCTTTCCTTGCCCTAACGACTATAACTAAGCAATGTGGAGGGATGTCAATACTGAAAGAAATAGTGCACAACATAACATTCTGAGCTCTTAGCTTCTTCTCCAGCTTCCTTTCACCAAGTTCAAGACAGTTCACAAAAGTCTCAAGATTACCTTTCCCAAGTCCAACGCAATATAGGTTCAAACAATCCCTGGGGATCCCTTCCCAAAGTCTCACGCAACACAGTTCCAAGGCACATGGGTCTTGAGGCTCCGTCCTCAAGACAGCACTTGAAGTCTATCAAGTCTCAGGGTTCCCTTCCCCCAAGACTTCAATGTAGCATCCTCTGGTAAGCCTCACCTTGTTGGGTTGTAGTGCTTCTCTTTGGGTTTCTTTTACAATGTATTTTAGTTTTCCTCATTTAGGGCTCCCTGGTCTAGGTGCAGTTGTCAGACCACACAGTCCACCCATAAAAGGATGAACAACCAGGAAACCCCAACCTCTCCAGTTCACACAAGTTAATCTGCACTTGTTTCTTTGTACAGATTCACATTCATTTGCCAAGTCTCAGCCTGTTGGCTTTAGGGGCAGCTTCACATGTTCCTGGTTTCTCCCAGTTAACCTCTTGGATTTGGCCCCACTTGCCACACCTCTCTTGCCAGGCTTTGCCCTTGTCGCATAGCTTCCAGTTATAAAGTTCACTTTCTATTGGTCTGGTTCAAACCCCACCTTTTCTTACATTTTTTCACACTTGGACTATTTGCTGCATAGTGCCTTTCAAATGGGCACTTTACTCTTGTCTTCTGTTCAGCATTAGCTTTGCCCATAAAACAAAGTTCTGTATTCAATATGCATGCTTTGGCTTAAGTTCCAATTCTCATTCCGTTTGGTATTCAATACATATTTAGTTCAGCGTTGTTTCAAGTTTTGCACTTAATTCGGTATTCAATAAATATATTTCAGCAATGTTTCAAGTTTGCCCCCAGTTCAGTATATATGCTTTAGCAATGTTTCAAGTTTCGCCCTGTCTGCGTTCAATAGGTCTTAAGCACTGCATTACTCACCCATAGTACTATAGAGGTGCCCCAGCTCCAAGTGACGTCCCCGGCACTCACTGGTCTACGGCTCGTTCTCCGGCAGCCGCCTTCTTGCTTCGCCAGTCGACGGACCGGTCCCTGCGAGCCTTGCTCGCACTTCTGGTTCTGTAGCACCCGCCAGCGTCTCTTCCTCCTCCACACAGATGTGGGCGGCATCCTTTTCTTTCTGCTTGCTCGCAGATGCTGCTACACACAGCCCAGCACGGAGGCTCCCATTCTTGTGGCAATCCAACAGCCCACCTGGCCTGGGGCTCCACAGTTCTCCTGGGCTTCGGCTGGCGTCCTGGCTTCCTGTCAGGCCCGACCACGGCTGTCTACTCAAAACACGGGTCCCCTGCTGGGAGCCTCACACATGTCTTCCCGTCTCACCTCATGTTGTTTCACTGGCTTGTCTTTATACACCTGTAACCTTTCAACAGGTTGCAGGTGTGGATTAACCATCAGACTTGCCTGATCATAGTTAAAGGGACATGTCTACCCCTCTCAGTTCTTGGCAGGCACCTTCCGCGTCCCAGAGCCAAAGTGGTGAAAAGGTGTAGTGGTCATTAGTCTCTGTCTCCTCTTCTTTGTACAAGTACTTTCAAATGTGGGGAAATTAGGGGAGCTGTTCTACAGAAGCCTATAAAGGCTGAGGGAGGGCTAGGTTGTTCCTGAACAGGAAGAGGGGGGTTACCATTAGGTTTTAAATCGCCTAATATGGAGAGCGTGCCTGCTGGTCCTGTGGGCGACAAATCTATTCTGGAGTGCCTCTACGTTTTGGAATCGCTTGGCCCAGGCTCGACTTCTAAAGTGCTCTTGTTGAGCAAATATGCAGGGAAAGTGCAAATGGGATGCTCAAGTGTTCAATCAACAGCCGACTTGGACATTCCATCTACAAGACTTTCCCGATCCTCCTCGCTTTATGCTTCTGAGTCTTTGAGGTTACTTGACACAACAGCACTTACTTACTCGCCTTCCACCCCCCAACAGGTTCCTTTGGATCAACATTTGCCCCTCTGCCGATGATTTAAGTATGTCTGGGTCGGCTTTATACGCTTTAAATTTTACTTTTCCCAGCCTGGTGAAACTGTATGAGATTATACGCAATGACTTTAAAGATCAAAAATACTTATTATAAACCATGGCAGACAAATTATCTTTTGTAGAGGGGTTTATTTACGGCATTGCAGATAAGACGCGCAATCGTCTTGATTCAACCTTAACAGGCACTGGTGTTGATTTTTCAGCAAATTAGGTTTTGGTCCATTCATGTGTACTGTGACGAATCTGAGGATGTTGTCCCTTCTCCCCTAATGGAGATCTTTCCCATGGGGTCAGGAATGCACGGCCACAGTACAATAGTCCCCCTGGGGTAGAGGAGGGTGGGGGGAGGATCACATGGGGAAGGAATTCCTCTATGGAATTGGTGACGATCATAACCAGAGAATGTGATATCATCCCGCTTTAATACCTCCAACCCCTTCTACAACTCTAAATATTCCTTCCCCTTTTTTGGATAGAACTGATATGTTTTACTGTCAACATACTTCACCTAATTAACATGGCAACATTAAAAAGCCAGAAAATACAAAGTATCAGGTATACAACGTTAAAGCTGGTATTGGGACGAAGAAGATAGCTGCGAGTCCAGGGATCACTTGTGAGAAGCAGAACGAGCGGTCTAGCTTCTTGATGCCAGTGATTGGTCCGGAGCAATACATGAACCCCATGCAGGAGTTTCAAGGAAGTTCAAGCTCAGCTGGGGCTAAGAAACGAGAAGGAGAGAGAGAGGTCCTCAGTGGAGGGACAACGGGTGCCATTCAGGAAAGCTGCAGACGCAAGCCGCAAGGGAAACTACCTTGGGAGGAACGGGAGAACCCAAATGTGGTCTGCCAGCAGGGGACTACTTGGGTTGCTGCCGAGCAAGTCCTCCAGGCGTCCCAGGGCCCTGCGAGGTGCACGAAAGAAGGAATGCGCAGCCGAGAGGCATCAGAGTGGTGCCAAGCCGCTGGTGTCCCTGTCCGAAGCTCGAACACAACCAGAGTCTCACAGAGAGACACAGCTGCCCGGGAACCATGGCAACCTGGAAGAAAGAAAGAAACCGGTATTCTGCTTTTTTTTCCATTCAGGAAAGCAGCAGACGCAAGCCGCAAGGGATACTACCTTGGGAGGAACGGGAGAACCCAAATGTGGTCCGCCAGCAGAGGACTACTGGGGTTGCTGCCGAGCAAGTCCTCCAGGCGTCCCAGGGCCCTGCGAGGTGCACGAAAGAAGGAACGCGCAGCCGAGAGGCATCAGAGTGGTGCCAAGCCGCTGGTGTCCCTGTCCGAAGCTCGAACACAACCAGAGTCTCACAGAGAGACACAGCTGCCCGGGAACCATGGCAACCTGGAAGAAAGAAAGAAACCGGTATGCAGGGCGTCTGGGAGAAGCAGGAGGTCTGGGGAAACAACAGGAGGAATACAAACTTGGAAACAGTGGTTCTCCGACCCTGAAGGAGTTGTATACTTGGTAAGAGAGGGAACCAAGGGGATACAACAAAGCCGTGTGAGACTGGGACCAACACCGAAATAAGATAACGAGAAGTAGAGGGTCTAGGAGTCTGAACAAGTTGTATACTTGGCACGAGAGTGAACCAAGCAGATACAACACAATTTTGTGAGTCTGGGACCTGCACCCATATGCAAAACCGAAGTTTAAAGCCAAGAGGGTCTGGGACCCTGCGAAATAAAAGACAATTCGTGAGAACCCACTGGCTTGGCAGGAGAGAGGGTCAAGCCACTTTTTTGAGTATGGGACTCGCACCCATATGAGAGACTGAGAATAAGAGGGTCAAGAACTCTTGTATTGATAAAAGGAATCCTACGTTTGGTAGTGGAGTCTGCCAAACTGATTTGGTATGCTGTGAAAGCAAGAGACAGTTCTTTCGTGGATTATCCAGTGACTTTGATAACAAGAAGTCTATGGGAAAGAAGCACAACTCTAGCATTGGAATCCTGTATTTTGGGGACATTATTTTGCATCATTTTATTACCAACGAAACTTGGAAATTTCTTGTTGATTGAAAACACCAAGAACACTCTTTTACTTTGGGAAGAGACTATCCTTGCACAGCTATTTTAGATTAGTGTTAGGGACAGAAGTAGGTTTTGCGACACAACTGTGACAGAACTTTTAGTTTCAGGCTTCCTGCAGTTCCATTAGTTTCCATTGAGGCAGGGAGACCCCTCTTTGCATTAAGGATAGAGACACCTTTTTCCAACCCTCATTTCATTTAATAAAAGTCTTTATCCAAAAACATGCCACCATTATGTACAAGCCTTACTTCTGTACCCTTACAGTGACAAGTTTGCCAAAAGGTATTATTATATCTGATGTCAGCCGAAGCTCACGGTCTGTATAGCTCGGTTGAGTCCATTGCCTTTTTTATACAATGACTCAGTAGTTTGTTGTACTTGAGGAATCATTGCCTAATCAAGATTCAGATTTTTTTAAGAAACTCTTGTGCCAACTTAGGGAGCTTTGTGGGGAACATTGTATATACAATAACTGCTCTTCCAGTTGGTAATAGTTGTGGTTGTGAAAATGGGTCCCTGTTTGCAAAAGGGGCGAAAAAAACAAAAGAAATTAAAAATATCCCTAAAAAGAATAGTAAAAGCATGTGCACATTTTGTGCAATTTGAGAACCCGATTGGGTTTTGACGATATTGAGGTTTCAGGGGTGATACGAGGCGGGTCATCTCCTGCTATTCAGGTGACCTTACCCGTATCCTTAAACAATTCTATTAAGGAAGCAGTTCGCTCTAAAAATGATAAGTTACTCACTGTAGTGACAAACGTAATCCTAGTTCGTAGTCCCCTTTCTTCCATACTGTAGGGGCGTCCCTCGCTAGGGACGGGAGACAGAACCTTTTTCACCAGAAAAAAAATCATCTTCCCCTTTAAATTTAGATGTGCGCAGGGCTGGGAGCATGCGCTCCCCTGACTCTGCCCACCGGTGCCACTGCTCAGTCCCCTTGACGCGTTGACAATATTACGATTGCCTAATGGCACTAGTTTTATTAGGGGGTAGCATGGTGGGACGTATGAAGGAAAGAGGACTATGGACTAGTTAGTCACTACGGTGAGTACCTTATAATTACTCCTACGTCCCGTCCCCTTTCCTCCATACTGTATGGGCGATTACAACTGAATGTAGCCCCACGGTGGAGAGGTGACCCTCCTAAGAAAATAAGCTCCTCAAGACTGCCTGATCAAATGCTGCATCCGATCTGGAGCTGGCATCCAAGCAGTAGTGCTTGCAGAAGGCCGAAGGCGTTGCCCATGTAGCCGCCTTGCTGATGACCTGCCAAGGGACGTGCCTCTGAAAGGCAACTGCTGTGGCCTTGGCTCTGATAGCATGTGCACGCATATTAGCTGGCAGAGGTTTATGCTGCCCCTCGTATGTCTCCTTTATGGCATCTTGGCCATCTTGCTATGGAGGCCTTGTAAAGCCTGATAGCTGGGTTTTGACCCAGCAAAGGTGACAAATAGAGCTCTTAGTTCTGTTGAGGTAGAATGTTAGGGCTCGCCAACCATCTAGACAGTGCAGTACCCTCTGAGCCACCTCCTTAGGGTCCACAAAAACAGTTGGTAGGACTATCTCTTCATTCAGATGAAAAGACGAGACCACCTTAGGTAAAAATGCTGGGTGTGTTCTAAGCACCACCTTGTCTTTATGAAAAGTAGTATACAGCTCTGAAGCCACCAGAGCCTGGATTTTACTGACCCTGCGTGCAGAGGTAAGGTCCACCAGGAGGGCCGTCTTAATGGTGACCAGCCTGATGTCCACGGACGCCATTGGCTCG
Source organism: Ambystoma mexicanum (assembly GCF_040938575.1). Classification (NCBI taxonomy): domain Eukaryota; kingdom Metazoa; phylum Chordata; class Amphibia; order Caudata; family Ambystomatidae; genus Ambystoma; species Ambystoma mexicanum. The sequence continues at coordinate 977,614,578 of NC_090924.1, forward strand.
AATGGTTTATGCGCCCAGGACCACATTGAGGTCTCACAACGGGTGTGGCTTCTTGATTGGCGGGTAAAGCCTGGTCAGGCCTGCTAGGTGTCTTACCCACAGGGTAGGAGGAAAACACCTTCTCCTCAGAGTTCAGGTAGGCTCTGATGGCCGCCAGATAGGTGCGGCATGTGTCTACCTGCACCCCCGAGTGAGCGAGGTGTGCAGAGAAGGATAACACGTCGCCAACGTGCAGGTCAGTGGAACACCCTCGATAGAAGCCGCCCAATGACAAAACCTGCTCCACTTGCTTTTGTACTTGCTACTGGTAGCATCACACCTTACGCCCAGGTTAGCCTGTGACAGATTCAGATACCTTAAGAGTGACCTGTTCAGGCACCACACTGCGAGGGATAACCTCTCGGGGGCGGGTGGATGACCGTGCCTCCCTGTTGTGATAGTAGGTGTGCTGGGCCCAGCGGAAGGTGTATTGGCGGCTGCTCCGACAGGCTGAGGAGTTCTGAGAACCAAGGGCTTGCCGGCCACCACGGAACTATGCTTAGCCTCCCGTATCTTGCACACTATCCTGTGAACGAGGGGAGTGCGAGGGAAGACATACGCGTGCCTGTGTTTCCAATGAATCTGCATTGCATCGCCCAGTGAGCCCGAGCCCTGTCCCTGCCAGGACGCGAACTGGGGGCACCTCCTGTTGTGCCAGGTGGCAAAGAGATCCACCTGTTAAAAGATCCCCTGAAGGACCTGGTGATCAAGTTGCCACTCGTAGTTGTCTGCACCTAACTGGCTGAGCCTGTCCGTCTCCAGGTTGGACTCTCCTGGGAGGTGAATTGCCGTCAAGTGCATGTTGTTTTCCAGGGCCCACTTCAAGATGTTGACTGCTAGCGTGCACAGGGGAGGGGACCTGGTGCCCCCCTGCTTGTTGATATAATACATGCTGGTGGAGCTGTCCGTTTGAATGAGGATCGACTTGCCACTGAGCATCGGGAGGAATGCTTTGAGAGCAACCCAAATGGCCCTCAACTCCAGCCAGTTGATGTGGGCCTCCTGCTCTTACTGGGACCATACTCCATGGACACTGTGGCTGTCCAGTGTAGCTCCCCAGCCCCCCAGGGATGAATCCGTGGTGATGGTGACCTGCGGAAGTGCAGACAAAAGGGCCTGCCTCATCGCAAGTTGCTGTCCTTGCTCCACCAGACCAGATCCTGGTGGAGATGTGGTGGGATGCTGACTAGTTCCGCCTGGGAACCCTTCTTCTGATTCCAGGAGGCTGCGAAGTGCACCTGCAATCTCCTCATTTTGAGCCTCGTGTAAGGCACTGCCAGGAGGCATGCTGCCATAATGCCCAAGAAGTGTTGGTACCACCATGCCGAGGTCCCCGCTCTGCTGAGAAAGTGCCCTGTGGCCCTCTTGTTGTCTGTGATCTTGTCCTCGCAGCGGAATATTCTCTCTGAGCCTGTATCCCAGATGAGGCCCAGGAACAGAGACTGCATGCGTTCCAGCTGTGACTTCTTGAGATTGAAGTAAAATCCCAAATTGTGTATTGTAAGCATGAGGGCAGAGGCTGTGTAGTGGACTGCCTCTGGATACCCTGCCATGATGAGCCAGTCTGCAAGGTATGGATAGACGTGGTGACCCTGGACCCTGTGGAGGGGGCCACTACGTTCAGTCTTGTAAAGACCCTGTGTGCCGAATTGAAGCCGAAGGGTAGAAACTTGTACTGGAAGCCCATGATTTTGAACCTCAGAAAGGACCGATGGGGTTGCCACATCGGGACATGCAAATAAGCATCTTTCAGATCCAGGGAGCACATCCATTCTCCCCTGCACAATATCTCTGCTATAAGATCTGGGGTAACCATCTTGAACTTGTGAAGAGTAAGGGAAAGGTTCCAGATGGAAAGGTCCAACACAACTCTCAGGCCAGCCTGGTGGTTCTTGTGTATGGTGAAAATCTGTTAATAGAAGCCCAGACCCCGCTGCAAGGCTGGGACTTCTTCCACCGCCTGACTCTCTACGAGTTGTTGTCCCAATTTGTGGGAGTAGAGAGGAGGAGAGAGGAGTGGGAGGGATTGGTAGGCGTTAGCCCATGGACACTACAGATAGGATCCAGGGGTCCGCAAACCGTGTGCACCAGCATTGGTAGTGAAGGGCAAGCCTGCCCCCCACCGGAGACAGCTAGACACGGATGGATGTGTCATGCCTTCTTTTCATCTGAGGCTGAGGTAGGGGAGGAGGAGGAGGACTGAAAGAAGCCCTTGTGCACGGCCTTGTGTTGTTTGCGCGGGTGCCGCCTGGACCGCCGTTCTTAGAAACCCCGGACCTGCCGAAGGACTGACCTTTGTCTGAACACTGGTGCTTCCGGCTATACGCCTTAGGAGTGGCCTTCGTGAGGATGGATAAGGATATTGCTGTCTGGGCACTGTTTTTCTTCTTATCCAGTTCCTCGTCCATGGTGGAATGGAAGAGGTCACCACCCTCAAAGGGAAGGTCCAGAATGTGTTCCTGTACGTCCGGGTTGAACTTGGTCGCCCGAAGCCAGCCCGTCCTTCTCATGTCCGTAGCGATGCAGATGGCACGGCCAGAGGTGTCGATGTGAGCCACCGTGGACTCCATTATGTCTTGGGCGACAAGCTTGGCCTCGGCTAGCCCCGCCTTGGAGCGTGCCTGGCTTTGCACTGGATGCTCCGGAAGGAAGTCAGTGATTTCCAACCAAAGCCGCTGATTGACAGCTGCAAGCATAGCGTCAGCATTAGACTGACACAGATGTAGGGAAGCGTTGGAGTACATTTTCTTCCTGTGTGCTTCCAGGATTTTCTTCTCCTTTCCCAGGAGTGCCGAGGCGGATGTGGCCAAAGACGACTGCGGCTTGGAGTAGATCGAAGCTGCAGCTATCAGAGAGGAGTGTGGTTGCGGGTGTGCTGACAGCAAGAGGGAGGTCGGCCTCCAACTGCCTAAACTTGGCATTGATGCGCCTGTTGGTAGGCTGCACCAAATGGGGTTTAAGCCATCCCTTCTTGGCCAGTGCGACCATGTCCTTTTGCATCGGAATCCCTGTTCTAGCCATGGGGCGTAGAGTGAGGACCTCTGCCAAGACCCCCCCGCCTCTGGTTGTTCCACCTCGGCCCGTGGAAGGCTCAAATATTCAGTCAAGCAGGCGAGCCGTTCGTGGAAGGCCTTGGCAGACGACGGCGTGTCCGGGTCTTCCTCTTCATCCGTCTCAACCAAGGTGTCCTGGTGATCCGAGACGCAGGAGGAGTGCTGGGAACCTGTGGCGTACTGACCGGAGCCGACGGTTGTTGCAGTGGCTGTGGTGGTGCTGGGTAGTGGGAACTGGCATGGGCAGCGTGGGCTGCATAGGAGCCGGGAGCGTTGGGACCAAGGGTGGAGTGCCGTGGGTGCTAGCGGCAGAACCGGAGGGAGCATGTCCTTGATCACATCCCCAAGGATGACACCCATTTGCGGAGACCTCATGAGGGTCATGAACTTTTCCAAAAACCTGTCCTCGCAGGCCGTGGAGCACCCGTAGGCGTGGGTATGAGGGTGCTGAGGTCTGGACACACAGTGCCTAACTGTCTGCGGGGTGTACCTGCCCTGCAACGAAGAAGGGTATGCTGTGGGCCAAGTGCTTGGTGAAGACCAGTCCCACCTGGAAACTTGTTCCCCTACCTGTTCTCCAAAGGGGGATGGTGTCGGACGAGCCGCCATCTTGTCTGGCCCGGTGGCTATCTTGTCGGGCTGCATGCCAAATGCATGCGCCGTGGTACTTGCTGCGCTGGGCCCGGCCTCTTCCAAGACTTTTGGCGGTGGAGCTTGAGGCCTACCCTGCACCTCAGGACGAGGCCTGGAAGGCCGATTGCCCTCGGCTGTGTCACCGGTATGCTGCGTACAGGCGCCCACTCAGACATTTGTCTGGCACTACAACATAGCCCCTAGGGCGTAAAGCCGGTAACAGAACCTTGCAGTCCCCAAGTGCCCTCACTGGTAGAGTCTCGTGACCCCTTGGCCTGACGGTCGGTAGCTGTAGCAGCCTTGGTACCTGCACTGTTACAAGAACCTGCTTGTGCGCTTCCTGGGAAAGAAGTCGCCTTTGCAGGGTGCGGATGAAAACAGTGCCCCTAACTTGGGCCTGGACTTGTGCTTGACTAATTCCTTCAAGTCCTCTGGAGGTGACCTGCCGAAGAGCTCCCATCACTGAGCTAACCTGTTCTTCAGAGCGCAAGATGAAAGCGCATTGCACGCGCTACAGCCCTCCCAGCCGTGGTCGGGCCAAGGCAGCAGAGGCAGAGAACGTGGAGTTCAGACGTAGGGAAGAGCCCCTTGCAGGCTGGACACCTGTTGTAGCCCACTGACGTCGACATGCGCCGGGGAGGATTGTGGCACCAGAGGACAGAGTATCTGATTGAAGACCAGAAGAAGAAGACGACAAAAAAAAACACTTCTCCAGGGAAGAGCACGTGGAATTACTAGGCCGAAACCAGGAGTGCTGTTGAAAGCAGTCCATACCCCTTGAAACAGAAAAGAGGACTCGGGAGTGGCGCCGGTGGGCGGAGTCAGGGGAGCGCATGCTCCCAGTGCCGCACCCCGTGCGCATCTAAATTTAAAGGAGAGGATGACTTTTTCTGGTGAAAAAGGTTCTGTCTCCCGTCCCTAGCGAGGGACACCCATAAGTATGGAGGAAAGGGGACGGGACGTAGGAGTAGGAAATTTACCAAAAAGCCATGCCCTAAGAAGTTGAAGTTGGCTGCAGGCTGTAATGCTAGAACACATTTTTTAAGCCCATTTCTATGTTCCTTACCAGTTGACAATTTATTAAATTCCAGTATTCTGACCTTTCATTTGCTATTGGGATTTGGGGACAAGCCTGAATTGTGTAATTTTGAGTCCCAGCCTGTAGATGTAGTAAGAAAGCCTGTGCCCTTGGGAGCAGTGGCCTTGGTGAGCATGATGTTAATAGGGCTGTACCACCGCTGAGTATGTCTTCCCGTTATAGCTTGACTGAAAAGGAACAAGGGATATTAGTACCAACTGGGGTTATTCACTTGGCCTGGGGTGTTTCCTGCGGTGATGGGTGTGCATGTGGCTCTGAATTACTGTCACGCCAGTCTCCTCCTGTGTAGTTCCTGACAATGAACGAGAAGCATAAAAGAATATTGAATAGGATTGAAAGTAACCAAATTGGTGATCAGGCAATCTATGCACTGAAGGTGAAGCCTGTTTGTCATGAAGGGGATAGCAATTAGGACACAGTGCCTATTCCTTCCAAGAATAATTTGCAATTGCATAATAAGCAGAGCGCTAAATAGAAGGGGCTATGCAAAGATGTTGCCTGGGTTGAACCTGGTTACAGCCTATATTAAAGTTTAAGAATCAGTGATTTATGCCATTAAATAGACAACACATTTTGGCACTCTTTTTCGAAATTCCTAATTTAAGATTAATTAGCACTGCGGACTTGTAACAAGTTGAGTTAATTTTGATGTTCGTATAGATTTGGTTCTGACTTTACTTTCGCTCAAAAATTGCTAGAAATGATTTGTTGGACGAGGCACCAACCTTAGTAACTTTAGGTTACGACATTTTTCAAATCACTGTGTCCTGGCCAAGAGGTCAAACAAACAAGAAATCTGTCGATGGTTCCTGTATCTGACTCTTCCTCAATGGCCTTTGACCTTTTAACAATAAGGGTTTTTCAAGCAGACTCTGTTTCCCCATGTAGTTCATAGTAATATGCCTGCCTTGTAACTGAATTTGCACCTGATGAAGGGATTGAAATCCCAAAACGCGTTGTGCAGAAACCAAAGAGCATAAAGAAACATCTTTTTAACCAACTGGACTGTCACTGATTTGAATAATTTTCATTATATTAATGAAATTATCGTAGGATATGTGGTTTAAGAAACTATAAACTCTTTATCTAAAATTTGGCTCATCTATTCAGCAACAAGGTGTGCAGGGGACGGGAGTATCCAATACTTTTGATATTTTTTCCAACCCCATGTCCAAGTTGTTTTACCTCCTCTGCCTCCAAATTGTTTTGACAGTTATGACTATTTGATTACATTTGCCCATAAGAAAGGTGTGCGCACACACTACTTGGTATATGCATTGCAACTGTAAGGAGGAGACTGACACACAGGTGACATGCTTGTTGGAATAGCCTTTTACTTTGTAAAAATAAAGAGGAAACCTATCTCTCCCTTACTCTAAGAGAGGTTTCCCTCCGTCCACTAAACAGTAAGGGATCTGTCAAAATGTCTGTCTAAAATAAATAGTCAAAAGTTGCGTTTCAAAATGGCTCATAAGTACAGAGAGAAGGGCCTGTAGGGTTGCAGATACAGATCCTTAAGTGCTGGGTTGCCCGTAGGCAATGCGAGGCAACTGGACATGCAGGAGCCTGGGCCAGAGTTCAGAGGGTGACCGGGTGACCAGTGCGTGGAGCAGTCAGGTGCATCAGCAGGGGAGAGGAAGAGAGAAAGCGGAAGTGAAAAGGAAGGTCTTGAGTTTCATCCGGAACCAGAGGTGGTACTGCTCAAGTTTGAGAGAGGCAGGGATGCTGTTCTACAGGGAGGCCCCAGCCAAGGAGATAGATCTGCCCCCAACTCTCTGCTTGGAGAAACGTCTGACCCTCAGAGAGTTGGAGGTGGATGGGCGGAGCTCGAGAAGGAAGATGTTTTGGGAGAGAACGTTGGAGGTAGAGCGGTCCCAGGCCCCAGAAAGCCTTGTGGGCGATGCAGAGGGTCTTGAACTTGATCCTTGCAGCCACGAGCAGCCAGTGTTGAGATTTCAGAGCTGGAGAGATATGATCCCTGGACTTGAGGCCAAGGACAAGTCTTGCAGTCCTGTTCTGGATAAGTTGTAAAGGTTGAAGAGTAGAGGCAGGAAGATTTAGAAAGAGGCTGTTGCAATAGTCCAGCCTAGAGAGCACCAGAGCTCTGGACACAGTGAGCTTCTGGGAAAAAGTGAGAAAAGGAAGAATACCTCTGAGGAGGCGCAGCTGATAGTTTGACTTCTTAGAAACGTCAGAGATGTGAGGAGAGAAAGAGGGTGCAGTCGAAGATGACACCAAGGTTCTTAGCCTCACAGGAAGGAGCCAGAAGAGGACCCAGAGATACAAAACTAAGTTCCAGCTTGTGGTGTTGTTTAAATCAAAAACTCAAAAATCATTACTTATTACCCACAGTTAACTCTACTATTGGGTCCCTGGAGAATGCCTCCCTTCTCCGGGAATCTTGGCTTTGATGCTTTCACAATGCCCAGGGAATGACTCCCTTCTCTGGACCTTTCTTGGCTTTGCTTCACGGTACACACGATCAAGGGGTATGGCTTCCTTCCCCTGCCCTCTCAAATGTTCTCTTTGCCCCTCCTATGGACCCACCAGCTGTCTCGGCCACCCAGGTATCTGTAAGGGTTGTACCAGTGTCTGGTGTTTCTTCTCGGGTTTTCCAAAACCCTCTTCCAGATAGTCGCCCCTAGTCCTATAGGGTGGGTTCCCTCCCCATGAGATCCACCCTCTGAGTACCACCCCAAAGGGGACTATCGGGTAGCGGTCTCACCCCCTGGCCTCATGGGAAGATGTTTCCCCTAGTGGAGAAGAGGCGACATCCAAGGATTCGTCACAGAACCGTATCGGGCATTAGAATATTGGTCTTCGATTGTAAACGCCCTTCATGGTGGTGGCAGAAAGGTGGCAACAGTGGTAAATATAAATTGAGCTCTGTGCACAAGATTGCCTCTTGGAATACCAGGGGGTTTTTGCACCTCCTGCACGACTCTTTTCATATATTGTTGGCTGAGGATTGTTCAAGTAGCTGCCTCCAAGAGACCTGGCTTATAGACCTACCTATTTTATGTGGCTTTTCTATCTGTCAAGATGAAGCCTGGCAGGGTCCGCTTGGGCGTCCTTTCGGGGCCTGTTGTGTGCAGGCAAATCTAATATGGGCATTACAATGTAAAAGTGTGTTACAAATTCCCATGGCATTTTACTGGTGAAATTAGAGTGGTGGGATTTTATTCAGATGAAATTGAAGAGTTGTTTGTTTTTTAATCTATATTTGAATCCTAGGTCTACTGATGTCGAGTTGCCTTTAACCATTTGATCTGCTCTATTACTGTACTGCTCCTCAGAATGTGGCGACCACATTATTATAATGGGTGATTTTGATGGTGAATGCCTAGATGATGAGTGCTATAGGGTTGGTCAGTGCTTGCAGGCATCACAAAACACTAGGAAGCACGGCCAGCGCCAGCTAATTTAGCAATAAATTACTTTATGGGATCCACTCTTACTTAATGGTAATATTCTGTGCGACTGCCAACCTCATTTTACCTGACATAACGCTTCAACTTTTTCTACGTTCGATTACATTTTTGTTTTCTCAATCCCTGAATAAATACTGTATGCAATTGTGTATTTTGGAAGTGACCATTGTGTGTCTTGTTACTTGAGACTAACATTATTGCATGACGGGTTGAGACTCCTGTATTGAATCTTAGGGAGGAAGTAAGGCCTAGAGACCTCTCCTTGAATTGGAAACCTTCCCTGGCTTCAGGTTTTAACAAATGTGTTACGGATTACATGTAATGTAATAATATGGAGCTTTGTAATCCTGGTAAATATTCTGAGACAATACAGGAATTACTCATCGGCCTGAAACAGGTCGCAACAACGAGCCATTTTTGTGTTCATTGGTTTGCAATTGAACTCAGCCACACATTGCTGTATTCACACTCACACAGGCGCTCTAAAAGAGGAGGAGCTGAGAAAAAATATAAGGCACATTAAGAAAAAGAATGGGGCGTATGTGCAAGACAGACGCAAGTTGAAACTAGCCTATACCAACTAGCTAAAGTCTCACAAATTACTGATGTTCCATCGTGACTCTGAAGCCATGTTAGGATTTTGTGTGAGTAAAGATGCACGTTAATTTTGGTAATTGATAACATCTCCGGATCTGCAAGACTCTTTACAGGCCCAACCTTTACAAAAATCAGTTTGGATAGATTATTTTACTAATTTGTACTTGGACCCTGCTTTAGCTCGCTCCTCGCAATGCTTACACTTCCCCAGGGCTGGTGGCTTGATTTTGATGTCGATGACATTTTACATAACATCATAAGATACAAGTCATCTAAAGCCCCCGGCCAGGATGGGCTTTCAAATGCTACCTTCAAGTCCAATCCTTTTTTTATGGGCGTAAATGTTTATGTATTTATTTAAGAACATAATCTCCTTATGTGCTGTGCCAACTTCTTGGAAAGGTGCCCTTTCTCAATGTACAAACGTGGTAATAGACTTGATCCTTTTAACTACTGGCCCATCTCTCTTTTAGATGCTTCTAGTAAATTGTTTTCGGTTTTAATTTTGAGAGATTTGCAAAAATAGGCGTTAGCACAGGATGTTTGGATATTGCATAAATTGGTTTTTAAAAGTGTGTTGGAACATCATTAAATTGTTTATTGTTGCAGCTACTATCTCATCAAGTGAAACGTACGGGGAAACCTGTTTGACATTTTTAGACCTTACACAAGCTTTTGATTGTGTGGACAGACAAAAGCTCTGGATTAAGCTACGGCACGGGGATGTCCTCCTTATTTTTTATTGAACATATTGATTGAGCTTGACTCTGGAACTCGAATTAAGGTCAGGCTAGATCAACAGGGCAATTGCACCAAATGGATAAATACTAACCCTGGGTTGCGACAAGGTTAGGCATTGGCCCCTTTTTTATTCAATATGTATATCTGTGTTATTGGCTTGGCCCTTCAACGGGTAAATGCTTATTATCCCCCACGTCTAGGAACATTACAACTTCATCACCTATCCTATGCTTATGACATAATACTTTGTGATCAAACTCCTGTGGGACTCCAGCGTTCCTTGGCTGCCTTAAATTCTTATTTAATGGGACTTCATTTAAGGGTGAACGCTCGTAAAAGCAACATTTTCATTTTAAAAGCTTTTAAATTGCCCATGTATGGTAGATCTTTTATTGGTATATTGAGAATGTAAAAGTAGAGGTGGTCAAGCAGTTTAAATACTAGGGATTCATGTTTTATAACAAAGCGACAAAACAAATTCATCTGTGGCAGCAGAACAAATTTGCTGTAACGCTCACCTGATTCCCACAGAGGCGCAGGTCTGGCTTCGAGTGCTGATGCTTCTTCAATGGTGAAGCGCAGGACTCTGAAGATGGACAGGAAGGGCTCTCTACTCTGGCTTCTCCGGCTCGCAGGAATATTCCCCTGTGCGTGAAAAGGGAGTATTACCTACTGACTGAGTTATGCTCAAGCCTCCCACTCTCTTCCAACCCTCCACGATACCCTTCCACGATTCCCCGTGAAGTCTCACCTTAGGGTCTGAAAGGACGAGCTCTCCATCCTGCTTCTGATGCAGGGGCACGTTGAACCCAGTTACTTCACTGGATTGAGGTTGGATGGGAGTTCAGGTAAGCTTGATTATACTGGTAAGGCGCTGTAAAAGTTCTGTTGCAAGTTCAAAAGTTCAAGCTTTAAATAATAATGTTCATTGTCTTTTTTCAGGTGATGAATGAAGATTCCTTTGGAGACTTCTTGCAACAAAGCGCTGATGTTGATGTCTTTTCCCCATAGGGGCCGGGGTTCGGAATGCCGGAGATATGGCGCCGACCCGAAGTGAAACGTGCAGTTCCAGTAAAGATCTGGTAAATCCTAGATGAGCGCTCAGGTAATGTTTTTGCATTCGCTCATCTAACGTCTTTGTCTTTTTTCCTCATAGGGGCCGGGGTCCTGCTTGGAAGCAGCAAGACCCGAAATGAAATGGGAATGACCCAACAGGTAAGTCTTAGAAGGAAACTGAGCTTTTCCTATTCCCTTCCTTCTCTCACCTCTTATTCTTGTCTTTTTCTCTAGGCTCTGGGAAGTGGCTGTGTATCCGGATGATCGCTGCTGAAGATGGAGGAACCCAGGCAAGGTGAGTGAAATGCAGCGCTGCAGCGATCGTAACGAAATGCTTTTAAAAAGGTCTTCCCTTTCAGGATCGTCGGTGATGTCTCTGTGGTGCAGAAAAGCTGGTAGGTCTCTTGTCTCCCTTTGCAGGGGACCCAGGATGCTGACAGGCATGGCTGAAGTCCAGATGCAGGAGCTGACATGGTGAGCATCCAGCTGCGAGGAGCAGAACAACGCGAAGCGTGAGTTGCTGATCGGGTGTGGTTTAAATAGCTTTGGAAGAAGTTCCAAGTGTGTATCCTTCCTCCGATCAGGTATGTATCCTTCCCCAACCACACCCGGGTGGAAAGTAGTCCCACAGGTAAAGTAGTTCCTATTCAGGCCTCAAGAGGGCCTGGATGTGGCAGCATGGTCTGCATCAGGTAAGTGCACATTAAAACACTTGAACACATGTCTAGCTTTATGAGCCTGGCGCCTAAGGCGCCAGGACAGAGGTCCAACATGAGCCTGGCGCCTAAGGCGCCAGGACTGCGTCCAAAGGGCCCCAGCTTGGGCCCGCTGGCACTCCCCTGGGGGAAATGATGCCTGCCTCTGGGGTTGCTGGGTCGGACCTGGCTCCTTGGAGGTAGGCATCATGACAGTACCCCCCCTCAAGGCCCCTCCCAAGGTTCTTCCCTCCGGGGGTTTGGGCTTGTTCGGAAATCTCCGGTGAAACCTTTGTACTAATCGAGGTGCGTGGACATGGTTACTAGGCTCCCACGATCTCTCCTGAGGTCCATATCCCTTCCAGTCAACAAGATAGAAGAGTTTCGACTTTACCACCTTGGAGTCTAAAATGTCTTTAACTTCGAATTCTAATTCCCCTTCAATTTGAACTGGATCTGGAGGCTTGGACAATCGGGTTCCTGGTTTTACTGGCTTCAAAAGTGATGCATGAAAAACTGGATGAATACGCATGTTGGACGGTAGATCCAGTTTAAAGGCCACTGGGATGATTATAGCTTTGATGGGATAAGGTCCTATGAATCTGGGATTGAAGGTTCGCGGGCCCTTGAGGGGTAAATGTTTAGTTGCTAGCCATACCTGGTCTCCTACTTGGTAAGGAGGAGTTTTACTTCGGTGCAAATCAGCGTTTTCTTTATACTTTTTCTTGGCTTGCTGTAAATGAGTTGCAGCTTCTTTGAAGGCTCGGGTTATTGTGGAATGCAGATGATTTACTGCGGGCATTTCCAGGGTCAGAGGTGGATCTAGATCAGAGGTCCGAGGAGGGTGACCATACAAAGTATAAAAGGGGATTTGTCCGGTTCCAGAATGCACTGAATTGTTGTATGCATATTCTGCGATCCAAAGGATGTCTTTCCAATTTAACTCGGATTGGTGTAACATGCACCGAAGATATTGCTCGAGAGTCTGATTGGTTCTCTCGGTTTGTCCGTCGGTCTGGGGGTGGTGGCTGGTGGATAACCGCACATCTATTTGTGCTAGTTGGCAACACTTCTTCCAAAAATGTGACATAAATTGACTTCCACGATCCAAGACTAAAATGGAAGGGAAACCATGTATGCGAACTATATTCTCCAGGAATTCCTTGGCCAAGGTGGAAGCTGAAGGCAAACCCTTTAAAGGGATAAAGTGGGCCATTTTGGAGAATAGGTCCACAATTACAAGGATTGTGTTGTAACCAGCACAAGGAGGCAGATCTGTTATAAAGTCCATTGACAGAGTGTGCCATGGTGCCGGTGGAATATCCAAGGGTTGAAGTAGGCCGGCTGGCCTTTTCTTTTGAGCCTTGTTTTGGGTGCAAATTCCACAAGACAGTACAAAAGACTTTATGTCTTTTCTCCAAGAAGGCCACCAGAAGTGGCGTTTGATTTTTTCCTCCGTTTTAGCGATACCAGGGTGTCCTTCCATTAAAGATTCATGATGATGGGCAATAACAAGTTCTTGCAATTCTTTATTTGGCAGAAACAACCGCTCCTGGAAGTAGGATAAGTCATCCTTAACGGTGTAATGAGGCCCCTTTTGACTCCATTCCAGTAAGGTTGAAGAGTCTAGAAGTTGTTTTACTTGCGTTTGGATATCCTCAATAGATTGCAATGAAGTTAAGCCTAAGATTCTAAGCTCAGGTATGATGGGCACAGGTTCTAAGCTCGAATTAGGTTCTTCCATGCCAATCCGGGATAAGGCGTCTGCTTTTCCATTCTTGCAGCCAGGGCGATAGGCAATTACAAAATCAAATTCCGCAAAGAATAGAGCCCATCTGAGTTGTCGTGAAGATTGAGCTTTGGCCGTCTTTAAATACTTTAAGTTTCTGTGGTCCGTAATTACGGTGATGGTGTGTCTTGCCCCGAGAAGGTAGTGACGCCAAGCCTTGAAAGCAGATTTGATGGCCAGTAACTCTTTATCGGTAATTGCGTAGTTGATTTCAGGAGGAGAAAATGTTCTGGACCAAAAGGCCACTGGGTGTAGTTGGTTAGTTTTTGGGTCTCTTTGCGACAGGACAGCTCCCATGGCCGAACTGGAAGCATCGGTTTCCACTATGTACGGGAGATCTGGGTGCGGGTGCTTCAATACAGGTGCAGAGGTGAATTTGGTTTTCAGGTCCTGGAAGGCTTGTTCGGCCTCAAGAGTCCATTCGAAGCGTTTGTTTTTCTTTAGGAGAGCGGTGATGGGTTGGACTGTTCGGGAAAATTCTGGGATGAATCTTCGATAGAAATTGGCAAAGCCGAGCATGCTCTGAACTCCCTTCACCGAGCTTGGAGATGGCCATTTGAGGATGGCGTCCACCTTTCGCGAGTCCATTCGGACTCCTTGAGGTGTCAGGATGAATCCGAGAAACTCAACTTCTGTGGTATGAAAAACGCATTTTTCGAGTTTTGCAAATAGTCTGTGCTGGCGCAGTTTCTCAGGAACTGCCCAAACATGTTTTCTGTGATCAGATTCTGAAGAAGAGTACACCAGGATGTCGTCAATGTAAACAATGACGCAGACATCGATAAGTTCCCGAAGAACATCATTCATAAAGTACTGAAAGGCAGCAGGTGCATTGCACAAACCGAAGGGCATCACCTGATATTCGAAGAGCCCAAATTTGGTGCGGAATGCAGTCTTCCATTTGTCGCCTTCTTTTATGCGCACCAGGTGATAAGCTCCTCGGAGATCTAACTTGGTGTACACATAAGCGTCTTTCACCTGGTCGATAAGCTCAGGGATCAAGGGCAGAGGATAACGATTCTTAATCGTTATTTGATTTAGGGCGCGATAGTCTATACCCGTTCTAAGGTCGCCTTCTTTTTTTGGCACGAAGAACAGAGCTGAAGAGACAGGAGACTTGGACGGGCGAATAAAACCATTGGCTAGGTACTGATCTAAATACTGACGCAAATGCAGGTTCTCAGGTTCCATAAGAGCATAAATCCTACTACAAGGTAGTTGAGCTTTGGGTACCAGATCGATCTGGCAATCATAAGACCGATGGGGAGGTAACGTGTTAGCCTGTTCTTTCTGAAAAACGTCTTGGAATTCTTGGTATTCTGACGGTAGCTGTACAGGGTTGGAAGTTGCTGTGGCTAGACCCATAGCTGGATTTCTTGGATAACAAGTTGGTTCACAATCAGGAAAACTTATCTTCTTTGCTCGCCAGTCAATTCTGGGATTATGTGTTTCTAACCAAGGAATTCCAAGAATTACTTGAAATTGTGGGGCCTTGATCACATCAAACACGATTGCTTCCCGATGTCCATCCTGACCCACTAGTGTCACTTCAACAGTGGAATGCGTTACAGGCCCTGAGGCTATTTCGGTTCCATCTACTGTAGTAATGACATCTCGGGTTACTTTCGGGCAGAGAGGAAGCTTAATCCTGTAATTTCCAATAGCTCCACTGTCGATGTATGCTTTTACAGCATGCAACTGCTGAGGCTGTTTTGGGCCCACGAGCACCATTGGCATGACGAAATGCGAGGTCAAAGAGTTAGTTTTCAAGCTCGGCAAGCGGACCCCTACGCTTGCCGGGCTAGGTCGTTTCCCGAATCAGGTGTCACTAATTCGTTATCAGTAGCTCCAACCACCTTCTTAAGTGGTTTAACTGGACAATTTCGAAGAAAGTGACCGGAAGTCCCGCAATACAGTAAAAGTTGCATTTGCCGCCTTCTCTCTCGTTCTTTCTGCGTTAATGGTCCTTTAACACCACCGATTTGCATAGGTTCAGATACTTCGGTACTCTTGGAGGTAGCGTGGGTTTTGATCGGTGCTCGGTTTTCATACTTGAACCGATCTGCTTTTCTATTTTGAAGTCTGTGATCAAGTTGAACCACCAAGTCAATGTAGTCTGCGCAGACCTGGGGTGGGTTTACTATCTGAGCTAGAACATCCTTAAGCTCTCCGCGCAGGCCTCGATGAAACAATGTGATCCTTTTGCTTTCTGGCCATCCAGTTTCCACAACCAGTCTGTTAAAGGTGGCTATGTAGGACAGAAGATCCTGATTACCTTGTTGTAAGGATAGCAGTTCGTTATCAAGGGCTTGTCCGAGAGTGTCGAGCGAACAATCTTTCCATGCTGGCCTGGAAGCCCTGAAAATTCTGGAGAATGGGATCATCCTGATTTACCAATGGAATAGACCAATCGGCAGCACTGCCACTGAGATAAGATAGTATAAAGGCTACCTTGGTCTGGTCGTTAGGGAAGGCTCCGGGTCTGCATAGAAAGTGTAAACGAAATAGGTTCATAAAGACGGCATATTTCTTGGGATCCCCAGCAAAACGTTCAGGCGGGGCCAAAGGCATGTGTCCAGGTAGATTAATTTGTACCGGGTTACTCAAACCCATTGATGTGGAAATGTCTCCGGAATTAGGTAAAGGAGTGTGCCCTGCCTGGGCCTGTAATAACCTTTTGGCTAGGTCATCAGTTCTTTCCTTAGAAGTTCTCTTTTGAGAGCGTTAGTCTCCTGGCGGGCTGAGTGCACCTCTGCCCGTAATTCCCCCAAAAGCTGGGCCAGCTGGTCAGTCTCGGAAGTCTCCATAGCGCCCGGGTGGGAAATTGTGGGTAGGCTTTGCGTTCTGTAACGCTCACCTGATTCCCACAGAGGCGCAGGTCTGGCTTCGAGTGCTGATGCTTCTTCAATGGTGAAGCGCAGGACTCTGAAGATGGACAGGAAGGGCCCTCTACTCTGGCTTCTCCGGCTCGCAGGAATATTCCCCTGTGCGTGAAAAGGGAGTATTACCTACTGACTGAGTTATGCTCAAGCCTCCCACTCTCTTCCAAACCTCCACGATACCCTTCCACGATTCCCCGTGAAGTCTCACCTTAGGGTCTGAAAGGACGAGCTCTCCATCCTACTTCTGACGCAGGGGCGCGTTGAACCCAGTTACTTCACTGGATTGAGGTTGGATGGGAGTTCAGGTAAGCTTGATTATACTGGTAAGGCGCTGTAAAAGTTCTGTTGCAAGTTCAAAAGTTCAAGCTTTAAATAATAATGTTCATTGTCTTTTTTCAGGTGATGAATGAAGATTCCTTTGGAGACTTCTTGCAACAAAGAGCTGATGTTGATGTCTTTTCCCCATAGGGGCCGGGGTTCGGAATGCCGGAGATATGACGCCGACCCGAAGTGAAACGTGCAGTTCCAGTAAAGATCTGGTAAATCCTAGATGAGCGCTCAGGTAATGTTTTTGCATTCGCTCATCTAATGTCTTTGTCTTTTTTCCCCATAGGGGCCGGGGTCCTGCTTGGAAGCAGCAAGACCCGAAATGAAATGGGAATGACCCAACAGGTAAGTCTTAGAAGGGAACTGAGCTTTTCCTATTCCCTTCCTTCTCTCACCTCTTATTCTCGTCTTTTTCTCTAGGCTCTGGGAAGTGGCTGTGTATCCGGATGATCGCTGCTGAAGATGGAGGAACCCAGGAAAGGTGAGTGAAATGCAGCGCTGCAGCGATCGTAACAAAATGCTTTTAAAAATGATGTCTTCCCTTTCAGGATCGTCGGTGATGTCTCTGTGGTGCAGAAAAGCTGGTAGGTCTCTCTTGTCTCCCTTTGCAGGTGACCCAGGATGCTGACAGGCGTGGCTGAAGTCCAGATGCAGGAGCTGACATGGTGAGCGTCCAGCTGCGAGGAGCAGAACAACGCGAAGCGTGAGTTGCTGATCGGGTGTGGTTTAAATAGCTTTGGAAGAAGTTCAAAGTGTGTATCCTTCCTCCGATCAGGTATGTATCCTTCCCCGACCACACCCGGGTGGAAAGTAGTCCCACAGGTAAAGTAGTTCCTATTCAGGCCTCAAGAGGGCCTGGATGTGGCAGCATGGTCTGCATCAGGTAAGTGCACATTAAAACACTTGAACACATGTCTAGCTTTATGAGCCTGGCGCCTAAGGCGCCAGGACAGAGGTCCAACATGAGCCTGGCGCCTAAGGTGCCAGGACTGCGTCCAAAGGGCCCCAGCTTGGGCCCGCTGGCACTCCCCTGGGGGAAATGATGCCTGCCTCTGGGGTTGCTGGGTCGGACCTGGCTCCTTGGAGGTAGGCATCATGACATGTGCTTTGTTGACCGGCGCTATGGTAATTTCTTAATCTGTCCTTTATTGCGACACTATCAAATTAACATAGTACCTATACTTTTATATGGTGCTGAAGTTCGCCCAGTGGGACATAAACTGGGACAAGATAGATGCCCTAATGTGGCGTAAAGTATTATCCCTTCCACAGTCTGAACCAATAAGTACTATTCAATATGAACTTGGGTTGGGTTTGTTGAAAGCAAGAGTGTAATGGAAGCGGCTCCAAGTTTATTATAAGGTGTTATCTTCTCCGGCTTGTAGTCTGTTTCTTAATTTACAAGACCAGTTGGATGGATGTAAAGTTTTGCAAGCGTGGGTCTTGAAAGGTGAGAATATTACATCTAACATTCAGGTTACTAAAGAGGTATTGATACAGATTCCGGGTAAGGTGAAAAAGAAACTTTATGAATTGGACTGGATCTTAAATAGGGAAGTGATTGCGAAATATAACTTGTTTTATCATTTTAAATTTGATAAAGCTTTTAATGTGATTCTCACTATTGAAACACCCATCCCAAGATTTGGAAGCCAATTCTTAAGATTAAAACTGGAGAGGACGCTAGAGAGCTGACCAAGACGGCTGCTCCCATGTGAGCTCCCGTGTGGCTCTACATCAATCCTGATAAATCGCTGCTTTTCCGGTGGATTAACAAACCAATTACTTGATGACATGCACCTCTAGGAATCAACATATGCAACGCGCCTAAAATCATAGCGATCGGCGCCTCCCGCACTCGAGAGCCCATCCCGCCGAGGAGTTGGGAGGCCGAGAAGCCACCGGGCCACACCCTTGCCTCTGCAGCCCACGAGGCCTCCGAGGAGCAGTGGACGAGTCACCCAGCGGGAGCCAACCACGCACTAGGTGTGCGGCACGGCGGAACGCAGAGAGGGGTTACTCCTGCACCCCCGGGGGGCCTGCCGGCAATGCACTTGCTGTTGGGAAAAGTTGGCCCGCTCCCTTGGCTGGTGGCTGGGGACAGCGTCCTGTGGAGGCCCGGCATCACCTGGGAGACCTGGAACAGGGGCGATCCAAGAGGGGCCTTCGCTGTAAGAAAAAGAAGATCCCTGCCTGACCCCAGAGTCGCAGCACCTGCATATATAAATTTGCAGCACGGGCACCGGCACGACTACCACACGGAGGGCCAGCGACCGTCCAACCAGGGAGTCAACCGGCCGGTGAGAGCCTCTGGCAGGGGCGCCCTGCTCGGCGCCTCCCCTGCCTCCCACACCTGGTCCCAGACGGGGAGGAACCGGCAGAACCACGCCGCCAGTGTGTCGCAGACAGCGACCGGCGCGCCATGCTTGAGAGGAGCAGAGTCCCCCTTCCTGGCGGCCTGGTCCCACAGAGACAAGAAGGATGGCGGACATCAACGACACCCGCCGAAAGCACTAACCGCTGCATACTTGCGTGCTCTGAAATCGAAATAGAACTCCCCGCGCTGCACTGCTCCTGAGCTTTTTGGGGCACTAGGCCAGATTGGAACATCCGCAAACGGCCTGTAATCCTGTAGTAAATACACACGGATGATATTTGCAGCAGACGACGGAACGCACAGCTGCTGACAGAGCGACCACCCACCAGGCAGAAGGTACTGTGCCCCGTATGACCCCAATCAGAGTCAATGCGTGCCAACTTGGGCGCTGAGACCCCTGCTGCCCGACGCCATCCGTCCCGCTAAGTACCAGCAGCGCCCACCAAACAACGATCACCATTATACACCAAGGCACAGGCCGCACGCTTCCCCTTGTACGAGCACACTATATACCCAGAAAGGAAAGCCAAAGCAACAAGGGCCTGGAAAGCAACCGACCACCCTGTCCTACCAGCCGCACCAACAGAGACGAACAGCCAAAGGAAAATGCTACAATTACTACGCCACTGAAAACCAGCCGACTGACGTTTCCTCCGTCACCGGAGAGCGGGAGCGAAACCCATACAGAGATTGTCATACCACCTCACAATCAGAGCAATGCTGGGTTCCCCACGACGTGATATCCCGGACCCCCACAGAGAAGGTATTCATCTAAATAGTCCACAGAACTTAACCATAGCCTGTCAGCATATCCATCTGGTCGCAACCCTCAAGGGAAATTTAGTGCAAGCCCATTACGACCGATCGACACCTCCTTTATATCCAAGAGAACCGATTTAAGGTGACCTCCTTGGGCACAGCCAGTCTCAGCTACATTAGAGACCACCTAGTCCGAGCAGCTGCCCAGAACTCGGCTCTTCGTCCGCCTGAGTTCACCATGGAGAGAACCGACAAATCACAGCACAAACTGAATTTTGAAGCTGGAACTTCGAATAGGACACCTCAACCCAACAGCAGGCCGGAATCTCCCATACATGACACATCACAGGGGGAAGAGCTCTCCCAAGCCTTCGACATCAGGGAAATCCTCCTTGAGCTGAAAGCTGGGATTGGGAATCTTGATAGCAAAATAGACGGTCTCTCCTCCAAGGTGGACCAATTACAGCATAGACTCGACAAACATGCTGATCGTCTTTATACAGTGGAACAAAGAGTGTGACTTAGACGACAGCACAGCAGTATTGACGGCCAGAGTATCAACATTGGAGGGTCAAATGAAAACAGCAAAAGCGAGGAATGAAGACCTAGAGGGACGCTCCCGAAGGAGTAATATGAGACTAGTCGGGGTCAGAGAACAACAGCAACAGTTGAAAATGGAAGATCACATTGAAAAAATATGCACTAAACTCTTGGGAACAGAGGCACTATCACAGATGTTTGTCATGGAAAGAGCCCATAGGATTCCGACCACCAGACCAATTCCAGGAGCCTCCCCCTCGTCCAATCATCGCGAAATTACTTAACTCCAAAGACCGGGACACAATCCTAAGGCTTGCAAGGCAAAAGGGCGAACTTCAGTATGATGGTGACATCATCCACTTCTACCCAGACTTCTCTCCGGCCGGCCAAGAGCAAAGGAAATCCTTCACGGGAACCAAACATCGGCTTTGAGATAACCAGATACCTTATTCGATGCTCTTTCCCGCCAGGCTTCGAGTCCAACACGACGGAAAGACCCAATTCTTCCAGTCGCCTGAAGAAGCCAACTCTTACCTAGACCGGGTCTGCTGCAGACCCTTTAATAACAATCCAGGGCTGCCACAAAGGGACAGAGCACGGAGAAATCCACTGTAACCATGCATGAGAGGATGGAACAGCGTACACTCAAAGCATCACTACCACAGGAGACCCACAACTCTATAAAAGATACAGAGCCTCACACCTTGGGAGGCCACCAGCACCCCTAGCGCAGCACTGTTACCATACTTTACTTTGGTGTTAACAGGGGGGGGGTTAAGAAGACAGGCATGTTGGGGGTTACCCGTGCGCAAGGGTGGGTGAGCAAAAGCAAGTTGGGGGTTGCCAAGACAAATTAAGTTGACAGTTCTAAACATGCACCGATAGCGGTCCGGCCACCCAGCGCCCGGCCCCATCTGAACTCTCTGTATCACGCCCCACCTCCTGGACGACTGGTCACCATTCAGCAGTCATTCAAAGACCAGTGCACTACAATCAGGAGCACAGATGGCTCAGGATACTCGTCCAAAGAGATGGAGGCTAACCAACACATTCAACCTGGCCACATGGAACATTAGGGGAGGCAACCAGCCGACCAAAACACGAAAAATAACCCAATATTTGCGTCGGCACAAAATTGTTGTGGCCCTAATCCAAGAGACACACTTACGCCCTACCTCTGAGAATAGCTGGGCCCAGGACTGGGGCTGTCACAGATATTTTGCCTCCTACTCCTCCTATGCCAGGGGAGTCGCCATTCTAATCGACAAGAAAACAAAATTCAAGGTAATACTGACCCAAAAAGATCCAGAAGGCAGATCGCTCCTGGTACGAGGGACTATAGATGGGGAAGAAATTATTCTTGTGAACTACTATGGCCCGAATACAGACGGATCGAATAACTATGATTGGGTGATGACACATCTAGAATCGGCCAGAACAGCCACAATCATTTGGGGAGGTGATCTAAACACGCCACTAGATCCCAGGAAAGTTATATCTCATAACCCAGAAGCTCCTCCTTCCAAGGCGAGTCTGCAAATCACAGAAATATTTAAGGCCAACACCTCAGTGATATCTGGAGGAATAAACATGGGGAGACCCGCGAGTACACGTACTATTCATGGATCCAAAAAACTTGTGAGACTCGATTACCTCCTTGTGTCCTTGCACAGCAGACTTCTTTGGGGCCAGTGTCAAATCCTGAGATAGAGAGGAAGTAGAGTCAACGGCTACCCAGGCCTAAGGCGTGACAGGGGGTCGCAATATTCCTTGCAGTGGAGCTAGGAAAATACTAGCTGGAGAATAAGGATCACTGTGGAGTATAATAAACAGGAAGGTTTATTTTAACAGGAAAACATGTTTACACAATTCTTTATGTGCCGTGGCACATAGTGTATGCATACGTGAAATACATTTTATTGTTAAATGTATTGTGAATGTAAACAATACATAGAATATCTGGTCACTATTGTATGATTACTAACTCACCGATATGCAACCTGTAAATGTATTTCAAGTATGCATACACTATGTGCCACGGCACATAAAGAATTTTGTAAACATGTCTTCCTGTTAAAATAAACCTTCCTGTTTATTATACTCCACGGTGATCCTTATTCTCCAGCTAGTATTTTCCTAGCTCCATTGCAAGGAATATTGCGACCCCCTGTCACGCCTTAGGCCTGGGTAGCCGTTGACTCTACTTCCTCTCTATCTCTGTACCTTCCGACCCTCCAGAGTCAGGCCCCCAACACAAAAAAGAGGGTCCCGCCCACTTTTCTTTCTTCAGTGTCAAATCCTGCCAAGATCCTTATCGGACCACTCAGCTGTAACCCTTGATTGCAACACATCACAAGTTAGCAACTTCAAACCACACTGGAGGTTCAAACCTGCGGCTCTCCAAGACCAAGTCTTCGCAGACAAACTTTGAGCCGAAATATCATCCTTTATCAATATAAACCAGGGCTCTGTGACGTCAGCAGGTACGCTCTGGGAAACACTAAAGTGCTATATCAGGGGGATATCCTTAGCAAAAGAGAACGGGATCCTCAAATTGATTAGGAGGGAACTGGCCTCAAGTGAAACCCATCTTAAGGAACTTGAACGGGCACACTCGGCAGCAAACGATCCCCAAACTCTAGCAGCACTCAAAGCGGAACTAGAAACTTTCAGAACCGCGGCAGAGAGGGAGGTGAAATTCCTGACCAGGAACCACAAAATATGCTAATACGGTGAGGGGCAGAGACCCAGAGCTCTCCTGGCAAGACTAGTGGCAGCTGAAAGAAAACCTACCATGGTTGAAACAGTCCTAGACCATACTGGCAATCTAGTATACACCGGAGAGGAAATTGTTGAAACTTTCCGTAAGTTCTATCAAAAACTGTACAACTCCTACTACACCACCGATCCCACACACCTGGCCCAATACCTGGATGATATTGAACTGTATTGGAAGAGCGCCAAACTTCGAGAACCACTCAACGAACCTATCACAACAGACGAAATTCTCAAGGCAATCAAAGAGTTACCGAACGCAAAGGCTCCTGGCCCGGACGGCCTCATTGGCGAATTCTATAAAAATTTCACAGATCTTCTGGCCCCACTCCTGCTACAAGTCTATGATGAAGACCTGATTAACGGAAAATTACCGCCAACTCTCTATATGGCTAACATCATTCTCCTTCACAAGCCAGGTAAACCAAAAGAAGATTGTGCCTCCTACCGACCCATTTTCCTAATAAACCTGGACAATAAGATATTGGCGAAGATCCTGACAAAGAGGCTGCTCCCCCTGATGCCTGCCATGGTGCTACCTGACCAAGCGGGCTTTATTCCTGGCAGGAACACATTGTTCGGCATAAGACGAATGTTCAGAGTTATGGAGGCCCTCGACCCAGAACATCAGGTGATGGCGGTGCTGCTCGACGCCGAAAAGGCCTTTCATTCAGTCGCATGGCCTTTGCTCTTCACCATCCTAGAACGTATGGGCCTTGGCAAAAGTTCCATAGAATGAATCACCCTCCTGTATAAACATCCAACGTCCAACATCACACTGGGTAATGTACGCTCAGCCGATATTCATTTACGAAGAGGGACAAGGCAAGGCAAGGCAAGGCTGCCCGCTATCAGCATTGCTGTTCGCCTTAGTTATGAAACCCCTGGCCTCTGATCTCCGTCTCCATCACCTGAACAGAGGCCTCTCCCTAGGACCACATAAACTGATCATATCGCTTTATGCCGATGACTTCGCACTCTTCCTCCACAATCCCACTGAAAACCTGAACCCAGTGATGCGCGCTGTAATTAAATTCTGCAACTTCTCAGGGCTTAAGATCAACAATTCGAAATTTATAATCTTTCCTTTGACTGCCAATACCCAGGAATTCTCAGATGACTTTGGCTTCCAGTTGCAAAGGTCAGATATTTGGGCATCTTTCTGTCCAGATCCAGCCGCGACATCATGCAAGACAACTATGAGAAAGCAGTGGAAACCATCCAAAACAAGGTACACAGGTGGAAGCTTCTCCCGCTCTGGGGTAGTCTCATTGGTAAAGATGGTCATCCTTCCGAAACTGCTATATTTATTTTCGAACGTCCCCCTGGTGCTGACACAAAGGTTCTTCCATCGTATCAGAAGCATGATCCTCGACCTACTATGGGCAGGCAAGGTTGTGAGAGTGGCCTATAACACACTGACTCTTCCTGTGACACAAGGGGGACTCACTCTCCCAGACATGGAGGCATTACTATTGGGTTGCTCAAGCTCAATTCCTCAGCCACTGGTACACCACACACTTCATCAGGCCCCATGTCTAGATAGAGAGAGCTCTGGCGTCCCCCTACCTCCTCTGAGCCGTTATTTTTGGCCAATTACAGGCACCTCGCACACCAATGAACATTGTCTTTACCACATATACAATTTGGAAAAAGATAACTTTAAAGAATGAAGTCCAAGTTAGATTCTCCCCCCTCATCCCAGTAAGGTTCATACCGGGAATCCCCATTACCTCAGAAAGGATCTTCCTACAATGGACTGAGAAGCTACAAGTGAAAACACTAAGCGATCTCTTCCCAGAAGGCACATTCTTGTCACCACAGCAGCCCCGGGACATGGGTTCTGACAATGCTTTGGATAATTTCATCTATTTCAGATTACGCCTTGCTCTTCAAACTCACATTCCTACCTTCCCACGACAGCCACCTACCTGGCAGCTGCTCCACAGAGTGATACAAGCCCAAAGAGAAGTACGACTGGTTGCCAATATTTACAAGTCACTCCTGACCGAGACAGCACTACCGCAACCAAACCTCAGAAGGAGATGGGAGAAAACGCTAAACACCACAATAGCGGATGAAGACTGGCAGTATATACTTCGACTCACCCAGAAAGTAGGGATTAAAACAAGATATAAGCAAATTCATTTCAACTACCTCCATAAAGTGTACCATACCCCAACAAAACTCAGTGTCCAACGCCCGACAATATCCGCATCCTGCAGCCGCTGCGGGTCCCCTGATGCGGACTTGATGCACCTGGCATGGTCATGCCCCGGTGTTGCGACGTTTTGGAGCTTGGTACGGGAAAAAATGTCAGCAATCATTGGGTCGCAACTGGATCCTGATCCCATATTGGCACTACTGGGCTTAACCAAACACTTGCCAGGGATAATTAGGAAACTAACAAACCTATTGATTGTCTTAGCATGTAGAAGAGTTGCAATCATCTGGGGCGGGGACCTCCACCAAGTTTGCAGCACTGGCTGAAGGATGTCACGTACTTCCAGGATGTAGAAACCAGCTTTATAAAAACACTGGCTCTGCATGCTCACCCTCCTGACATCTGGGGCCCATAGATAGCATATTTGATATCCACCACTGACACTATATTCACAGACCTCATCTCCGGCTTCAGGCCAGCACTCTCCGCTACATCAAGTTGCTGGAACCAGCGGGAACGTGTAATTACGGTTGTTGCTTCAGTTTCCTAAATTTGACATTATGGCGATGACATTGAGAAGGGGTGGGGAGCAGGGGGGAAATGAGGGAGGGGGCGCTCTGCTGCGGATGGTGCATGGCCTGTTTGTTCAGTTATGTAAAATTCTAATAAAGAAAGTTAAAAAAAAAAGATTAAAACTGAACTATTTTTAACTAGAGAGGTAATTGGTGCTAGGAATGGAGTGGCGCAAGTCGATAGGCTCTGTCGTCATTGCAGGGAGGTGGAAAGGTTGAAGCACCTGCTGATTGAATGTTTTACACTTAACACATTGCGCTTGCAGATTTTACTGAAATGGGTTCATCAGGATGATATGCTATTGAAGGAGAAGTTTTGGGCACATGTTCTTAATCCCAGTGAAATCTCCTTGAGTATTGCTTGCATACTAGGATATACTTGGACACAAAGAATTTGCCACTGCGTTAATATTAGCCGCATAAAGTGCAGCGAGAATTCAAAGGTTTATCAAAGTTAAGATATGCATTTCATATGATCAATTCTTAAAATAAAATAGTAAGCTGTGCTAGGACTGCTTCCTTGCAAAATTGCTAAAAGAAATCTATCCAAAACACTTCAATCGTAATTAGCAATGCAGTACGTTACATGAAACTATGCACACGATTATTACATTCCCAAGACTGCATTAATCACATTGTGGGCGTGATTTGGAATGGATGAAATAAAAGGAAGGGTTCCAGCTGTAGTATTACTGACAACCATTTATTAACAGAGAAATCTTTAATAGAGAATTAAACCACCTGTCTGTTAAGACATGAAATCCGAACTGTGAAATCCTCAAGCTGACTATATTTTTTATAACAAAAAATACAGAAAAGACGAGTCCCCAGGTATTCCTTGTTACCCCTTAAAAAAATATTTTTTGAAGAAAAAAAATCACTTTTTCAATTCAAATTGAAGCTCCTGGGCTGTGGCTAATGCCATGGAGCTATTTGAGCTATTTGTCTTCCTGGAATTCTACACAAAAATTGCAAGACTCATTAAAGGTTTTTTTCAGGCACACTTCAGGGGATGAGGCACTGATTTAGTCTGTTCTTAAACACCTCAAATTCACAATGCAGATGAAATCCTCCAAAAAGAATTTAGAGTCGAATAAGCATCAATTTCGGACTATGTATTTTGCTTGTCGCAAGTTACAGTTATAGCATGTTTTTTTCTGCCGATACATATGGTGATCCATTCTTGTATGAAATGTATATCAAGCTTCAGTAATATTGTAACCATATTTTTCATAGTGTACTTAGAAACAATGCTATGTGATGCCACTTTGTTTTGTAAAGGGGTAAACAGTCGTGTTCCATCGCTCCAGTGATGTCACTTCGGGGTGGGGTTTCACTTCCTGTTATGTCATCAGAGGTCAAGGGTCATGTGATGTGACTTCGCAACACCTGGCCTTTTGGTGAAATTACGTCCCTGGTCCCCGCCTCCACCACTCAAATTATACTTTGCCATAATGAATCACTGGCGCAGCTTTCACAAACTAAACTGAAGTGTTTGAGCGCCATCTGGTGTTACATTTAGAAATTACACACATGAACATTAATCCTTCACATTAAAGCCGTTGCCCCTGCGCTCACCCAAACAAAGGGTAGCCTTGGGGCACCAATAGAATGAAACTTGTGCGGGCAAGGGGTCTAACGCTTACGTTGGAAGCAGGGCTATCATCAGAGACTTTGCACTTCTCACAGAGTAAATTGCGCATTATTACAGTCGCCCAGAAATATTTTGTAGGAATATGTCCTCAAGGTTTTATTTTTAGGCTATATGCAAACAGCTGCATATCACTCGCATTTATTTGGCGGTTTGATCTGCGCAAAACACTGATATAAACTAGCTCCTTCGTAACCAACGAGCCTTGCGAAACCGCAACAGGGCCGTCACAAGAAAGTGTGCGCAAATATCTATTCCGCCTTTATCTGTATCACCTGCACACACGTTACAGCACGAGCATTGGGGGAGATACGAAACAGCATCTAAAGATTTAAGCAACACAACTTAAGAGTTTTAGGCTCACAATAGTATGTTCCTCTTATTGCAACGGTGTGCTCCCAACCTCAATCTCGTGCACTTTGAGGCGACCTCCCTTATTGGTGTCAGCCTTTCGGCAATGCATTCTCATCCTTGCCTTTTCTAGACAAGGTCTGACAAAGCAAGTAGTCCTGACTTTTGTCTAGGCGCTTGCCATCATATGCCCAGGTGCTGTTATATACCATCTACTTCTGACAATCTTCTTATATCCACATACAACTATTCGGATCATTGCTAATGATTGTCAAATGTGTGGTTGGTTAACATCTTCGGCTTGGTGTTCTGAAGCTGGGTTTAGAAGCTAGTGGTTTTGTGCCTGCAGCATACCGCCACTTTTTATATTTTTCTAGCAGGGCCTTCAAATTAGGTTGAGAAGTCAGATTTCTAACGCTCTTTGCTGCCAGGCTTGCTGTATGGCCTTCTTCGTTATAGGAACATAATGCTATTTCGACTCATAGCGTCTCCTCTTCCCCTCCCTTATGAATTACCTCAGGTTTTCCCCACAGATTCTATTCATGTGGCCTTCAAATCGAGGAGAACCTTCACCTCTGGGCCCGAAGGATGTCTCTGGGGCGGGGACAAGGCCCTTTAAAAAGGGAGTACAGTGACTGCTTATAATAGAAAATATAAGCAAATATGGCATCTAGAGGGGCCCAGGATCAATATGTTGTATTCAAGGGGGACACTGCAACAGTATTTTCACTAAAAGGGTGGGGGACTTGGCATAAAAAAGTTTGAATACCACTGATCTTTACGTGCTGGCACATCTGTCAGTTGGCTCAACAAAACTAGTTTTCTCCTAGCATATAGGGAGTTTTTCTTACAAACTTAACTGGTGAAGCCACCACACTACAAGGGCGCGATTGAACATATCAAGTCCATTACGCAACCACATACAAACCACATCTAGTACCATGCATCGTCTGGTCAAGACATAGCCATCATTGTAAAAGTCAGGAAACCAAGCTTTACGTTCCCCTCATCCCACTTGTTTTACCCTACTGAATTTGGTCAGTGTAGTAATACAAAGTCTGCAGGCTCATGTAGGTAGAAGGAGGTTCCTTTATTGGGTTTTAGGTACACAAATTACAAGTATAGGCGAAGGAGAAGACCCCACCAGTCGCCACCACCCAGGTAGCAATCTCCAACTGTAGCTACTGGAACCCATTGGAAGGACCCTTCCATGATATGCATTCATTCCACCACTCACTCATGACATCACAGCAACAAGGATAACACACACTTGTAAGGGATACAAGATACTAAACACCTCCCTTTCTTACACAACAAAAACATACACAGGAAAAAGAGAAAGGGAAGAAGGGCAGGATACCACAGTAACCTATTGGCTAATCCCCCTTTTTTTACTATCCACGGACTGGAAAAGCTTTGGCGAGGTCATAATATGCTGTCAGACAAGGGTCATGTGACGTAAGACCACTAGGGCGGTGATGAGCGCAGGAAAATTTGCACACAACTTTGTGCGGGCACAGCAATCTAACTTTTGAGGGAGCCCCGTCCTGTTCTCCTCAAAGACTCTTTGTGGGAACTAGTCTCTAATTAGAAGCAAACAATGCAATTTAAAGTGCATTGGGCGAGTGACATCGCCAAAACAAGCATTGGCAATGCCAATAGTTGTCTTTTGTGTAGGCATGGGAATGGCATTTACCAGGTACTGCCATAGAAGTATTAACAGGCCATCAATGGTAGCAGCTGCAAAATGGTTTGAGTATCTGGGTACCTAATAGCAGTGCCTGGAAAATACCTAATACTTATACACAAGCCAAAACAGCTGGCTTTGGCAATGTTTGTTTTTATAAGGACTTCAATGAAGGACACGCATAGTGCTTTATAAATCAAGTGGCTTACGGTAGACATGGTTAAGACATTTTTATTACACAAGTAACGCATATACAGCACCAAATCATAAGCTCTCAGAAGACTGCTTTGAAAAAACCCTATCAGCCACTTTGAGTGCAATGCTTGGTATAAGGCTTGATAAAGCTAGCTCAAAAGAAATCCCAGGTGGGTCTGTTTTGGGAGGTTAGGGGCAGGAAGGCGGTGGGAAAGGACACAGGGATTAGCATGGGTGTTGGCAGTTAAAGGGTGGGTAAATAACCTACAAGAATTGTGTCTCTGCTCATATGCCATTTATTCCTAACTGTACTCCAATTCATTCGTTTCGGCGTTTTGGTGGTGCTAAAGAGCCACCTTATAACCAAAACTAAAATAAATTATAGGATTTAAAGAGAAAATGTACATTTGTAATGGTACCTGACAACATTGTAATGGTGTGGGTCGTGATGTGGTGCATAGTTGACTTTCTCTGCTTCTATTTCACTGTGCATGTCAAGCTGCACTGTACCATTATTCACATAAGCCTTAGTGGTGCTACAGCAGGAGTCTCTCTGATGTGTCAGTGGGCAGTCATATGGGAGGTGCCAGACAACTGACTAGAAATAGTGGGCCCTCAAAGTGCGCCATTGGCATGGTGTCACCTGACTTAGCTAATAATTATGAATGAGATAGAGCAATTGGTGACAGGTTATACTTTCTAAGGTGGCAATTAGCAACAAACCATCATAAAAACAACTATTGTATTAAATGTAAACAATTGGTAAAAAGGTATTAAATCACTGTAGATTCAATTGCACATGTGTGCTAATAACAAGGTAAAAGAAAATCTATAGGAATACATCAAAACCAATGAATGAGTTATTACAGAAAGAAAATGGGTATTGCAGAGCATATTATCATTGAATACATTCATCAATTAATTGACATATATAGTAGTTTTGAGTCTCTGTTAAGATCCAGAGAATTAAAGTCTCGACATGTTTCTGTTCTAGGGAATTCAATACTGAACATTCATCAGGAGGGTAAGTGTATATCAGCTTGCTATCTCAGCAAATCCGACTGGATGGGAGGTTAAAACAAGTACAACCTGTAGGGTTAAAAGAAACAGAGGGTAAGCTATGGATAACTTTGATTCTCCATAAGAGTTCAATAATAGAACTTAGAACCTAATACGTTGGGTTAAATTACCTTTGTAGGTTCTTGTGGGGGCGAACAACTTCTTAGTATAGTTGTCGGGGGCTTAGTAGTAGTCCCACAGGGCCAACTGCAAGAAAAGCAAACAATTTGCTTTTCAATCGCATGTGTAGTGCTACCGCACTCTACCTAATAGTAATGGGGAGGAAAATAAGGCAAAGTAAAAAAGGCAGGAGAAGAACCCACCTGTATGGCTTAGTGTGAGGCTTCTCAGTTCGGAGTATTCTATGTACTTGTATTAGAAACCTGGTTCTAGTCCCTGGAGTGGGCATGTAGCGCAATCAAGGAAGGTGCGCCTTAGTTTCAGTAGTCAAGTCGATCAGATCACAAGTAAAATGGCGGATGCGCAAGACCAGCCTAAAACAGTAAATAAGCAAGCATGGGACAATAGGTTAGGGGCTGTGTTGGTCTCTACAGAGTTAGGAGCATCACTGTATTCAACATAATATCAAAGGGACGCATGTTGAAAATTAGTTGGTTGTTACCTCGAGAACAGTAGCAGCAGCAGCTGAATTCATACTAAAAGTGTTAGTCTCTTTCTCGCTGTTCGCGGGTGCTGAAATCGGCAAACGCTGATTCCGCAGTAATGGTGCTGAAAATAGAGACACCAGAAAGAGCTCTAACATGCGGTCGCTGAGTGCGTCTAACAAGTAATGCAGCAATCGCATTGCGCAGGGATGAGAATTTCAAGTATCTTTAGATGGACCACTTCTGTAGTAGAAAAGTCTTCTAAGCGTAACAGTTGATGTAAAGTGAACGCAAATCCTTTAGTAATACACTGTGCGAGCCGTCCGAGTCGCGTTGGTACAATGTGTCCCTTTGCTTTCTGGTTCCCATGGAGACGTGGGGTGCTAGTCCTTTATTGATTGTGGTGGCACCAAACAGAGGCGCCATCTAGGAGTGTAGTATGTACTATGGTGTAGAGTTTAAGGATACACAATCGCCAAATTTGCAGGTGTCTTCTAATGCAACCAAACAAACGGTACTCAGAAAAATGTATATATGTGGCAGTGGAGGAATCAGACTAAGGGATCACAAAAAATAGTGGAAAAATGGTAATATCATTGTCGTGTCAACGGAAAATGGAGGCCAGAGTCAGACTTGTTAAAAACAGTGGTGAAAAGGCTCGGCAGAAAGGTACAGAAAATATACCTAAAGTAAACATAGCAGGATGGAGTGCATGATAAGGCAAAAAGACTAATAGGAGCCAGTTAGATAGACTTGTTAGTTCTTAATTTTGTGCCATTCGATAGATTCGTTGAGGCCATTGACATCACTTTTCATCATGTAAATAATTTCTTGTTATTTTTTGAAAAGTCTGTTCTCTTGTGTCTGTACATTGCCTCCCTTGAAACCTAGTAAGACCATCCAAGTGAAATCTTTGTGGCCATGGTTCATTAGGATTAAATGCTTAACCAAAGGCGCTTTTTTGGTCTCGTTTCTCAGGCAGCTCAAGTGTTCCATAATTTGTGTTTTAACTTTTCTATTAGTCTTGTCCATGTATGGCAGTCCGCAGGGGCATCTGATCAAATAAATAACATGGTCAGTGTTACAGTTGGATATGCTCTTTTGTTGACATCATCTTCCAGTGCCAATATCGATTTATTTAGTCTTTTTGGTGAGTTTGCAAACTCCACAACTTCTGCATGGGTAATGGCCAGTGGATGGTTCTATGCCCACAGGGTGGTGATACAGGGCATGGGCAAGAGTGTAGATTTGAGTTTGCTGCTGCTAACCCTGTTGCCTTTAGACACA
The DNA here is from genome assembly GCF_040938575.1 of Ambystoma mexicanum. Lineage (NCBI taxonomy): Eukaryota > Metazoa > Chordata > Amphibia > Caudata > Ambystomatidae > Ambystoma > Ambystoma mexicanum. The sequence continues at coordinate 977,646,942 of NC_090924.1, forward strand.
CTTTTTTTGTTTGCAAAGATAGGTGAAGGGATAGGGTTTGGGATAGGGTTTTTAGCCGTTTTGAAAAATGTCCAGTGTTTGTTGACCCTTTTTATCTTCAGGCTTTGGTCGGTGAAGGTATTCACAGAAACTAGTCTCTCTTCCGTCGGTTTCACTGGTCTATTTTCCAACAGGGCTTCCCTGTTATTATTGAAAGGTCATTTGGCAGCGTGTTTGACAATTTTATAAGGATATTCCCTTTGTCTTAACTTGGTAGTCAGTACTTGAGCTTCTGCTTCATAAGTGGCATTGTCAAAACAATTTCGTTTGAGACTTAAAAACTCTCCAAATGGTAGATTGTCCCTTAGATGTTTGATGTGGTGGCTTTTGTAATCAAGAAGGGAGTTTTTGTCAGTAGGTTTGTGATAGCGTTTGACTTTTAAAGTACCGTTCCAATGAAAAATGGTTAGGTCAAGAAAATTGGTGGTTTGGTTGCTGACAGTCACAGTGAATTGGAGATGAGGATTAAGAGTGTTGATCCAGGTGAAGAACTCTTTTGCGGTGCCCATAGACCCTTCCCATGGGAACAAGAAAGCGAAGGGACACAGTGTACCAACGCAACTCGGACAGCTCGCACAGTGCATTACTAAAGGATTTGCAAGCACTTTACATCAACTGTTACGCTTATAAGACTTTTCTACTACAGAAGTAGTCCATCTAAAGGTACTTAAAATTCTCTACGCCGCACAATGCGATCGCTGCATTACTTGTTAGACGCACTCAGCGACCGCATGTAGAGCTCTTTCTGGTGTCTCTCCTTTTAGCACCATAACCGCAGAATCAGCGTTTGCAGATTACAGCACCCGCGAAAAAGCGAGGAGGCGACTAACACTTTTTGTATGAATTCAGCTCCCGCTGCTACTGTTCTCGAGGTAACAACCAACTAATTTTGAACACGGGTCCCTTTGATATTACGTTGAATACAATGATGGTCCTAACTCTGTACAGACCTAAACGGCCCCCAACCTATGGTCCCATGCTTGCTTATTTACTGTTTTAGGCTGGTCTTGTGCATCCGCCATTTGACTTGTGAAAGTATCTGATCGACTTGACTACTGAAACTAACGCGCACCGTCCTTGATTGCGCTACGTGCCCTCGCCAGGGGCTAGGACCAAGTTTCTAATACAAGTGCATAGAATACTCCGAACTGAGAAGCCCCACACCAAGCCATAAAGGTGGGTTCTTCTCCGGCTTTTTTAACTTTGCCTTATGTTCCTCCCCATTACTATTAGGTAGAGTGCGCGAGCACTACAGATACGATTGAAAAGCCAATTGTCTGCTTTTCGTGCAGTTGGCAACGTGGGACTACTGCTAAGCCCCCGACAACTATACTAAGAAGTTGTTCGCCCCCACAAGAACCTACTAAGTTAATTTAACCCAATTTATTAGGTTGTAAGTTCTATTATTGAACTGTTATTGAGAATCAAAGCTATTCATAGCTTACCCTCTCTTTCTTTTAACCCTACAGGTTGTACTTGTTTTAACCTCCCATCCAGTCGGATTTGCTGAGATAGGAATCTGATATACACTTACCCTCCTGATGAATGTTCAGTATTGAATTCCCTAGAACAGAAACACGTTGAGACTTGAATTCTCTGGATCTTAACAGAGACTCAAAACTACCAAGTATGTCAATTAATTGATGAATGTATGCAATGATAATATGCTCTGCAATACCCATTTTCTTTCTGTAATAAGACTCATTCATTGGTTTTGATGTATTCCTATAGATTTTCTTTTAACCTTGTTATTAGCACACATGTGGAATTGCATGTACAGTGATTTAATGCTTGTTTACCAATTGTTTAAATTTAATAAAATTGATGTTTGTTTTTAGGAAGGTTTGTTGCTAATTGCCACCTTACAAAGTATAACCTGTCACCCATTGCTCCATCTCATTTATAATTATTATCCATCCGTTCCCGGATTTAGATCGAGTGATCACTCCAAACGGATGTTTGTCTAGTGTTAACCGGGATTCCTTTGACATTCCTAGTCCCCAGACTTAGTATCAATTAACTTATCATCACAGAACATTCATAATAAGGCAAAAGAGCTGGGGAAAGAATGTTTTCATGGAAATAAATGCAAGCAACTGTGGTGTTTCCCAAGTGTACACAGCTGTTCCCAGTTGTGGGGTGGTCTGTTGGGAAAGGTATGGTAACAGCTGCACCTCAAACTAATTCTACTTCCAACCCTACAGGACAACATATCAACACACAATTCCAGCACAATGAAACATACACCACCCGAAGACACATGTCTACACTAAATTTTCTTACACACTGCACTAACTCAGCAATACAACTCTCCACACTCCTTAAAACACAACTCTGACCAGTGCTGGCCGCAGGTCTGCCAGCGCCCTGTTGTGAAAAACCCAAGGGCTTTTCCCACCTTACCCCCCACCCCGGGGAACTCCTAATCGCGGCCCTGAGGGTGAACTAATGAGGGAGGACTACCTGGGTGGAGGGTCCTCAGGGACTGAGGAGGGAGCGTCTAAAGCTGAGACATGGTATCCCCCCTTTCCTGATAGTAATCTACTTAACTTTCCTACTCTTTTAGTGGGACACTACAACTCCCATAATTCCATTTCCCCACCTAGATGCCAAAGGACTGGGATGAAGACGAACATGTTGGGAGTCATGAGGATTAGCCATAAGGATCAATGGGCAATGGATTCCTATAGGCATTCTCCATTTTGTTCCTTTAATAAGGTCAGGCAGAGTCAGGCAGGGCTAGGCAACTGCTCCCAACTTACTCCAATTGACTTTCCCACGAAGTATAAAAGGTGGAGCACACAGGCACAATGAGCAATCTGGAAGTACAGAGAGACCTAGAGAGCCAAGAAGCAGGAGGGAGCGGCGGAAGCTGCCCGGAGAGGACAGGCTGCAACCTGCTGGTTGTGTCCACTGGAGTGGGTGTTTCCCCCGAGCGTGTGAATGGAAGCCCAGATATCAGAGGAGCAGTGAGGAAGACCCCGACCCAAAGCTGAGAGCAGCGGAAATCAGCAGACAATAACGCGGTGACCAGTGAGTTTCGTGAAACCCGGTGCACATGTGAAAGAAAGCTTTAGAGAAAGCCTTTTATTCTAAATGAAAGGAGTGCAGTGCGAACGGCACTAATGAAGTCAAGAAAGGAAAGGAAGCTATGCAAAAGCCTTGAATGTAAAGTTCCATAACCTAAGGGAGAGAGGCATTATGGGAACTGTAGTTTAAAGAGGGTGCAAGTGGCCCCGGACAAGAAAACAACTTTGGAAACATTGAAAGCAGCTTTCTAAAGTGAAGGGGTGCTGTGCGAAGTTCAAAATAGAAGTGAAAGAGAGCCTAAGAAGGGGAGCTGCACAAGAAAGGAAAAGTGAGCTAAAAATCCCAAGTGAGTCTAGTTCTGGAAATGTACTGTGATTCATTTTTGTGACAACTAAGAAAGTGAACCCAAGGGTCTGGGAACCATATTAAAAGCACAAGATGGTCTGCGACCCACGCCTGAGAATCCAGGGGTCTGGGACCCATAGTGGAACTAGAGTGCCAGGGGCACGCACCAGGGGCAATTCTCAAGTGAAATGTAAGCCAGGTATCTGAGTGGTCGCACACAGGGCTGAGTAATACTGTGCGTTTGGCGAAAGTCTCTGATAGGAAGATTTGTTACAAGTGATTGAAAGGTTGGGGAAGGGAACCCCATTGTTGAACAATTGATAACCAAGTGAAAGGAACTGAAGAGTGTGATCTTGAAACTTCCTGAAGAAAGGTAACAAGAAGGGCTACCGAGTCTAGGGAGAAAGAAAGCCTCTTCTTACTTAAAGGAACTTTGCACCTTGAGATAAGGATCCGTTGAAGCACTGCTAAACTGGAAGAAAATCCCCTGTGAAATAATAAGTGAATTCTATTGTGACGTTCCTTGAGAAAGAAACCAATTGAGAAATGTGATGTAATGTGAAATTTAGAAGTCCAGAAAAGACGTTGATGAATAGCGACCCTTTTGAGAAACTTGAATACGAACTGTCCCAACACATGGAACTGTGATTGACCCAAGCAGCTGAAACTTGGAGAAGGGAGCTGGGGGACAGCTCCATTGTTATTTCGAGATCCTGTTGGTGAACTGTCTAAGTCTATGAAACATTGTGAAATCCTGAGTAGCTTAAGCTTGGGGAAGGGAGCTGTGGAACAGCTCCAGGGCCATCCTGATATTACTTTGACTTACACTTTTACTTAGATCCAATCCCGTACACGTTATTTTATTGTATTAGAGAAAGTGAGGGCAAGCATAGGTTTGACAGACAGCTTTTATTTTGACTGACAAGACTGTGGACTACCTTTGACTTTAGTTTGTTGGTCGAGACTACTCCCATTGTAGAGCTAAGGCAAGTTAGGCAGTCTCCAAACCCATTTCTATTCAATAAAGGTTTTTAAAACGTATATCTCGTGTGTCTTTGACTACTTGCGATACCATGCCTTTCTTACGCTGTGCAAGCTGTTTCAGTGTGCACTCCCCACCCCACCTTCCCCAACATTCTGACAGCACCCGACACTAAAAGGGCATTCATTTAAGGAACCGTGACGCCACAAGAATGCACATAATGTTAATCGCCCCCCAGAATAGGTGCGGCATAGGTAAAATAAACAATGGTAACATGTTTCTGGAAAAGCAGGCTTCAGAAACACACTGACTTGCTAAGGTCTCTGATGCGATCATTCGCCAAGTCAGATATTAAGAAATCGGTTTCTTTTACACTAGGGTGGAGGCAGAATGTAATGTGCACAGTGCGACCTTGCATGAAGGGGCATCAGTGCAAGAGGAAATGCAGAATACCTTTCCAAGCTGATCATTGCTGTAAAAGAAAGGCATGCTTGAAGAGGGCATGTCAAGCCTCAAACACTCACCCATTGCTTAAGGGAGGCGCCCATTGATCGGCAATTAGAACTGCGATGGGGCATTTACAAATGCAGAACAGCAGGGGGTTCCGTTCTGTTGTTCAGCTGATACAGTATCAGCCGACAAACAGAACTGAGCCCCCTGCTGTTCTTGTAAAGTGGGGTTAAGGGCCGGGCCCTTTGTAGCCTGATACTTTAATAGGCGCAGGGCCAGACTGAGTTTGCATGACACTGAGCTGAAGGCAAGGTGCCTTTATTTGCTGCGCCAGGGGAGCCCTTGTGTGGCCGCACCGCCCGAGCGCACCTAGAGCCAGCACCATCTCAGACAGACACTATAGAGAACTATACAAACGGTGGATTACATTTGGAACCTGTAGAGCACATTAAACAGTTCTAAGCATGTTTTCTGCATATCTTTTGCCGAATGCCATTTCGCTGAATTTTCCACTTTCTGAAACAAAAATTATTCTGCGAAAATGCATACACTGGAGTGCCCTATCTTTTCACATCTGCACACCTCTACAGTGCTACAAAGAAACCTTGCCCGGCTCCTATGTTAGCCACCTACCCTTCCTCGTGCAGATCCTGAAGCTCAGATAAACCGTGAAGATGGCAGGTGCTATTCAAGACTGAATAACATAGCATAACAGGGCACAGCAAAGTGTTTAATTCCTTCTTCTGTGGGACAGAACTCTCGACGGCCAAAGCAATTTCAGTCACTGGGAGCAACGGGGAGAACATTAATGTTGGTTCTGCTGGTGCCATTCCAGTATACCATAATCTCTGGTGCACTGACTGGCTGGGGAAACCAGATACTTGTCAGAGTGATCCAGTGATATGGGACTGAGGAAGGCTTTACAACAATAACACAATTCTAGGTGACTGGTTCAGGTTCCACTGACACAGGAGCACTAGGGGACAACAATTGTTGTCCCTAAAATCATTAAAGCTGCCCCATTGTAAGGAAGTATTCTTTTTCCAAGAAACTCCATCACTGTGGTAGTGGGGCAAGAGATAAAGTCAATCTTGCGGTCCCTGCACCATGCCTCCAATCTTCTCCACTTGCATGCTTACAGAGATCTTGTAGACGGTCTGCGTGCAGCCAGCAATGTTAGAATTCTTCCTCTTGGACTTGGCCCTGTAGTGTAGAAGAAGAATTCTTCCTGCTAATATATCACTTTGAATGTACAAATAAACATACAAAGCAATCTGTTGACTGGAAGATTGGATTCCCATCGAGACCTCGTGGCTGTAGAAAATAAACAAGAATGATGGGATTAGAACAACTGACAATGGGTACAGAAATTAATTTCTCTATAGTTACTCCAAACTAACCTGACTAATGTTTAGAGACTTCATAACGGATAAAAGGAAACCCAATAGATGTTCCAGACCTTTCTCTGTAAGGCAAAATCGATGGTACGTCCTTATAACAATGAAGAAAGTTTACCAGGTGAGACCTTTTTCCTAGGCACAGCGGAGGTTGTTCCACGGTACTGCAGCGGCTCTCCCACGGTGCAGCGGAGGCTGTCCCACGGTGCAGCGGCGGCTCTCCCACGGTGCAGCGGAGGCTGTCACACGGTGTCCAAGGGTTAGGTTAGTCTCTAAAACGCGGAGGTGAGATAATGTCTTTACCGAGTGCAAACAGAAGGAAAACCAGAGAGTTGTCAAGTACAAACCGGGTCGTAAATCCAAGCGGGCAAGAACAGGAACAGGAGGAAAAAAGGCCAGACGTAATCGAGGGACAAAAGCAAGAGTTTGTTACCAAGAAGACAAAAGTTTTCAAAGCAGGCAAGGATGATCCAAAAGAGTAGTCGAGTCAAAAGCCGGGTCAAGAACGTGTATTTAATCAGAACAAGAAAAAGGCCAAAAACCGAACGCCAAAGAATGCTCGATCAGAAGCACTGAACAAACGTGGAGGCGTGGTTTAAATAGTCCAGGTCACCTGATCAATGTGATCCCAAACGAACGTTGCGCTTCCTTAGCAACGTATCACGTAGTTTCCACGGCAACCTCCATTCACTGTGGCGAGTAGCGCTCCGATTCGGATGTTTTCTTACTGCATTAGCTGGACTAAAAATGTGTGAACCAGCGCGCAGTGGTCTATCCATGACAAGCAACACCTCAAGTACCTCCTCTGAGAGGTCCCAGTCATCATACCTCATCCTCTCAAGAGCAACGCATGTAGGTTGAGGGAATCCTGGGTCAGGTGGAGCACTCGACCCTCCAGCTGGGTCAGGAGATCCGGATGCTGAGGCAACCGGTTGGGTGGACAGACAGTCAGATTCAAGAGATGGGAGTACCACGCTCTCCTCGCCCAATCCGGGGCAATCAAGATCATGGTTGCTCGAAATCTCTTCAACCTCCTGAGAACCCAAAGGATGACGGGAATCCGGGGGAAGGCATTTTGGAGACAGAAGGTCCAATCTACCAGAAACAAATCCCCCAGTGCGCCGTTCGCAGGGAATTCCCTTGAGCAAAACGGTTTGCACTTCCTGTTAGACTCCGTGGCAAACAGATCCACTGCTGGGGTACCCCAGAGATTGAAGACCTCATCTAGGACTTCCTGGCACACTTCCCACTCATGTGAGACCGTGCTCTGCCTGCTCAGAGCATCCCCCAAATGTGTTCTCCCATAACCAGAACCATAGATGAATTACTTCTGCGCAGAGGGGGCAGGAGTGCACACCACCCTGCTTGTTGAGGTAGTGCATGGCCACAGTGCTGTCTGTCAGGACGAGGACATGCTTCCCTCTGAGAGACAGAGCAAAGGCCCTCAGGGCTAACCTGATGGGCCGCAACTCCAGCGTGTTGATCTGCCACCTGACCAGAGGCTGCTCACCTGCAAATCCTAGCAGTGAGCACCCCAACACTTCAGAGATCACTCCGTGACCACTCGCGCCATAGGCCAACGAGGCCAGAAGGGATTCCCCCGCCATGAGATTGCTGCGTGTGCTCCACCTGCTGAGTTTGCAGACTTCCTGGCTGGACATAGAGGTGATCTGTGAGTGCTCACAGATACTGAGACCACTGGTCCCTCAGAAGCCTCTGAAGGGGTCTTATGCGCAGCCTGGCCTCTGGCACTAGAGAAATACAGGCGGCCATGAGACCCAGAAGGTGGAGGAAAGAAGCCTCTGGTAGGGTGGCGCAGGTATGAAACAAATGCACCATCTGGGCTATATTGCTGACTCTCTCTTCGGGGGGAAAAGCCTTCCCCAGCCGAGTGTCTAGGACTGCTCAGACTAACTGAAGCCTATGAACTGGTGTCAAATGGGACTTCTTCAAGTTGAGAGAAGCCCAGCTTGTGCAGTAGTAGGCAGGTGTCCTCCAAGTGAGACAAAACGTGCCCCCGCTAACTTCCCCAGGTATGGAAATACGCTGACCCCGGATCTCCTGAGGGGAGCCGCGACTACTGCCATGAGCTTGGTGAAGACCCTTGGAGCTGAGTTCAATCCAAAGGGCAGCACCTTGAATTGATAGTCCCCTATGAGGAACCTTAGGAACTTCCTGTGCTTTTGGTGGATAGGCACATGGAAATAAGCATCCTGCAGGTCTATCGACACCAGCCACTCCTGAAATTCGAGAGCGTGGAGAATTTCTCTCAACGTCACCATCCTGAATTTGTCTTTCCTGAGAAACTTGTTTAGGGCCCTGAGGTCCAGAATGGGATGGAGACCTCCTCATTTCTTAGGTACTAGGAAATACAGAGTATACCAGCCCAATCCTCTCTGTTCTGCAGGTACCTCTTCCACAGCACCCTTTGACAACACGGCTCTCAGTTCTTCCTGGAGCTCCTGTCCCAGCTGGATTGGGGGAGGTGGGGTCTGTCCGGTGGTCTCTTTAGAAAGGGCAAACAATAACCCTGCCAAATAAACTTCAGGGCTCACGCGTTAGAGGTCATCTCCTGCCATTTGGGCCAATGCTCTGCCAACCGTCCACCAACCGATGCATCGTGGCAGGGGAAATCAGAGTGGCTTAGAGGGCGCGGGCGTCCCCGGCGCTGTTGCTGCTTGTTGGCCTCTAGCGGCCCCTCAGCCCCTTCCAAGAAGTGCCTCTGCCCCTGCCTGGATTGCGGGAGCTGCACCTTCCTGCCATAGGGTACACAACACCTATAGCCGCTGCCTCAGGAGGCAAAGCTGAAGGCAGGCTTGGTCGGCTGCAGTGATAGGCCACGTAATTTAGCAGCCAACTTGCATTCCTTCAACTTTTCCAAGGATTCATCAGTTTTCTGACCGAAAAGTAGGTCTCCCTCAAAGGGCATGTCCAGCAACCTGTTCTGAACATTCGGGGAGAAGGCCGAAGTTTTGAGGTAGGACTACTGTTTCATTATCACTAATGGACCCATTGATATACAAACGCAGTCCGCTACGTCGAGGCACATTTGCAATGACTGGTGGGCTACCTCCTTCCCATCATCCACCAGCTGTAAAAATCTATCCCACATGGCACCCCTCAGGTACATATTCAGCAGCGCGTTCCACAGCTTTCCATAAACCGAAGGAATACTTTGCGGATCCACAGGCAATGTTTGTGACTTTGAGCGACTTCCTGGCTAATGCATCAGTTTTTTTCCCCCCTCTCTGTCCGTAGGCAGATGGCAGCCTGTATAACCAGCCCTTAAGGAGAAGGGTGTGTGGCGAGGAAAGAAGGGTCTCCTCTTGGCGTCATATAGTTCCCAGTAAAATTGGCATTTAAAGGGGGACTAGTACAAGAGTGCTGACATAAGGAGGATAAAGGGTCTGCCGTGGCTGGGTTAAATGACATGTTATGCTCAACTGTGGGACCCTCATCCAGGATATCAGTGAGCTCATACCCATGAAGGGATGTGGTAGATGCCTTCAACCCAAGGGTGTCAACAACCCTGTCAACCAGAGCCCTGAATTTGAAGTTAGCATGGCTATAGGGCTGGTTTTGTTGCAATTCTAGGTCTGGAAAGTATCAAGGCCACTATCGTCCTGTAAACAATGTGCCAGGGCCAATAAATCAGCTTAGTCACCTAACAAATCAACACTGCCGGCTCACGTGTAAACGGGGTCGACCTGATCATCGGCATCATTGATGCCGAAGATGGATTGCATCGATTCAAAGAACCCGGATCCCGATAACGGCACAAACGAACCATCGCCCACTGTCGGCGCCGAGGGCTTCACTGCCGAAGGAATAGGCTTTGAGGCCAAAGTGGCTTTCGATGTTGATGGTTCTTCTGGCACTGGGGAACGCTCGGAACACCGATGGACGCGCCTTGGGCCTCAACCTTCTGGTGATTTCTGCCTAGCAGGCGTGAGGCCCGAAGGCGTTTTTGGCGGCGTAGACGCAGTGGCCGGCTTGGGGCCGGGAACACCAAGCGCTGCTTTTCCCGGAGACTTGGCGTACTGTCGGCCGAAGGCCAGTTTCCCCGCCCTCTCACATAGGGATTTCGGCAGCATCTTTGCTCACGGCACGCAAGCCTCTGTGTCGTGACTAACACCTAGACACCACAGACAGACGTCATGGGGGTTGGTCACTGACATTTTTGCCTTGCAATCGCGGTATCACTTGAAACCCGAAACCCAGTGAGACGACGCTGCGCTGAGGTTTTCAAAGGATAGCATACAAATTGTACAAAAACATTTTGTGTTTCCAATGCAGCGTTCAAGCGTGGAAAAAAGGAACTGTGAAGCATGGGGCGTAGTGACGTGCTATATATATATATATATATATATATATATATATATACACACACACACACACATACATACAACGCCTGACGTCACTTCCGGAGCTGACGTTCGAGAGCCGGACAAGACGGATCGATGGCTGAGTCGAGGTCCACTACGCCCCCTGGCGAAAGGTTTCTGAGCAGCAGAGCTGGATGATGGATATCTATCAAGATGAGGAGTCTGCGGGAGAATAGCAATCCATTGAAACAAACTCGGGTATAAAAGTGAAACTACGGACAAAGAAAACCTAATTCTACCATTAGGGACTACAAGTCCCATAATTCTGTGGGTACTGGGACGAAGAATAGGGCTGATGAGGTACAATGGTGCAGGAGTGGTCAGCCAATTAATGCAGATATCCCACACCTGAGGAAGACAGAGGCGCTTAAAAGTCCCGCTCAGGTGCAGGGCGGAGAGTTGGTGAAGAGTAGAGGAAGTCAGAAGCAGCGTGGCTGGCAGCCCATGCAGAAGCTGGAGGCGAGGGAGAGGACGCCGGGAAAACTACTTGGCAGATATCAGCTGCCGGTCATGAGAGGGTCTGTGCTCCCAGAAATCTGAAGTGCAGAGGTTGTGCAGCGGCAAGCGTGCAGGAGGAAAGCATTCCCCCTTGTGACCTGTTCTGCAGAGGCTGCGCAGCAGGAAGCATGGTGGAGGCTGTCTCGAGGCGGTGTCTGGTGGCTGGCGGGCATCAGGAGCAAGAGGAGCTACAAGTGGAAGTGGCCTGAGCGAAGGTAGACTTATCAAAGCGGTTTGCCCGGACGCATTGAGCCACAGCAGCAGAAGTCCTGGTAGCGGCAAGGGGAACAGAGGCACGCCTCTGATCCAGTGAGTTTACAGGTGAGTTCACAGATTGTCAACGACTCCAGAGCACTCTGTTCCCGCTCGCAAGTTGGAAGCAGGCATACAGCGAGTGACAGGGGCTTGCGTAGAAGTAGAACGAGTGCAAAGAGGCAGATGCACACTCACGTGTGAATAAAACTAATTCACACAATGCTTTTGAATAATGAACTATTGTAAAACAGCAGAAGTAGCACTCGCCTGTGAGTGAAAGTGATTTTCAAGTTATTTCTGAATACCGAACTAGGGAAAAGCAGCAAAAACCTAGTCTATTGAAGCCGAATGACTGTAATTGTCAAAGTGTGAGTTTGTGGAAAACCCAACCAACTGTGGGGGCATCTATGTTAAGCATTGCCCAAGCCAAAAGAACCAAACTACTTCTCCAAAACCAGGGGAAAGACAGGAAGAAACCGTATCCCTATCAGTATTTGGTCACATGTAGGGAAACAAAAGTGGCCTTCTGGGAAAAGATATCCACAAGGAGAGGAGCATCATTTGCAGAACAGTATTAAAGACCACCAATGTGAATGTTGTTTTCCCTGAAAAGGTGTTTAAACATTTGAAACTGCAATTTGTTGAATGCTGTGCAGCTGTGGTAAACTTCTTGTCAGTTACCTTTGACCACCAAAGCATTTTGTCATTGTGAAAAGGTGTTCGGTCAGGGGAGTAGCCCCAAATGGCAAGTCTTTGGAGACTGTATGCCTGGAATGGAAGCAGGTCAAGTGGAAGCTGAAGGGGTGTTTCAAGGTGGTCAAAATTTAGTCAGAGGCGCCCCTCTACGAGAATGAACACGGACCATTGACCTGTCCTTTGAGAAGGTACCCGTCCGAGAGTCTGCAGCCACACTTTAGCTCACTGTACTATTCACAGATGGGAAATATCTATTTGCATATCAGTCTTTGTCCCGCCCACATGGGCAGTCCAGCACCGAAATGCTATAGCAATTACCTTCTGAACAAGAGTACCAACAGCAACCCCATACACGTGTTTCAGCCTTGTGGGGCATCATCAGTGAGGTGGAGCTGTGCCTCTCTGAGCCCAGTGAGCAAGGGGTCCATGTCTGGATGACCCTGGGAAACCTAGGGTGACTAGACCTAAGGCCCTTGAAATAATCAGAATGTAGTCATAGGCACCCCTCTACGGGACCGAACATGGCCCATTGACCTGTTCTATGGGAAGGTACCCACTCGAGAGTACGCAGCAACACATTAGCTCACTGTACTATTCACAGATGGGAAATATCCATTTGCATATCAGTCCTTGTCCCGCCCACATGGGCAGTTCAGCACTGAAATGGTATGGCAATTACCTTCTGAACAAGAGTACCAACAGCAACCCCATACACGTGTTTCAGCCTTGTGGGGCATCATCAGTGAGGTGGAGCTGTGCCTCTCTGAGCCCAGTGAGCAAGGGGTCCATGTCTGGATGACCCTGGGAAACCTAGGGTGACTAGACCTAAGGCCCTTGAAATAATCAGAATGTAGTCATAGGCACCCCTCTACGGGACCAAACATGGCCCATTGACCTGTTCTATGGGAAGGTACCCACTCGAGAGTATGCAGCAACACATTAGCTCACTGTACTATTCACAGATGGGAAATATCCATTTGCATATCAGTCCTTGTCCCGCCCACATGGGCAGTTCAGCACTGAAATGGTATGGCAATTCCCTTGTGAACAAGAGTACCAACAGCAACCCCATACACGTGACAGAGACACTTTATGTTGTAAGTAGTGCTGGAGGAAGAGCAAAGCAAGGCTGTGTGAAGAATCCTACGGATCCCTCACTGAAACCCTGCCTAAAGTCTCCTCCCAGGTGGCCAGAGGAAGGCAGAAGTTTCCTGATCCCAACCCTGGGGGTGCTGTACTGCGGGAGGATCACCTGGAAGGAGACAGGCCCCAGGGTGGTGAGGAGATTCTGTGGGATGAGATGCAGTATTTTTCCTCTAATAGGAAGATGCTTTCCAATGTGCCTAAAGAGGTAATGGCTTATTGCCATTGAAATGTCTCTAAATCCTATGTTAGATCTATGGTTGACAACTCTGTGGATATAAAATCAGAGCAAGTTATACCGAAAGAAAGATCCTTTTCGGTATGCCAAACTAAACACCTTGCTCAAACCCAACGGTAGAAACACTTGTGTACAGGCGTGTTATAAATGACTTCTCATATTATATGAATGTAAAGGAATATGGAAATGTTGCCTACACTAAACCATCTTCCTTTGAAATAGCTAATTCTCATAACGCCTATTTTAAAAATCTTAAAGGAATAAAATCTACCTTTACACATAATGTAGAAGGTGAAAAACCTAACTTTGTTGGGAGAAACTACAAACCCCCGAATCCTAGATGTACTGATAGGAGGAAAAGGGTCGAAGAGGCATGTAGATGTAGTAGTCGGGTGATTAGGCCTGGCAGCCATTGCAGTGGTCAGGCAATTAAGGTTAATTGCCCATGCCGGAAGACAATCATTTGAGCCTGCGAGGCATAAAAAGCCCCAGCACGAAAGGAGGCGTAGAAGGAGCTGGAAGATTGGCTGTAGTAGCAGTTGAGGAGAAGCATGAGGCTGGAAAATTACAAGAACGTGGAAGAATAGAAGGGACACGTAAGCGTGGACACAGCAGATATCACCTGCAAGCTTTGAGAGAGTCTTGTTCTCCCAAATTCTTAACTGCAGAGGCTGCGCAACAGAAAACGTGCTGGAGGCTGAGTTTTTCCCATGTGAGACTTGTTGCCGTGATTTCAGAGCCGTGGAAGTGCAGGAGACTAAGGTCAGAAGCAGAAGGCAAGCCGAGGGTATCAGAAGAAAAGGAAACTCCCAAATCAAGTGGCCGGACAGGAGGCACCCGTGCTGGAGAAGAGTTTGGGTCCCCAGCAAACCAGAAGTAGTAGAACAAGCAAAAGAAGTTGGGAAAGCAGTGAGAACCGCAAGACCAGTGTCATTGAAGCCTGCGAGTGAAACAGCATTCAGATACACTGCGCGAACCTTGCTGGTAACTGTAGCCAACTCCTAACAGACTTGCACGTTGATAAATGCGAGTAAAAGCTGCTCGTTCTAGCAGAAGTCTTACTGACAATGGAATTGAAACACTCACGTATAACATTGAAAATCACTATTCACATGAGAAGCTAAAGTACTTGAAACCCATTGTTGATGTATCCGAAGACTGTTTCCGCATAAGTAGTTGCATGTCTCTAATTATACAAGGGAACGCTTCAAAACCACTGTCGAATACCGATCATTGTCCATCTATGAATTGCATGTTGCAGAGTGTGAAAACTAATTAAAAGAGAGGTCGCGTGTACCTAACTATAATTCCCAAATGAGGTCAGAATCTCATCCTTTACCATTACATGGGAATATAATTCATTACTCAACTTTAAACCGTAAAATCTACTTGAAGGTGAGGTTGCATGTGCCCAATTGTATTTTCACTTGGGAGATTGAACTGCATACTGTATCTAGAAGGGACATTTGTTCTAATTCAAAGAAGTAAAGAGGCTAAAGTTGTGGAGAGAACAAGCGTTACCCCAAGCCAAGAGGCATTCCCTTTGCATAGAAAAACTGTCTTGCTAAAGCTATCTAACTGCAAAGTGACATTGTTTTCAATTAAATGGCGCAAGTCCCCCCCTCCCCAACTGTTACCTGAAGCTGAGCGAATCGCACATAAGCATCTGGGTGATTGTATGGGTTTAGACTGGCAGAAAGGTGGTAGGAAAGCTGGGGAAGGGGAATCAAATGCTTATGAAGTATGAAGAATACTCTGAAGTAGAATACAACCTGGGTGAAAAAGACTCCTGAAGATAGAACACAGAGAGTCTTGTGGGCAGAAGCACTAAACATTGTAGTATTAAGACAGAATGAAGAGGTAAAGAGGCTGACCCTTTTAAGCAAGCCATTAAAAGGAAGAGTGCCTTGCCAACCTGAAGAGGTTGTAATGTCGGGTCAAAACCTACTTCATTCAACAATACTGAGCATTAGTAGAAACACTTGAACTGTGGAGGTATTATCATGTACTGCTAAGTTAACAATTACATCTGCAAAGTCTTCTACAAAGGATGTGTTGTATGGCGGTGGGCTGTAAATAAGTAGGAAGGAGAGGTTGGTTTGGTGGTTGAGTGTGACGTGGACTAGTCTGGGAAGTCCATCACTGGCTGGAAAGGCCATGTGGTATGAAGTTGATAGTTGGAGGTGTTTGTCTGCCCCACAGTAATATCGCATCACTAATTGGCCTGTCCACTTAATGTTTGATGAGTTTGAAGTTGGTGGGCATGGATTTGTGTGATATTATCTTGTAGTCATCTGACAACCAGGTTTTGGTTAGGCCATTTCTTCCTTCTCTAAGAATTTACTGAATCTTCATTCTGTGTTTAGAGATGGTACGGGCATTGATTAGATTTGCAGTTTATTATACCATCTTCCCCTGGACCACATGTCAGTGGCATTTAATGCCCTGTGTTGCTTCCATGTTCTGTGGGTCAGCTGGAATCCAAGTTGTCAGATGGTTAATTGATTGTGGGGGTGGCCACTTGCATAGAGTCTTATGTTTCATTATTAAACGGGTCCAGTAGGTTTCAGTTTGGGTCGTCTATTTCATCCGATTCTAGGAAGAAAGTGGTTGTTGGGTGGTCTATGGGGATAAAAGGAGTGTATTGGTTGAGGGTTCTTCTGAAGGTCATGTGGTCTCGGGTATCTGTGCCATGATGATGAATGGGCTATAGCTCCGAAGATGGCATGCTAAAATTGTATTCAGGAGTTGGACAAGTGTAAAGTTGGCTCTGGTGTGCGTACAAGGTTCTCGTTCTTGCTCTCATGTATTCTCCCCCCCCCGCGCCCTCCTCCTGAGTTATTTCTTGTGGTGTGTTTGCGTGAAGTAGCATGAAACAAAATGGGTTTTGGATCTGGCTTGTATTCTTCCTCTCCAAGGCATGCATAGGTCGTTGTTGGTCAGTGTTGTATATGAACGCCAGTTGGTGGACAGTGTTTGTAGTATTGGTTTTGTGACTTAGATAGTTCCCTTCTGACTTGTCCATCCTTCCTTGGGTGTCCCATTGTCACTATGCAGTGTCGTATGCAGAGGTCCGGAAAACTTTGCTGATGCTAACATTATTTGACTATTGTGGGATATCTCTCACACGAGGGTGACTGTGTGCATGAAACAATATAATACACCACACAGCACACTTTTATTCTAAGGAAGTCTAGTTGTGGAATGCTAAATCGTTGGGTTAATGTGTTTTAGTCTGGGTATCTAGAGAGTCCTAGACGTGAAATACAATTAGGCACAATATACAGCTTTGCAATTGGCTTTTTAGCAATGCCTTTATATGAACACAAAGAGAAGGGTAAACATTTCAAGCTGCAAGGCATCAGCCAGGCACAAAAAGTCACCCCCCCCATCAATTGTCATTTGCTACACACACAAAGCACACCACCCCCCTCTCGCCAAGAGTCAATCACCACCCATCAACGGTTAGTGTTCAGTGCAAATCCTGAGCTTTGCAAAGGGTAGGACCTAAAATAAATAAAGCATGCCCATTCAGAGATAGCCGTGTGGCAGAGTTTCAAACAATGCAAGGCCTTCAATTAGGGATATCTAGGTGTGGGCAAGATGGAGCACAATATGTGGCAACGTACTCTCAAAGGGGCACTCATTTATGAAACACAATAGCACAGAAAATGGAATAACAATGTGCCATGTAAAGAATACCAACATGTAAGTACAATGCAACCCATTTTCACAGCAACACTGCAGTATATAAAAAGAACATGTGGATATGAAACAAGGCAGTTTATAAAAGGAACCATCAAATGTGCCTTCCCAGGGACATCCAAATATGGAACACAATAGGGTAAAATATACAGCAATGCAATGTGCTTTTTATTGATGCCTATTCGTGAAGACAACAGAGTACATTTTAAAATCAATGCAATATGCTTTCTTAGGAATAGTTTGATCTGAGACAGTATATAAAACAATTTAAGGCTTTAGTTAGGGAAGACAAGGTGTGAGCAACATGCAATGTAAAAACTCAAATGACCCCCGTTTCAGCTCTTAACCCCTGGCACAGCGACACTTCTCCCTTTTTTCATGATTTTTGGTTTACTTGTCCAACAAGTACTGTCACAAAGAAGATACGTGCTAACTCCTTCTTGATGTTTTTCTTCAGTGTTAGGGTTTCCATTATGACCCCACTTTGGGAACACCTTTCCTTGGGTGTTCCCCGCCCCCTCTCTCAGCCCAGGGGGTCTTGTCTTACTCCTGTTATTAGTATAGGATATTACGTTACTGCCACATGAGTCCCAAAATCCTCTTGTGCCCCAACCAGCAGGCCTGTATATCTGTCCTGGGGTTCCGTTTCGCCTATTCCGCTGCTTCTGTGTTGTCCTCCTCCTCTTCGGCGGCCCTGCGCTTCATACACCCTGCAGTCCTTGCGTCTGCTTCATACTGCGGGGCCGCCTTCCTTCTGTCGTTGCATGTCTCTGCCAGTCACTGGTAAGGTCCTTCAGTGTTGGACCATCTAGGGACAATTGCGCCCTCCTGACAGCATCCGGGTCTGCAGCCTCTCTGAGTTCCCTCGCCGACTTGCTGCACCGCTCTCAGCTCCTCCTGGGATGGCTTGACAGATTACTTAGTCCCTCTTTGGTTTTTATTTCGTTTTTTTCAATCAGCTCTTGTGAAACACTAGAATGCTCACTTATTGTTCTGGCAGCCTTATTCATTGGTCCGCACCTCCTCCTCATCTCAATCTTTGTCCCAGAATTCCTACTTAGGTAGTCTGGACTCTCCCTCGTCTCAGCAGAGGTTATCCCTATGGTCTTACACACACCCATGGTGTGATGTGGGATTGTGTGTGGTTGGCTATGAGGGTTCAATTAGAGGTGATCATTCCACGTTCTCCCTTGATGTCTGTACCTGGCCACAGAGGGGGAGTCTCTCCCCATGAGATCCTCCCACTGCGCTCCACCCTCAGGTGAACTGTTGGGTAGTGGCCTCACCTCACTGGCCTCATGGGAAGGGACTCCCACGTGGGGACAATTGAGGACACCTAGGGATTCGACACAATACATAGATGTAAGTATAGCACAATGTCCTTTCAAATCGACACTGTACTCACACCCAGGAATCCCTAAGATAACACAGTAAAGCAATTCAGTTGCCATCTTAGTGTTTCTTGGGTGTGAGTACAATGCAATGTCCTTCCACAGGGACACCTAATTATGAAGCACAAAGGCAAACAGAGTAAAAAGGCATGATTTTCAAAAAAGGTTTATTTCCTCTTCTGATTCAAAAGACCTAATGTTTCCCAAACTCTGCAATACTAAGCCCAACCCTACACAAATTAACTTAAAAAGCTGTGCTCATCAGTGTGTCAAGATGGTGTAAGGGTGCAGAAGTAAGCTGTCATGAAGCAAACCAAAACACACAGGGTAGCAGGCATGGTGGTGGGCCAGAACCATGGTAGATGTCATATTTGCCCCTCTTGCAGGTGCACCACGAAAAGGCAGCCAGCACACACCAGCAGGAACACAGAAAAGATCCAAACAGGGGGAGAAATACATTTCCCAGCAGCCCTTGCACCTGGGAGACACAGCCCACGGAGCCTGCAAACTCCTCAGGAAACGCCCAGGCCAACGCCCAGACTTATGCGCATGTACGCGCAACGAACGCTTGTTTGCGCTCGAGACTTTCACCTGCACGGACGCATTCTGAAGGAGCTCCTAGCAGACTCACTCATTGGCGGGCCATGCCCTCGCCTGCAGCAGCCCTCGCAGGCCCCGCTGACAAACAGATAAGTGCTGGGAATTGGAGCGCTCATGTGTGGCAGTGGGAAATAAACCCTAACAGCATGAAACTAGGATCGGGCACCGGGGGGAACCACTAACCCGCATGTAATTGTGTTGGAAGGCGCATACCCATTGCAGCCCGCGTGCCAATGAGACTATAGAGCAGTAGGCAGACAAGCTATGTACATGTGAAAGGCGCGTACTAACTGCATCCTTTTTGACAGACCGCGGGCACCGCAGTTATCACGCATAAAAACTAAGTGCTTTCATTTAATGACAGTAGAGCAATGTGTTTAAACTATGTTTTGCCTGATATTCATGGCATGGCAATGTGTTACATCATGTGCAGGCACATTTTCCATGGTATAGGCAGCAGTCTGTGCTACTCGCAGGCAGTCACAGATCTGTGTCTACATGTTGGGCTGGCTAGTCACTGAATCTGTGTCAGTAGGCTACGGCGCTCAAGTCAAGGCACTTTGGGCAATCTCAGTGGGCAGCATTGTGAGTGCTCAGGGGTAAACTCAGTGAAGGAAGCAACTGATACAGCCTCATCTAGATTGTATGTATATGTGTGATGGGTGCTAGAGGACAATCTGGAATACAAAACAAGGAGCTGACTGGCAGACCAAGAGCAAAGGAGCATGCTTTTCCCAAACACCCCCTACCTATCCATTACCTCTCCCTAACCCTTTTTCTGGTGATCCTACTACCCTCTAACTATCCAACACATGGACCCTTACCCTCTTTCCACGTGGGGGATGAGGTGGTCTGTGTTTCTGCTACTTCAGGTGCCAGGACCCACAAGGTGAGGAAGGAGTTTGTGCTGCCTCTGCGCTGGACCAAGCTTTGCTCTGACATAAGGCTCGGGCGCAATGTTTGTAGAATTTTGGATAAAGGCTTGTATTAATAATAAGTGGGTTGGAAAATGTCTCTCTATCCCTAAAGTTAAGAGATGCTTCCCTACCGCAAAGGAAAATAATGAGATTGTCATGAAGTCCGAAACTAAAAAGTCTGTCACTGTCGTGTCCCAAAAACCTACTTCTGTCCCTAGAACGAACGATCTAATGAAAGTATGCAAGGTTGAGCTATTCTCAAAGGAAAAGGTGTTCTTTGTGTTATCAAACAAAAGAAAAGTTCCCAGTATCACTGGTAGTAAAAAGTGCTGCAAAAATAATGTTCCAAAATGCAAGGTTCTAGTTTTGGGATTGCACTCCTTTCCCCTAGTTTACGTTAAATCTCTGAATAACTGGTGAGGAACTATTTGCTTTCACAGTTAATATTTCTTACTAGCGTGGTATGCTCTGTTCCCCAGCAAAGATTGCCAAAGCTAGGGTTATACTTAATTTCCCTAGACGTCTTTTGATGATACAACTCAGAAGGAACGGTTTCTTGCTGTACAGTTCCTGTGTCTTGTCAGCTTGGCACGTTGTGCTACCAGGCTAAGGATTTCCTTTACTTTCAGTCTTTCTTTATCTTCCTATTTTCAATCTCTTATGTGGGTGCGAGTAACCGATGTTAGGGAGAATTCTCCTTCTAGGGCTAATTTCCCTCACCTAGTGAGTCCCCCAGCAGCTTTGCTGGATTTCTGGAGTTTATGTTTTCCACCTGGTAAGAGTGTGCATCCTTTTTTCACTCTTACATGGGTTTTGTCTTATGTGTTGTTACTCATTGTGTGATCTTGGGCACTGGAGCACACCACTCCAAATGCCCCTGTTCTTGTATATGTTACACAGCACCTTTAGTGTAGTAACCCATGGGTGTCTTTTAGACTTCCCTCTGACTCCATTTCGCTGGTACTGACTCCTGTCCCCCAGAGAAAGTTGCCATTTACTTTACACAGTCACTTTTACCATAGACCCAGTACACCCCATCTTACATGGAGTACTGGAAAGGGCTAATCTGTACCCCTTTTCTGTCTGTACCTCCCTGAGCATTGTTTTGCTCTTAACATTTAGATTTGGCTGGTGGCAGTGGTATCTACCCTAACTTTTCTACCGCGATTATATTAGATAAACGTGGTACTGTTCTTGGCTATTATATTAGCCTCGAACATAATCCAGCTTGACCAAATAGTCTTTCTTTTGGCTCCGGTTGGGTTTATTCGCCATTTTTTTTTGTTAAAGTCCTTCTTGTGTTTTACGTTGCGCGGCAAACTAGGTTCGCCTTCTTTGTTCACCGTCTTTTGGCGAGCTTCTGCACAGAAGCCCTCTTGGCACCTGGGTGTCTAGGTAGACTGAATGTGGGGAAGGGGTGTAGTCACCCCCTGCACAGGGTATCCTAGGAAACCCAAGTTGCACTTTGGCATGATTGGCTGAGGTGGCTGTCCCGGACGGACAACCCCCCTGCCTCGTGAGTGACAGCCAGGCTGTGTGAATGGGGGTTTTGCGCATAAAAGGCAGGTCTCTTGGGCTAGAAGTCAGAGTCACCTCTGGAACTACAAGGAACCGAAGAGAAGCGGAGAGAACGACGGCTGCTGCAACTACCCCGTCCCGTTGAAGCCCTGATGCAGTCCTGAGCTATCTACCCTTCGACGACTAGAGGAGATCCTGTCCGGAGTCTTCTTCCCTTGAGCCTGGTGGGGATAACCAGCTCATCTTCTTCAGTCAGAGATCTCCGCCATGGTCGAAATCGCTGCACACTGCTGTAGTGGTCCGGATAGCCACCTGCTGAGCCTCTCCTGTTTTTAAGGAGCACACCTTTTTGTTGTCACTGCTGCCGGCTTCATCATGTGTGGTGTAGACCCCCTTCAGACGTCCTCCTTCACAACGAAGCTCCAGGAATCATGGGTCTGCGGGAAACCAACAGGAACAACTGCCAGGGCACCAGCTGCATCGTGGAAATAAGGTACTGTGTTCTACCCGAGGAAACTGGGTGGATCCCTTTTCTTCATCTCCAAGGCTCGTCCTGGTCTTCCCTCCTTCTTATAACTTTTGCTTCCGAACATTGACAATATTCAAGTACTCTTTGGCTCTACGGAATCGTGAACTGTCTAACGGTGTGATCTTCGGCACAGGCCTTCGGTGTCACCTAAACCTGGCTCCGACCCTTTGACTTTTGAACTCCTGTTTCTGAGTGTTTCTCGATACTGTTTGCCTAACCTAATATTGCCTGTGATTTTTGCCTCCGACTCCCTCTTGGAAACTCAGGTGCTAAGTGTGTTCTTGCCCCGGTAGCATTTCATGTCACGGATACACGTTTATTTAGTAGACCGAACTGTCAAAAAGTGATCGCTGCCGTATCCGCGGAATCGTGTTTTGTTCATAACACCGGTTCATTCAAACACAGGGTACTTACCTTGAGACTTACTGTACAAAGTGAATTGGTTAGTGTGGTATATTTAAAGTGTGGTTTTGTTTAAAGTTTAATAGAGGTGTTGTGTTTAAAACTGATGGTTTAAAAATAAATGTACTTATATTTTTTACCTGAAACCTTGAGTCAGTGTTTGCTTGAGTCAAAGTAATTGTGGTCCCTTTGTGTAATCTCTGCTACTGCTCATTTACTCTTGAGATAAGCCTGGCTGCTCTGCTACTGCTACTACTATAACTTAGTAGTACAGGATTGTACCAAAGATAAAACTTGTATGGCCACCCGTAGTCTTAATCAGGTGTAGTGGTCCCTAAGGGCACTGCACAGGATTCTGCCTAACACCCGACTCGCAATACTTTATGTAACCCGTTTGGTTTCTTTTTTAAGCACATGGTTACCTCTTGTGTTATCTCTCAGGGTCACAGACACTTCTGGCTTTAGACTTCGGTTTCACATGTGGGTCCGGGTCCCAGACTCACAATATTGCGTTGTCTCTACTTGGTTCACTTCCCACCAACTCTGCAACTATTTCTCACTTGCTTCAGGGTTCCAGACCCTTCAGAATATGTAATTGTCTCTTGTTCACTTCAGCGTCCCTGAACCTTCCAAATATATAATTGTCTCTGGAGGAGACTTGCGGAGTGGGAAGAACACATGCTTAGGTGAAACATGGTATCCCCCATTTGCCTTTAACAAATAACCCTCCATCCCTCAAGCCTTCATAGGGTTTTGTCAGCCCTTTGCCTGCGATTCCCCTAAAGTATTCCCCAAAATACACCCGTATGCTACTGGGACGAAGAAGGGGACACCTAAAACAGCACATCCTCGCTTTGTGAAAGCAAACACCTATCATCCCAGCCAGGTGCTGGGACGAGGAGGAGGACAACAAGAGCAAAACATGACTACCACTTTCATGGTGAACGGTCTAGTCCTTTTCGAACTAAGAATGGTGGCAGGAACTTTAAAAGCTGGAATCCCGAAGGAAATGGGGTCAGCTGTGAGAGAACATCCATGAACTGCTGTGTGCCGGCAGACATCCCTGGTGTAGCGGTGCGGCAGGAGAAACGCTGGAGGCCCGTGAAAAAGTGTAGGGCATATGCAGCGGGAACTGAAGGTACAGGATGCTGGAGATCGGTGGTAATCCGTAAGAAGGAGGCCGGGGAGACTGTGTCTCAGAGGAAGCACTGCTGGATGTGCGCGAGCCACGGAAGACCGCTGGGAGAAGACGCAAGGGACTGTGCGGGGGGAGAAGGAAACCAGTGGCGGCAGAGGACCTTGCAAGGGTTCCATGTGTTAATATCCCTGCAAAAATATTGCGATACAAAAATATTGCCATATTTTTGCGGCGATATTGAGCCATGGACCCTGTGGGGGACACCCCTGCAACTTTTTTAAATGTGTGGGGGACACCCCCGCTCCCACAAATTATCCCCACCAAAAATATGGTCTATGGCGAGACAAACGACCATATGTATGGCGATATTTTGGGTGGGGATAATATGTAGGGATACCCTTGCAAGTCTGACTGGTGAGTGTAACCAAAAGGGGGAACACCAGGCTGGCAGGTGGTCAAAGAAAAAAAGCTATGGACATTGAAACAAATGGGAAACATGCGTTGTTATGTGAAGTTAAAGCAAATATAAGGCATTTTGAATACCGAATGAAATTACAGCAAGTTAAAGCAAATATGAGGCATTTTGAATACCGAAAGAAATAAAAGCAAGTTGGGAAGATTCTTCGTGAAAGGAATGAAAGAAAGATGGTGAATCTTACTGAAAGGAAGTTTTGAACTGTGTTGAAACTGTGAACTGCATAAACTGAAAAAAGAACGTGCAACAAGTGTATGGTGACCAGCAAAGCCTTGATACAGTGTCAGGAGAGTGTGACACATGTAAATGAAGCAAGCCTCACTGCTAAGAAAAAGCAGTGGACTGGTGTTACTGGAAAAGCAGTCGTGGAGGGGTACTGGTTGCATGACATGTAACTGCGCCTAGACCAGGTGCCCCCTAAATGGAAAAGCCACTGAAAACATCTACAAAGAAGGTTGTGTGGTGCAAAGACCATTCTGTGTTTTTAAGTCAAGTGTTGTTTTGAAAGCTGGAAGCTTTGAACTCTTGGGGAAGGGATCCCCTGTGCTTTGTGAACTATTTAGAACGTGGGGAAGGGGAGATAATTACAAGCCTAGAGCTAGAAGTTCAGAATTTTATTTTGAACACTAGTCATTTTCTATGCGTAAATCCATACACATTGTATGCAGTTGGTTGTGATATAATGTATAGGTTTTGGACACAGATGGAGAAATTACTCACCGTAATGAACTTTCTATGGGTTCTTCTCCTGCAGATTCCTCATCTTGATAGATATCCATCATCCAGCTCTCCTGTTCGGAAACCTTTCAAAAAGGGGGACCTCGACTCGGCCATCGATCCGTCTTCTCGGGCTCTGGACCATCGGCTCCGGAAGTGACGTCTGGCGTTGTATATATAGCACGTCACTACGCCCCATGCTTCAGTTCCTCCTTCCCCCCGCCTTTGAACGCTGCAGAAGGAAAAAACAGGAGGAGGCTACTAACTGTAAAAAAAACTTTAACAAGAATACATACCAACAGGGTGCTCCTCCACAACAAGGATTTAAACAATTGTTGTTTTTTGTTTTGTTTTTTTGTAAAAGAATGAGACAGAAGCGGTCATCACCATGCCTTCTCGTTTGGACAGAAGTGACAACCCACAGAACTTTCTGAGCGGGGATGGATGGGAGGGTTGGTGAGGTAACTGCGCGAGAAAAATCCATAGTAAGATCATTACGTTGAGTAATTTTTCCTTGTAATGGATTGCTTTTCTCCCACAAATTCCTCATCTTGATAGACCCCCCAAGCAGTTAGAATAATGGAGGAGGGCAGAAAGATTTAAACCAGTAGATTGCGTAGAACCGCCCTACCAAACCTTGTATCTGCTCCCCGTGCAACATCCAAGGCACAGTGCTTGGTGAATGTGTGTAAGGATGACCAAGGGGCTGCTCGTAATATATCCCTAACAGGAACCCCTCACTGGAAGGCTATAGAGGCTGAAACCACTCTGGTTGAGTGGGCTCTGATGCCCGCTGGAAGCTCCTTGCCTGCCGAATAGTAACACTCGGATATGCACAAAATAATCCAACGTGACAGGGTTCGTTAAGTGATGGCAAGACCTTTTCTAGACAAGGAATGGGCCACGAACAACTGGTCTGATTTCCTAAACTCGGATGTCCAAGCAACATAGAAACAGAAAAGGAGGTTTGCAGCACAAGTCTTGCAGCTCGCTAACCCTCTTGGCAGATGGTATCGCGACCAAGAAAGCGGTTTTAAGGGATAACAGCTGCAGAGAACATGAGTGCGTAGGCACAAACGGAACCGACATCAAGTAGGTCAAAACCAGATTAAGATCCTAATCTGGGACAACAAATGGGTTGGCGGAAACTTGTTGAGAAGGCCCTTCAGGAACTTGGCCATGACCGGAATAGAAAAAGGAACCTTGGTCTGGGGACCTCTTGAACACAGACAGGCCTGCCAAATACCCTTTGACTGTGGCAACCTGAAGGCCTGAAGAGGCCAGTGACAGAAGGAACTCCATCACTCTGGTGGAGTGGCAAGAGATACGGTCAGTCTCACGTTCCCCTGCACCATGCCTCAAATCTTCTCCACCTACATGCATACAGAGATCTTGTAGAAGGCTTGCGTGCAGTCAGCAACATCTCAAGCCGACTAGGTCAGGTGATCCGCACGCCGAGGCAACCTGTGAGGGGGCCAGATGGTCAGATCCAGGAGATTGGAGTACCATGTCCTCTTCGCCCAATCCGGGGCGATCAAGATTATGGTAGCTCGGAATCTCTTCAACCTCCTGAGAACCCAAGGAATGACAGAAATCGGAGGAAAGGCGTAGTGGAGAAGGAAGATCCAGTCCACTAGAAACGTGTCCCCCAGTGCACCGTTCACTGGGAATTCCCTCCAGCAAAGATGGTCGCACTTCCTGTTGGACTGTTTGACAAACAGATCCACTGCTGGGGTACCCCAGAGAGCGTAGACCTCCACTAGGACTTCCTGGAACACATCCCACTCATGTGAGACAGTGCTCTGCCTGTTCAGAGCATCCGCCAAGGTGTTCTCTGACCCGGCCAGATGAACTAGCTAGACCGAAATGTGGTTTTCTCTCAACTAGAACCACAGCTGAATTTCCTCTGTGCAGAGTAGCCGGGGGTGCTCACCAGGTAGTGGTAGTGCACGGCCACCGTGTTGTCTGCCAGGACGAGGACATGCTTCCCGCTGAGAGACAGGCGAAAGCCCTCAGGGATAACCTGTTGGCACGAACCTCCAGCCTGTTGATATGCCACCTGGCTTCTTATGATGGAGGCCAGAGGCCGCTCACCTGCAAATCCTTGCAGTGAGCGCCCCAACCCTTCAGGGACGCAGATCTCCTGAGGTGAGCTGCAACTACCACCATCAGCTTGGTGAAGACCCTTGGTGTGTAGATCAACCCAAAGGGAAGCAGTTTGAACTGATAGTGCTTGTCCCCTATGAGGATCCTTAAGAACTTCCTGTGCTTTTTGGTGTATCGGCACATGGAAATAAGCGTCTTATAGGTCTATTTACACTAGCCACTCCTGAAGTTCGAGAGCATGGAGAATCTCTCTCAACGTCACCATCCTGAATTTGTGTTTCCTCTGGAACTTGTTCCAGGCCCTGAGGTCCAGAATGGGACAGAGACCTCCTCCCTTCTTGGGCACCAGAAAATACCGGGAATACCAACCCGACCCTCTCTGATCGGGAGCTACCTCTTCCACAGCACTCTTTGACAACAGGGATCTCAGTTCTTCCTGGAGTTCCTGTCCCGGTTGGATTGGGGGAGGTGGAGGTCTGTCTGGAGGTCTCTTTAGAAAGGTCTGACAATAACGCCAACGAATCAACTGCAGGGCCCAGGCATCAGAGGTTATTTCCTGCCAACCGTCCACCAACCTGTGCATAGTGGAATGGGAAAATCAAAGCGGTTTAGAAGCGCGCAGGTGACCCTGCCGCTGTTGCAGTGCTGGCCTCTAGAGGCCCCTCTGCCCCTTCCGGGACGCGAGAAGCGCTGCTGGCCTTGCCTGGCTTTCTGGAGCTACGCCTTCCTGCTATAGAGTACGTAACGTCTATAGCCTCTGCCCCTGGAGGTGAAGCTGAAGGCAGGTGTGGCCGGCAGCGTCGCTAGGCCCAATGATTTAGCAGCCAATTTGGATTCCTTAAATTTCTCTAAGGATTTGTCAAAGGGCATTTCCAGCAGCCTGTTCTGAACATTCGGAGATCAGCCAGAAGTTTTTAGATAGGCTTGGTGTCATCACTACTGCTGAACCCATTTCTCTGCCAACGCAGTCCGCTACATCCAGGCTCGTTTGCAATTACTGCTTGGCTACCTCCTTCCCATCCTCCACCAGCTATAACAATCCATCCTGCATGGTAACCGCAGGGGAGTATTTCAGCAGCATGTTCCACAGCCTTCCATAAGCCAAAGGAGTATTAGGCGAATCCACAGGCTATGTTAGTGGCTTTGAGCGCCATGCCGCCAGATGTGAAAACCTTTCTGGCGAATGCATCTGATTTCTTTCACTCTCTGTCCGTGGTGTGAGAAACCAGAGGGTGTCTTACCCGCTAGTCCCCAGGGATCTCTCTCTCAGGTGGCCAGGGCACGGCCATCGCCTTCGGATCCAGACCCTGGGGGTGGACCAGTGCCAGAGGATCACCTGGATGAGGGGTGTACGAGGAGTGGGGGTGAGGCAGCCGATGGTGGGACGCGGTATTCCCCCCTTTATTCTTCACCTAACTGATCCTATTTTTTTTAGGATACTCCGAGATCCTAACCCACCCACCCCTTTTTACACAGACACTGGGCCGAGGAAGAGGATGACAGAGTAACAAGACTAACTCTCATACATCGTACTGGACATGTCCCGTTAATCGGGTCAGGCAAAGTCAGGCATTTGACTTTAAGTGTGTACAACCAATTGCAAATAGCTCTCCTCACACAGATAAAAGGCAGAACCTAGAAACACTCTGAGCAAGGCGGTACACGAATACGAGCAGCACTTCCGGGGCAAAGGCAATCCTGTTGGAGCAAAGCGACGGACCAAGGCATGAGAGCAGCTGGTTGAGGACCCCAAGAGTTTCCTACTGGAGGTCGTTGCATCAGACAGGCCGCGAAAGACCCATGGAGAAGGCCAGATCCCACTTGAGAAGGCTGCATTATGCTCCAAGGATGCCAGCGATCCTCCCGGGTGAACGGCAGAGTTTGGGAGGTGAGGCCAAGTCTGTGGTACTAACCTTGGCTCGTGAATTAGGAATCATAGAACCAAGAAAGAAATGCACACAGCCGGTGAGTCACCAGCGACCTGAGAGACCAGTGTGTGTTAAAGACTGAAATTGCAACAGTATATCACAAGTGAAAGCTGTACGCGTGTTTATGAGACACGGGGAGAGGCAGACCTGTGAATGAACTTTGAAGTGAAGACAGCTGTGAAATCGGCTGTACTAAATAACGGAGTGGTCCAGCGAAAGGAAACAGCCCACTCGAAAGTCACCAGGAAAGGTGCATGGTTTGTAACGATAAAGCGAATGAACTGCAAAAGCGAAGTAAGCTAAATTAGTTCCTAACGAAGGGGAGAGTGAAAGTTGAACCTTGAAATGAAAATCAAAGTGGTCCTGCGGAGGTCTGTAAAGAGACCCACGCACATTCTAAAGTCTTCAACATCCGAAAGTGGTCTGAGCCCGACAGAGGGGGATCAACATGAAGTGTTATAAGCTTGGGGAAGGTAGCCCCTTGCCAGTCTTGTTGAATTTGTTTCGAATCGACAGAAGGGGACCCACGTGAACTTTTGTGCAATATTGTTTGAAAGGCTGGGTAGAACAACTTTAACGTGGAAGGCCAGGCGGGCCTCGATCCATGTCTTGAAATGTTCATTTGCTGAAAGCCTGAGCCAGAGCGTGTCATCCTGTCTACAGGGACCGCCTTACTCTGTGGAGAGGAGAGCTGATTCAGCCATATTTTTTCTTTCGAACACTGATCTTTCCTTTATATACATTCCTCCTTGATACACTTTTTGTACAAGAGATAGGGCAGGCATTAGGTTTTGTAAGCATAGGCAATTTAGATTTGATGGACTCTACTAGGACTGTTTTGTTTATCGTTTGATGGTTGAGACTACTCCCATCTTAGTTATAGGGCCAAGTAAAAGGTTTTCAACCCCAGAAACGTTAATAAAGGTTTTACAAATTGTACCTATTGTGTTAGTGACATACTTGTGAAACCCTGCCTCCCCTACTGTGGGCAGATTGGAAGTGGATGTCGCAGGTCTGGCGGAAATAGTGGCAGCTTGTATAACCAACACCTCCGGAGAAGGGTGTGTGGTGAGGAAAGAAGTGTCTCCATTTGCCGGCCTAAACTTCACTGTAAAATTGGCATCCACAGGGGGAATAGTACAAGGGCACTGCCATAAGGAGGCTAAAGGGTTCGCAATGGCTGGGTTGAACGGCATGTTATGCTCCACTGTGGGACCTTCGTCCAAAATGTCAGTGAGCTCATACCCCTGAAGAGGTGTGATGGATGCCATCATCCCAAGGGTGCCAACAACCCTGTGAACCAGATCCGTGAACTTGGGTATAGGGCTGGTTTTGTAGACCCTGAGCTATGGCCAATAAATCGGCCTGGTCGTTGAAAGAAATATTGCATCGAATCGAAGAAACCCAATCTCTACAGCGGTACAAATGAACCGTTGCCGACTGTCGGCACCGAGGGATTGAGAATGGGTTTTGATGCCGAAGGTTGTTTCGACGCGGAGGGACGCTCTGATAACCGTTGGGTGTCGTGAGCCCCTGCCTTACGGCCCTCCAGCGATTTATGCCTGGTAGGCGTGACGCCCAAAGGCGTTTTCGAATCATCAACGGAGTGGCTGGGTTGGGGTCAGAAGCACTGAGCGCATCGTTTGCCGCCAAAGTTTGCTGGTAAGGGGCCAGAGACACACCTAAAGCAGCCTGTTGCCTAAACATATCAAGCATGGAAGTCGTAAAGCTTTCCCACTCTTCCCGAGGGCTTACTTCGATCCGATGACGAGCTGGACTTGCGGTGATGCCACTTCTTCCGCGAGGAAGATGGCTAGGAATGGCTCCTAGAGTGGGACTATTTCTTAGTCTTCTTGCAATGTCGATCTTACCCTTTGTCAGGAGTGGGCTACTCAGCCTCCAAAGACCGGGTGTGGGACAGCATCAGAGATTTGGTGACCGGTCAGCCCAAAGACAGTTTCCCGGCCCTCTCACGTAGGGACTTGGGTTGCATCTTTACGCACGGTGCGCAGGGCTCCGTGTCGTGATCAACATCTAGGCACTGCAGACACAAGTAGTGGGGGTCGGTTACCGTCACTTTGGCTTCGCAATCACGGCATCGCTTGAAGTCTGAGACCCAGTGAGACGACATTGCGTAAGGTTTTCTGAGAAAAGGTACAACTAAATACACAAAAACATTGAGTAAACTTGAGTCGTATTCCCGATGCAGCGTGCAGGCACAAAGAAAAGAAGAAGTGAAGCATGGAGTGTGTTGACGTGCTATATATACGACGCATGATGTCACTTCCGGAGCCAACGTCCAAGAGCCGGACAAGACGGATCAAGTCGAGGTCCACTACGCCCCCTGTCGGAAAGTTTCCAAAAAGCAGAGCTGGATGATGGATATCTGATCAAGATGAGGAATCTGCGGGAGAAAAGCAATCCATTGAAAGATGTTTTACTTTGGACTTCCTGACGCAGACTATCCTTAGTTTTCTTTAGGTAGGGAAATCCTACCTTAGCTTAGGGCAAGTTAGGCATTATTCCACTGTGCCTTTTTTGAGTTAACAAAACTTTGTTGAAAGAACTTGAACCTGTGGTCTGACTCATGGTGTTTCACACCTGCCAAATATACAACTGTCTTTTATTCACTTCAGGGTCCCAAACCATTTCCATTATTAGGGTCCCAGACCCTTTCTTTCTTGGGTGTAGATATGAGATCTCTGGAACCATACTTAACAGACTAAGCTATCTTCTTAACCATGGTGGAACTCAACTTATCAATCTGCACATTTCAAATTCGGTTATTCAATATGATCAATATATTCCCCAAATAAAGGTGAATACACTACATAAGGTGCACAAACTGTATGTACTATGTTGAATACAACTTATTACAGGATTAATTGATCAGATGGGAACTTAGTCATCAACAGTAGCTAAGCAGGCAGGGGGCTCAGAGCCTCAGCAGCACACAATACAATATCATGACATGTATTTTGTACTTCTCGTATAAAATGTGCACTCACTTCTTTGCATTAGGCAGCTTGGTAGGGGCCCCATCCAAGGTGGGGAACTGCGGGCACGCGCCCAGTTTGCCCTTCCTATAAAGAATCTTGATGGATCACACATGTCCATCATTTATTGGCATCAAAACGTTATGGAAATTTGAAGTACTCCTCTCTCTGAAGCTGGTACAAGCTCTACCATGGCCTTTGCTAGGTGCTGATTACTCTCCTCCAGGAGGACACACAGGTGAGGGATAGGGAAGGGGGCTTCATTGGGGCAGGTGGAAGTAAGTGAGACAGTATGCCTTACAATCGAAAGTTCAGGCTTGAGAGGGGGCTTTCATCCACTCTGAAATGAATATGGACAGCCTATGCTCTCTCCCCACTGGTGGAAAGGCAAATTAAAGGTGTTTTCAGGCTGCGGAGGAGGTTAGTACAGAGGAGGTGAAAACCCGATGCCTACCTCGCCCCCTGTCCAAGCAAATACATCTCCAGTGCTGTCTGCTGTTGGGCAATTAAACCCTGGCCTTGTTGACAAAGCGGGCAGGGAATTGTTGAGCCGCCAGACCAAATGACTTGGCCTTAGCCAAAGAGGCCATGTGCCTCGCCAATGACTTGTGGTAACGTGGAGCAAGAGAGTCTGGTCCCATTGAAGGGCATGTCCAAAGGCTTAGTGAGGACATCACATACAAACCCTGAGGTGAGCATCCAAATTATGTCTTCTGACAATGGCACTTAAATCCATCAAGCGAAACATGCAGACTGTTGTGTCCACACCTGCCTGCTGAATCTCCTTAGCAGCCTATTTGCCATCCCCATTAACCCACATGGTAAGTGCTCCCTGCATCTCAGGAGGTAGGCTGTTGGCCACCCCCTTAACCAAGTTCCACAGAGTGTAGTAACAATTGGCAAAGGTGCAGGAAGCATTTACCATCCTCTGTGTCACACTTCTGAGTTAATATTCGGACTCCATAGTGAATAAAGGTTTTTTGCGCTCCTTGTCTGGTGGCAAGTTGGGAAAAATGGCACTTTGGCCCTGTAGTAGATGTCTGAACAATGACTCCCAAGGGTAGGGAAGGTAGAAAGAAACATAGATTCCAAAGGTGCAGGGCTGTTTTTCGAGGACAAATCCATCTAAGGCCAGAAATGGTTTCAACCACACAGAAAGGATCTGGTCAGAAATGACAGTGTGTACTACCAGGAGGAGGGTCTACCTTTTTATATTTTTTTATATTTATATTTTGTATTTGAAAAGCAGGGATGTCAATTTCTATCAAAAATTACTTACAAGGGGGTGCTCGAGACCCTGAGCCCGATGCAGCTCCATCCTCCAGGAGCAGGCCCGCAAGCCTTACAACCGCTGGGACGTTTCTTTTGTTGATGTGGCTGTGGCCCTGTCTGCCACTCCAGCTGGGCTAACCCATGAGCGAATGTGGGCTTGTTCCGCCATCGGATGGCGGAGAGCGACTATCAATATCATTGGAACAGGCTGCCGCAAAGCACACCCACCTTTGCCTGATTGCAGGACGCATGATCGCTTCCACGCCCGTGGTACTACTAAGGATATCTTCCACAGCTAATCTGCTCCTGGCTCGGTCGACTGAGTCTCTGAACCACTACGCAGTCCTTCCTGTCCGCCACTGTGACACTGACGCCGATATGCGCACGGAGGACAAAGCCCTAATATTGGAAGCGCAAGCAAGCTTCAGCCTGCCACTTGCAGGCGGGGACCTCTGGAGGCCCGAATCTGCTGCCCACTCCCCATGCAGGAGGATATTGGCCTGGGGCTAGCCACATGAGCACCATCACACGCCGCTGCCGGGAGCATAATCAGGTATGGCGGACGGCGGGCAACAGCATATTATTGAGATGTCCCTACAATTAGCCCATGTTTAACTGTTGGTAGGTCTATGGCAGTATTTTGCCCCGGGGCCTGGGTGATAATCGCCCTAACCCAGGCCGTGTTGCAGGCTGGACCATTACAACAAGGGAGTTACATGCTCTATCACAGAAGGCTGGTCCGCGATGCACATTTAGAACACTTAGCTGTTCCTAAGAGCAACTATGCAAGGGCAGGAAAATGCTGGGAGCTCCATTCTACAATACAGTTAAATAAAAACTGACAGTTCGCTTCATTTCAGTGCAATAAAAGACCAAAAAGCGCAGAAGGGAAGATCTGTTGCAAGGATCAACAAGGCATGCAGCAATATTCATAGCTCACACTACATGGACCACGCTATCCCTGCAATGAATGCATCTGGCCGTGTGCATGGTGCCTTGCGCAAACAAGAATGAAAGGCTTCTGTATGGACACCCTGATACAGACACTCAATGTATGATACTGGAGGATGGCTGATTTACCTGTGCCCACGGTCGCCAGTCTGTAAACACAGCCCTCAGGCTGCCACTGGAGCTTCCAACTGAGCCAGTTGATAAAACAATGGCATAAGCCAATTGTGTGAAAGATAACAAGTATTCGATCTGCTCACCAGGAATGGCTTCTGGCTATGGAGGACACCCGTCTCTGAGGGTGTCTCCCCAAAGGCTGAGTTGCCAGTGATCCTCTGCCATTTTCTACGCACACCAGCTCCCATTTCGGGAGTGCTACCTGCACCCGTAGCTCCCCGGGGACTCCGGCATGGTCCGAGGCAGAGACTACCGAATTGGGGCGTGCAGGATATTGAAGAATCAACGCCCACACATCCGCTATTGACCCCTGCTTGTGGGGCTATGCCCTCGACCGCACCCAAATCAGAGGCAGAGCACACAGGGGATAAAAGTAAGCCCCGGGCTAAATACGAAGGTCCACATGGCACTCCACCAAAACGGATGTCCCGGCCCAAATCCAAGCAATCCTTGCCGAGATTAAAGCTATCAGTCAACACACGCAAGAGACAAACAGCATGGTACAGGACATCATGAAGGAGCCTAAGGACATCAACAGATGGCTTAATATTCAGGCAGAACGCACCATGGAAAACGAGCAGCAAATAAGCACTATAGAGGATATTCCCAACACACTTGCATCGGAGGTTGACGCCATGATAAAGGATATGCAACGCCGCAGCGCGAGGACTGAGGTCTAATAGTCTGTGTCTGGTTAGCGTCTGAAGCTGAATTGGGCTGTGATTTTATGGTTTATCGAAGAATCAAGACATTTTATAGTATGTGTATTCCGAAATATCTGTCGCGAAACACCACACTGGTTAGATATTGGTCTAGAGATCTGAACATTGAACTGGACGTAGGGGACATGTATGGCTTCTTTTCAGTGTTTAAGGAGGAAGTGGTATACAGCACCAGGAATAGAGAAATACAATATATGACGCTACAGCGTGCTTCCTTCACTCCCAATAGAATATTCAGTATAAAACTGACTCAGTTTGTAGCTTGTTCGGGACAACAGGACATATTTTAGCACCTTTAAGAATAGAGAAGGTCCTCCAGAGGCAGGCTAACACCTGGTTCACCCACGGACATACAAATCCTTGCCAAGATTAAAAGTCTCTATAGATGGAAATCCTCAATGATTGAGTCTGGCAAAGATGGTTATAGGTGTGTGGCGAAACGAATTCAAAGAAGCCGCCATACTAGCAGAAAAGTCCTCTTTTGATGACAGAAATGATAAAGCGCAATCACAGTCCAAGGAACTGTTTAAAATTCTTAAGGAATAAGAACACCCGACCCATGGTACAACAGAAACTTATCAGGGATACTGAACTGTACATCTATTCAGGAAGTCATGTTTGGCAAATTGAGTACAATCAAACTTAATACTGAATCTGCCAAAATATCCATGGTGCCTAGTGCTGAGATAACGGACACTACTACTGTGGGGGCAAGACAAACAGTTTTTCTTTAAACCGGTGTCAGAGTCAGAACAAGCACTATCAATTAAAAATCTTATGCCGACATCCTGCAAGGGGGCTATGTGCCCTGCTATGGTTATAAAAACCTGTCCCCCATGCTGATTAGTACGCTGTGTAATTTTGGCAATGCCTCATTTAATAAAAGCTATGTTCCTGCGGGCATTAAGAATACATGGATCACGCCTCTGCTCAAGAAGCCAAGGTTATGCCCCCTAAATCCTCTGAACTATCGGCCAATTTCTAATTCATCTTTCTTGCTGAAGTTTCTAGATCGTGTAGCATACACACAAGTTATGAT
The DNA here is from genome assembly GCF_040938575.1 of Ambystoma mexicanum. Lineage (NCBI taxonomy): Eukaryota > Metazoa > Chordata > Amphibia > Caudata > Ambystomatidae > Ambystoma > Ambystoma mexicanum. The sequence goes on from NC_090924.1 coordinate 977,682,980, forward strand.
GCACCTCAAGAACAATAAGATTGAATAAATGGCAATCAGGATTCAGGCACAGAGACTGCTCTTCTGGGTCTGAAGTCCAGACTTCTCCTTATTATGGACAATGGGCAGACAGCCCTGCTGATGTTGCTGGACCTCTCCGCCGCCTTTGACCTGGTGGAACACTCATTGTTGATCTCCAGTTTGAAAGAGGTGACAGAGCTCTCGGGGTCAGCTGCCCGTTGGGCTGAATCATTCCTAAGTAATCATTGGAGTTAGCAGTTCATCTGCAGATGCAGAACCTGTTCTGCTGACACATGGGGTGCCCCAAGGGCATGTCTGTCTCCCTCATTCTATAACATTTTTACAGTTTCATTCCTCAACCTTTTAGAAGAGAATAAGATTGATGTATTACTTATTACGCAGACAACACACAATGTGCTATTCCTCTGTCTGGTAATTATGTTGAGGATAAGAAAACAATCAATAGGATCTATGGACTGAACCAAGGGCGGATGAGCAACAATGGACTAGCCCTGAATACTAGAAAAACAGAACTGATGGTGGTGGTGTCACAGCCTAGGTATGGTATCCCAGTTGCCGCAGATACTACTCTCCCAGTTATGGAAAAGTATCCTTCTGTCTTCGAACACGAAAGTCTCTAACGTGATATGCCAAAGACTTCCCCCCCAAGAGCTCAGCCTACAATGAATCTATTCCACCTGTCAGGCTGAGGGCTTGAGTGAAAAGGCAGGAGCAGACTCAGCAGAGCTAAAGGAGGGAAGAACAGAGCAGACGTTCAGAATGCAGCCAGGTATTGCCGAATCAGCAGCAAACAACACCCCCCAAGTACCCACTCTTACATGTTCCGTAGCAAAATGTACCAGTAACCTACTAGTAATGGACACAAAAGGGGGATTCTTATATTAACGGTGAAGGAGGAGTGCACCAGTGTCTCAGGACTTCAGTGCTGCAAAGCGTCCCAAGAAGATATCCACAGGGTTCCAAAGTAGAGTCAGCAAAGCGTTCCAAATCAATATATCCACAGTGTTCCAAAATAGACTCAGCAAAGCGTCCCAAAGAATATCCTAAAGTGATCCAAATCAAATTCAGCAAAGCGTCCCAAAATGTCCAAAGCAATCCAATTGTAGATTCAGCAAAGCGTCCAAATTAAACAGTGTAAAAAAAAATGAATGTTGAAGTAAACGAAATGAAGGGCAAAGGAAATAAGCGTTACTTCACGCTAGTTCCTTTATTTTCGTGTTCGAGTATATTAAGCGTCACAGCCAAAGGACTTTAACAAGTGGAGGTCGAGATGCAAGCCGAGTTCAAGGTTTCCGGGGAAATCAGTCGAAGAGGGGCGGGTGTTGGAAAACGGAAGGGAAGGCAAGGGCGAAGGTTTGGATTTAGCACAGGATTCAGGATCAAACAGGAGTCAGGAAACAACGCTCGAAACTAACACAGTTTAGGAGCGCTGGGCACTCGAACAGACAGTATTAAATACGGTCTTCAGAAGACACGGCAACGTGGTGCGTGCGTGTCACGTGACTAACGTAGCAGGAAGATGAGAATTGTAGTTTAACGGGTTCTGTGTGTTGAAGAGCGCTCATATAAACGCCATGGCAATTTCCAACAAGAACGGGATGTGACAGGTGGGCACTGCAGCAAAAATCAGAAAGATGGGAACCGAGTACACCCAGTTTCACATTGATGGCTGTGACATAAAATCTAAAAATAAAGTGAAAACTCTGGGGGTCCTTTTTGATTGTAATCTTAACATGAAGGCCCATGTTGACAGTCTGGTGTCTTCAGCCTCGTACTATATCAAACTGTTGGCAAAACTATGCCCTTTTATATCAAGAGCCAAACCGTGAGACAATAGCAAGGGCCATAATCGGTTCTAGGATTGACAATTGCAGTAGTCTGCTTGTGGGTCTAAGTCTGACTCCTGTTTGTTTCAGGTTATACAGAACAACGCAGTAAGAGTTATTGATCTCAAAAGAAGGGATCATGTATCTGAGGCAATGAGGAGCCTGCACTGGAAGTGCTGGAAACAAAATCGAGTGTATGTAATCTCAGATCCAATAACACCAATCAACTCAGAGTGCCAGCCCACAGGATGACCCAGGGGAAGAAAAGTATGTTCTTTGAAGCAGCCCCCACCGTTTGGAACACTATTCCGCTGGACATTAGGGAAGTAATATCAACTGCCCTGTTCAGGAAAAGACAAAAGACTTTTCTGTTCAGATAGTCACCCTGCGAATGAGAACTGTATTGTCCTATGACCTAATTGTCTATTGAATAGGTACCCGTACTGTCTCTGGACGTGTTGCTGTGTCCGTTCTTCTCTGTTTGTCCATTTTGTTTTGCACCCTAAAGCCTCTGCATCAGTGGTGCATGGTACAAATGTAATAAAGTAAAGTTCTGGTAATGACAAAGAACTATCACTTTCAGGCAGGGGTTCTCAGATATGCCTCTAGACTGCAGGGCGTCGCTATTGAAATGTCCCAGAGGGCCATGCTGTTTGGAGCTAATGCAGAGGACTGGCATGAAGACTCACTCAATGAAAAGCTCCTACACATCATGTGCTTCACGGACCAGATGGTCATTCTCCTTAATTGAAGAGCTTTATACCCCCCCCACACAAACAATGGACGACCGTATAGTCCAAAATCTGCTCCCTCAAGAGAGGCACCTTCAAGCGTAATGTGAACGAGAGAGCAGAACGTTTTTGGGAACTAGTCAACCCCTTCATGTGAGGCATGGAATCTGTGAAGATGCGTTGTGATGGGGTCCGACGCCGTCCTGGTCACTTCTATTTCCTGGTCATGGTCTTTAATCAATCACTGCTCTGTGGCCATTTAGCTGAATCCAGCATCCGCAGCCCGAGTCTGTGCTTTGATACTTGACGTACCCCCATGTGGCATCCTAGCCACTCAGGCATCCAGGGAGCGAGCCATGTTACAAGAAGGATGCTACTATGCTGGTCACACTTTTCAGGCAAAATGTTATTTTTAGCAACGTTGATGAGCCTTTGTAATTTTGTTTACAGTGTTGGGAGGTGTGGCGGGGGATTTTGTTTGGTGAGAAGGGTCTCAATGATCACTGGAAACTTTGCTTGCTGTATTTACTTTGTCCTTACTCTGACTATTATGACCCGTTTCATGTTTTTATGCGTCAATAAAAAGATTAAATAAAAAATAATGGGCCTCATTCCGGGTTTGGAGCTAACCATGGAGTAATTAGCTCCATGGTTGCCTCCAAAACCGTCCCAAATCCGGCATGGTGAATGGAGTAATTACTGGTCCATTCCTTTTGCCCTTCCCCATTCCCATTTCTGCCCCATAGGGCTCAATGGGAATGGTGAAGGAGGTAATTACGGCACCGTAAATTACGGTGCCGTAATTACCTCCGAAGTACCTTTGCGTGTCCCGTACTTTACTCCTGCTAAAAGCAGGAGGTAAGGAAGCACCCGCAAAGGGACCTCGGAATACGGAGGTAAGGGATTACTGGCATCGGCACCCTTACCGGTGCCGGTAATTCCTTACCTCCAACCTCGGAATGACCCCCAATGACTTACAAGAGCACATTTACAGGTGGTGGAAGCATTCCCTTAAAGGTTGCCTGTAATAGCAATATGATGAGAACAAGTGGGGAGCCAGTTTATAGGGTGCAACAAAGTGGGACATATACCAGGGATAAAACTATATGGTGACTTACAAAGGTAACATAAACCTAAGGTTGCAAGTGCGTCAAACTAAAGAGAAGTACTATTTAATATTCAATACACATTACTAAGTGTCACTGGATGCATTGGTGGTGTAAGGTAGGGAGGATGGAGGAGAGGGGAGGGGCAGCTCACCTTTTAGCAAATAAATGACATTTGAGCAGAGCTTTGAATCCATCCACAGTTGGGCTTGGGCTGGTTTTTATTGTTATGAGCAGTGGGTACCAGTGGAGCGGGGCTAGTAGGGAGAAAGAGGAAAGGTAGAGGCACAGGGAGGGAATGAGATTGAATGCAGAGGAGGATCAGAGGGAATGAGATTGTGAGTAAACTGAGATACAATCAGACAGGTACGGACAAGCAAGAACACTGATAGCTTTGTAGACTGGGAGAAGGACCTTGAAAAGAGAGCACTTGTGAATGGAGAGGCAACCAATATGTTGTATGTAGGCATAAGGGGAGGGTGAAATCTGGGTAGGTTGTAGAGAGTGTGGATAGCAAAGTTGAGGACATTTTCTAGAGGGAGATAGTAGTAGCGAGGAAGGCCAGGAGTAGGCTTGAGCATTAGACAAGTTTTCCAAGCACGAGAGTGGAGAGTAGAATTTTTGGAGAGTGGACACATTTTCTGAATGTTGAGGCGGTTAATACGACATTGTCTCAACTAATGTTAGGTCAGACTTCACTATTAAATTGTTCAGGATGATGACTCATCAGTAAGATATATAGGGACGGATAAGGTTATACTAAAGTGCTTCAGATATCTTGAAATTGGTCAAGTTAACGATAGACAATGACTTACCATCCAAAAACAGGAATGGAAGAATCCTCAATGAATATGTGCGTCATTAATTGCATGTTAATTTATGTATTTGCATTTTTAAAGCGCTCACACAGCCCAGGGGCATCAAGGCTTACAGAATTGTTGTTGTTGTTGTCTTAGTTGCATATTTATAACGCGTTTAAATACCGAGAGGGTATCGATCCTGTGTTGCTTCGTGTCGTCTTGCTTCCAAGGCGAGCACGTTGCCACAGAGCTATCCTTTAATGCAGGATTGTATGTCCCCATGGGCTGAAATGACAAAAATGTGGCTTTTTCTAATTAAATTAGTTGACCATTAGTACTTCATGGAGTTCTGTCTGTGCAGGCTTTGGAAAGAAGCCTGATGCTTTCGGTGAGAAACCTGATGGTGTCTTATCCGCTAATCCCCGGGGATCTATCATCCAAGTGGCCAGGACACGGCCATCGCTATTGGATCCAGTTCCTGGGGGTGGACCAGTGCGGGAGTATCACCAGGGTGAGGGGTCTTCGGGGAGTGGAGGTGGGACACCGGATGGCGAGATGAGGTATCCCCTTCCCTTTTTTTATACCTCATCCTACCAGCTAGGAAACCTAAGCACTCAACCTCCATCCCCCTTTCCCAACACGAAAACTTCCTCACGGACAGCTCACTACAAGAGAAAACAGACTAACACCCGAGCTGTATACCTGACATGTCCCAAAACAAGGGTCAGGCAATTACTGACCATTACACATGCCAGACTTCCAACACACTTCTCTACACGGATAAAAAGCAGAGCACAAGAGCACACTCTGAGCAAGGCAAAGCACACAAGAAAGCAGCAATTCCAAGATGAAAGTTTAATACAAAGCGAACGAGGATTGCAAGGAGGGAAGTGCCTTTGACCCTTTCAACGAAAGACTGTTACTTTCATGAACCTTCGAGAAAAGGAAACATAAAACCAGGAATCAAGGCTGAAGAATCCTGCATTGTGTGTCGTTGTAACCCAGGGTTTGCACGTGTTGATAGTCAAGGCGTGGAAAATCGTTTGCCACTGTGGTACTGTCCTTGGCTCCTACAAGAAAGCAGCGCCAGTGAAGTCAGCACAGCCTGTGAGTTGGGAAGACTGATACCAGACCGGTCTGTGTTGAAGCCAAGGTCGCAAGCAGCAACATTGTATAGTGAAAGCTGAAGAGAACAGTGTATGAAGCATATGTGACAAGCAACACAAACACGATTAAACAGCAGATGAGTGATTGAACTTTGAAGCCAAGATACAATACCTTAGATTGAGTGGTCCGGCACCACTTGGGTGTTCATTCAAAGGTTTCTGTTAGGTATCCAGCTGAAAAGTGGCAAATGTGAAGAGTGATAAAGAATTGTGAAATCGAAGTGGTCCTGCAACGGGTCAAGCAAAACCCTGTGCACATTCGAAGGTTTTCGATAGTAATAACAAAGAAAATTGATGACAAAGAAGACTAAGTTGGTCCAAGCCCGGCAGAGGGAATCAGCTAAAATCTTTTGGTTAAAGCAAGTTTGTGTAAAGTTATATTGGAAATTGGAATTAGTCCGAGTCTGGCAGAGGGAGACTAATTGAACTCTGTGTTAAAAGGATCTGAGCTCGGCTGAGGGGGATCAGGGATCTGAGCCCGGCAGAGGGGGATCCGGGGTGAACCATGAGTCACCCGAGAAAGAATGTCCTACGAGAAATTGGATGCAAAAATAATCTACGAACATTGTGTTGAGAGTATCTGAGCCCGGCTGAGGGGATCCGAGGTGAATAGGGAATCGCCTGAGAAATTGAGTACTGTAGAAAATTCTTGGGGGTTGGGGAAACGTTCTTCTGTGCGACTTCTAATGGGTGAAAAAAGGTGAAGAGCATCACAGCATGCTCCCAAAGAACCTTACTGCAAGATCCAAGCCTGCAGGATGTGTCCCGCCCCCAGACAGTATAAACACATTCTGTGGTGGCTCAGAAACTGACTTCTGGTGTTCACAGCCGATGCAAGGTTTAAACCCGGAGGCCTTTGAGAGATTCGGCATGACGCGAAACCGACAAAACATTTAAAGCAGTGTACCTGAAGCGAGCAGAGTGCGCGTAAAAGGAACCAAGGTTACAGGGCGCAGAGCCTCAATATATAAAAGCCCCGACATGTTCGGTGTGGAGCGCATTGAGATCTTGAGAAGAGACGACGTGGAGCCGCGCTGCACCCTCTTATGGCAGAAAAAATTATGAAGAGCAGATGTGCTGGGAAGAAAGAAGCCAGTGAGTTACAAAATGAGAGTGCTGCCTGCTGCAGAAGAGAGTTGGACGTGCAGAGTCCTGTGACCAGAAAGGAACGTGAAGCCGAATGTCAATGTCAAGGTCGGCATCCCGCCGAAGTTTCATGCCTGATTTGGTGTGGTGATCCGTTGCAACATATCCAGACGTGTTGCTTTGGCGATGCAGGGAATCGGCTTAACAAAAACCCCAGGGATCTGGTACCTAGGTTTGCCAACCCAACTCCCCACACCACATAAGACCTCCCCTATATTTTTGTGGTGCGAGGACATTGCGAACACTCACAGGGGAGGCACTAAAAGGAATGCTAGTCCGATGGCAGGATGACAAGGGACTCCAGACAATAGGAGCCAAGGTGATGAGATGATGCTCAATAACCAAGAAAGGGAGGCTTGTGGCCCAGCAGGAAGAAGGATAAGGCAGGTAGAAAGGCAGAGGACACAGGCTAAGAGATAGGACGGCAAAGGCGGCGCCCATGGTGATGCGGCCCCCGCTGCAGGGATGAGGCGTCTGTCGCCAGAAGGACCAACACCAGAGACGGTGATATTTTGGCAGATCCTCCCATCAAACTTAAATGCCAAAATTCTACTAAAACCTTGTATCGGAACCTAAAAAACATCAAGATGAATAAATTACAATCAATACTTAATACCATACCCACTTCTAAAATGGACACTCAGGAAGATCTAGCAAAAATGATCTCTACTAACCTAGAAAATTCTGGCACCTATTGAAATGAAATCAATAAAACCTGAAATTAAACACAATACATGGTTTACGTCAGAGCTTCAATCTCTGAAGTCATTAACCCTTAAATACTATCACAAATGTGTTAGGCAGAATCCTGTGCAGTTCCCTTAGGGAACACTGCAAAAAGATTAAGACTACAGGAGTAAGCAGTAAACCCAATTGGTAGCAGTCTGCACCACCCAGATTTACCTGGTAGCTGTGGCTGAGCAGTCTGACTTCTCTCAAGAAGAGTCAGACAGTACATAGAGTATACACAATAGGGCTAAAAACACAGTAGAACAAACACTGACCAGAGCTTTGTATCAAAAGTATACAATTATTTATTTAAAACAGACTTTAAGCAATACACTACCACTCTCAATCAAAAGCAAGTTAAAACACAGTCAGGTAAAGTATAAACACCTCCCTTGATAACTATCAGACAAGTCAGGGTTAAAGCACTACTATTTGTTAAGACAGATGTGAGCGCTTAGCCTAGATGGCACTCCAATAGTTAAGTTTAAAGGGAAAGAAAAGGCAGAGCATAAAATAAAACAGTTCCCAACACTTTTAGAAGCTTAGAGAAAGGGAATAAGGCAGTTTACACTGTAAAGCCAAAGTCCATAGGCCAGGCCCACTTTAAATGGAGCAAGGCAAAATGTGCCTAAGATCACACAGTTTAGGTTGCACTAAAAGTCTTTGCAAAATGTTCAAAAAGAGGTTGGGGTGATTCAAAAGGTATAGTTAGAAGGTCTGCAGCCAACCCAGTATAGAAGCCAAGGATTTAAGGGTCACCTTTAGCAATCTGTAGAAATGGAGGCCAGTCAGGACACAGTACCTTAAAGAGAGAGGAAGCTCCAGCGGGGGCAGTTGTTCCTGGCAGTGGTTGAAGTTCGTGGTTCCGACCAGAGGAAGAGAAGATCTCGTCGAGGAGGAAACTTGGAGTCAGTGCACTAGACAGGGATGAAACCAACTGCGGAGTTCCCGATTAAACGGTGCAGTCCTTTTATTCGCGGTCAAAGTGGTGAAGCTTGGCGATCTGGCCGCCGGGGAGCTTAGCACGGGCGATTCGACCAAGAGACGTCTTTGGAAGGCAAAAAGAGCGAACTGGTTGATCCTACCAGCTCAAAGGAAGAAGACTCTCCAGCAGAAGATCTTCTCTTGTCATTGGGAAAGTGGTGAGTTCGTTGCAGCAGGGCTCCACCGGTGGTGTCGTCGGTTGCAGATGGCTCAGCTTCTTCCCTCTTCGGATTCTTAGGTCCTGTGGCGACTTCTGAAGTTCCAGCCCCAAAGGCCCTGCTTTTATGCAGAAAAAACCCCATTCATCAGCCTAGCTATCAATCACACATGCTAAGTGGTGAGCCGGGCAGCTCACTACTGTGCCAATCAGAGTAGAGTGCGACTTGGGTTGCCGAGGCAATGCAGCCCAGGGTGCCTATTTCCCCCTCCACCCCTTCTGTGGAACCCAGACAGAGTGGCACCATTTGGAGGGCTTCTGTGGAGAAGCCCGCCAAAATAGTGGAACAAAGGGCTCGACCTTGGTCAGAGTTACAGAGACGGACACAAACTCCATTTTAGACAAGAGTTCTGGCAAAAAGACCCAAACAGGGTTTTAATATTAAATAAATAAACCGGCGGTATCTTTAACATTGCACCAAAAAGTGGGGCGTTTAAAATCAATGGGAGAATCCCATAGAAAATATTCTGGTGGAATATTTCGCGTGGTAACCACTGCCACCAGCCAGAAACTCGACAAGGGGGGACTGGACAGTGCCCCCTTGAAAACAGACCCAGGGGCAATCGAATTAACCTCTTCCAGTACTTACACAATATGATGGTTTGTACTGATTCTGTTCACAATTTTGCACTAGTAAAGACAATGGTGACTTTACATGCCCTGGGAGACAGTAGTCAGTCCCAGGGTATGGAGTATATGTTTGGGGGTCACTATGACACCCCTGTGTTACTGCACTGAGGGTGCTGTGTAACACACATAGTAAAACAGATTATACCCTATGGAGTAAAAAGGCTACCCCATAGCCCATGAACACATACTAAGTCAAAGATATACCTCAAATCATGCCTAAGAGTGGGAGGAAGAGAGTCTCACTCTTAGCAGGAGAAAAAAACAAACCCCAAAAATCCAGCAAAGCTGCTGGGGGACTCACTAGGTTTGGGAAATTAGCCTTAAGAGAATTCTCCCTAACAAAATGGAAGAAGTGTAACACACCATTGCTTCTCAGCAAATGCAAAACTTCGGTCTCCATTTACAAAAAGGCCATCATAAAAGCCAAATATAGTTTCTTTAATGATAGAATCCAAAACGCTCAGCATAACACAAAAGAGCGTTTCTGCATATTGAAAGAACAAGAAAGAACTAACCACACCACTCCAGAGAGATCGATCACTGAAGATGTCACTTGGTGCAACGTTATGCAGCAAGCTATGCACAAGAAATTAGACACCATCAAGGAAAATATATTAGAGAAAAGTAATAACTTTATATGCACCGATCCTAAGTTTGCGGATTGGTCCTATCATAGGTCACCGCTCATCCCAACATTTAACTTATCCCCCATAACGGAAAAGAATCTAGAAACCATTATCAACCAACTTAAGCCCACAAAATGTAAAAATGATATTCATACCACCATGATAATTAAAACCTGTGCCCCTTCCCTAATTACCTCTGTCAATTTGTTAACACTTCCATATCTACTGGTACGGTCCCCCAGGATCTCAAGAAATCATGGGTTATGCCAATCTTGAAAAAACCTGGCCTTTCAGTCGATATGCCAAACAATTATCGACCTATTACGAATACAGCGTCCTACTTAAAATCTTTGATCGTGTGGCCTACATACAAATTGCAGATCATTTAAAGACATATCCTATTCTAAATGACCATCAGTCTGGATTCCGGATCAGTTTCGGTACCGAGACAGCGCTCCTAGAACTCAAGTCTAAACTGATGGCCTGTATGGATATTAAGGAAGCGTCATTACTCATGCTACTCGTTCTCTCGGCGGCTTTTGACCTGGTGGACCATGATATCATGGCCACCAGGTTTTGCGAAGTAGCACATTTCTCCCCTCTCGCATGTAAATGGGTCCTATCATTTCTTAATAATCGTGATAGTAGTCCTTTGCGGTACTGAAGAATCTGAGCCTGTTATAACAACCTGTGGTGTTCCCCAGGGTGCTTGTACCTCCCCCTGTTTCTATAATATCTTCACAGCTCCTCTGTTCGCAATACTTGATCACGAGAACAGAACATTCACCAACTACGCGGATGACACTCAATATGTCATCCCGCTCTCCGGTTCTCACAGAGCAGATGAACTTGTCATTAACAGAGTTTTCACCTTAATTGAAACCTGGATGGTCCACAATAAGTTGGCCCTGAATAAATCAAAAACTGAACTGCTCGTCATAGGCTCTCCGCATACTATAAATAAACTCGGTCCACAATATGATGGCTTCCAGATGGGAGAAGAATCTATTATGCCCCTAAAAAAGGTGAAAACACTGGGAGTGTCCTTTGACCAACATGTGACTATGAAATAGCATGATAGTAGCCTGGTTTCATCATGCACCTGTTACATTAAACATTTAGCGCACTTAAGGCCTCTTATATCTCAGGATAACGCAGAGACCATCGCCAGAGCAATAATAGGCTCAAAAATAGATTATTGCTCTAGCCTTCTCATGGGACTCAATAAGTCTGACTGTAATAGATTGAAAGTATGCCAAAATGGGGCTATTAGAGCCGTTATGAAACTCAAGCATAGAGATCTTGTTACGACGGCAAGACAGGAACTTCACTGGCTGCCCGCAGAGTCCAGATTTCTCTTTAGGACTTTGACTGTTGTACATAAATGCAGATCTGGCAATATGCCTGGATACCTGAAACAGCTCCTTACCACGAGAAACAATACTAGAACATTAAGGTCTAACAATCAGCACCTCCTGTCTGAACCAAAGTGTCAAACCGCTAGAGTAGCCAATTCAGCTTTCTCTTCCATTGGACCGAGGGCTTGGAATGCTCTACCATCGGACATGAGATGTACTGAATCACTGGAAATCTTTAAGAAAAGACTGAAGCCCTATCTTTTTAACTAAACTATCTTGAGTTGTCCCGTGAATATTACTCTTCAAAGCTCTGCATACTGGTTCCTTCACCCTTCCTGTTACTTGTTGTATATGTCATGTAGCGCCCTCACGCCTTTGGGTCTATGGCTGCGCTATATCAATGTATTAAAGTAAAGTACAGGCGCCAGGACACTGGACGTTGACAGGTAAGTGTGTGCCGGGGGAAGAGTGCGCAAGGCATGGGTGTGGGACACCGAAGCAGACACACAGCATCTTCCCTGTAGAACATTGAGGGAAATAGTTTGACACGTGGCGACTGGAGTCCAGAGGGAGAGAGACAGACACCAAAGGTGTTGGCATGACCACAACACACTAGGAGTCCCCCAAACAACGCCAAAACCACTCTGCAAACAGAGACGCAGAACCTAAAGGTATGGGAAGTAACATACGACAATCCTCGACAATGGCATAAAAGAGGAATCATTAAAAAAGCAACAGAGAAAGGCTGACGGTACAGAGAACTGACCCTGAGAAGCTAGAAGCCCCAGTGATTTTATCCCTAGGAGCCCCATGTAACAGGGAGAACGGGAGACCCGAGAGATGACCAGAGACTCATGATAGGACTAATCATTCTCTTCCCAGTCAAAGTAAAGGGACTGTGATAATTAAACACAGAGGAGAGAATGAAAATCGTTATGGCACCAATCATATTCATCCCAGTCAAGATAAAGAAATCCAAATAGTGAAACCTCAAAAAGTGAATTAGAATCAATACTGGAATACTCAGTCTTGTATCAATAAAGTGCAAGGAAGTAAAATAGAAGGAACGATTTATAAATGTGAGATAACTTTACCATGGGAGGAGAGAAGAACAAATCTCTGCCGAGATGATCAAGAGCAGAGTAATAGAACCCAAAACGATAACCATCAAGAAAAGGCTAAGTCCTGAACGAACTATATGAAATGAAGAAAACAGTCACTAGAGACAATCTGAAAATTAACTAATGAAATAGAACTTTGCAGGAAGCAAATAGACAGCAGAAGAAGGGAGTCATTCTCCTGTCTGTAGTTGTTATTATAGTGGTAGGGTCAGTTCAGCTTAGTTTGGACGGTGGACAGATTATGTTAAGACATTTATTGACTGACAAGCACCTTTGTTTGTTTTATTAGGTAGGGACACCATATAGCATTGGGAAAGTTAGGCCCTTTTCCTTTTCTTTACTAAACCTCAGAGTGAAATGACCTACCAGAGTCTGCTTCCTTCTTCTGACGCGCCACCGCTTTGATCGCAGGTCCTTCTTAATAATGGGAGAGTTTGGGAATTTGGATGCCTCCCTGCCACTTGATAGTTTTGTTTACTTTAGGCTCAAGCCTTCTATCAGCACACTTCGACTGGTCTTCCTGTCTCAAACTTGTATTTAAGGGCCAATGGAACTTTACAGGAATGGGGTCAACTTTTAATGACTTTGCACAACGCAGTACTCTCCTAGGGTGATTCTTCAACAACATGTGTAAAGGGGTATGGGAGAATTGTCTTCAGTTGGTAAAAAGTGATAATCAATGAACATTTATTTGCAGGAAAAGCAAGGATATCTTGTTAAATTATGAACGCAAACTTTTGCATTTCTTTCTCTTGTCATTTAAAGTTTAAGACATATTCGACATTGTACCAAAAATAACAACAGTGCATATTCCCATGCAAAAGAGAGGGCAGCAAGGCCTTGCAATCAAATTGAACTCGTTAGGAATCTCGAAAAGTACTCTGGTACAACACAATAGATAAGAGAATGTTCAAGCAATTTTATCAAAAACAAAATCAAAAGCAAACTTAAATAATACACATCCAAAATAAGTATAAATACAGGTGTAAAATACAATGTGCAGTGCACTCTCTGGCACAGTTCATAGATTATGTTATAGAGAAAGATGACATCTTGTGCGGCTTATGGTGAACGTTGGGGTTGTCATAGAAGCTCACAAAAGTTATTAGAGGGCTCCAGTCAGCCAAGAATCGCACCATTTCCCCCTCAATGCCCCATCAATTATTATGTCACTTACCACAATCGCACCCACCACTCCATGTCAGGTGCTATATGGGATTTCCAGTGCTTTCCTATTACTAGACGTGACACAAACAGAAAATTAGTAACCAATCTAGAGCTTCTGGCAGTCAGCTTGTAAAGGCCCTGAGAATCTTCATTCCCCAGGTGCAAAACTAAGGAGTCCGTTTCCAGCTCAAACCCACATATATATCCGATTTGGGCAACCACTTCCTGCCAGAATCCTTGGACTTAAAGACAACTCCACCACATGTGATGTCCCGCATCTCCAGCACCAGGGGGTGGAGGGACATGGAATTCATTTTGTGTAATCATTCTGGGGTGAGGTACCAAGGACGCAGCAACTTAAAGCTGTTTCCCTGAGTTGCAGAGCCTGTGATGTCATTCTTGCCCTCGTCCAAATGTTGTACCAAGTCAGGTCATCAATGGGCCTCCCTATGTCCTCGTCCCACTTAGA